>NC_061455.1:10762641-11443256 GCF_022581195.2 Helicoverpa zea | reverse complement strand
TATTCGGTTATAGTATTTCAGCCCTGAAGGTATGCAGGGTGTGTGTGGTATAGTTCAGTAGCGCACTTCATGGGGCGTCTGACGTTATGTGTCCTGTAATGATATCATGTACCAATTGTTTGTAATACGGCTGTTAAATTGAAAGGTCAATAAAACTGAGTTGGTCGGAGGGACGAGAAATCGAGGTGCTCGTCACGGTAAAGTTTCGAGCTCATTCGGTGCGCAAGCGCCGCCGTACAAGTCGTAGTCATCGGTATAGATTTTTGATAGTGTAACAAGTAAATAGTGAAAAGTAAATAGTGTAATTGTAGTATGGTAAGTGCGTCGAAGCTCGTCCCTTCAAGACTCCTGAAAAATATATGAAGACTTATTATTTCACCGGCATCCCTGAACCTATAGTAGCAGAGAGCCTAAAACCCGTCTAAACGTATTCTTGTTTCTGAAATTCCTGTTTCTCGCCACATCGTAAATACAGTCCACTCGCCCAGACGTCTAAGAACCAGCGACCGACGGGGCGTCAACGTCTCGAAGCCACCCCATAGTACCTGCTTCTGAGCTACGTCCGTCCCGCACATCTGTTTGGTCCTTCGAGCCGGATCGCCTGGGAAGCGAGCCAGGAACTTCAGCTGAAGATACTGAAGAGTTGTAAACAGCAAGTATGCCTGTGACAAGATCGCAAGGAAGAGCCGCTCAAGCCTGGATCATCGACGCCAGACCGGGCCGCCGCACACCCCCCATCGTGCACGACCAGCCGCCGTTCTCTCCAACCACCACCGAGGGGAGTGAGCAGCCCCCCCCTCCCCCGAGGGGGGGTGAAGACCTACCCTGCCCCGCAGCTGTGAGGGGAAGTGAGGCGCCGCCCTGCCCCCCTGCCCCGCGGGGGGGTGAAGACCGACCGCGCCCCCCTACCCCGCGAGGGGGTGAAGAGCGACCAGCGCCGTCGTCGTTGATGCAGACTGAAGCGTCGTCATCACTGAGGCCGCCTGGAACCAGTGCTGAAGAATATAGTTCAGGAGGAACACTGAAGGCTTGCGACAAGACATACAACCGAGCTGTACCGTTGACTACCCGGGTTGACGCCCGTACCGAACTTAAGGCACCGTCGCACAGATCGACGGCATCAAATAGAAAAATTAGAAATGCGCGTGAAGACTTATTGAAGATTAAGTTGGAGCTAGCGCAAATAGCACTTCAGAGGGCCGAGGAAGAATCGGACGACGATTATATGGACGATAGAAATTCCAATGAAGAGTACATCCGTTCCTGGTTGGAGGAAGCTCCGGAACCAGACCCGCAGGACGCCGCCGCTGAGGGAGGACATAGACCACCAGATACCCTGGACCTGCCCGAGCCCCCCCCCTCCGCGGTTATAGTGAATCCGGTCCTGCGTGGAATAAGTACTGCTCCTGGAAGAGACGCCGCCGCCGAGGGAGGACATAGACTGCCGGGTACCCTGGACAAACCAGAGCCCCCCCCCTCGAAGACCATCGATACTGAAGCCCTTTCATCAATGAAGAAACCAGTTGAAGATACCGCAGGGGGTGAAGGGCTCCGTCCGTTTATCACGGAACTCACCTCCGCCATCGCATCGCTAGCCGGCAATAGAAGCGAAGAGAAACCGGTGTACCACAACCCTGCTGCATCGAAAGTCATCATGACGCTGCCGAACTTTAGTGGATTGCATACAGAATGGCTATCGTTCCGCGCCATCTATGAGACAACGCGACCATATTTCAACGATGTGGAAAATACGGCGAGGCTGAGAAGAAGCCTGCGAGGAAGAGCGCTTGACACAGTTAGTTCCGAGCTTATCGGCAACGCCAGGCCAGATGACATCATGAAGGAGTTGGAGCTTCAGTTTGGCCGCCCCGACTCAATAGCGCAAGCGGAGACAGACAGACTGCGCGGGCTGCCACGCTGCGGAGAAGCACCGAAGGACATCTGCACTTTCGCCAGCCGTGTACGAAGTGGCATCGTCACACTGCGAGCGCTGAAAAAGGAACACTACCTCATGAACGCCGAGCTTATGCGCATCCTCACAGAGAAGCTGCCGAACTCGCTACGTGTACAGTGGTACAAGACATATACTGAGAAGTACCAGTCAACGCCGGACTTGGGTCTCTTCAGCGACTTCATCACCGAACAAGCTCGCTACTGCAGCGCGTTTGCACCGCCTGAAAACATCAGTGAAGCTACTGGACTTAGACGTGTGACGCAGAGAACACACACCACTATAGACAAGAAGCCCGCATCGAAGTGCCGCATCTGCGAGATGGATGGACACCGATCGCTAGACTGCCACAAGTTCGTGAAGGCTTCTGCGGACAAGAAGTGGGAACTTGCCAAGCAGCACAACCTGTGCTTCCGCTGCCTGCGCCATCGTCAGCACGGACACAGATGTCAGAAGAAGAGATGTGGAATCGAGGGCTGCACAGCATCACACCATCATCTGCTTCACTACAAGAAGAAGGCGAGCACTACTGAAGTCGCACAAGAAGCACAAGAAATAGTCGCAAGTTCACGCAACCACACAAATCAAGCGTTCCTGAAAATCGTTCCGGTGCAACTGTCCGGACCGGCGGGAGAAGTGCGCACCTACGCACTGCTGGATGACGGCTCAACCGTGTCACTGATTGACGAAGAGCTAGCAGACATGATCGGTGCAGAGGGACCAGTCGAGCCGATGAAGATAGGCGCCATCAGCGACGTGACTATCGACACGCCCACGTCGAAGAGAGTTGACCTCACGCTATCGACCTGCCATAGGAAGAAGATACCCTTCAGGGCGCGCACCATACCACGCCTGCACCTGTCGCCGCAGTCAATCAGCAAGGATGACATCGCTGACTGCAAGCACCTGTTCGACCTGGCAGATCAGCTGACGTACAACGCAGGGACGCCGAAGATTATCATCGGGCAAGACAACTGGCATCTGCTCCTAGCAACAGACATCAGAAGAGGGCCCCAGCATCAGCCGATAGCATCGTTAACTCCCTTGGGCTGGGTGCTGCACGGTGCCCGCACTAGGATTCTGGGACAGCAGGTGCACTACGTCAATCAGCTGAACAGCGCCGAGGAAAGCATAGACAAGCAACTTCGTGAATACTTCGCACTCGAGTCACTCATCATCAACCCGTGCCGACCAGCTTCTGACCCGGAGAAGAGAGCGGAAGATATATTACAACGCAGTATAGTACAGCTGGAAGATGGACGTCTTCAGACTGCGTTGCTATGGAGGAGTGACGAGATACAGATGCCGGACAGCTACGCGACTGCGATGAATAGACTCGTATCAATAGAGAAAAAACTCGACAAGAATCCTGCTCTGAAGACTAGATATATGGCGCAGATGGATTCACTAATAGAAAAGGGCTACGCAGAGAAAGCGCCCCTTGAACGTACACCGGGAAGAACGTGGTACCTGCCGCACTTCGACGTCTTCAACCCTATGAAACCGGAGAAGCTTCGTATAGTTCACGACGCAGCAGCGAAGACAAGAGGGATGTCACTGAACGACTACCTACTCACGGGTCCGGACTTGCTGCAGTCACTGCCCGGCGTGATGATGCGATTCCGACGTCACCGCGTCGCCGTCTCCGGAGATATCACTGAAATGTTTATGCAGGTGAAAGTAAAGCCAGAAGACAGAGACGCTCTCCGATATCTGTGGCGAGGAGAGCGGCGGGAGGGGGCGCCGGAAGAGTACCGAATGACGTCAATAATATTCGGCGCAGCAAGTTCACCGTGTACAGCAATATTCGCTAAGAACTGGAATGCTAAACGCCATGCGAACGAACATCCAGAAGCAGTAGAAGCAATAGTCAAGAATCATTACATGGACGATTACCTGGATAGCTTCAGAAGTACAGAAGAGGCGACGCGCACAATCAAGATAGTACAAGAAATACATAGTAAAGCGCGCTTCGACCTAACGAAATGGGTATCCAACAGCGAAGAAGTGCTGCGTGAATTGGTACCGGGCCAAGAAACAACACAGATTGTTAATCTTGGAAATATAGAAAACACAGAGAAAGTACTCGGCGTGATATGGAAGCCACACACAGACGAGCTGAGCTTCAACTTAAAACTCGCGCGCCTACCTACTGGCCTGCTCGACAAGGAAACGCCCACCAAGAGAGAGGCGCTCAAGATAGTTATGTCGCTGTATGACCCGCTGGGCCTCGCCTCACCTATAACAATCAGGGCGAAACAAATACTGCAAGAAGCCTGGAGGCGGGGAGTCGACTGGGATCAACCTCTCGATGAAGAACTATCAAGCCAGTGGAGGGCGTGGATAAGTCATCTCGAACAGCTGAAGAACGTAAACATACCGCGCTGTTATCCTGGGTACAGCGAGGCTACAGAAATACAAGTACACGTGTTCACCGACGCCAGCGAGAAGGCCTACGCTACAGCGGTGTACTGGAGGTCAACGACCCGTGACAACAACGTGCACGTCAGCCTCGTCATGGCGAAGGCGAAGGTGGCGCCGCTGAAGCTGCTGTCAATACCGCGCCTCGAGCTGCAAGCCGCGGTGATGGGTACGCGCGTCGCAGCCGCAGTGATATATGAACACAACGTCAAGCCCGCCTCCGTGACCTACTGGAGTGACAGCAGAACCGTTCTAACATGGATAAGGAAAGGAGCCAGATCGTACAAGCCATTCGTCGCACATCGCTTGGCCGCCATAGAGGAAAATAGCAGAGTCGAAGAGTGGCGCTGGGTGCCTACAAAAAGCAACATAGCCGACGCCGCCACCCGCGACGTCCCGACGCACTTTCATACCGACCACGAGTGGTACTGCGGCCCTAAGTTCCTCTACGACGACCCATCGACATGGCCGACCGAGTCACCAGCTGACAGTCAACCGACAGGCGAGGAAAAAACAGTCACGCTCATACAAGCAGGCGCAACAAACCTCATAGACGTCGTTCCCGACCCCGCTCGATTTTCAAGATGGGAGCGATTGCTGCGCGCCACAGCCAGAGTACTACAGTTTATATCGTTATGTAGAAAACAACATACAGAAAAAACGTTCTACAAGCGAACAAGGAAAAACAAAGAAAACGATCCTGATTGGTCGAGAGCGGTGCGAGCGCCCCGCGCGCCCGCCGAAGCTGCGCGCGCCCAAATATACACACGCAAGTTTATTATATTGGACGCGACATACATTCAAAGAGCAGAGAAGCTGTTAGTTCGTGTGGTGCAACAGGAAGCCTTTAAACAAGAAATAGCCAGTCTCGAGAGCAACAAAACAGTCGCAAGTAGTAGCCGGCTGTACCCGCTGCGCATAGAACTAAACGACGGAGTTATAGTACTGCGAAGCCGCATAGCTGCTGTAGATAAAGTCGCTAAAAGCGTGAAGAGTCCACCTGTGTTAGACGGCGATCACCGCATTACACAGCTATATATAGACTGGACACACCGTAGTCTACAACACAGCGGCACCGAGCTCGTCGTGAATGAGGTCAGACAGCACTACTGGATTGTGCGCCTGCGCCCGACAGTCAAGCAAGTCATCGCGCGCTGCCTGCACTGCCGCATACGTCGCGCGCGCGCGCCGACGCCGGCAACCGGCGACCACCCGAAGACACGCCTAGCTCATCACCGCAGGCCGTTCACATACACCGGGCTTGATTATTTCGGCCCGCTGTCAGTCACCGTCGGTCGTCAGCATCACAAGCGATACGTGGCGCTGTTCACGTGTCTCACAACGAGGGCAGTTCACCTCGAGATCGCGCACAGCCTCAGCGCGGACTCAGCTGTGTTGGCGCTGCGCAGGTTCGCAGCGCGACGCGGCTGTCCCACCGAAATCTACTCCGACAACGGCACCAACATGCACGGTGCTGACCGTGAGCTGCGCGAGGCCTGCCAGGAGGAGGCCAGCCGACGCGGCATCGCCTGGCGCTTCATCACGCCTTCCGCGCCTTTCATGGGAGGCGCCTGGGAGCGCTTAGTGCGGTGCGTTAAGACCGCGCTAGGCGCCACGCTGCACGAGCGCCACCCACGCGAGGAGGTCCTCGCGACGCTGCTCTGCGAGGTCGAGTACGTCGTCAACAGCCGGCCGCTCACCCACGTATCTGTGAGCGGCGACGACGACGAGTCCATCACACCGAACCATTTCCTGCTGGGCGGCTCGGCACGCCTGCCGAGCCCCGGCACGTTCGACGAGCGAGACATCGACAGCAAGAAGCACTGGCGGCGCGCCCAGATACTCGCCGACATGTTCTGGCGCCGCTGGGTGCGCGAGTACCTGCCCGAGCTCCAATACCGGCGGGAGCCGCACGCCCGCGGCCCCGCGCTGCAGCTGGGCGACCCCGTCCTCATCGCCGACGGCAACCTGCCTCGCAACACCTGGCCGCGAGGCCGGGTCGTGGCCGTCTACCCGGGCGCTGATGGTGAAGTTCGGACCGCTGACGTGCGCACCGCAGGTGGCATACTAAAGCGTCCGACGAAGAAACTCGTGCCGCTGCCTAAGTAACCGGGCAGTGCGGCATCACCGGCGTCGCGGCGCCCTGGCGCTATCACTGCGCCGTCGCTCACCGGAGATGCGGCATCGCTGCGAGCCAGAGCTACGAGTCATCGCTACGGGTCAACGCTTCGAGTCCCTACATCGTGTCATCGTGTCATCATTCATCGTTTAATAGACTAAATAGTGATTGTGAAAGTGAAAGTGATAGTGCCTACGCTCTGCCGCACGGCGGGAGAGATGTTCGCGACAGACGCATCCGTGCGCCGCGAGTGCAAAATCATAATGCCTGAGTGTTCGTGTATGCGCGTTACTATTTATACTCTAACAATTTTGTGATGAGGGTAATGAGGAAAAGTGCCGTGAGCCGCGCCAAGGTATGTTTTTTCACGTGCACCCTCCTTCTAAATTGTTATAGAATTGTGTTCAGATTTTGATAGTGATTTAATTTGTAAATTATAGCGTTTTTTGATACCAAATTGTAATAGTCTTGTAGCGGTAACCTTAACCTACATAATTTTGTATAATAAACCTAATAGTTCTGCCGTTTAAGGCCTGATTTACCTATGTAAACATTTCTCGATAGTAAAAATCCTAGACTTTCATTAGTGAAATAGTGTTTAACTGAAAGCCTAGGTCTCATTGTATACAAAATAACTTAATTTATAGAAATATTGTTAATAGTTTAAGTTATAGAGCAATAAATAATGTCTGTGTTTTGACTTTCATTTCACATGCAAATTAACAATACTAGGGCCTAGGTCACATTGTTAGGATTACTATCGCCAGATAGCCCATGAAATGCCCTAACACACACTGCCTTTCGTATCGAGATACCCCCCATAGTTTGTTTTTTATCTCGAGATAATCTTCACATAAGGGCCGATTTCACATAGTTTTTTATAGTTATTCGGTTATAGTATTTCAGCCCTGAAGGTATGCAGGGTGTGTGTGGTATAGTTCAGTAGCGCACTTCATGGGGCGTCTGACGTTATGTGTCCTGTAATGATATCATGTACCAATTGTTTGTAATACGGCTGTTAAATTGAAAGGTCAATAAAACTGAGTTGGTCGGAGGGACGAGAAATCGAGGTGCTCGTCACGGTAAAGTTTCGAGCTCATTCGGTGCGCAAGCGCCGCCGTACAAGTCGTAGTCATCGGTATAGATTTTTGATAGTGTAACAAGTAAATAGTGAAAAGTAAATAGTGTAATTGTAGTATGGTAAGTGCGTCGAAGCTCGTCCCTTCAAGACTCCTGAAAAATATATGAAGACTTATTATTTCACCGGCATCCCTGAACCTATAGTAGCAGAGAGCCTAAAACCCGTCTAAACGTATTCTTGTTTCTGAAATTCCTGTTTCTCGCCACATCGTAAATACAGTCCACTCGCCCAGACGTCCAAGAACCAGCGACCGACGGGGCGTCAACGTCTCGAAGCCACCCCATAGTACCTGCTTCTGAGCTACGTCCGTCCCGCACAGATTGACATAAATACCCATAACAAATGTAGAAAAAGATGCATCAATAGGTACAGTTATGACCTCCACATTAAAAGTTCATTGTTCTCCGAACTCGAAGGTGCCAAATTGTAATAACAATGTCTGCAATGCTTTGCGAATAATTTCGTAAGCATTATCATTTGAAACAATGAACTATGTTACAATTTCCAGGAAACATAAACCCGTGCCCCCTTTTGATTTTCGAAAGACAGGATTGATTGGGCAAAGATAACTCTGACCAGGGCCACGATGTGACCAATACCGGATAGCTGGCCTCAATACATGAGGTGGCTGACATTACACGTTTGATTAATGAAGCAAGTCAAGTGAAAATTAGACTAGAATCGCGTTAGATATGTTATGGACCATGTGATTAATTCGGGCATCATTTATAATGCCCGAGCATTATGAATAATGTCTAGCTTTATCGGGCCAAGTGATTAATAACTATCTTAATTTCATTATTTATCACATTGCACGGGCATTATTATATTGCTACATGATAGTTGGGCAAATTGATAATAAAGCTACATTTTATGCGGTGCGAGGGTGGCAGTTGTTCTAATAAATAAATCCTGTTACTTGCTACATATTTTATGATTATTGTTTTAAATTATATGTTCTATTTTAATGGGAAATTATAAGTCTAGCCACAAAATTATTAATTGGACAATTGTCATCTAATTTACTAACTCGGCCTCGTTTTTCTTGATCTCATTTTTCTTGGCTCCTTTTTTTATGGTAGAATTTAATTTGGATTCAAAACATTGTATTAAAATCTGAACTTAGTGACGAAAACGAATCGCTGCAAAACCGACTCCACGTAGTCTTGTCTGCCCTACCCCTAGAGTGCAATTCAAAACCGCGTAGGCGCGAAGGGGCGAGGCGGCCTGCGAGCTGAGGCGCAGGTAGTTGAAGCGCTCGCCGCCACGGCTGAGGCTGACCGGCTGAGCCGGCCAGCAAGCCGAAGCTGCGGTGGTGAGCGTGAAAACCATCTGCGACGATAAGCTCGCATGGGACCGCCGGAGCCCCGCAACGCCGGAGCCGTGACAGAAGCCATGCTTGCTGCATGTTGCATGCTTACTTCCATGCTGTGTCAATTGATATGGGATGTGTTATATTTTAAACGTACTGAGTAAAAAAATTAGAAGCTAAATAAATATATTTTATGATGTCATTTAATAGTATTTCAGAAGTTTACTTTAGTTTAGCATGCTACAAATTTAATTGTGGCTGACTTAGTAATTTAGAAGGCAACATACATTTTTGGGGGCGAGTAATGATATTAAAAAGAAGCCTGTTTAAATAGCACCCTATTTTAATTATATTTTCTATGTGACTTTTATTTAGAGAAGCTAAATAATAAAAGTTAATTATGCCAAATAATGAGTCCGATCGCTTAAACTTTAGTTTATTTTGTTTTATAATAATAAGTCATTTGTATAAAACAAAGATACGTTGTAAATTTTTGGTTTTAAATTTAATTATATTTTATGTTATATTTTTAATATGACTTTCCTTAACTTTTAAATGCAAAAACTAGCGGATTTTTAAGGCAGAAGTCCTTCATAATTAATCCAAATCATGAGGCTGATTACTTAAGTGGTTTAATATTTAGTTTATTTTAAGTTAAATGTCAATAACAATAAAAAAATGAAATTAAATATGTTTGTATTACTTTGCCCAAAAGGTCACGGGCAATATGTATAGTGCCCGGTCAATTTGATTATTTGAATAATTATTATCAAATTGCACTCTCATATTGGGCATTATTCATAATGACCGGGCATTATGTATACTGCCCAATTTATCACTTGGTCCATAACAGATACACTACGGCGTACGTATAAATAGGTACGCCGGTAATTATGAACTCTCGAATGCAAATCGACAAGACTTAGTCTATCTTGCTCAGAATATAATGAATGGGAAGATATTATAAGATGGTTTGTCATAAACCATTCAAAGACCCCAGTCAAGTCATATATGGTGGGTACACATTGTACACAATCGAACACTAGATATGGTTTGGTATCGTCATCTGGTCAAGCAATGTTCGCCAAAAATTATGATTTTATTATTGGCAGGGTCTAAACTCACCATTGGACATCATAGAATGTGTTTGTACCATACATAGGTATGGTAGGTATAGCTACATATTTAGATTATCATTAACTTGGAAGTTTAATCTACGTATATTAGCCATAATGCCTTTCATTTCAGTAATGACACTCTTCAAAATAATATTACCTAGCTTTCATTACCCCAATATAAAACGATCAGTAATGTGAACCCCACTCAGGTGAGCAAAGAAGCAGTTTGTATAATGGATCACGACATCACGATCCTGACTTGGTAAGTAATCGTGGCGTGCAAATACTTAGGTTGTTCACCTATTAACAGCTTCAACGTGATTTACAGTCAAACGCAGTCAGTCATCAACCCTCGAACATAACGTTTTTGTCAGTAGAACTTGCAGAAAGTATTCAAAGGAAATGTCACCATAACAGAGGCGTTTTGGAGTCACGAGTATTTTTTCACAGATCGGCGTAAAGCGAGTCCATTTGTCACGCTTTTCACAATTCCAAACAGAGCGGGACGATGGTATCTCCCGTGCCAAATGTTAAGCGACACTAAAACACGCACTATCTTGTCCCGGTTATTTTTTCTGTCGGCTAAATGGTGACTTGAGGTACTAGAAAATTTTCAAAATTTTTTAGTGACATGAAGCTCTTCTGTTCTTAAATATGAAGAAATTATACTCCAAAATATGTAGGACATTATCGTTATAAGTGGTCTCTAATCAATTTCATATCAATAAAGTAAACAGTGACGGACTGACGGTCCTAATTCTACAATACTCATCACACTTCTTTTTCATAATACCTACTTACATTCTTCGCGTCTTTGTAGCATGATGGATTAAAAACATCGCCGACAACACTATTGTGTCCACCTGGGATTACACAATGGCCTTTGTCCCACATGTTTATCCCTGGAGTGTTATACATACCACATGCATACCAGCCATTCAAATCCCAAGACATTAGTTATTTCTTAACTCATCTTTGAACTCGACTATTTGGGCCACGAACTTTATTGCTAACATCTAATGGATTCTAAATTCGTTTCGCTTTGATATCGTAATGGGTAGAAAAATAATTTATTGAATGGAAACGCGGAAAAGTTCTAACTTTGAGTTACATAACTAATGCATGTTCAGCACTAAACTCGATTATCCTAGTCAATGTTATCTGCAATAGGCAACTGAAAAGATGCTGGTTGCAAAAATGATGGCATTGTTTCAAATCTGTCGAACAATCGTGCTAGCCTTATGCCGTTAACTCAACCTTTTTGCAAAGAAAAACTTATCGTAATTGGAACCCAGTTCGTGAATGAATGAGGAATTTTACGCAAACCACTGACTCGAACCAGCGGCGCCGTAACCTCGGGTTTAATGCCGGTGCCGCGTGCAGGCTATAGGAAATGAAGTAGGTAGGTAATTTGTGTAGCAAATTATGAATATTAATTTATTGCATTAATATGTAAAGAAATTAGTGAAATTGTTTAATAAATGATTAGAGTAAAAAGTCCAATAACAAAAATTCCTATGGACCATTAACTACTTCAGTTTTAATGAAGAGAGTTCTTAGTTGTTTTCGTTGTTTGCAAACAGTTCTGCGATCCTTAAAGATTAGCTTATCATTATCCCACATGATTAATTCGTTTTGCATTACGAATAGTGGCGTTTAAGTTGAGTCATAAAGTACAAAACGTAATACAGGATCACAGGGCGTGTGTATGAATGCACACTCTGCGCCATGCATACGTCTTGCGCAAGAGTTGCCTGCAAAGCATTCACTGGATTTAAATGTCCATATACCTACATATAAATGGGTAACGTAACTTATAATGATAGTTTATGCCCTTAGGCTAGTATTCAGTCTAGAATAGATAAAAATATTGGTGTCGTTGCATCATGAGATCTGAGCTTGAGTATAATTGACCTATAATTTTTAAATGCAATCTACAATCAAGTTAAACCATTGAACTAGATAAACTTGTCTTTAACTCTTATAAGTATTTCACAACGAAATTATTTTTTGGTTAAGCTTAACTTTCAAATCGTGCGAAACTGATTCGTTGCATAAAACGGAACAAATTGTATTAGAGCAAAATTTCTTTACAATAAACACGCTCGTCAATTTCAAAATGGGTCTTGAATTGCAACGGTCACTGTTCGTTGAACTTTTAAGATCAATACCCAAAAATGTCTCTAACCTGTAGACATCGGTAGAACGTTCAAACTAACTGCTTTGTATTACTGCAGTTTACTGTGGTAGCTCCTCGCACTAAACACACATTTTGTTGATTCCAAACGATCTCACAACAACATTGTGTCTGCTTTGCAATTCAATCTTCCATTATCCACTGTTCCAAAGCATAACTTCAGTATAGTAGGACAGCAGGAACCACACACAAATATACAATCATAGAGGAAATTGTCACTTACACGCATCGCAAATCACGGTTCACTATGATCCACAACCATGAAGCGAGACGCAACTGCAGGCCCCGTAACGAGATCGTCGTGATATCGTAAGACATTGAACTCACACCCAACTGCAAAGGTTTCCAGGCCGTTTGTTAAACTGCCAGTAGATTATTTAGAGCAACTCGTATAACACGGACGAAAAACACCGATCGTTGTTATAATAGTGCATGTAACGTCTTATCGTAAATCTTGACTTGCTGGGAGCTTGCTTGTTATTATTATAACGAAACCTGTTCAGAAACGTTGAACTTAGTTCTGCCACGTAAATCTAAGTCCAAATGCAATAACAAAACATGTGTAATACTGAAGCAATCATATTAGAATCTAAGTACTTACCTAAGTACGTTATGTCTGTTAACTCTTTAAATGCCGTGGGAAAGAACTAGTTAACACTTTTGGGTTTTGGACTAAAAGGAGGAAATATTTGCGTCCTATGGTCAAACAAAATAATTAACTAATTGAATAACATGTAGTGTAGATGTGGATGAGACACGTAATGCCGCTTGATAGACATCTCCAAAGTGGGCGAAACGTTAACAATTAGAAGCGGAATTTGCAAGGATTCATTGGTGCACAAGGTCTTTCACATAAAATGAAGGCTTATCTATATGGAAACTGACGGTTAATTGCAGCTAAAACGTGTCAGATCATCTTCTCACGAGTTATTTCTTGGTTCTTTGTTGTAACAAATCTTTCGTTTCATAAATGTTTTGTGAATCTTTTTGGTCTTTGTAATACTCAGTTTAAAGTTCCTTTCAAGATTGTCTTCACTGTCTTTCCGCGTCTTCGATATTTTGTTATGCGTTTACTGGATGGGACATCAAAATAAGTCTTTGTTGTAACTGACCTACATACATATTGTTATTTACTTTATAATGGCGCCAACCTAGTTAAAATCACTGTGGATGTTATTTTCCTATGGCTACTCGAGTATGACTGCCTGCTTGAAATTGCGTAACAGACCATACCACTCCCGACCGCAACCCAGTTTAGCTGCAAAATCAATGCCCTGCTCAGTACTGTTAGCTGAACGTGACCTCGAAAATAACCGAAACAAGATGATTAAGAGAAAATGCTACATACCCCAAACAAAAGAATTCTCTTCGCGTTCGATTAACTGCGTTATTTCCTACTGATTCGTTGGACACGGTAGTTTTTGGAGCAATTTCCGATGTTTTTTGCTTTAGTCATCTTTCTTTTATTACACCATTGTATGAGTGTTGATATCAAAGTAAGATTTCTTCAACTTCAGATAACATAACAGTTATCTTATTTATAGGATGTATGACAGACATTAGTTCCTTCGCAGAACAATATCAAGTTTATTAACGTCATCACTATCAAGGAATGCAATGTGGGTACTCAAATGGTAGCTGATAACAGTTATGAACAATACCATAACGGAAGTACGGTGACTCTTAGTATTTAATGTTTAATTTACGAGGTGATAGGAAGTGTCAAGTAAACAAATATGGCTAGGTGACTCATCTAGGCCATTTACCCGCGAGATAACTACTACCTACGTATTATGAAAGAAAGCGTGAATCGTTTAGATATTTTTAGAAACTTTCACTGAAATTCTGTTGCGAATTTGGAAATAATTTCATAGTTTACAGAATTTACTTTATTCTATTTTCGTAAGTAACCTTTCTTTGATTCTCGAAGAATTTCTAACCAGTCATTTTATACATTTATGTATGTATACATCGATGACTTGCCAGGTAGTTTAACCTCAAAGGAGTGCAGTCTTGAGCTAGTTGCCACCGCTAATAAAATTTAATTAACGGGTCTTTACTGTCATTTACGAGATAACAGGATGTGAATCATGCTATCGATGACGACAACTATTTAAAAGTATCGACGAAATGATTTAAAGAAATCATTAATACCATGCATGACTGTCCTGTGTGTGACGTTAATTGACGACCTTGTTTTGGGCAACTTTTTAATTTGAGCCAAGGAAGAGTTTTGTCTGAATATATCAGACGAAAAGTAGTAACCAAGTTCGGATAAGGAAGAGTGATAAATATTACATTGGTCTAGTCTACAATGATTTATTTTGGAAGACAGAAACTGCAATCTTCCAGGTTATCAAAGGTCTGCTTGATTTACTGTCGTATCAGTTAAGTCGATTAATTAGTTCAGTTTTGGCGGTGTCTACTTTATCAATTTAACAAGGAGTAGATTAAAAGAAAATAAATTACTTACAAATGTCATAAATGTGAGATTAATAAATTAAATTAACCGAACACTCGAAGGATTTGAGACAAGTCTAGGAAGTAGTTATTTTGTTTGTACGACGAGTAATGCGAAGCAATTATACGCTTTTTATCGTCACTGATAAATAAAGGCCCTTAACGGTGCCTACCTAGTTGAGTCATAAGGGAATCGAGAAGGAAAATGAATCACATATGATGAAACGTGATGAGAAAACACGTTAGTAGGTACATTCATACGAAGGATAAGCAATAGACTTTATCTATACATATAATAAATCTGTAGAAAAGTAATTTGTGTACATTGAAGAAATTGACAAAAAAAATAGCCAGCATTTTAAAGGATAACTAACAGAACCCATTTCCATCATTTTTGTCTGTTTGTCTGTTTATCTGTTTGTTTGTTCGCGATTCACGTAAAATCGACGAATTAAATACAGACAATGCTTATATACAAAAATTCTACGTAACTTGGGGTATTACTTAGTTTTTGTTTCATCGAAATCGATTCACTCTATCAAAAGATATGATTAATTTTGTGAATTCAAGATGTAAAATATTACGACACGCAATCTATTTGTCAAAACTGTACATTTGAATGTTGTACTTATATTAGTTGATCGGCCTATTATTATCAATCTTTACACAGAAAATCACACCTTTATAAGTAACTTCGGAAGAAAAAAAAATGAAAATTTTGTTTAGCCAAGGTTAAAGTAGCTCCATCTGTGGTAAATAAAATACATCAAATTTGTCAAAGGGGCTAGGTGGTAAATGACAATATTACCATACATTCTTTATAGAGGATTATTATTTCAACAGATAGAGTTGTGTATTTTCCGTAATTCACCATATTTTAACACGTAGTGTAATTTTTCGATAGACATTTCAATAGTGTTTGTCAGTTTGCCGTGCCACATCAAAATCCAACTATAATTATTACCTTGATGAAAAGAAAATTAATAGTTCTCAGCCAAATTTAAAACGGTGCCATCTAAATTATTTTTTGAACATTATGTCAAAAATGATGACTTTAGTGGAACAATTAATTATCATTTAAAGTTACAGATGGAGTTCATATTAGGATTTTTTCATAAACATAGTTTAGCTTATCTTCCACTAATGTGGTGGCCTTAAAACAAATTACTTTGAGTGAGTAGTATTAAGTAGACCTTAATTATTTTTTCTGATGCAAAATATGTAAACTTAATCCTAGAAGAAATGAGGATCTATCTCTCGCAAGCGCTGCTAAGCGTGAGGTAGGTAATGTAGGATTCTGTAGCTTTAAAAACAAGCCCAGATGCAAAGTGCAGATAAGAAATGGGAGCTCTCTCTATTTGATACCATACACACGTAAAATGCTTTATGCGTCTGAAAACGTACAAATTACGCACCGCATACCAGAGACATGCTTACTTTCAACTTCTGATCGCAAATACACTGTTCACGATTACGAAGTCTCAGTAAGAGCCGAGCCAAGTCTAAAAAAGCACCTTTTATATAAAACTACGTTTGATGTAATTTAATCACAAAGACAGAATTGTTCTCTGTTGCAAATCCTATCCACCTATATCCTATCCTAATCCAGAATGCATTGCAGGTGTGCATTGCACAAAAACCAATGGTATCCTATTCGAGAAGTCAAAAGAGTTGACCTGCCAACGTCAGCTTCTGCGCTAAGCAAGTGTTCTTAATAGTACCATCAGAATTACATTCATCGTTGAATGAGGTGAATAAATTTTCAGAAACCACAATAACAGTAGGAGCCAAAGCGTATTATCGCTTCATAGAGCTCTGATTGGCCCCAGGTGACCAAGTCAGGTCTGATTTATTCGTTCATCAGATCTTTGAAAGTGTTTCGGTGGATACTTACTGTCGTCCTGTTTACGTGTGACACAAAATATGGTATATAAACGTCCTCCGCAATAGCGAAATTTTCCCGGTGTGCGGTAGTGACGCACAGTATACAACACTTATGTTTCTTTTGATTTGCTGGCTCCACCAAGAAATGGCAAATTGCGAGCGTACATTTTGAAAATCTTGGCAAAACTGCAGGTTTCAAGTACGAACACATGAAGTGGACTCTCACAGATACGTACATTTTGCCTATTCGTGAACTAATGCAAACATTTCGGTGGAGTCCCGGCTTAGGCCACCACATTAGGCGTGCGCGATCCTCGGGCGTGTTAGTAGCGCGGGCGCCACGCGTGCGTCGCGAGCGCGTTGCGTGAGCGTCGCGTTTTGCTGCCCTGCGGCATTTGCAGCGCGCTCGTGCCGATTCAGATGGCGCCGCTACATACCTTCAAGGTTGTTGTACGGTATCAGAGCAAATAGGTTATGATAGCCAGTGAACTGAGACCGTTGAACGTCTTCTAATAACGGTAGTTCAAAACAGATGGATTACGGTTAGCGATAAGGGGTCATTAGCAAGCGGCAGGTGCAGCTTGCACCTAGCACTCAGAATACGATAACAAAGGATAGAAATTCTTTAAACCATGTCAAAGCTACAACAATTAAGACACAGAAATGTTACGACGAAGTACACACCATTAATACTTAGTTTATCTTGTTTACAGATCTTGACACAATTTTGATATGATCAGTCCTAAACGCCATAGCGTTCATGTTTTTGGTAGGTCAGATAACAAAATTGTTGTAGAAGGTAAAAGTGTTACTGAAACCACAACTCAAATTCGTATCAATCAAAGCTTGCTCTTGGTAGATTCAATGTTGAGATCATCCAAAAATGCGGTTTCATTGCATAATTTTTGCAAGAAGTGAAAGTACTTAGTAATCACGTTTTACAGCATGCAAACAGTAATTTTAAAATAAAACCGTGCTAATGCGAAGTAGAAAGTGATATTTTGGGTAATGTTTACCATTACAAACTGCTGAAAAAAAGCTTGCACAAACAAAAGCTTTAATACGGAGAAGTAATTATGTCGGTAGCATTCTATGTGAATTGCAAATGCATGGGGCATTTAAAATTCTTGTTCCAAACATCTAGGGCAAGGACCATTAAGCGGCTTTGAATTCCAAAGCTTTGTAAATATACAGTAAGCCCTTTAACTTGGAAACAATCAACATCTGGACGTTAATTGCTTGCAATTAGTCTAATTACCGCTTTAATGCAGTTCTTGTGAAGTAATCTTATCTTAAACCTTCATTAGCTAAAATAGTTCAGAGTCCTGATTTTTTTATATTCCTTTCTTTTAAGTCCTACTTTGTTGACCACGCTGGACGACCGTGGGATACTTTTCTCTGATCGAAATGCGTGAGTTCTACGTAGAGAATCCGACATGCGTAATTTAATCTTCTATTCAGTAATGCACTACCGTACCGCGCCATAAGTGTTATGTTGCATATGCAATGATGGATGAGTCATCATCGTCATAAAAATATTTCACATCCATTTGATTTTTCACACTTTCGCACGTTCATTGTTCCTTTTAGAAAACAGGTATTCTTGGATGTCTTTATGTTCCTTCAATCAAGGGAAAAAACTGGGACAGTCTGGTTAACGATTTCGTGGGACATCCACCTCTTTAGTGTCTTATTTCATAATCTCATGACACAAAGATTACCATTCCACATCCTTCCTAATAGAAAAAACTCCGGAACAAAGTCTCCCGGATTATCTAAAGGAAGTTGTCTATCGTAAAACTTGCGGAGGGGTCACAGTAGTGATTTGTTCAAGCTGATTGAATTAGCGAAAGGATGTCGCCCCAATCCCGGGGTCGGGACGGGTCAGGTACAGCCGGCGTCTTTATACCATCAGCTGCCCTTCATTAACACGTGTCCCTCATCAGCATTTTGTTGCATGATTCATTACTGTTTTGAATAATGTAGCTCTCTCGGCTCTAAGTATCAGAAAGCACGTATTGGCTATATGTATAAGAAACGTTTATACATTCTGTAGGTATATCGTAGACTCTACGGTCTTGTTATTAAAGATGCATTATAAAATAATAATAATAAATGAAGATTACCGAGACATAAACAACAAAGATGTTATTTAAGAAGCTCATTCTTTCTTACGTGTTCGAAATACACATGTAATGGTAGCAAAAACAACAGGTTCTGGACTAGACAAGTCCATAAATACGAAATGGGTACCAGTTTATTCTGAAGAGCGAACTAAAGTCGTAGCTTGCCCTTTTACAGTATGAGCGGGAACACCACGAAGTTCATTAAAGTTCACTTCAATACGCATTACAATGCACAGTTGATCTATGGATGCATTATTGCATTCGAGAACTTGAATGTTAACTTTACGCTTTGGTCTTTTGATCGCGAAATAAAGACAAATGTTACTCATGTTTGGTACCTACAAATATTTACGAAAAAGTTTCAAGAGCTTCATAGAAAAGCATAATGATTTCGCAATGTATAAAAGTAAATACATCAAATATTTACTCGACACACAAACAGGTGAGTAAATCAATATCAGTTGAATGGGCTCGATACGTAGCCCTTATCAAGGCACGCAGGTACGTGCCGTTATCACACTTATCAAACGCTTGTTTATCGAAGGATAACGTGATCAATAATTGTGTTAGACTCATTTTAAACTTTTGATTTTGGAACCAATCACAGTTATGGGACAAAGGAGTTTTGGGAATGAGAACAAGAGCCACAACAAAATAGTCTTTATTTCACAGAGAATAAGTTTAGTTTTTGGGCATGTTTTGTAGTGAAATGTGTTGCTTTTCGTCATTCTCGCTAACTTATGGGTTAGATATCTGTGGATCAATGGGGTGAATTGGAAACTAATTAGCCGAAATTGGCAAAAGGATCCTTTTGGACGAGCTGTTTTCTAATTCTAATATCTAACCAGATTCTAACTTGACAAATGTTACACTACCTACACAATGTTAATGAAGCGATATGGTAATAATACTGAAGTCTGACACATCATGAGTGAGCCTGAGTAACGGCAACAAACTAACAAGCCTGTATAATTACTTAGCACGCAAAGGTGTCGACTGTCGACTGCAACAACCAGTTACTAAGAAGCAATAATAACTAGGTACTGAAATTATGCTGAACAGATTTGAAAGCTGAAATAAAATTGATTTTGGAGCTTTTGTTTTAAAAAATTGAAGCAAACAAGTTGGTAGCCGAAATCAAAGTTTGTTTACTTACAACAGCGACTAGCTTCCCGCGCACCGTGATGCCGATCATCGGCGCGAACCGTACTTCGACTCCTGGTTCCACCACCAGCTCCGCATCTCTTTCAATGAGCAGATCATCCCGCAGCATGTAGGGGCTACCATCAGGCCTCCACACGGTGCGGCCGCCGGTCAGCACGCCGCCCGGCAACTCCGTTACACCCGACGACTTGTTCAGAAGATAAGGGTCCGCCGAACGAAGAGACTCTTGTCCTTTACACTCACGAAAGCAACACAATACCGTTACAAACACTAACACTGTCCTCCACTTGTACTTTGTGTCGCTAAACTGACTATGTCTCTTCTGCACACCCATATCTTTACAGCACTCCATTATTCACTAACTGAACACAAAAATATTCATTTCACTTTTACTACCGTTCCTCACCTGCAGCAACCTATTTCAACACCTATCCAAACATCGCACAGGTAACTCGACCCGATATAACACAACACATATTCATAAATAAACATTAAAGTTTTAAATGAATCTTCACGTAAATTGGGAATTGTGAATCAAAACAATTCATAACGAAACAAAGGTGGGGCTAGTAAAAATAAAACAAGCAAAAATGCGCGCTGCTGCGCGACCGTTGAACGAAGTCGTTTGGCCGGTTTCGTGTTGATTCCTCCTCCCTTCCCTCCTCGCATAACAGCCTCACTCACTCATTCTATCAAAAGCCTCCTCCCCTCCACAGGGCTATTCGGATTACGGGCCTGATTGTGAATGACGTCACGAATGCACGATAGTGAGACCGAGTAAACAATAGGCATGATGACAAATTTTTAAATTCCTTTGTATGATGTAGGTATACGTCTATTGTATATGAAAAATTATTAATTTTAAGAAAATGCGAAGTTTTTTTATCAAATAATTGCATTTTTCTCTGTCCACTTTGAATCCGGCGCGAAAACGCTTGTCAGTGTCATGTCGTCACTTGTGACGTCACGACTGAAATTACAAGACGCAAGTAAACAACGCTCGTGCAATAATTAAGTTTTTTGTGTTATTAAATATGAATTCGAAAGTGCATAGGTGTTGTGGGGTCCCCCAGTGTAAGAACACATCCAAAACAACTCCTGATAAGTTATTTGTGTACGTTCCTCACAATAAAAAAATACGAAACAAGTGGCTTAAACTTGCAAGGCGAGATTCAAAAGCAATATTGCCCAGGGACCAACTTTATTTTTTTGTTTTATTTTTTGCGTTTCAGCTGTACGTAACTCACAGCGTCATCACCATAGGATGGCCTGGAGGACCTAAAAGAAAAATCAATTTATAAATAAAGGGTAGAACCATGATAATAGATTTCATTAACATTTACACCTGATAACAAATACATTGTCAAAAGTAATTTTAAGGAATTATTTATAACTAAAATTGTTTTTAATTAAACTAATATTCTAACATAGAAGTTTTTTTAATTAAACTAATACACTTACATAGAAGTTTTTTTAATTAAACTAGTATACTTACATGGAACTTTTAACATTTCTAAATTCAGCTGAACAAAAATCTTTATTTGATGCGAAAAACTCTCCCAGCATTATGATATCAATTCTAGGCAAATTAGCGCTGTTTGCCTTGATAAATCCGGGCTCCATAACTCGTGTTATAAACAATTATTTAATTAAAAACAAAGATCGCAGTGGAAGTTCACAATAGCGAAATGTGACGTTCGCGCGCTTTCGCGCGAGTTGTTTTCAGAGATGACGTCACGAGCTCTGATTGGTGTTCAAGATATCATGGCGGATTGCCTTATTTCGTAATTTTATTTTATAAAAATACATATTAATCACATTATTAATAAAGAAAACAATGCGCGTTTTATATTCCAAGCTTCAAGTTTAATTTAATAAATATATTATTTTAATGATTTTTGATTACTGTCATCATGCCTATTCATTGGACGTTCATTCGTTCGTTCTTTCCTTAAACAAGTTGAATGTTTATAATTTTTTCAAATAAAAATTGATGTAAAAGAAACAATTCAACCTTTTTGTATTTAATTTGTGATCACAGACATAATTATCTTTTTATTTTTAAAGATTATTTTCAAATTCTTTATAATTGAGTTGCAACACTGACTACCATGCTATCGTGGGAAAACTTCATTCACTCATTCCTATAATCCCGTTGTGCGTTTCTCTAACGATCGTTCATTCACTCATAAATTTCGTCGACTCTTTTAAGTCTTCATAATTTATATTTAAAATAGTTGGAATAAAGTTATAATTTAAGTAATTTTAGGCCGATTTTAATTCCTTATCATTTTTATATCAACGTTACACGTAAGTTTCCACTATTGATCAAGTAATATTCGATAAATTGTAATTGTTGGCGTGGCGTGGCAATGCTTGTGCAGTGTCGACATTTTGTTTTCTTCATTGTATTTATATATTTATTTCTGTGCGAAGTACGGTCGCGTCGTAATTACATTTGTGATTTATCATCGCATATGAGCTTCTGTGATCTTTTTACATGTAATTGAATTGGATTTAATTTATTTATAGATTTCAACACAATCATGAGTTCTGGTGGTACTCGCGTGTATGTCGGCGGATTAGTGGAAGGCATCAAGAAGGAAGACCTCGAGAGAGAATTTGATAAATACGGAAAACTAAACTCTGTTTGGGTGGCCCTCAACCCTCCGGGTTTTGCCTTCATAGAATTTGAGAACTTGCAGGAGGCTGAGGATGCGTGTAGCGCGATGAACGGATTCGAGATGTTAGGCGCGACCCTAAAAGTAGAGATCTCTAGGAAGCGAGATGGGCCCCGCAGGGGTGGCGGCTTCCGTGGAGGACGCGGCGGTGGTAACTTCAGAGGTCGCGGCTTCGGCGGACCTCCCGGCGGCGGCAACAGATCCTTCAACTCGTACGGTGGCGGCCGGCCCTACAATCGCAACAACCAACGCGATGAGTACGGCAACGGTGGCGGCAGCTTCAGATCTAGGTCGCCATTGTCTCGATATTAATTTAGTATTTAGTTTTATGTTAGGTGTTAGTGTTATCGTAATCTGAAGCCTTCTAAGTGTTAAATTCAATGTCTGGTAAAAACTGGGGGTTTAATATTAATACTAGGAGGTGTTCCATTGATGTCTCAAGGAATTAGAGGTAATTAATAGCTTTGATTTTATCTAGTGTTTTTCAGTGTGACTTTACTAAAATGATTCTGTCTAGCATTTAATGTATGTAACTCGTATCTGTTTGATTCAATAAATTTATGTGAAAACAACTCTAGTTGTTTGTTCACTTACTGATATGCATTATTAGTAGTATTGTATTGCCATTAATGATGAATCTGTGCAAATCATTGTAAATGTGTATAACCTAAACTGTTAATGTTGCTCATTCTATGGACATAGTCATCATCGTCAGTAAGTTCAACTCTTTTCAACACCCTAAGCTTCTACTTGTTGATAAGTCCTTAACACTGTTGTTTTGTTTCAGTTCCTTGGAATTCTGATCTCGGGTCATTTGATTTTTCGAGAAGTTAATGCATGAACAATCCTTCAGTGATTACTTAACATTCTGCCTAAGCACCCTAATTGCTAAGTTTCTTTAAAAAAATATATGACTATATAATTCAGTTTGATTTTTATTATGTCCATACAAAATGACATCACAAAATGTATTCTTAAAACTAGTTTCAAGTAAATAATTAAGAAGGGCTGCTAAGACACGCCATCAGAAGCTCCATTTTGTTCAAGAAGTTCTTGCCTTCCATTTTCTCTAATTTAATTTCTTTGAAAGCTCCTCCGAGATGCTCCCACTTCTTATCTTGAACAAGCTCACTGGTAAAGAAGTCTTTTCTGGGAGATTGAGCTATGAATACTTGAATACCAACTGACGGCTCACATCTTATTGCTAACATTCTGTCACCTAAAACAAAAAGAAACAAAATCATTAAAAATAAACAGTGCAACGAGTGATCTTGATCATACAAATGGGTAAGTTTAAGTTATACATTAGTTATGACGAGGAGTCCTACAGTAAATTCATAACCTAAACCTACCATTTGGAGAGGCAAGTAGACATGAGGAAGCATTCCCAAGAGGTTCAACTGGTCCCGATCCCAAGTGTGAGCTGCTAGCCAGGAGTTGCCAGCCCATGCATCGGCCTACAGCCTGCACTGCGGTCATCTGATGCTGATATATCTGTTGGAGAAGTAATTTGATTATGGTATTTACACATCTCTTATCAGGCCTACTTAGGGCAACACAGATATGGGTATGTAAAGATAGTTTTTAATATTGGGTTGCATAAATAACTAACAGCATGATGTTTTAATGGAAAAAATTTTTAGAATTCCTAACAAATTTTGGTGTGCACCAAGTTTAGCATGGATTACCTGACAGTATATGAGATCCCTTAGCTCCTGAAGTTCATAAGACAGATGTCTCACTTTGCCGTCACGGCAAATACATTTGAGGGTCTTCTCACCTACATGTACCACTAGGGATGTTCTGCATACAGCGTCATACCTAATTTGAAGGAACACATTATTAATTTTGTGTCATAAAAGCACTATTAAAAACTGGTTTATTGGAATTGATAGTAAACAAGTCCATCAACTTTTATAAGGCTAACAGGGTGTAATCGTTTATAAAGTTATAGTTATTTTGGTAACTAAATTCGGTAGATAAAATTGATAACAAATTTAACATCTTTTGCTTCTGGACATTCGATTAGTCATAACAGCCTAAAATAGTATATAGTGGACTAGCTATTACAAGTAGAATCACCTCACAGAAACCGCAGGAAACAGAGAGTAAGCAAGTAATAAATTGTTTATTTGTCAACGGTAAAACTTAAGTACTATTCTGATGTAAATATGTTTAACAGGAAAAAACTGTTGTTTACATCGGGAACTATATTTTTTGTCACCAAAATTTATATTTGTCATCAAGTTGTATCACCTAATAAATAGATCTATCGCCACGAAATATTTTCGTTCTCAGATAAACAAAGAGTGTTCCCAGGTATGAATTACCAAATTATTGTTAATATAATGTGTAAAATATGAGATGGATTACCAATAAAATTGTAATGCGTTACATGACTATAAACTTCGTTCTTATAATAATAGTTTTATTACTGAAATAATAGCTTGGTGCTCAAAATGGTAGATCTGTCACCAAATAAATCGATTAATCGATCCCTGAATGCGACTCCTTTTTATTTGTTATTTTGTCACCAATACAGTAGTTACATTATATTTCGTTAAGTTATTAAAATAATGTATTCGTTACCAATTTAATACATCAGTTTATAATTTTAATGAAAATATGTTCAAAGGGAAGAGGAAGGTAAGGGAAACCAGCGCTGATTATTCAGTGATTGTTATTTTTAACAATAAATATTGATTATTTTGACTTTAATTAGGTGTTCTATTTACTATTCAGCTAGAAATTTAATTTAAATATATTTATACTACCTGTGGAAATTAAGATCCTTGGGGGAGGCACATAATATGGCCAGTTAAGTAGTAGACTCTTTGGTTGAAAGGATGATGACGACCACCGTACATTTTTAGACCTTCATGAAATTTTCTAGTGATATAATATATGATTTATTGGTGATCTCTTTAAATTAGTTTGCTTAAATACTATTAGGACAAACCTATTATAATACATACAAAACCATTTATTTGGTACTTGACCCCATATCTCCATGATTTTCGGTAATTTATTGTGGAATTGATTTTATATTGTTTGGTGACTACATTTTGGTGACAAATCTACTATTTTGAGGGCAAACCCTATTATTTAAGAAACACAAAATGAATCAAATTGGTGACAGCTTAAATCATACCCGTTTACATCAAACCTCAATTTATTTGGGTATTTATTTCCTGCGCAATTCAGCTTGTTTTTTTGCCATAATGTGCTATCATAGGCTGTTTCATGTTTTAATATTTTAGTTTGCAGAAACAAGGAAGATAGTAATGTTACGCACTAATCTATACTATAAAATAGCTTTATTTAAGAGGAAGCATTTTATTTTATCTCGGAGTAACATAGTATAGGAGGAAATTCCGACAGAACGTGAGTGAGACCTGGGGAAACATTTTATTTATTTATTTATTTGTACCCTGAAGGACTCCTATACTAAACCAATCAGAAAAATTATTGCACTGTTAGGAGGCTAGACTATCTCCGGACTAACAGCCAGTGAGTAAATAAAGTGGTAGATATAAGTATTGCACAAACCTGGTCTCTCACGGAGTGTCAGAAGTCCAAGCTCAAGGTTTGCCAAAGGGCAATGGAACGTAGCCTTTTAGGCATTAAACGGACCGATCGCATACGGAATATACGTTCCAGAACAGGAGTCGCTGATGTGGGCCAAAAGGCGGCGACATTAAAATGGAACTAGGCCGGACACGTCAGCCGAATGCATCTGGAGAGATGGGCCACTATTATCACCCAGTGGACACCTCAGGATGGACACCGCAGGCGGGGTAGGCCCCGGAAGAGATGGCGTGACGAACTAGACGCCTATCGTCCGGATTGGTGGACACGGACGAAAGATCGGGAAGGGTGGAAGCGAGATGGGGAGGCCTTTGCCCAGCAGTGGGACACTACAAGCTAGATATATATAATAAGTATTGTATGTTCTTACCCATAAGCCATAATATTGATTTTCACACATGATTGTGTGGGGCTGTTTAGAGCATTCCAGTGCGACACGATCAGCGGGTCTTTGACCTGAGGAAGGACAAAATGTGAATAGAATTAATTATACCCAAATATGTGACCATGATATCACGTGTATCAATATATTTTTAGATCAAATTTATTGATTTTCAAGCAAGATAATTTGTGATATATGCAATTTTTATCATAACTGCTGCAATTAGTGGATGGATTGTGTGAAAGCCGATATGGTAAGAAAGAATGTTACTTGTGAGATGACGGCAGGCAGAAGAGTATGGAAGGAGAAAACATGCTGCGCCAACCCCAAATAAAATTGGGATAAGAGCAGGAGGATGATTATACAATGAGTGGAACTACTGGTTTATTTATTATTCAGTTACAATGTACAAATATATAGGATTTTTTCATATCTTACCGAATAAATATTACAAACCTCTTTAGCAATAGTATCAAGTACATATTCACTGCGTCTCCTCATAAAGAAATGTTGTGCTTGCTGAATGATTTGCTCTAACAAAGACTGTTCCTTACTCATATCGAGTAATTCATAACGATCAGCTGCCATAGGACCTAAAACAAAATGATTTGGGAATACATTAGTAAAGTCAACAACGTAATGTTGGTGTTTGTGATTGTATTAACTTTATTTTGATCTTGTGGAGGTCGTAGATAACGTTGATATGGTTGCGATAAGTGTTCCAAAAACGTTAGTATATACTTATGTATTTGGGCTTCATGAATAAAAAATATGATTTAATAGAATTGCTTTTTTTTTGGTGGGAAATCACGAAATGACCCTGATGCTGTGGGTGCAGTATGAGGGAGTGTAAGACTCTTAATGACTAAAATCCACCATATTCCTTCTTGAGCCCTTTATGTGCCAGGGCCTCGGTACTCTTTCGAACAATCCTCAGATTCCTCCAGAGATTAATCACAAAATTTGGGAAGGCTTAGTTAAAATTTATCAGCTTCGACTGAGGGCTTATTTCTAGGTTCTTTTAACTTAGTTTTAACTGCAAAATTACCTGCTAAACAGCGTCGTTTAGAAGGTCCAAGTGGTCCCGTAGCCGGGTGCGGGAAGGGGTGATGAGTGTTAGCGTGGTGTACGGCACGCAGCAGCTGGTGCAACGAATGTTCCAGAACGTGGTCGTGATCTGATTTGCCTGTCGCACTTTCAGGCTAAAAAATATTGAGAATTGAGAACTTCCTTTTTTTAGATGTTGGTTAGTATCAAAATAATGTTTTGCACCCCTATTGGAGTAGTAGTGATAAGAATAAAAGATTGTCCGAAATAACTTGGGCTAGTCTGAAATAGGATGTTTGGTTGCAGTGACATTTCTAAGAACAAAATTCAAATTGCATACTGCTCAGCATTATAATAATACGGTTAATATGAAACTCAGACAAGTGATTATTACACATTGTAAGAATATAAACTAATTTTGGTTGCAAACCTTCACTCCTTCTGGATTGGCATTGTTATTATTCTGACCATTGTTATGGCATAGTCCAATCAACAGTTGAATCCCAGGTAGAACCTAAAATTTAAATTGTTGTTATTAATTCACACACAGAGATAGATTTCAATGATTTTATAAGGGAGTAATACAAAATAATTTCTTCTTCACTATTTCCTTTAACACAATTTCTGTATGTTGTCATGTCATCGCAATATTCTGTATGTTTATTATACAATACCAATATACTGCAACTACCGTAGACTACCTATTTGAATGCAGTTTTTAGCAATAGATTGAGGAACTCATCAGGAAGTATATAATTTATACCGGTGAGATGCCACAGCAGCCACCAAGACTACAAACCTCACACCCACGATGTTTACCAGTTAGACAAAATTAATGCCTGCAATTTATTTCTTCTTGTCAAGTGAGCTACAGTTTTTAACACCTAACAAGCCCCAGTATTAAGAATTCCTGACAGCCTTGGACATGGATTTGTAACAAGGCCTGCTACTGAGTAGCACTCGGGGACGTCGGCATCACGTGTCTTCTGACACAGCACAATTGACACCAATACTTACAGTAGCCATAATCTGATTGCCCACAACCATATGCGGTATTGAAGCATCAAGCTGGACAGCCTCAGCAGCTAGCCTCGCGAACAACTCCTTACAGAAGAGTACATTCTGAGCAGCTTCCAGTTTCTGTTGCCAGTGGAGTTCAGCTCCGTCTCCTGGGAGTGTACCAGGACAATTGATGGCTGCTGAGCTGAGAGTTGCTGTTACTACGTCTTCTTGCTCTGTAATAGAGTTTAGTGTTAATTGATTGTGAAATTATAAGATATTATAATCTATATAAATAAAAATGAATTGTTGTTTGTTAGTCTGATTAAAACTCGAGAACGGCTGGGCCGATTGAGCTGATTTTGGTTTTAAAATGTTTGTAGAGGTCCAGGGAAGGTTTGAACGATACGAAGTTCGCAGGATCAGCTAGTAATATATTTTTGAAAACATATCTGTGTCTGCATATTTATAATGTTTTGAATAAATTACTTTTATCTTTACCAACATTACAAAATCTGATATAAAATTGTGAAGTCATTGTGAGTATAAACATTATCACATATTAATCAAGAAAACGAATTCACACAATAAATGACAGTACTATTTTCAAATTTCCCTCATAAACAGACCATAGAAACTGCATTACTACCTTTTTGGCAAAGAACTGATATGAAAGCGACGCCCTGCAGCTCAGGTGGGACAGTGACGCGTAATGCCGACGGCACCGGGCCCGCCGCGCTCATGGCTTGAGCTATTTGTTCCTCTGGGGCTTTTGTTACCTGTAACAGAGTAGCTGTAAAAATTCTATGAAACAAATTGATGTGTTAAAAGCATAATGTTCTCCTAAGAACTATGAATAATTATAAGCAAGATTAAAATAAATAAAATGATTAGTCAGCAACTTAAGGATATCTTTTAGCAACATGCAGAGCCACATTATTTTGTGAGTACTGTATAGACTATGGCATCTATTCAGTTATAAGAAGTTTTCATTGGGCTCAGCTGAAACCCTAGGAAACTGATAAACAACTTTTTGTCTTGTTTGTGATGAATAAACATTATATCAATCTATAACAATGCAAACCTCAAAAACTCCAGTCTGACTGAACTTAGAGCCAGCAGTGCGGTAACTCAAATCCCCAACAATGGTGTTGGACACTTTCTTCAGCCTCCAGTTTTGTCTTAGTCTCAGCAGGTCTATGTGGAAGTCTGGCATGTTCCTGGTCATTCTCATGGACTCACTGGCCCGGAGACGATCAACTCCAGCCAAGAGTACTGCTGCTGCAGCTGCTAGGGCTTTCTTCCTGCCATAAACTTGGACCATGGGCCTGCCTTCCACTTGTTCTGGTTGAACTGGGTCTAATACCTGGAAAATAGAATTATTGTTGTTACATCACTGTCAAATCTGCTATATCTCTGTTTGCAAGAAACTATGAGGCTATATATCATGGGCAGGGATATTGAGCCCTGACCTTCACCTACGCAGAAGCGATTTATTGGTTTATTGCCTTAAGTGTACAGTGCGCAAAGCGATGCCCACGCAGAGAGCTCAATATCCGTGCCGATAACTATACCTATACTGATTACATGAGGAAGTTTAAGGTGCATACAATATACAACTCAGGAGTGGCTGGTAAAGGCAACTAGTTTGACAGTTTACATTTAACAAAAAATTAATATTGACTACTAGAGTCTTATTGATGCAATTCCCTTTAACATGTTGTATTGAAATTGTACTTAGTACCATATCTATTGCATTATATTATCTACAACAACAATTATTATAAACATTGCTTCTCTTACCATGTATCTCTTCTCCTTGGCAATACTGAGTACATCAGCCAGCACACAGACTTCAGTGAGTGCATTCCTGAGTTTGTTACGCACTGAGTCCCAAGGCCATAAGCTCGACTGATACCCTGGCTCCTTGTTCTCATCCTCAGACTTTGAATCAGAACTACTTTCACCTTCCTTCTTGATATTGCAGAATTCATCTTCAGTCTTTGAGAAATCAATCTTTTGTGCTAGCCGGGCGAGATTCTCTGACATAGACAGAGGTCTGTGAAAAAAATGATAATGATATACAAACTTTTTGCAAAATAACTCAATCTATGGGAATGTTGTTACCATTTTCACACTAGTAGGTAGATTGAATACTTACGCTTGATATATTTCCTGGCCATCATAAGTAATCTCCTGGATTTGATTCTCTATTGGTGCCTCAATAGAAATATTAACTGAATTCGCCATTTCTCTGTTTTTTGGCACTCACACAATATTTACCATAACATTGTATTTACTTCGGAAGGTTATCAGTTAGAATGTGCACATAAACACTTCTACAAAAATTATGAATAAATAATACCTGTTAACTTTTATTGTTTATTTATATCTAGTCTAGATAAGTAATTAAATAATAATAAATAATATCAAGAAGACGGACAACTATTGACCGCCACCAAATAAAAATTATTTACTTTTTTTTATTTTTTTGACATTTACCTATTCCGTTTTTTTAAAGCAGTTTTTGGATAGTAGCCCTTTTGCTGCAACTTTAGAGCAATTAAAATCATACATTTTACAATTTATTAATAACGATTCCTTGATTTTGCAATTTATTGAGATTTTTTTAATTATTTCCGCTTGATAATCATGACAAATGAGATCTATATAATTGCAGCTGCGTAATGTGGATCTCACTCCGCTGCCCCAACCAACGGTTGTCATTTGTCATATTTGTTATCGACATTTTGTAGTTTTATACGAAGCTATTACGTTTATCGAACACGAATTGGTTTCGAAATGGAAGTTACAAAATATTGATTTATGTTGGAACCATACAAATCTGTTTAGGAGGGTTTCAAAGCAAGGGTGAAGTTTGCTTTAGGAGTTAAATATGACCGATCGAGTGATAGCGGTAAGTGGAACAATCGTACACTCATTAAATTTCATCAGATTCTCACTAAACACGGTAACTCGATCAGATCTTGGCTTCGTGTTTTACCTCTACTCATTGCATTGTCGCTTCGCTGATGCTGAGGCGAGAGATGTTCGAATTACAGAGTGAGTTCGAGAGAAGAAAGAGTTATTTGCGTCCATCTATCGCGCGCATATGAATCATGTGTTGGTAAATAATAAGTTCTATGTTATCAATGCCTACAATTCTAGTACGGATAGCATTTATACTTGCTGTCTTTACACCTAATAGATGACAAAGATTACATGAAAGAGGGGTACCTTGAATATGCACTATTATAACAGAGTGAAAATAATGTACTAACTGTGTAATCCCTGAGATTGCAAATAATGGAGATAATTTTGAGATGAAACCTTTGCAATTTATTTTCTTATTGTCTGAGATGGCATGTTAAATTAGGATGAATCAAAACAAACAAAAAAATATTTTATATATTTGTGTGAAGCGAAGTTCAATTCAACATTTCTAACAAAACCATAATCAAACTCTTTTCAGTCCCGTCCCAGCTTGGAGCAAGTCACAGCTATAGTGGACTTTATGGAAAAGCACCCAGCTCTAGCACTAGGCCAGTTAAGAGGTCTGGAGGGCAGAGATGAGAGCAAGAAACTGTGGTTCAAGCTGACTCGCATTGTCAATAATATTACAGGCCCTACTAGGCCTATGAAGTCCTGGATCAAAGTAAGTAATTGATGTTTAAAACTAATTGGGACTAAAACGATGTTGTATATGTCACCGTAAGATTACAGACATCGTTAGATTACAATCTATGTCGAGAGATTGTAAACTGTCGAATTATTGTGAACCGTAACATCTGTTTGCAATTTAACGCATTATTTATCGCTATATTATAATCTATTGATGAGAAATTGTCAAATCGTCAACTGTCCGAAATCTCTCCCTGATTGGTCAGTCTTTTTGTAAGATCGACCAATCACGACCAGCCATTCTGTTCCCATGGAGTTCCCGTAGAGTTAGGAATGAAATAGAGGTGTCAGTTAAATAAAATAAATGCTCTTCAAAAATTCTTCAAGTATTTATTATTTAGTACGAGTATGTAATTAATATTCCTGACATATGGAGGGAACAAATTGTAACGAAATATTTATTCTTCAAACACAAATTGAAATTGGAAAATTATAAGAAACTTTTATAAAAAAAAAAAACAAAACAATTAGGTAGTTTGTCTTCAAACACAAACAAATATTTAAAAAAATAAAAGCCTCTTATATAAAAAAGGGTACTTAATTTTGTCCTCAACACTTTTATATAACTAATTCTAAAGATATAAGTTATTTTCAACAGGAAATTTAATCAATTAATAATTACGAAAACACAGTTGTTTACACAATCGACAACAAACGAAATAAACAAACAAAATGGCGAATGCCGGAGCGGAGGGGGCACATTACGTTCTACCAATCAGCGCGCAAGATGCATTCCGTTCTACGCCAGTTGACAATTTGACCGCTTTACATTGATAGATTATAATATAGCGAAAAATAATACGTTAAATTGATTATTAAATTTAAATTAAATTGATTAATTCGACAGTTTACAATCTCTCGAGATAGATTGTAATCTAACGATGTTTGTAATCTTACGGTGACATATATAAAGGTACAATACTTTTTTTTCCCAATGTTCGGACAAATTGTAGCAACTGTGGTTGTAGGTACACTCAAGTAATGGATGGTTGGAAAATTTATAGTGAAAAAGCATAAGCTTGCTCCCCAATACATTGTAGGCTATTGAGACCATCATATTCTTCAATAATGATATTACACAGTTACAGTATAACATGGCACATATGAATTTGCCAATGGGATCCTCATTAATGTTGCTTTAGCTGAAAAACGTTATTTTGTATTATTTAAATATTAAGTTTTGCCATAAGGATCTTAAGTACCTATTTTTATTTAAAAAGAATGCTTCCTCTTGTCTATCTCTAAATTAAATTATTATCATGTAATTATACTTTCTATTTGCTTTCTTTCTCAGTACTGGGCTGATAAGAAGTCAACAGTGAGATCTAAGGTGTTGGGCGGAGGAGGTGACCCCAACAACCTGTGTTCCAACATTGAGAAGAAGATCTGGGATCTGTTTCTAGCAAATGATAGTGGCAGTAAGTATTTAAGTAATTTGTTAAAAGAGTGTCTTTAAAAACATCGTCATTCTACCCTCACCTGTGAAATTCAATTATGGATAAAAGCATAAAATGCCATGTTTCTGTTTTGATAAAAAAGACAGACAAGTGCTGACTGCTGCTAGATATATGGGAATGAATGTTCTTTCTTCATTTGACTTCTTATAGCCTTCACACAAAATATAATATAGTACATAGCATTATAGTATGTAATCTCTACACTCAACAGAAAACCGTGGTGCTGTCAAGCAAGAATCCAGTTTCACAGAAGACAGTTTCTACAACGAAGACAGCATGGACCAGAACCATGTAGAATCAGATCCTGTGCTGGCCTTTGAGGAGCCTGTGGTAGATGTCGAAGAAAGGCAGATAGGTATTATGGAGAAACTGGTGAGTACATGTTTAGATGGACCTAAACATGTTACTGGTTTCACGATAGAATATTATGAACTAAACACTATTCTGATGGCGCAAGGCATCAAATGATTATATTCAGAGATGCAAAATTATTTGATGGGATTTATATAAGTGTTTTCACACTAGTGGAGTTTGTTTACGCTCGATGCATTCCTGGTAGCAGACAACCTGTGCCACAGATGAGTCATGGCTTGAATCGGTAGATTTCAAATGCCAACCTCTGGCTGTTTGACTCGTGCATTGCCGCACAGAAAATTCGCTAATGTGAAAGCTCTATAAACTCGTTAGTAATTGATTCTCTCTCCTGATCAGAATCAGTGAAACTATTTTTTGTTTGTGTTGCAGCTGAAAGTGATGAGTGACCAGGCGGCGGCCATGACACAACTAGCGCATGCGTCGCACGTCAATGCACAAGCCATGGAGAGGCTTGCCGATGCCTCGCAGATACAGGTACAGATAAATCTTAAAATGAAATAATATTTTGTTCTAAATTGTATTTAGATTGAATGACCCCTTTAAGCTTTACAAGAAGGAACGAATCCTTTTCTCATTTATCACATTTTTGTAGTAGAAAGCCATTAAGCTTATTTAAAATTTTTGTTCGTTCATAAGTGCTTGTAAAGGCCTAAATGAAATAAATGATTTGATTTGAAGCGTGAAGAACACATTTGGATGAACCAAATAGTACCTACGCTACCGCGGCTTCTAATACTACCTAAAGTCCAAGAAATTCTCTCTTTTCTTCCCGCTTTTTTCATTCCCAAAATTAGCCACTTTACTAAACTACTGACTTCATGTTATCTTTGAACAGGCCAGAGCGATAGACCGTCTAGCGACCACGTTCGAGACGATAAGCGCAGCCACACACGATGTTCGCAACGCTATCGTCGATATCGACGCGACAATGAAGCGATTCTACTCCACATCGCCCACTTAGCACAGGTATCTATGAACTGCCGAAATAATTCGGTGATGTTCGACAAGGATATTAAACCTCATTGGTGACGCCAAATTATTTTAGGTCTGGTCGAAAACTGTGATTGACAGTTCGAGTATTCGAATGTTTTGTTCTCTTTTTGAATTTTGTGATAGACAATGGGAGGGATTGGCAATGTATTTAGAAAATTTTGTTTTAACGATAGCCGGACGGATAGGCGGAAGCCTTTTGTTTATAATTTTTTAAAATATGGGTATAAGTACTTCTGAGTAGCTTACCCAGGCACGAGTGTATTCTAATGATTATTTTTTTTAGTATTACTATTCATAAGCCTTTGTAAATATTACTACATAAAAGCCATTGTATAAAAGGTGATGAAAAAATAGTTCAAAACTATGATATTATTTACATTAATCAATTTTGTACATGAGACAACTTGATATTGTATATTTTTAGTTTGTAAGATTTTGTATTATGCATTTACATTTTTTTTTAATTCTTAAGTTTAGTTTAAAGTCATAGTATGCATTCATTGCATTCGTTTAAATAATTTTGGCCTCTTATGGCTTTGTAGAAAATTACATTGAGGGAAAAATACGGCTGTTAATTTCTTCCATAGACAACTGTCTACTGCCAACTTTTACAAACTATAAGGCACGAGAAACTGTTTCAGAGCAACTCGTACGTAGATAATGATGTTATCTTGTAAATAATAATACATAAAAAATGAATTTAATAAAACCATTTATAGCACATACTTAGTTTTATTGATTGCACATACCTAATTACAATTATCATATAAAAAATACCAAATATTAACATTATTTTCAATGGCAACAATTTATTGGTAACTGTAGAAACATACATTTCATTGGTCACATAAATTCGAGTAAGCAAGTTTTGCCTTGATAGCTAAGCTAACAACAGAAATATTGCGAATTTCACCAAAAACTATACAAGTATGGCTGGCTAATTCTTAGGTAAAATCTTTGGATATTGTCATATCTATATATCGGGTGTGTCGTTCATAATCACATTAAATGAAATGCGTTAATATACTGGTTAATATATGTCGATTAACACAAAGATAAAAGAAAAATACGTAAAAATGAAAAAATGATTTTTTCAAACAAAGTAAATGGAATAAAAATGTGCAAAAATTAGAACACCATATAAAAGTCAGTCATTACAAACAACTGAAATTCTCCCTTGAAAACTGACAGCTGTCAACTGATCAAAACATACGATACTCCGGATACTCCTAACTTTATCTCTGCTTTACACATGATGTTGTAAATTATAAAAACGAAAAATGACTCCTGTGGTCAAACCGCTGAATGGATTAGGTTATTTTTTTACAATTCGCCATAGAATATCATAAAGTGTATGCGATAGGATTTAATGTGATTGTGAACGACACACCCGATATACCTAATATTTAATTATAGCTACGTTACTGTATACTATATACTGGTAGAGTCGTGTTTCAGGAAGATTTGATACCTGCTTCATATAAACCAAACCGTGATGAGTTGCTTGTTCTTAAGTAGTAGCTGCCTTTGGCTCTGTGGACGAATATATATGCAGTGTTAAATGTGAAATGGCAAATTAAACTACTGTCATTGCTAATTTACAAATGAAAACAGGCAAATGAAACGGTTAAGCTGTCGGAAATCGCACATTGTGTCAATGGGATTTACTCAGCACAAGATACATTTTTGATTATACTAATAAAATGTTAGAAAGATGTCTAGTTGAATTTTAAATGCAAAGGTTTTGTGGAGTTTATATATTCCAATTGGAGTTGCCTGCCTGTCTTCGAGAGCCTCATTAAACTTTTTGTTTCGTAAATAATAACAATAACAATTCGGAAACTTACTGTGTATTGGTAAGATCCCCCATATAAATAGTCTGGTTGGTGTTGCCTCCATTAGTGTTCCATTCTTCGAAGCTATTCGCGTAAACTGCTTGCAGAGCCGTAGGGTACGCGAGTGACTCCGAATAGTATTGCCAAGCTCGGTCGTGGCTACACAAAGCTGTAAAAATAGGCTATAATATTTTCTTATTTCACAATATCATTGCAGAAATACCATATGACATGGTTTCTAATGATGTAATAAGTAGAAAGTGAATGAATGTTAAGTAAGATATGTTTGTCTTTGACGATGAAACGACATTATTTGTGTATTTGAGTAAGTAGGTTACGATACCTAATTTCGTTGTTGTTCCACAATCGTTGATTTGTGTACCTGCCTACATTACGCTTAGGACAAATAGAAGACAGGAGGATTCAAAGTTGAGATAGAATTTGTCTCCTGGGTCTCTCACTAAACCAATCTTTGACAAAATAAAACGCAGTTTCAAAAGGCTAAATCAGGGCCCTCTAATTACCTAATTGCATAAATTAGCAGATATTTGAATAATATGCCCATAAAGATAATCCAGTGTTTAACAATTTTTAGATTAGGTACAAATTAGATCATTCTGCGACTTATTAGGCATCTGAATTGCATTGAATATGCATGACCCTCAAGTTTATAGGCATCTGACAATTCGGGGTGATAGGGGCATGAACCTTATTACATTTAATTAATACTTTTTGCCTCAATTTTATCTGTGAATTAAGTAATCAACTAGTTAATTTTGAACATGTAATTTTTCGATTTACGACTTCAAATCAATGTTAATGGATAGAAAACCTTCTAAATCTGTATAGGTAGGTACCTTCAAAACCTATGTATATTTTCTCTATGTCCAGGTACAGAACGCACAGTTTTTTTTGGTTACTCTAATAGATGGACAAGTGGATAAAATATATTTTTGGAGGCAACGAAATATTTTATTTGTGAAGATTGTCTCTTTTTCAATTTGAACATTTCGACAAAACAGGTTGTACCAAGACAGTGTAATGTTGCCAAGTATACCTACATTGATAAGGTAATTCATGTGCAGATAACAATATTGTATTTAGAATTGTGGAAAATCTTGCTAATTTTCATGGTCTTGGAATTGGCAGTAATTAGTAGTTAAGATAACAAATGAGGAGTGTTTAATGTTTAGGTAGGTATTAGCTAAACGATTATTGCACCCACAATCTTTGCTTTTATACCTGAGTAGGTACATATCATTTTTATTTCTTGGTTTGGTTGGCTTGGTTGAGCGCATATTGTTTTAGAACTTTGTGCTTCAATGTGATGATGAGAAGACATGCATTGGAGGCCTACGTCCAACGTTAAATAAAAATTACATAGATAGAGATAGAGAAATAAATCTTACATTCTTTAGTGAACATTTCGAAGTCTCCCACAGGGCAACCGGGCTGGGATTCCTTTTCATCTGTATTCGGCCAGAATTCCACCGTGACGTCAGATTTGCGCATACCATAGCCTCCTGCGTCTGTATGTATAACGTCTACGAACAACCCACTCCTGCGGTCCAGGGCTTGGTAGATTGTGAACCCTTCGAAGAACACGCCAGCAGGGTCTAAACCGGTGACTCTATAAATCGAAAAAATAATATAGGCGACAAGATGGACACAAGATTAAATATATTACAAAATAAATTGAATTGGGTCTCCAATTTCTTCGCACTAAGTAGATAATTGGATGCATCTGAGAAGTTAGCCTGTGTATCGACAGTCTATTTGACTTCCGTACCTTGAATCGCGTCACCCCTTACCTGATTATTATGGAGTACTTTCCGTAACGAATGACAAAATCAGTTGGGACTAAGTTGGATGTACGTACAGCAAGCTGAGCGCTGCTTAACTACCCACCTTTGATCGGTTGACCCGTAATGTAGATTTATTTTATTTCCTCATGATATTGGCAATTGGCATTCTAAGATACAATGAGTTAGCACAAGTCAATTAATATTTTCAATTAATTCATTAATTATTTATCTATCTACGCGTACAATACAAACTATACTTAGAGGCTAGAGGACAATCACTATTGCCTATTATTCTGTCGATGTCCTTATCGATATAATAGAGGTCAATGCATCCATTGAATACCGACGATTTAAGCTGTCAATGAACGGAATTTGTAAGTAGATATACTATGATCCTTATTTAATGGCGTGTTGTTTTAATTATCACATTGATTTCGTTCCTTGTAATATTTGAAGCTTTATATAATCAAAGATTTGAAGGTTAAAATGTAGCTGAGTGACAAATAAAATCGCCTACTCATTTAAATTCGTCATGTTGACAGGTAGTATTTTGCGAGCTAATGCGAGAAATGTATCTTGTAGCTTATATACTAAGCTTTTACATTTTCTATACTCACCTTGGTATAATATAGCCAAGTTTCCTGGCCCGTCTTCCAGCATACCCCATAAGGTGGGCTCCAAGAGAATGTGCTATCAATTGCAAGTCTACCACGTTCAAACCAGCTTTGATCAACGTCACCAGCGCGTCTCCCAGTTGATTGCCAATCTAGACAGTAATATAAAAATTATAGACTTATAAATAACTAATATTTCTAGTTTTGAATTTGAATAGGCTAGTTAAGGCTAAAGGTGCGTTCTTTGTGAGCGTTTTGGAAGCGACCGCGATGCGGCGCGGCGCCAAAAACAACAGTCGATTTTTTTTTAAGTGGCCTATGTGACGTGACTTGGTAAAGCCCGGTGCTGCGTAAATTCTTGAATTCGCTTAGGATCGCGTCGCGTTGACTTGCTCACGCAGGACGCACCCTTAGCCAGGGAAAATCCCCAGCCTGTCAGCAGGATCCAACTTTTACTTTTATGCTTATATTCCACTTCCAACAGAATAATAATTGCATAACGTATTAACATATAAAGAAAGTAAACAAAGACGGTCAGAATATCAAGCAGTCGGAACTCCGTCACCATCATTCATTGAATTCTATTGTTCGAGTTCAGGTTCAAAAACCTTTCAGAAATGTGTGTCAAGAATTTTGTTTAAAAGCAATTTGTTCTTTTTTTCAATTAATTGATATGATGAACTTGATCGACTTGTAAAAGTTTATACGTTAATTAAATAATTTGGTTCCTTTATTGACTGTCTCTGTATTTACAGCTGCATATGCGACTACAAAGTTCATTTTTCACATGTTTGCCATGTCTGTTTTGTGACATGAGTCTTGTCCGTTCTGATACTATAGCGTGCTACGTGAATCATACAGAAGTCCACGTAATTAAAAGAAGAAGACTTATCTATAATATTACTCAGCCACCTACCTTAACAGCATTATTAACAGCATACAGATATCCAATCCTGGTACCAAGTAGCGTGCTCTCCGCTTCACCTTCCCAGTTCAGGAGGCATATATTAGACTTGTTCTTAGCTACATAGGCCTGTATCATGGCAGTTGTCGCCGGTCCTTTAACCTTGCCTCGATAACCAAAGGTATAGAACACGGTCTTAAGGTCTTTTGCCAGGCCTGGGAGGATGGCGAGAGGCTCTTCCAATGGCGTTTCTTTGTAATTTGTTAGGGACCTAAAAAGAAAGTTGGTAAATATGTTGAAGTGAGATTTGGAAGTCAAATGGAGGATTATAATTTGATGATAAAAAAATTAGTTGGAGTGATCATCAATTTTGTAGGTAATTTTTCTAGTATTGTGGTGTGGTGTTGCATTGTTAGATGGTAAACAGGTGATGTATGCAATATGTAGGTACACGCTAGGTTTCGTAAACAGTAGTTAAACCACTAGGCACCTAGCAGTCTGTACGACCTGATAGTAATTTCCGATGCGCAATTAAACAAGTAAAGCAATACCAACCAACGTGTTTCGTTTGGTTTCCAGTCTGACTCACACAAACCACGATATTTTAAGTCGGGTTTAAAGTTCATGATTTCCAATTCGTACCTTACAGGAAATATTTTACCTTTGTGGTAAATGTAACTGCTGCATTACTTTTACTCATGTTTTTCTTTACATAATGCTCTCAAACTTAATAATCTCTTAATACGCTGAGTTTAAGTTATTCAGTTAGTAACGCTTTATATATTTATTCCTAACGTTTTATGTCATATAGATTTCCATAATGCGGCAAAGTAATGCCGAATTCCGTAATTTATCTGAAGGACTACTGTTTCTTTTCTATGAAATTATCTTCTTTGTCCATTACCTAATTATGGTAATTATTCTGTTACAGCATGTTACCCATAACTACTGACAAGGTTTTGTACATGTAGGCAACAATACACTACGAACAGAAATCGTGGAAAACATACTACTTTTTGCAGTATTTTCCAAACATCAATGTTTAGCAGTAGTTGGCAATCCGAGCGCGGTGTTGTGAGTCAGTCAAGCTACTCAGCCGCGTCGGTCGTTGTCGAAGCAAGCAAATAGTATGCATGCTGAACTCGACCTGTTGTTTTGTAAAAACAAGAAACAAAGGTCGCCACTCTAACCTGGGTTCATCTATTATGTTACCTGTTTCTAGAGAATATTTTCGTCTCGAGCTAAATCGTGTTTAGTCGCGTGGGAGATGTGTCCGCAACCTACTTCCTACCTAAATTAAAAATAGTCTAATTAGCTAGTCTAGTCTTCTACTTCCGGGAGTCGGTAGGCAGTTTATAAAAGCTTTTAATGTTGTTTATTATATCTGAATCGTAAGATGTTTTTTATTTAATTTTTTGTGCCTCCTAATGCCCGGATTCAGGGTAACATTATTGTTACATTAAACCACTTAAGTTATTATTATAGTAGCTTAATTCTATGTTGTTATATTGCACGCTCATTTTGTATGACATGTGGAAAAAATAACATGTATTTTATTATTTGAGTTCGTGTACCTATACATTAGCCAAAATGATAACAATTAAGACAAAGTATATAACGAGCGAAGTTGCCTTGATGCTGTATCAGCTATTGACAACTGTGTAAACTGTATTGCAAGGTTTTTCATTATAAGTAATGACTCGTTATATTTTATTTCAATATAGTTCCAGCATTATGATCTCGTCTATTCGAACTGTAGCTAGTTCCGTGCTTAGGAAGGTTATTTCCACCTTTTCAATTGTTTTCAAATGCTGCATCTAACTGACTTGAATGTAAAGTTGAATTAATTCAATTATTTTTTCTAATTGCATCGCGGATATTTCCTGATTGCTTAAATTAATCGAGTTACCTATAGAATTTTAAGATTTAATTATCTACAATGCAAATCTCTTTCTTACCCATTGTAACATATAATACTGGCCGCTTGTGTTAACTCTAGCGAACCTGAAATATAAATTTTATTTTAGAAAAACATTTGATTAAATGCAAGAAAAAAATAGAGCCAACAAAGTGGCAGGGTTATTATCTTATTTTCTAAATATAACCTTCGTATATGAATGCCTTCTGAATTACATAAGAGAGTTGAGAGTTCGAGAAAACTTATACGATACCCTATCAATAAAGTACCTATTCGTAACCAAACCGATTTTTATATAAAAACGATAAGTTTTCTCGCAAATTCTTTAATGACATTGATAAGTTCATTCATTAGTCGGATGTAACGAATTGTTGTTTTTCTTTTTTTTTGTTATTTATCGCATCTTTGATTTAAGAATCGCTACCGTGAAGTTACGATTAAGTTAGTTCATGCTAGGTTGAAGGCCAGTATTGCCCATCTCAGAATATTAGAAAAAACTTACCCAAAGGCGCTCTGTACCTCTTGTATATAAACATTTTCTTTTGTATAAACAATTAGCAATTATTACTATCTTAATAAATAGCAATGTAGGCAAATATTTTGTATTTATATTAAGCGACAAAATAAAATAATATCGAAAATTATAAGTCTATTGCATTTTTTTTAAGCTCTGGCCTTTGGAGATAATAAAATAATGAATATAGGTATATCTCTTGAATCGTATAACTTCTTGGTTAATTATAAATTATAATATAGTTAATATGCTTAGAAAAAACATACAATGACGTAAATAACAAAAAAAAAACAATTATAAAATATTAAAAAAAAGACTAACCGATTAAAAAAAGAGGCGTCAAATATAACAATGTCTTCGCACTGCACATTTTTAAAAACTATTTAAAACTCCACTACATTAATTTCGTAAATAAATACTTTTTAAGGATCAACCTTTTTTCAAAACACTTTTTTTATTTTAACGACCAGTTTTTCCGCACGTTCGCGTGCGTTTGCGCAAGGATGCGCGCGCGCCGGTCTAGTAATACTGTAGGACTGATAAATTATCGCTAACGACATTGTAATCAAGTCGCGGAAGTGCACAGATGTTTGTTTACAATCGTAGCTTTTTAACCGCCTACACCTCTATGTACGTACGTAATAGTGCGAGAATAAGACTTGTAAGTTATTTTTTGCTTTTCATTATTACAAACATTATGTACACAGATAATCATCGTATATCATCTTATTTACTATCCTAACTGTGGATTAAGATATTTTCAATTTGGTTATGGTTCAATAAAACACAGACATGGGTCATTTCAAGTTACTGAAGTCGGATAAAAAAAGAAAGACATTTGATTAAAATAAATAAATTTTATTTAGCACACACAAAATTATAGAGAATACATAATTTAAGCTCTAACATAAATATTAAGAAGCTTATAATTCAAAATCATTAGCCTATGCCAGTCAGTAAATGGGTTAGAGATTAAGTTCTTTGCACGCTGTCGTCGTGAAAATCATGGCTGCAAGACCTTATTTTTAGTGTCTTCATATTCCCCGGTGTTCCCAAAAAATGCATTCAAGCTTATTGTAAAAACACTATCTCTACAAAATACTTTCCTAATCCCCAGATGATTTTGATGAATAAGGTACTGTAGAGGTTTTACCCAAATATAGTTAATTCGGGCAGCAATTCAAATAATATTTCTTCGAATACAGATAGATAAGTTTTTACATTGGTTCTACCATCAAGCTCGACGCATAAACCTCAAGCAAAAAGTTAATGAAAATATTTCATTGAAAGTACCTACAATGTATCAGTGAATATGTACCGACTGACAAAGGTAACTAATAATAAGATTGGTAAATACTTAATAAACACACATAATAGCAAAAAAAACTATAGGTACTGAACCTACAACAACCCATTTTGACGGGAAACCCTTAAGTCTGGAATATAGAACAAACCGGCATTGTTAGGTTCTCTGGAATCTGACAAATTTTACCAATCGAAGATTACCGTGATAAGGTTGAAAATCTACTGAAGAAATTTGATAGATTGAGGTACGTTGATGTGTCTGTACCTAATTCCAAACTTTGGTACAAAGGTCTCCTCCTAGTTGGGCGATGTGCCGTTCTGATACAAGCCGTATGGAGACGTGGCCCTTGTTCGCAGGTAATGAGCTCCACGTTGGCTGTAGAAAAAAAAATATCTTATAAAAAATACATCTTCATAAAATTAAAAACTATAGTAAATTCTGCTCTTTTAGAAAATTAGTCGCTTGTGCCTTCATGTATGTGTCTTCTAACCTACGTTACAGTCTTTTATATCGTCCCACTGCTGGGCACAGGCCTCCTCTCACACGGAGAAGGATTGACGTGTCTTCTTGGTAGGTATTAAGATTTAAATTCACACTGCATTTATGCTTCGTGGATTTTTTTAGTAAATAGCCTGATTTTGGTAAATACGTATTGGCTTTAATTTCTTTAGCAGAGAGTATATTCAAGAGTGAAGCTTGACTTACCCTTGATCGAAAAATGTTGTCATGATTAAAGTCCGGTTAGGGTCGCCTCCTCCACTGAGCCAACTTTGGTAGGACACTGCGTAAATGGCTACGAAGGACCCGTTTCTCGTGATACTCTCTGCGGCAAATCTCCAAGCCATGTTGTGGCTGCACATAGCTGGAAAACAATTGAATGATTATAAAACCAAGTCATATACATGGATTTAGCTTTTGGCTTACCGTAAGTGGGTAAGTATGTAGATTTTCATCTTTTTGAAAGGAAAATGCAAAATCTTCTTTGTTTAAAAGCCAGTTTCTATGTACTTTTGTTCGAAGCTAATAGTTAGCTAATAGCTTAAGCATCCGAATAAAATATAGGCTACTTTTATCTGGATGCTTGTGGTAGAAAAGCAAATTGTGTAACTTACGATCCGTGCTTCCAACACATGCGTTCTGAGAGTTAGGCTGATCAGTGTTAGGCCAGAACTGCACTGAGACGGTAGAATTTCTGATGCCATAGCCTCCAGCGTCCGTATGAACTACCTCCGTGTAGTCGGCATCGGTATAACTAAACGGTCGATAAGTTGAAGGAGGATTGAATAAAGGCCCAGCGGGATCCAGCCCCGTCATTCTGGAAATAAAAATTAGGTATACATGTAATATCGTACGTTATCTTCACATTACCAAACAAAATGTATTGTTAACTTTCAAAAGAGATTCCATGGACTTTCTTGAAAGTTCTTCTCCATGAGACCAGCTCCTTGGAACCTTGCAACTAGCTTGACTTCAAATTGACCTACTATTTGAAATAAAAATTATTTTGACTTTGACTGGCTCACTAGAAAAATCTGAAATTCTACTCGAAGAATATGAATTTAATTTTGCTTACTCACCTCTGTAGTGTATAGTTTGATGCTGCGGTCCTGCGCCCAGCGCCTCCGTTGACGTGGCTCCCGAGGGAGTGACCCATCAGTATAAGTCTCTCCACAAATAATATACCATTTTGGAGCAGAACCACCAGCGCTGCACCGAATTGATCGCCGACCTATAATCAAGAGCCACTATCATCATAAATTTTTGGATTGTGGAATGTCTAGAGGTCTTTAAAGTTTTGATAACATTAACTGGCACGCTCTTTTGATAAGCAACCCTATGTACTAATTTTGTTGAAAATATATGATACCTAGTAATATCAAAAACCTGAAGAGTATGCTTGTTTGCTTGATTCGCTAATCTGAGAAACTACTGGACCGATTTAAAAAAAATCATTGTTGGATAGCTCATTTGTCGATGAAGGCTGCGTGGTGTCCTGAGTGGCTACCGTTTTGTTTGGGCTGCTTTTGTTTTCTACAACTATACATAATACATACCGTTTCAACCCTATTCACGACACAAGCATACCCAAGTGCACAAGAAGCTTCTGTCTCCCAGTTCAATATGCAGCAATTGGTATCATTTTTCGTAAAGCAAGCCTGCATCATGGCCGTATTTGCGGGCCCGCTAGGCTTGCTCTCCCAGCCACCAGTGAAGATCATAGTAAAGTTCTTTGTAAGCAATGGCTTGACGAGGGTTGCATTATCCAATGGTGCCTCTATGTAGTTGGTGAGAGTACTGAAAGGTTTTTAATAGTATTACACTTGGGAGTTGGGTATTGTTGGAAATAAGGTTTCGACTAAGCAAAAAGCGACTTATGGCTGATTTCTGAGCATTATTATTGATGATTTATCTATATTTTTTTAAGCAAAAAGGAATAGATAAACTGCCAAATAGACCATGTAACATATAAAGTACATGTCTTTCGAATGAGTTCAAAGAGTTTGCACATTATGACATGACTGAAGCAATTATGGGTTTCCTTACCCGTTGAAACATCTTAAAGAGGCTGCTTGTGTTAGTTCCAGTAAACCTGAAAGGGATGTAACTCTTATTTATTAATTTATTTAATAGTTTGTACACATAAAATCACAGACTAGAATAAATAACAGAAAAAAAATTACAATGGCACAGCTTATTTCAAAAGAAATTTCTTCCAGCAGGCCCGTTATGGGATAGAAAATATGAAATAAAATATTACTTATTTGATTTCTAATGATCCCTTGATTCGATGTTCGGAAACAGTTAGTTACTTACATAACACGAGGAAAGCCGTTTTCAAAATGTTTAGATACATGGTAGTTTTTGTAATTTTCCTTTGTAAATGCTTGTACTAGTCAACCTACTAGTCAACTGACTGTTAACTGTTAACTTTTCGTCTATTCTCCGGCTGTTATATACTGAAAAACTTCTTAAAAAACACTTGTTTTAATTAACATAAACAAACTCAAATATGTATGTAAAATATTTAAATAAAACTACTTTTACGGATTTTATCGCGTTATATTAATATTATTTAATCCCGACGTTTCGGATCCTTTACAGCATCCATGGTCACGGGCAGACTAAGGTGTTGGTCGTCTTGATATATTAGTTACAAACAGCTACCCTACATTTTGTTGATTATTATTGACAATCCGATTCACGCAAAACGAGCTCACTGTATCCATAGGTCGAGCAGTTGTAGGCTTGGATTTTGATTTAATAGTTTCTATGATGGGATTCCAAGCAGGTGGTATGCACCAGCCATCTTCTCTATTGAAATTTGGATGTTTTTTAATTTCAATAGCCTCGCGAATCATCCTAGGTAGGAATCGGTTTTCTCTTGCAAGGACTTGTGGTTTATCAAATCTGATGTAATGCTGGGCCTTGTCTAGTGTGTGTTCACAAACTGCTGACTGTCTGGAACGGCGGTGTTTGACATCGGCGATGTGTTCTTTTACGCGGGTCCCTATGCTTCTTTTACATAGGCCAAACTAAAAGAAGCATAGGGACCCGCGTAAAAGAACACATCGCCGATGTCAAACACCGCCGTTCCAGACAGTCAGCAGTTTGTGAACACACACTAGACAAGGCCCAGCATTACATCAGATTTGATAAACCACAAGTCCTTGCAAGAGAAAACCGATTCCTACCTAGGATGATTCGCGAGGCTATTGAAATTAAAAAACATCCAAATTTCAATAGAGAAGATGGCTGGTGCATACCACCTGCTTGGAATCCCATCATAGAAACTATTAAATCAAAATCCAAGCCTACAACTGCTCGACCTATGGATACAGTGAGCTCGTTTTGCGTGAATCGGATTGTCAATAATAATCAACAAAATGTAGGGTAGCTGTTTGTAACTAATATATCAAGACGACCAACACCTTAGTCTGCTCGTGACCATGGATGCTGTAAAGGATCCGAAACGTCGGGATTAAATAATATTAATATAACGCGATAAAATCCGTAAAAGTAGTTTTATTTAAATGTCTAATATTCGCGTAAGTGTCAGAAATCAATATGTATGTAAAATATGTTGTGTTTAATGATGCATGCATAACAATAGGCTGCTTATACACTAACTGTAGTAAGAATAAAATAGTTACTCAAATAATATAATGAATAGCTAATGAAGCCAGATTAGTCATTTATACAGCAAGTAGGTAAACTAAGATTCGTATTTCAACAAAAAGCAGGTCATATCAAACAATGCCGTAGTCAGTTCTTGGCTGCTTCTCATATTTGATCTGGTTCGAGATAAGAAGTCCTACCATACACGTACAGAAAACTAACGTGAAGTGGACTCTGGAGCTGCGTTTCCCTCCCTTAAAAACTACCCTTCCATTAGGTACCATTGAAATACTCCCCATCCAAATCGACTAGGAAATTCATTGTTCCTAAAATCGTTCCCGTTCACAATTTCCATCATTGCACTTGCCGCTTCTCTGGCGTTGCAAAAGCCAAACCTGTCAATAGTTCTGCTCGATTTCATAGAAAAATGTGATGTTAGCCCTGCATAAATTCCAGAGAGCTAAAAAGTGATATGCATCTCTTTAATGAGAAAATGTTAGTTTAATTAAAACCGTGGTTGAAAAGTACGCATATTTTTTTATTCCTTGTCAATACGTGTAATGGTTCAATGTGATTTCGAATTTTGTCATGAGTTTGTATCTAGCAAATTTTACTAATTGGAAATTTATTTACAACGTAACGGCTATCTCTGTTTAAAAAGTGCTGCCAAGCAGCCTCTTTTATGTAACCTTCCCTATATGGGTTTTTCTATGAGGGAAGATTAGTAGCTGCTCCCAAGCATGTTCAGAGTTCTCTCGGCCAGCAACCAGCAAGAGAGAGTCTTGGGCCTCGAGGCACTCTTTTTAAGATCGGAGTTGATTTTTTAAATTTTGAAAGTCGTTGCTACAGGGGTTTGTATAAAATACTTGATGGCGTTCCTACTTAGTATGGAATGGGGGGTCGAAGGTACACTTCGGGGTTCATGAACCTTGCCACAGTGTACCTTCAAACCCCGTTCACCTTAGAGGTACAGTGAGGAATCTCCACGGAAATCTCACTAATCCGTCCAGCGCTGTGGCAGGCTGACTGCCAACCTCACTACATGAGTCATTATATAACATGTAAAAAACCAGGTAACTCACTCTATTAACTTCAAAAATATATAAAACACAAACAAAATATTGTAACCCGAATCCACCAAAAATCAAAACATGCATTGTTTGACGCATATTGTCATAATTGACGTAACAGGACGCTACAGGAGGTGCCGCGGAGAAGCCCTTCACTAAATCATGAGGTATATTTCTTGATATAATATTGCTTTAAACAGAATCTTCTTAAATGTGACATAATTCTGTAAAACTTATATGCAGATTATTTTACCTACATATCGTACCTATATAGATGAGGAATTCGCATTGGTAAAATATTATTTTAAAGTAATTTTGATTTCTATTTTTTTCCTATTTGGTTTTTCGTTTTAAATTAGAATAAAATTTTCCAATAATTATTGGAAATATCTTAATTCCCTAAATATTCATATTCTCACCTTCAATAAATTATTGTTATATAGATAAAAAACACAGCTGGTATCGAGTAAATAAATTAGATAGGCATAGGTAAGGTTAATTAAATGAGACCTTACTAACCTTTAAAGTTTTACAGGGCTCTATTTTGTATGTCATACATAAAATTACCCCAAGTCGTTCGGGTTGCCCGGGTAACTGGGTTGAGGTCAGATAGGCAGTCGCTTCTTGTAAAGCACTGGTATTCAGCTGAATCCGGTTAGACTGGAAGCCGACCCCAACATAAATGGGAAAAAGGCTCGGAGGATGATGTTCAGTTAGGTTAGTCCTGATTGTATTTAATTTAGATTTAGTGAGAAAATCTACGATGCAAGATTAGGGACTGGTAAAATACTGTGTAGATAGGTTCTACCTACAAATACCTAAGTGTAATCATGGATATTAGAAAGAACTTTCAGCATTTCTATGAATGTAACTGTTATTGAATGTTTTATGCTAATGCATAAATTGGTGTGACGCTACAGTCAATAACAAAGATCACATATAGGTGACATTGTTATGAATGTGACCCACGTAAACCATAGATAGGTAAATAGAAAATATTCAAATGTAGGTAAATACGAAAACATGAAAAATAAGTATTTGTTATGATAATTAGGTAAGTTATTTTTTAAATAAAATGAACGATATTATCTATTAACTTAAGGAATTAACTGTCTGCTTACGTAAATGGAATGTTAGGTACAGACGAACATTATTTAACCGTCTGGCTAGACACTTAACTACATGTGATAAGGTATTTTAACTTTTATATTTGAGTTCATTTTGAAAAGCAGAATGTATTTTGATCGATATTGCACCTAACGTTGAAGAGGTGACGAAATAATACAAAAGAATTAAAAACTGCACTGATTTTATTTTAAAACAATACCGTTACACAAATACACAACACGTTTATTTATAAAAATATTAGTAGTAATAAATAGCCTTATTATTAAACAACCACTAAACTGAAAAAATAACATCGCTGTTCTTATTCTATATTTCTACAAAGTTTAAAATTAAGTATTGCTTAACTTATGTATCTATTGTTATTATGAAAACTATATGTAGCTGTACAATGGTACTTATAACTATAAAAGTAGGTTCTACGGCAAGAAATATCCACTTAGGACCTTCACACTTAAGTAGGTAATTTTACTGATCAATGATGAAACTGAATTTCAGAGAGAGAAAATAATATAACTATGGTTATTGTGTATCGAATATTTATATTGATATTTAAAAAATCTTCAAATAGATACAAACAATTTTGTGGACGTGTATCCGAAGAACTAAAATAATGAGTACCAAAATTATTTTGGTCCTGCCTCTCTTACAAATTCTGTTAGTCCAGCTACAAATACCGAGAACAATTTCATTCAGAGTATCTAAGTTTGAATATTTGCTCTTGATTTTTGCTCAATAAGTTATCCATAATATTGCTTATATTATATTCTCAATTCGTATGATTAACATTCTCAAGTAATTTCAATAACAAACAATCGATATATTTACAAAAAATCTCGTCAAAACCGAGTAAATGGAACGTGACTAGATCTAACCGCCGTTTGGCGGGAGAAGACTTCATTCAAATATATTACATTTATACACAGGTAAAATGTTAGGAAAAATATTTAGCGTTAATTCCGCGGGACAATAAATCGAGAATTGGATGGAGAATGTAGTCCTATACTCATGCATATGCACATACAGCAAAGGTCCCACTCACCCTCATGCATATGCATAAAAGAGACCAATGCAATGTTACGAGAGATTCATGTTCCGCATTTCTGCTAAGTAATGCCTGATTCCATAATTTCAACACTGCAAAAGTCTGTGCGTTCAAGGCGGGGCAGCTGATATATTGTTAGGGATGACCTCTGATACGTTATCAGCCGAGTCCTCCTCGTTTTCCTTATTAGCCGGTTCCTCTGGTTCGTCCCTCATGAGGGCGCGGTACTTCTTGGCGATGACCTCCCAGTCCACCACGTTTTCTATCTTCGTGGCGTTGCTGAAGCTCAGCTGTGAGCCTAGAGGACTGAGGTGTACCACCGACAGACGCGTTGAGTCTGATAGGGGAATAGAAACAACGATTAAGAAATTGTCAGATATTATTACATTATGTGCTGTAAAGTGTACGCAATTTCTTTCATGTGATTAAGTGTTCTAATATAGTTTTGTTAGGAAATTTTCTAGTATATATATGCATGTGTGTTAGGAAAAAAATATAGACAGTTAAATTAAGTGTTATTGTGTGCGTATTTTGCGTAGAATTTTAATTATCTGTGTGCGTGATGATATTATTTTCAATTCATTATAAACCAGCAGAGATTACCGCAATTGTGTCTACCTGAATGTCACTTGAGACATTAATCGTGTACCTAGTTCTGCTATTAGAAAATCATCCCTTTTTAAAGTGCTGTAAAATAGAGTTTATTAGTGTTACAATGAGAAAAATCCTTACCCTTAGGCACAACCTGTCCCCTCTTGACCTTGGACAGCCACTTCGCTCCAGCTTTGGACCGCGCGCTCATTTGGTCTTGTCTCTGCAAACCGATCATATGCACCAAGCTTGGTCGCTTCTTTTTGCTTAATCGTTCCTGGTGCGAAATAGTTGGATTAAAAACAGTGTGGAATGTGATAGATAGACCTGTATACCTTGTGGGTGTGATAAGTGTGGGTATTACTGAAGTGCCTACTGGTACGAGGTACATGGTTTTGAATTTTGAGTTAAGTTCCTGATGATTAATTTTATAACTACTTTGGATATGAAAGTGTTTGCGAATTAGTGAAAACTACAGAATGTTAAAGTGGCTAAACTTACTTAAATGTAATTTAAAAGAAGTATAGTTAAATTTCCTATAATATGTCGTCAGTAAGTGCACTTTGAAAATGAAATATTGAAGTTATGCACAAAATATAGACGATATTTAAACATTTTGTAGGTTTGCTGCGTGTATTTTGAGTAAAGTAGTTGTGTGTTGGAAAATGGAATCAATTTAGGTGTAGCAGTGTAGTCCTCTAAGACTAGGCTAGATATAGAAATATATAAAGTTGTCAGAAGATTGCAGACCCTCATACATTTTTATTAAAACAGTTGCCAGAAATTTTAGTAGTAACGAGAAGTAACAACGGATGGGTCGAAAAAGTTTGAGATAGAGTACATCAGCATTTATCTTTGACCCCAGCTTTCATTTATAAATCTTTCAGACATGCCCCAAATGAACTCAAGAAACGGACCGCCTATATGAGGTACTATCTCAACACTGTTGAGGAATAAACTATAATCTTGTGTATGAAATTTTCAGAATGAATATTTTCAAAGGACGCCGGTGCCAAGACTGCTGTGTTCGGGCCATGTTGACCAGATTGCCAGTAATTAAATTCGTTGTTTTACCGAGGCCCAGGGCAAGCTTTCCAAAGCAAGCTTAATAAGTTTTGGTCAGTAACAGTTGGACGCTCCACTCAGTGGGGGAATCATTTGATAATCTCATACGTAAAAACGTAGGCAGTATTTGTCATATAATGGGAGGTGTTGGTGACTCACCTTACACCTGTGTATGAGCCACATTAGCCACGTAGTCACGAGGTTCAGTGGCGACGGCGCGGTGCTCGTGCGATGCATGTTGCGGATCAATTTCGACAATCCGTATTTCCACTCAATGTCTGATTGCGCCTGAAAATTATCGCTCGTTAATATTTTGCCTAATTATTGTGAGTTTTACATTGTAATCGAGGACAAGGACTCGACATTGTAGTAGAAGATAATTGAAAATATTTTAATAAAGAGGAAAGAGGTTAGATTAACTAAAATGTTTTTTTTTTTCATTCTGAACAAAGTCTTGAAATTGATAAGTGACAGAAATGCTAAGACGTCTTTATACTTTAATTACCCAGGAGTACTATCTTTTAATTAACAATGAAGAGAAGTAGTCGAGATAACCTACATAAATAGGCGATAATTCGTTCCACCAAAAAGTAATAATGCAAAAGCGAATTCCAATAACACATTTTACAGACTATTGCAAAAGCTATAGTAAGTTCAATTCATTTTAAGGTAGGTAAGTCAATACATGCAATACTTTAGTAATTATTTTATTTTTAATTTATCAATTTCAAAGTTTTTATGTTGTTATCAATCATTTCGACTATATTACTCAGACATAAAGAGCTTTCTCCAATATATTCGAAATTGAAAAAATATACTGGCTTTTAATTTAAAATAGTTTGGAAAAACGTGACAGCAAGTGAAACTAACAATAAAGATCAAAACAAAAAATATTTGATTTTTGATATTATTTTTAAATAATTAATTCACAAATACCACAACGTGCTGGCATCGAGCGTCATTTATTTAGGTAGCTGTTTTATATCTCACGTTTTAGTACATTTGTTTATGGTGTATGCACACGATACAAGACGGTTCTGTTTCACGTGTTACCTGTATCCTCTGGTACGTGTCTGACATCATAGCGATGAGCAGATTGATGAGTACCACCACCGACACCAGCATGTAGATCCCGAACACAATTTTAAACAGGTAATTGGTCCAAGCCGGCTGTATGTTACTATCGTTACGGTGCACCCGCGTCTGGTCCGTGGTCGTCTGGCCGAACACCGCGAAGAACAGCAGCTCGAACGAATACAGTGGGTTCATAGTAACTGCGAACAAAAGATCAGAGCTCTGGGCGACACGCAGTTACCTGTATGCGTTGGTAAGTGTCCGACATCATCGCAATGAGGAGCGTTATGAGCACCACGACCGACATCAGTAAGTACGCCCCGAACACGAACTTGAATATGTTCTGCGTCCACAGCGGCCGCACGCTGGACACGTAGTTAAGGTCCGACAACGTTATCTGTCCGAAAAGTGCGAAGAACAGTTTCTCCAACGCCTCGACCGGTGACAACGTCGCTAGAAGACAATACTCAACATGGACCACGGTCTGGTTGCGCTCGGCGACCACCGGGGTAGGTTGATGCATGGCTCTCTGCCTATCCACACTTCATTCTTTCACTTTGTACAATCATTACAATAGTGAACATTACAAATGAATGCTTGGTCTTCTCCTGCATCAATCTTCCCGTTCATCTAAAGATCTAACACGTCTAATTGACACCTATTTGTATGGATGAGATAGATTGATACGGTTGTGTATGCTTTCTTTACATTGGTATAAAAAAGTGTATGTGTGTGTCAAAATTAATTTGGATTTTGGTGTTTAAAAATAATTTCGTGTAAGTGTGCTAATTATAGAGTATTAATTAGTTAGTTTCCACTTATTATACCAGTGCATCAATCCACCCCGTCCCGTCTACGGCTAGACATCGAGAGCGGGCGAGAGACGCCACAATGACGACAAACAGCCAAACATATCCGAAACATAAAATGTACCTCGGAGTGGTGAAACAAACGCAGGACATAAGCCAGCCGCGGCATGCGCAAATCAAACTTGCTCCATCAAATGCGGTGAGGTCGGCCACTCATTCCACTAAAACTAGTATAGTGACGCGCAATGCATGTTCTGTGACCACATCTGGAAACCACGTCTCTCGTAAAGCCATGTGATGCGATGCAGAAAATGCATTGTGTACGTAAATAGACATCAAATATTCTAACCACCAAACACTTACACGTGCCATAATATGAAAATAAAACTTGGAAATTATGGCGAGGCGAAGTGTACTTGTATATTACAGAGTCCTAACATTCCACATTCGTATCGTGATGGCAACGGTTGTCTAATGGAATGTAACGTATAAACCAACGATGATAACATTCTCGATGTGATAGACACTCAAGCTTGCAAGCGGATGCATATAATTATTGTTTGGAAAATAAATAGTAAAACAAGCACATCGAGTTGTAATGCGATCATCGTAAGGAAAATGGCATTGACACATAAATATAAACAAACTGTTCTGTTCGTGTTTGCGGACTTACGTCCAGTTGGCCCCTGTTTCCTTCTGTACGATTCCCCAGAAAATGGATTTTGCCATTGCGTTTCATACGCTTGTCGCTTCAATCGAAGACTTTCTATTACGGCAACAAGTACAACATTAAACATTTCAATGAATAGATATGATCTACATACATGAATGGACAGTATCTATGGTAGATGGTAGGCAATGTATATGTGATGGATTCACACTCACCGTCGGAGAACAGCTTCTTCCTCTGTTGTCTTGCATACTTATTGTCTTCCGCTTTGATGATATTCCTGAAGGGCTGGTTCAACGCAACTATGTGCATCGAGAAGCCGAACACAAATATCGCTAGCACAGCGAGGAACCTGCCCAGATCCTTCATGAGATCTCCAATGATAATAGCCCACGGACCGAATAGGTGGTGGAAGGATAAGAAATCTAATATTTGAACGCACGCTAATAGAAATGATAAGGCAAAACATTGGTTCCTACAATACATAAGCGTTGGCCAATACTTAGGTAATACGAATATCCAGCCGACGACGTGAGTGGCCACGCCGATCATGCCGCACAATAATACTGCTATTTTGATCCAGCCGAGCCCAGACTTGTCGCTGGGGTTCGTCAGCTCAAACAGAAGGAGGCCGCTCAGACAAATGAGCAGCATCCACTCATACCACCTCGGTATTAAGCTATCCCTAAATATCGAATTATAAATAGGCGTTATGGCTACTAAGGCTAACAATACCATCAGGTAAATGTGTGAAGTTAAATACGACATGAACTTAATTATTGGAATCTTATTATATCTATGGCCTAATGGAAGAGAGAACACCACCCATACGGGTGGACATACTATGAACGCGAAAAAAAGGAACATAATTTTAATGCCGGTCCATTTGAGGCTGCCCCTCCAGAGTTCCTGGAAAGAAAAGGAAAAATGAAATGGTTGTTATTTTTCATGAGTATTGTACTATTGGTATCAATTAGTTAGAACAACTCGTGGCTCTAGTCGAACTGATCAATCAAAGGATAACAATAGATCAAAGTCACACTTGTGGTCAATGTGTACTTCCAATAGCACAGTGTGTTACAGTTGACTGACCAAGCTAGGAAGATATACTATTACCATGCCTGACTTTCAGCCTTAGCTACCAAGGGTTGTCTTATCTATTAACTGGGTTGAGGAGGCAAGAAAGGCAGACGTTTCATATAAAACATTAAACAGCATTCCGACCCGATGAGGCAAGAGGGAAGTTACCTATATTTTACCTGAAGATATCTCTGTACGACGGTGTGCGCGATGACCTCCTTCTGTTCGTTCTCTATGAGCACGTCGAGGAACTCAATGTTTCTGTTGTCGGTGGCAGTGAGGATGTGTCCAGCGGACTCGGCGCCGGCGGCTAGCGCTAACAGTTCGGTGGCCATCGCCTCGCATTGCTTGCCGGCCGCTATAAGGTCTTTGGCACGCTCCTTTTCCTGTTAGAAACGTGGCATGAATATTGAGTGATTGGGAAATCCTAATCCTAAATAGTATTAGAACTAAAAATAAATCGTGTTAACGTGCCAATGTGGATTGTTTCTTAATTTATTCGGATAATATAAATTGGAATTGATTGAGATTTTACAAACAATTCTAAAGAGAGTATTTTTTATTTCTTATATGGGATGCACGAATTATTCCAATATGTCGCGGGCAGAAGCTAATGCTTAAATAAGTAAATGACCATACCTTAGTGGAAAGAATAATGTAAATATTAGACAGCTTAGCGGCAGTGTCAACAGGCGCCGGCGACACCAACACGAACTCTTCAATGGGTATGTTGTTATGGTTCTTAGAGCACACCATAAGGTTATACACGAACCGTTTATCATCCATAAGGGATTGCGTATCGTGTTCTTTATGTAGTAAGTACTCTAACACATCGTTGTGGTTTTCTGAAGCAGCGAACCAAATTGGAGCACAATTTAGGTTAGTTTCGCTTTTCGGCGAAGCTCCTGATTCGCATAGAAGTTTAACCACGTTTAGATGTCCGGCTTTCGCAGCACAATGTAGTGGGGTCCAGCCGTTTTTATCCGTCGCGTTTATTTCGGCTCCTTGACCGAGTAACACTTCCACCATTTGATAGTGCCCATGCGTCGACGCTATATGTAACCCAGTCTTTCCGTGTCTGTCTGTACTTTGAAGCAATTCTGCTGATCTACTTAGGAGCAGTCCTACAATAGACATGTGACCTCCGAAGCATGCAAGATGTAGCGGATTGAACCCCTGAAAACAGAATAAATAAAGGTATATGTATATAACCTTGGGTTAGAAGATTTTGGACATGAGAAGTTGGAAGATGAGGGAGGACTTACATTTTCATTACTAGCGGCGTCCACTTGTACTCCAGCAGAGTTAAGCAGTAATCGCACGACATTTTCGTTACCATTATAAGCGGCTAAATGTAGTGGAGTTAATCCAGATTCAGCACCTAACTCTGGAACTAGTGAAACCCCCGTTGGAGCTTCTGACTTTACAGTTCCTGGTACGTGGGATAGGAGTTCTCGCACAGTTTCTGAAAAATAATGAATTATTTATCAAGATCACATATTATTCATACACATAATATTCAAATGTACAGGCATTTATTACTATTCAATTTTGAAGCCTTACCAGCTTGTCCATAATAAGCAGCTATGTGTAATGGCGTCAATCCCAATTTCTTGCTTGATATCCTCAACGTATTTGTAGATCGCATAACATCTAATACATTAGTATGTCCGTATTGAGCTGCTAAATGTACTGCAGTAAGACCTGTTCTGTTCTCATCAGTGCAAGACGCTCCTGCCCTTACCAATACTCTTACAACATCTGCATGACCTCCTTCAGCAGCTAATTGTAATGGTGTTGAATCATTCAACTTGTTCCTAGCAGATATGACACCAGTTCTATCAAACTTCATGAGTTCTTCAATCACTTTCACTGAACCCTGAATGGCCGCTATATGAGCACAAGTGTTCCCATCTTTAGTTGTGGCCATTACTAAATTCGGATGTTGTTGTAAAAAAAGTTGTACCACTTCGTTGTAATTATTTTGAGCGGCTGCGTGAATGGGTTTCTGTCCTAATTCGTCGGTCGCATCAATGTTAGCTCCAAGTTCTAGTAAAAGTTTACACACTTCAATTTGACCGCTTGCCGATGCTAAATGTAGAGGAGTTTGCTTTTTTAATGTCAGGACGTCGATCATGGCATTGTGATCTCGTATTAAGAATTTGACTAGATGTGCGTAGCCATTCATAGCGGCTAAGTGGAGCGCTGTTCTACCGTTTCTCGCTTTAGAGTTTATGAAGGCTTTGTTAGTTAGGAGAGCATCACAAACTTGTAGAAATCCATGTTCGGCAGCCAGATGAAGGGCTGATCTGCCTTCAGTATCAAATACATCTACTCTCGCATGGTTTGTTAGTAGTGTATTGACAAGTTCCATATGTCCTCTATGACAGGCTATTAGTAAAGGGGTCCAGCCTATTGAGTTCTGTTTGTTCAGTGCTCTGCTAACATCAGCTGGAGATATGTGTGCGATCATCTCTGTCATGACGTCATTGTTGCCAGCGATCGCACAAAAGTGGAATGCAGTTTCATAATTATGTTTCGTTATTAATGTAACATCTGCGCCATTTTCTATTAGACATTTGACGACTTGTCGGTCAGCTGTTGGTATTTTGACTTCTTCTTTAGTAATTTTGCAAGCAAAGTGCAGTGCACTGGCGCCATCTTCGTCTACTGAATCTATGTATGTTGTAGCTACAGCTTCCCCTTTATGATCTTTAACGAATTCTATCAAATGTCGCACTACATCTGGTTTGCAGCTTCGGCACGCCATATGTAAAGGGGTTTCTCCACTCTACAAAACGAAAGGTTATTAGTGAGATTACAATATGTGTGTAAAAACCTTCTGATCTAATATTTTAATATCTGTTACTTTCAGGTGCACCTGACAAAATATTATTGTCACTTTGATGAACATGCCATTGAAATATTTTGAGACATTAAAATTACAAATTTGGTTTTTCAGTAAGCTTGAATTAATTTTCCGAGATCATCATACCTTGGTCTTCCTCAATGGATCCCCTCCATCTTCGAGAAGTAGTACCAGGGTAGCGAGGTTGCCATACTTGGCAGCCACGTGGACTGGAGTCTGTCCGTCTTCTGTCGCTTTGTTTGGTCCAGCTCCGGATTTAAGCAGCATCAGCGCGCATTTGTCACCTGGAATTTGTTGAATATCCTGTTTGCTTATGTCCTATCAATGAAACATCTAATAGTTAATGCATTGTCACTGTCATTTAAATTATTTTATTTAAATCTAATTAGTCATGGTGACTCATTAACATCTCCCGAGCCTTTTCCCATCTATGTTGGGGTCGGCTTCCAGTCTCACCGGTCTAATCAGTCTTAGTGACTCTACTTTGAAAAATACATACTTGATATTGTTTAAAATCTATGCCTCTCAACTGTTTCAAAGTTGGGTAAAAGGTTTTTCTTTCCGAGGCTCGAGTAGCGTGATTGATAACTTACCATCAGGTATCCTAGCAGCTATATGCAAGGCAGTCTCCCTCTGCTTGCCGCCCCTCACGTGGACATCAGCGCCGTACCCCAGCAGAGTCTCCACCACAGCTGGCTTACAAGACTCCACGGCTATGTGTAACGCTGTGTAATTGTCCTGGACAGACCATCGAGAGGATTTGAAACAAGTGTAAGTAGAAACCATTCAAAAACCAGATCATTAATAGATGTTTTGAGGGTAATTAAAAATTTGAGGGAATATGTAACTACTTTTAAACCAAGTAATGTATCTGATATGTAAAACCTTACTACGGATATGATCCAAATGCAAAAATGCCTAAATATACACCGTGACTTTTTAGTCGTCTTACAACGGCAGCCCACTTCATGTATCCAATGACTAGTAAACGTTCATATATAAAAAAAAAATATTTATGAGATTTGAATAATTAAAAAAAAAAAACATTATTATGATGCATGACGTAGATTATAAGAACACCCTGTTGTGAGCGCTGCCCGAATCTTGTATCAATGGAGCGCGGCGCGTTGGGAAGGTAGGTACCTACTTTCTACCGTTTGATACGTAAACATTTTTTTTTCAGTATTTTTCTTTGCACCTATTATCTTAATTAAGTAAGGCTATAAAATTAATAATCGTGTCTAAAGGTTTTTTATGTCGGATAGATTGAGTGGACCACCTTTATAAGACGACTAAAAAGTCACGGTGTATACGCTTCCACAAAAATATTTGCCAGTAGCAATTAGTAATGTTCACCTTTCAGGTCCCAAACTGTTAAAAGACAAAGTATGGTGACGATAACAAGTGACGGGCTGGGTAATGTCGAAAGACTTACCGCGGCCCTGGTACATAAAGAACTACAGAAAGAACATCGTGGATTTTAGTCAGTAAGTGACACTCTTTACCCATATTGGGTCATTCGTCATTTGATGATTTTCCACAAAAATAAAAAGGTAAATGACATACGTTAGTTGTGACGTCAACGCTCTCTCCTTTCTGCAGCAGCGTGTTGATGATCCCGACGTGACCGTACCGAGCTGCCGTGTGGATACTGCGAGCTCCATCCTGGAAACAGGATAATATTTAGTAATTAATATAGTTACTGTGGGTGCGTCCTGTGTAGGCGAATCAAAGCGTACGCAAATGCTAAGCGATCTGACATGAATTTAAGGATATACTGTACATCATGTAGACCACTCCAAAAGACATTTATGGCCTTACTACAAAAACTTTAACAACTGTTTTACACTTGTCTAAAAAAAATGTGTCTCCAAAATGAACCTTATGTCAACGTCATAATTTGTCATTTTTTTAGACAAGTCTTAAACTGACGTTAAAAAGTTTTTGTGGTAAGACGGAGACTGTTTGTTGTTTTCGCGTCGCGCCGCTTTGTGTTTACCTGAAATAGCATATACTTAGGACGCAACATTTACTGATTGTATGTAAAAATATTAATTTAATTAACTAAGCCTATACTAAATTGTTGGATATAGGAATTTTTAATCAATTAACGACTGCCCAAGGACCGAAACGAACTGGCATAATAAAGAAGAATAAACTTTTATAGGAATCTTCATTGCTTTTTCAATAGGTCTCTATAAAAATAGTGACTTTTAATGGTAAAGAAATTCAAAGCTCAAGATATTTATTGAGTTAGGTAATGGAATATAAAAATTAACAGTTGTAAAACAATAACACTTATGAATCATAATGTTATATTGCATAAATCCAGTTTTATAATCCCAGTCATACACCTAAATAAAAGATTTTATAATGTTCTCAAAATAGAAGTGGTTTCGTATTGCACATCAAATAAAGTTCCGACGGAAAATATATTTCATTTTTATTATTATAACAAGACAAGTAATGTAAAAGACTTTAAATAATCACGAATTCAAAGCTTGGATTTATTCACGATTTGAGTGACATAAACAAATGATGTGACCACGAACAACAAAACGCCATACTTTTATTTAAAATGCAAATTAAACATGTATAAATAAATGTGTTCATATTTTATGCGTTACATTGCTGGGTATACTAGGTCACTTGAAGTCTTGTGTCCGGCAAGCAATGTATGTCGACCTTTACGCAGTGAGGGAAATCCGGGCTTGTCACATGTATGTAACTAAGTAGATAAAGGTAGGAAATAAACATACATTAATTCTAACAAGGTTGATTGTCGTCTTTAGAATGCTAGCCGTAAAACAATACTGACATAGGTTATGGATGAATAGAAGGTTAACAGGGCGTTTTTAAATGTTTCGTTTGCGTTTTTTTTAAGGCTACTTAAAGCAGTGCTCTTTACCTATTGTTTGAACAGTTTTAATCAAGGTTATGGCATACTTTTGAATTGGACAAATAGGACTGTTTTGAGTAGTTTGCTTTTCTTTCAAAACCTTTAAGACTGAAAGTTTTTTTTTATGTTTTTTTTATAAATGCTGAACAATTATAAATTCATATGATTTCAAAGTGTCTTTTCAAATTATTTAGGCCTAAAATAATCCAATTTACAAACGCCTTAAAGCTTTAAAATGAGGCTTAGCCAGGCACAATGAAATATAGTTTTAATTACGAATGCACTGCGATGAAACACGCAACGTCTTAGCTATGTCGTGCGCCGCGGTGCCGCCCGTACAATGGAGACAGTGTCACGGAAATCACATCAAATTATTTCGTTTACTTTGATAATTAGCCTGTGGTCATTAATTTTAGATATCGTTCATCTATTTTTTAATATATTTAGGGGAAGATAAAGGATGATTAAAAGTAAAGCATATATGTCTAAGTTGTTCTGCTTCCTAGAAATTAGGTATAGATTGTTAATAGTTTCTCAGTTGATCTTTGAAGTTAAACCCGCTATATATATGCATTTCTTGCCATACCTAGCCGAAGCTCACCCACTAATGCAGTCTAATGTAACAATCGCAAAAGCTATAATATTTATCCTTCATTTTAATACTGCAGTACATAGCTTAGATACGAATAAAATGTTATAGTTAAAAAATCCATGACTTCTATGAGCATTGTTCACGTAGTTGCAATAATATTTTACAAAAGTGGATTTGAACAAAGAAAAAAAGGCCCAAGTATAAAGTGATACTTAAAGAAACTACATTTCCTTTGTTAAATATCTGATCATCATGACGACATGTTTTAATGTGGTTAATGCATTATTAAAAACGTGTTCCTACATGGTGTCTTACGAATTATTTATGTGTTGGGTACGATTAATTAGTCATACCGGAATAGCGCCAAACATATATAAAATGCTTATTTACCAGTCATTGTTATATGCAAAATAATTTTATGTATCACACCTGTAATCATGTTTTACATAAGTATTATTCGCATATATATTGTCATTTATATTTGTAAACGCATTTTAGCACACCTAAAATTGGTTTAAAAATTTGGAACAAGTAGGTACATAGAGTGTGTATCAGAATCCTTGCCCGAATATGGGTTAGCTGGGTTGCGTGTAACGCCTCGTCTGTACTTTTATCGCACTAAACATATGGGTATAGTAACCTGAAGATGATTTTAGAGAAAGTTGGAAAAAGTTTTCTTAGAGCATTTTTACACTAGCGGGTTGTCCAAGCTGATCTTTCTAGGAGTGTAAGTAAACAATTGGTAACTACCAGTTCAAACGATGAAACCTCGCGACAAGTTATTTGTCACTCGGAATGTGAAACAGAAAACCCGCGACGTGAAACCTTCAACCACTAGAGAATATTTCCATGCACATACCTTATTAGGCATATGCAGGTACACCCCTTTCTTGAACAGCATCATGGCACAATCAGCATGGCCGTTGAGGGACGCTATGTGCATGAGAGTGCTGCCATCCTTCGTTCTCTCGAAGATCGAGGCCTTGAACTTGTCAGCTAGAAGCTCGATGATGGCTGCGTGCCCGTTTTCTGCTGCTAAGTGCATTGGAGTCCGGTCTGGAAGGAAAATGGGATATTATAAGGATTGGTTGTTGAATAATTAGAATAAAAGATGGTAGAGGTAATGAGTATTTTTGTAGGTTTGGGCTTGAACTTTTTTTGCAGTCTGGTCTTTGAAGTGTGGGTGGTCTCGGAGGTCAATAGCGTCAGTTTGCAGTATCCATGTGTATTAAAAATTAGGTCATCAGGAGTTTTTCAGAAAAATATAAAGCTATCCTGTGTATACACATATTCACATGAGGTTTTTTTTAGGTCAGGTTTTTTTACGTAGTGAAAAAATTGTCCACGAGTAAACGCTACTGAGTTTGCGTGTCAATAATGAAGGTGTCATAAATACAGAGATATTTTCATAGTTCATATCTGTTTTAGTCTGCTATAACTTGTTAAGTCCAAAATATGAATTCAAACCATCTCACCTTCATTATCAGCAATAGCAGCATTCGCTCGAACTCCATAGAAGTACTTCACCAGCGGCTCATCTCCTTCCGCGGCCGCGATATGGAGGGGTGTCTGTCCGGCTCCGTTGACGGCATCCACGGCGGCGCCATAGTCCACCAGTATCCGCGCCATGTCCACGTCCCGCCGCCTCGCCGCGAGGTGCAATGCTGTGTCCCCCGCGGGGGTCGACGCCTGGGCGGCACACGGGTTGTTAAACTACTGGGATTAGTATCCGGATCACACTGGTTATGGAGGCAAAGCGAGTGATAGTGGCTCAGGCTGGTGAAATGGGCTACGTGATGCGTTTCGTCTTGCAGAGGTATGTTATGCTAGATCTTATTATGGTACATATATAAATTAGTGTAGCATTTAAAATTGTATTAAGGAGCTTTGACGAAACGCTTTTATGATCTTACAAGTATGAATTCAATACTACAATATTTAATTTTAATACTTAAGTAAAATACTGTAGGTAACCGTAAATAAGAATATAAGAAAGGAAAAGGTACGAAATTTTTACAAAGCTTACTCTGATCAAGAATTCAACAGTACCTACTTAGTTAAATTGCAAAAATCTACGAGATAGGGTTGAAAGATTGGTATATCAGATATTGAATAATTCATACGAGTGTCGGGTGCAGTTGCATAACGCTATATAACATGTGGAGGCATAAAACTGGAGGCGCATACCTTGAGCTGTTCGGCGGTCTGCGCGCTGAGCAGCTCGCGCACCATGCTCTGGTTGCCGGCCTCGACTGCCAGCAGCAGCGGGATCTTCCCCCTCTGGAACACCATGTCGCGAATTAGCTTTTTCCATTCTTTCTGTCTGGCGCGCTCCTTGTTCAGCTCAATGAAACTGATCTCGAGTTTCTGCAGGTCCTTCGCCTGCAGGCCAGGCGGCGAGCGCGCGCGGCCGCGGCCGGCGCTGGCGTCCCGGTCCCCCATGCCACCTCCACGCGCTAACTGGCGCCGAGCATCGCGCCCTGCAACTGCACGACTCGCTTCCGAACCGTCACACCACAGACAATAACAGCCGAATTACGTGCATCGCAGTCTTCGCAGCCAACTAGACAATAACGTATAATCGATCGTCTATCGTGCTTCTCACTGAATACCGATGCATTCGAAATTGACACGATTTCCGATTTACTAAGTTTTGTACGTCACGCTCAGACCCAGTGATACGTACTTGATCCTCCATGAGTACTAGGTACTAGCTACACGAGCGCACGTCGGAGGCCATGGCAAAGCTGCCTTCCTCTAGTCGTGACGAAGGACCGACTGAGACTTATTGTATTAAAATTAGTAATTTTGAATTTCAGCGCTGACGTTGTAACTAATATTCAGCGACTGATTTGCATTGTAAATTCGCGCTGTGACGTTTACTCGGCGGCTAAAGCTCGACGGATAATTAGCTAGTTTCTATTCGTACAGGGTGGCTCGTTCCTACTGTCGGAATGTCCTTACACGTCAGCCTTGGGGAGACGCCGCGGTGCGCGACAATCGCGTTTTGCGGGAATTCGCTCATAATTAGTTATTGTCGGATTATTTCAGTCAGTCGCTGCGTGTTACGTTAAATGATGGCACGATAAGTTGGAAAGTTTTATTCGTGGGTACTCATGGAGTTGATTCAGCTCACAGTGTAAACGTAGAGTTTTGTTTACAGGTTGTGTTTTAGGGTGTTTTCGGGGGTAGTTCCTGAATCAGGCGGATGGCGGTGCCAGGCGGCGCGGCTGCACGCGATGGCTGCGACGACGCTGCATCCACGCCCGTTCACCACTCGCGTATACAAATCATAACTCTAATATCAGCGCTATAAAGCTTAAAATTTATTGAACACAATTCGCATGGGTCGTTTAGTTTTACTATTTCCAATTTGCATACATTTATGTATTTGCTAGACATAGGTATCGATACAGGTAGGTATCGGTCGTCGTACTTACAACAGACAGTAAGTAAACGACCTTTTATGCAAAGAAGATGAACATCGCGAATAAACAATGGAGCGTCTTCTTATCAATCAAACAGTTGCATCTCAAACCTTCACGTTACTACACTACGTACCTATGAAGTACCTAGTTAATATCTTAGAAATATCTTTAAAACTACCTAGTTTTAAAGATATTTTTTTCTAAGTCATCCTTACCCCATCAACTCTAAGTCTGATATCCTTCCCAGCTGCCGTGAGCAAGGCTCTCAGTATGCTGGTGGCAGTTCCAGTTTGTCTGCTGGCCACCAGGTGCACAGCTGTTTGCTGCCGGCTCTGCAATCAACACGCTATGTTAAACAACTATTAATATAAAATAAACAAAGCTACGAGTTTGCGAAGCAAAATTCTATGTTTTGCTTGAGTAATATGGGAGTTATACGTAATTGCAGACCTAGTTTTCTTTTATTTTCTTTTTGTTTTGCTCGTGTAGAATTAAAAGCGAAAGCTGCATGTAGGTACATGAATATACATTTCTTTTCTGTTTATATGTCAACAAGAAATCTTTGGTGATTTATATAAAAAAATTTGTAAGTAAATTGTCGGTAATATCTCACCCCTCCGGTGGCAAATGGGTCGACACCTCTCTTGGACAGCAGTAGCTTGACGATGTCCTCTCTCGAGTACATTGCTGATATGTGAAGTACATTGTAGTTGTCCTGGGAAAAGAAAGACATAAAGCTTTGACATACATGTTTTTACACAATATACTGGGTACTACTTATGTTCCCATCGTGAAATTGTTATATTCGTGACAAAATAACGAGGCCCGCGTATGAGTATTATTATTTTTTTCGAGTTGTATGTTGATCTGAAAGCACTGTTTAGCTATTTTGTGAATTCTTTTTTATAATTGTTGTCTTTCTTTTGTTGTTTGCCATAATCGATTAAAAATTAAGTATTTTCTTTCATAGACAATCCAATTCACGTTACGATTTTCTATATTTTTTGTAAAGCCTGCTTAAAATATTACCCTGTTACGACACTAAGATAAGATCTACATTTCCTAAGCAGATTTTTAGTAAGATTCTAAGTACTAACAACAGACCGGTACGAATCTAGATCGAAAACATTAGCCCCGAATAGCTTTTATTGGCAAAAAATGAAATAGAAACGTAGACGCCATAAAATTTGTTTTGAATTTCAGGGTTAGTTTCCCGGCGTCGTATTATAGCGTCCATAAATACTAAGTTAGGGGGAAATAGAGGAATTTTCTTAAAATTGCTTCATTTGCAAAAGTTATAAAAACTTATAGACTATAGCGTAGCAGGTCTACGGCGTAGCGGTGACTACGACAATGCAAACTTCGTAGCTTGCGTAGGTTTGTTGTAGTTGGTACACTATTTTCACCGCAAATTACGAATACGTTAAGATTTATCCTAGCTTATCAAATATTATGTGGATTTGATAAAACGTAAAGTTCCAAACTATACTTATATTGTAAAGCTGACGACTGTACGTCTTGAAAGTGTTAACGTCAGGAACTACTGAAGAATTCTTTGAGTATTATATAGCCTGTGTCGGTAGGTTTTATTTATTTTAAGCTCGGAATAAAATCACCGGTGCAAAATAGTGTACCAATAAAAGTAATAAAAAAATACGCACTACCAAATTAAACTCTTTAGCCTAACATTATGGCTAAGAATGCGACCTTGGGTCCACCAAACGGTCATAATTTCTATCGGTGTCACCAAATTACCTACATAAAATTGTAGGTAATGTTGGTACAATTTCCTTCGTACATACTTTTGCGTGGTAAATATGTCCATACACAACGTATGTTTGTTGATAGATCGCGTGCCGGACGGCTAAGACATTAGCTTACTTCGATATTCATGCAAACTGACCTATGTTTGCTACCTATAGTACTTTAATTACTATGTTGTTCTAAACGATTTTATTTTTTTGCATAGTGTTGTTGTGTATGATGGGGGAAAGAAAAGTATAGATAAGTGTGACCAAAATATGGGTAAAGTACATTGCTTAATTTGGAATAAGCAAAGACACAAGGGCTGATGACAACATGATTTAAAAACCTTGTGAATACTTTAAATTTTTATCTTGTTTTAGTCTTTAAACTTATTTTGTGCCAATAAATGAGGTAGGTCTTTCTTTAAGTTTTATTCAAAAACTAAGCATTAGGAACTATGTAGTTGCAACTGAAGAGAACCACGAACTCGGTAGGTAAAAGAACTTGTAGCATTTCACACATCCATCAATAGAGGGCATTAGTGTACTAAAAAGTTAGAATCTCCTAGAATGGATTGAGTAATTAAGATTTTGACCATTCGCTGAAAAGGGCGAAAGTGATTTTGAATCCAATACATGTCTTATTATGTTTGTTGTGGACCAATCAAATCTAGAAAGAAGTCAGCATCCTGCCGCACGTAGCACGGCTTCTCACACACTTTTATAATCGCAGTTCCTTTTCTATGGAACACGATATTATTGAATTTCGTATTCGTTGTAATGTTAATAGAAGTGACGTCATTCCACGTCATTCATATCACTTTAAAGTCAAAAAGTCAACGGCCACGTGTTCACCAGAGGAAATAGTTGAGTGTGAGCTGCGTACATTTGTATGTAAGCATGTGTAATGTGGGAGTCGCGTGCCGTGGTCACCTCGTGCCATTTGTTGCTTAATGTCACGCTCACGGCCCCTGACTCATGGACCTTAGGAAACTAAACATTCGATAGTATTGAAGAAAAAGTTTTGAAGTGGCGATATTTTTTTCTTGGGAGATGAATCAAGAATGTTTTTGTGATTGTTCAGTTTATTATGTAGACTTCATCATCTTCATCTTCCGAGCCTTTCTCCAACAATGTTGGGGTCGGCTTCCAGTCTAACCGAGTGTATGAGTTCCAGTATTTTACAAGGACTTAAATATAAATATCGCGATACTTTCACACACGGTAGGGCAGCCCCATGGTAAGCTATTTATCAGTTTGGGTGCTAACACAACTAAATTACATATACTTATAACTCCACATGTTACGACACCCAGACCACAGTCAACAAGCATGCTCATCACACAAATGTTGATCGAACCCGGGACCATCAGTTCGGCAGTTTAGCAAGGTACCATTACGCAAACGTGGTTTTCATACGTGTAAGACAGTACAGTAAGTACAGCCTTTTAGAGTGTTTACTTAATTAAATATTTTATTACAAACACGTGCAACGAAATAAAATATGCGCAGTACGTTAAAAATGCATACCAATTATAACGACGACTATTTGAATGACATACATTTGCACCCGAGATTTTGATTTTGATACCTATATTCAAGCTCAGAGACTAAATTGAATTTTTAAATAAGAAATCACGTATGAGAGCTTAAAGATTTTTTAATCTCTTGTATGTCGTTAATTATAGAATAATATAAAATCAATTGTGTGTTGCGTATATCTTCACCACGATATACAGCAGGTACAAAGACAATGTTGCTATAGCTAATTCATCATATAATAGAAGGCAATACTTAAAATATGACGTCACATCCAAGAAATGGGTAATTTACTTTCGTAGAGTGCAATCAAAGCTACAACAACTACTCATTTGGAAGTTTTCAAGAAAAGATATCAATCTTAACCACGCAAAACTAGCTGAAATTGTACTCGGACTGAATTAAAGATAAATAGAAAGAACCCGTTGATCGCTTAAATGTTTGTTTTTGGTACTAAAATTACTGCTTGATTTTTTGAATTGCTGTAGGTACTTATATCAATGAATGTATTTTGGTATCTATAAGTAAAATACAAACCGAAGATACTTATAAGTTTAGCCGTATCTAATCTTACATATACCTCTAATATTATCTGCGTGTATTAAGAGATTTTTCAGGATAGTTTTGTATATTGATATATCCAATATAAAGTTTCTTCCTCCAAAAATACCCTCTTCATTGTTTTTCATTTCTAGTACGAGAAAAATGCTTATGAAATCAGAGCCCATGTATACTCTCGATAACTAACGAACGGTTCCTAAATTACATTGATAAGACCAAAAGTGAGACTGAGATTGAGTTTTTTAAAACATAATTACATTAAGAATCTGAGCTTTTCTAGTATCAAAGCAAAAGTGGAAAACTGGTATAACGCGAATCCTAAATATATGCAAAAATATTGCAATGTAGCCAGAAATAGTGGGTAACCACAGACATTTTCCGTTCATATTCAGTAAATATTAGAGCTTCGAGTCCATAATGCATTTTCTTGTAAGTCGGACCGGGCTTAGTTCTGACCTATTACAGGTTATGAGCATAAATTGCTTGTGGAGTGCTATCAGACGATCTGTGACGGTAGGCATGAAACTTGCGCTATAACTTAGTTATATAAAGTTCGTGGTGTAGTGAGTGCGAGCGTTTATTTCGTATTTTTGTTGGTTGAACTTGGGGATTCATGATAGTGAACGAATTAAGCTGGTGCAGAAAAAACAGTTTTTTCCAGCAGAGTATCGAGAAGTAAAGCTAACTTAGTTATATAATAATGGTAATATAACTGTTCCTAAGTTAGTTACAAAAGTGCTTTGTCCAGAAGTGATTTTTTATTTTAATACTTTTAGTTTTAAGTAATCGGATTACATTTTTTTTTACTGTAGGTAATATTCGATCACACAATCGGGAAACGCAGTCGAGAAAATTACTAAACAAAACATTTACGGTACATTATCGCTGTTTGTATACGTAGGGCCTTACGGTGGCAGGTTGGCACGCCTTATAGGAAATTACCCCTTCGTTCCAGTTTGCTTTCTTTCAAGACGCGAACCTACTTACACGATGTTAATTACTCGTATTTATTGCACAAGTACTCACAGCTTTGTCAAGAATACTTTGCTTTAAATGTTTTTGAGTATTCAATAATACATATAAAATTGTATTGATCAGATTCAGTGAGCTTCAAATATTATATAACAAAATGATAGCTAATTTCGGCTTTCACCCGCGTCCTGCTACTTCCCAACTTTTTGGGGGCTTACTTATGTATTTTTAACGTTCAAAAAAGATTAGCAGCCAATGTTGAATACTTAGGTATTTGACTTTATAACACATAAATTAATACTTACACTTATAAAATAAGTACTTACATTATTCCTAGCGCCAACATCGGATCCGAGTTCAATGAGCCGCTCCACAAAAGATGTGCGGTTGTCCTTCACCGCGTACATCAGCGGTGTCATGCCTGTCGTCTGAAACAAACACAATAATATTATAATTAGTATTGCATTCATATTCAAACTATGTAATGAACTAGAAGATTGATTGAAGAAAAGCAAGATAAGTTTGTTGTTTGATTTGTTATCGAGTTATGAGACTTTTGCTCCCAAAATGAAATAAACTTGAGCTGGATACAGAATTCTGCAATATTATCCTTCTATTGTTATATACTGTTATTCTAATGTAATGTATGGCTTAATTTAAAAATATAGTAGGTAATTAGGGATGTTCCAAAAACTATTTTTCCCTCCAAAGATTTGGAGCCCTGTCTGCATTTTATGTAAGTATAAATTAAAGCAAAAAACGTTAAAATATATAGGTTCCTTTGTAACACAATTTAATTCCAAAAAATGCTTAGCTACAAAACACAATATTAAAAAAATTTGCATTATAAATTAAACACATAACAAAACTAATTTCAGATGCAAGATCTAAGATAGCGTACAAAATAACTGCAATTTGACCACAAGCCAAAACTGCAGCCGACTGCAAATTGTAGTCCGGTAGCAATTAGACCTTTTCAGCTACTAAATTCAACAACTAGAAACAATAAATTTTATTAATACATACATTCTTACAAACAGGTATTATAAATGCAAAAATAACTTTGTCTATAATAACCTATTGTGTTTTCGCTCTAAAGATCTAGTTAGTCTAGTCCAGTGTCTGAGAAAGGGCATAGGCTACTTTTTATCCGACTACGGAAAGTATTTCCTACAGGTAAAACAGCGGGGTAAGCACAACATGAACAGAATCAAATAAATAACCTTGAACTTTTTGAATGGCAAAAAAAAAGTATCAAATTATAGCCAATTGTTATAAAATAGCATACCTTCTTGTAAGACTTTGTTTATCACCTATGTTTATCATGATTCCTTTGAAAACACTTCAGCCAGTAATTGTCCGTTACGGTCTCTTGCAAGTTTCGCTTCGTGCTGATAAATAGAGCCTTTCAGTGTGGTTTATGCCACAAGATTGTTATTTAATGCTGCAGTAAAAAATAATTTACATGGTCATGTAATCTTCTAAATAATTTGCATAATAAAGTGTTAATTTTCACCTAATTACCTACCTGTTTTCTATGCAACATTTTCTTTATTTGGTCACAACAAAGCTAAAGAATAACAATACTTTAAATACTTATGTCAAAAAAGAAAAATAATTAAATTAAAAACGTTTATCAGTTGTTCATAAAAAACTAAATTCGGATCTAAAAAAATACGCGCGTCCTTCGTTTTGTTTAAAGAACTTTAATGTATTCGAATTTTGATTCTACAAAAGAGGTTTTAATGTAGTTGCATTGTAAAGACTTCATGGTCTTCAGGTTTTGAACGACGTTTTGTTTTTAATTTTTGTCTTTATATAGTCTGTTCTTCTAATTAATTTCTTAATTTTCAGTGAAATTAGTTACGCATAAAATGAAGCTGATTGATGATTTTTTAAAGCAAAATAAAGCTTTTTTAGTACCTACTCGCTTTTCGCTTATAGTTTGTAATTTCTCCCACCCGATTGGCAGTGAGAGGGTACTTCTACCCTCCCTAGAATGATTACTGCATTGCGAGCGTGCCTATTCTAATTAGCTTAATGATGTTTTGCGAAATTACTGTTATCGTTATATTTGCACCGTGTATGCATTAATCTGTCACGAAGAACGCTGCTGGCTATTTCTCAGTAGCCGTTGATGGTGTAAGTCCTTATTACGTAAGATTAAGCAAGGTGGTGAAATATGGGGCACCTAATGATTTTTTTTTTCAATGTTCAGCAGGTACAATGAACAATTCTTTCAACCTGTAAACAAATATGTGAAAAAATCAAACATCCAAATTGAATATTTCTTTTGGAAAGTTGCTTCAAATATGCGACACGTAGGTATTGGAACTAAAATCGCTACAGGGGCCCGATTCTCCTAATTTTACTTACGCAACATACGATTCACATTCGACTGCGATCCAATCCCGACTCGATTACGATTGAAGCGTATGTGGCATTCCGCTATTTTTTCTTTGAAATAAACGTTTTTATCCTTTTCTGTCATTCATAATGAATCATTCTGTCTGCAAATGATTTACGATTGCAATATGATTGTAGAGCAAACTACCGTATATACCAAAATCACCAAAATAGCAGACCAATCGCACACCAATCAAATGTCAATCGAATACGATTGGTCTTTTATTAGTAGGAGAATGCCCGATATGGTTAAAACTGCTATTGCGATCATATTGCGATTCGTTTTCTATTCGATTTTGACATTATTAACTTAGGAGAATCGGGGCCCAGGCCTATGCTTTGTTATGGATTTTTTTACAGAAGGCATATTAACGTATTGCATTTTGATTGTATTGTCAACCGTTTGCTCAATCGAAGATGGTCTTTAGATACTTATATTACCTTACCCTTCGGACTAATGGTAATAGTTATTTACTAAGAGCATGATTTTTTCCCTTCAGATTCCTGGGCATGCTTTTGTATAAAGGGTAACTTTTAACTTTTTAACTCCAAGTTACCTTAAAAAGTCTTCCAAGCCTAAACAATTTGCAGTCATGGTAACCAAGTAATTGTTTGGGCGGTTTTCACTTGTTTACCGTTTCGGGCGGCCTCTACTGTCGTTCTTAAGAATTGAATGAAAAAACTCGAGCACTCGTAGATGGCGTTGTAGAGGCAAGTTCTTAAGTTCTTCAATTGTCTTGAACTGGTTCAGTTTTTTTGGTAGATGACTCTTTTACCGCAGTGGTTGAGGAACAAGAATTTTTGATACCAATTTGGATAAGGGGGCAAGAATGATGATGATACGAATCGGATTGGGGTAAAATGTTTTTTTTTGTTTAAATTGATTAAAATATTTTTAATAACAAAGATAAAGAAGAATAAAATACTTTTGTGGTTTCATATGCTGCTACGACATAGGCATAGTTGCTACAATGTTTCTGGCGACTTTAAATGAAAGTTATTTTGCATGTATTATAATCTCATTATATTTATTAGCAACCTAATACCCATTGCACATTACGCGAAGTAATAAGCTTGTCGTTATTTAATACTAAAACAAATGTGCTTGATAAATGTTCGCGAAAATTGAGGTTACACTAAGGCGAAATAGTTTATGTAAATTAGATTAAATTATAGTTATAGTAATTTACTAGAAGTAGGCACAACATAAATTTATTCGCTGTCTGCATCGAGTTTAGCTTGCTTAAACGTAACTTAAGTGGAGACTGCATTGCTTAAGGGTGCGTCTACACGGTGCAAGTAACTTGCGCATGTTGAGGTACATGCGCAGGTTACATGCATTTAAAAAACGCTCGGATCTAGCGACTCGCGCATGTATCAAAGTAAGATACCCACCCGCGTGCTCTTGTCATTTGTCACTTGCGCATGTTAACTCGCTCCAGCTTCATGCATCGTGTAGAAGCACCCTAACTTAAGTATATTTTGCCGGATAATTTATTTTAACAAGTGTAACATGTTCAACGTAATTTAATGACGTATTAGCCTGTTTAAGTTGAAATTATTTTAAAATTTGTTGCATTTTTTACTTTAGTGTAAAAAAGGAATAGTGATTTATATGGATGAACAGTAAATTGATGTTAAATGTAAGAGTGTTGTGTACAAAAAGTAGGTTTCTGTCTCTCATTTCTTTTTAAATGACCTTATTTTTTTACAATGAAAATTTAAATCTTACATGAAAAGATCACATAGACAATATTTGTTTTGGTTAGCTTTTAGTACTTCTATTTATTAAGGTAACTCCATACTCTATTATACCATTAATAAAAGCATGGAGCTAACTTTTCCTTAAAGGAAGACCTTCGTATGCCCCTGCCGGGACTGCTGGATTGTGCGAAAGAGTTACCGCAACCCTGATACATAAAGGGCTTCAGAAGGAATATGATGGGGTTTAGTCAGTAAGAGTCTGACACTCCCTCGCGCTGCTTACCGACAGGAAGGGGTCATTTGCTGTTTTCCCATAAAAAAGACCTTGGTATGCAATTTGAGATAATCAAATCATGCAAACCACAGCTTAATAACACAGGGTGTGTCTATATTAACGAGTTATTCCTACCCATGAATAATTTCTCAGTATTCGGCACTCCTTAACTTTTGCATACACCATGTATAACAGGCGTGAACTAGTAATAGCATATGTAATTAAGGTTAGATTGTGTAGACCATTTTGTGTTTTTATATTAATACTAGCTTCCGCCCGCGGTTTCACCTGCATCCCGAGATATATAACTAGTAACTACCTCAAGCCTGAACTCCAGCAGTCCCTTGGTCACGGCATCAAGCCTGAACTCCAGCAGTTCAACCCAAGGGACTAGGGATTCATTTTTATATATGTATTGTATATAGATTATATATAAACTTTTTTTTTGTTTTTAATATGCATATAAACTAAATAAACTACTAAAACACCACTGGACCAATTTCAAAAATTCTTTCACGTTTAGAAAGCTGCATTGTCTTTGAGTAACATTAGCATTATTTTATCCCGGTACGCGCAGTAGTTCCCATGGGATGGGAACGGACGGAACTGCTGGCAGAAGCTAGTGTATTATAAAAGGCGTGAACTAGTAATATCATATGTAATTAAGTACAGATTATGCGGAACATTTCGTGTTTAATTTACTTATGTAATTGAAGTGCTAAGCTTGTTTTTATGGGATTGCGAGTTAATGTTTTTGTCGCAGATTTTAACATTGCGGAAGTTAATTTAATTATACCTGAATAGTGTCATAAGTGAAAATAGAGCTTAATGACTATAGGTGTGATCATCACGGAAGCTAAATAAATTATTAAGGTGTGTCTTTTTGCCAGTGGCAGGAAGAATTTAAGATAGATAGTATGTTATGGAATACTAGCTGTTTTTACGCGGTTTCACCCTCATTCCGTGAGAACTTCTGTCTGTCATTCCTCCCGAGTATGTATGTCTCACATACTCGGGAGGAATGTGAGCTTTTCAACTGTGTAAGAATTTTTCCAATAGGTTCTGTAGTTTTGTAGCCTTCAGCAAACAAAATTTGTCCTCTTTATTTTATTAGTATCTATGTTTAATAGTAACTAATTTAGTGTAGTGAAGACTCCTCTACCTTTATTTTGAACTGTAAAAGTTTTGCTTTCAATCAATTTGTGAAATAGATATCATTTATCATAGATCTTCGAGTTACACAAGAATATAACCTATCTTCAAGGCAATCTGAAAGTTTTCACTCTTTCCATTTAATTTCGCCTGATCTTGACTAACGTAGTTTATAATAATTTATGGCTTTATGAACGGATAACTTGCGGCGTATGAGTCGGCACGCGAGAGTAGCTGGTGACGTCATAGTAATGTCTTTATTACTAGTATAATCTATTTTGTGTTGGACATTAAAATGTTACAGGCGCCTAATAGTTGTAAAAATATGTAGATGTATATATTTTGCATAAGTGTCATCAGGTATTATAATTGGACATTATGCTCCTAATCACAATTTTTGTGGTATATTGGCACATATTTTGACATCTATCTTGATGAAAATAGTGAATAACTTGTAATAAAATTAAAAAGTGTTCAAATGGTTTCAATAGTTTATTGGTTTTAATGGAATTATTCAGTGAAGATACCTATTTTAAAAGTACCTAATTATATCGGTTGAAGTTAAGTAAATACATATTTTTTGTAAACATAGAAATACCTATTATCATTATGTGATATTTTACTTATGAACAAAAGGATTCAAATGAACCAGTTTTAAATGGCACAAAAGCCTTCTATTAACCCATTAAAATAAATATAAGACTAACCCAGTTCAAATTACGTCGCAAAATATTAGCAAAAACATTCATCAATACAACCAATTTCCTGATATCCTGAAATTCAGGTCGATTCGCTTTTCATGGGAACTTCCTGTAGTTTGCAATATCCGGTGTTTGAAGGCTTTCACTCGATTAATACTCATCATGCTAAGTTGTTACGTCACGTCCGGCGGGGAGGCTTTTATGACTAAACCTTGTGCAATTGGTCTAGGGTACTATTTGACCCTAAATTAGTCAGTGGTCAAGTGATGACGTGGTTTCGAAGGAAGTTTGTCATTGTAAAGGTCAGTGACCGAAGTAAATTACAACAAAAAAACTTTTTGTGTTTGTGAATCACACAGGCGTGAAAGTCAAACTGCATTACGAATATTCCTGAAACCTAATGTTTTAGTGACATTGTGTTATTGTATTTCGCAGAAAGGGAAAAACAGTGGTGACTCTTTGATTAATTTGCATATCTGTGATTAGCTATATTGGATTAAAATGTGTTTTTTTTGGCAGTCCTTTCTTACCCAGGGATCAAAGTACACACATACACAAAATATATTGCCTTGAAACTGACATAAGTTCATTTTAACATATCATACCTCAATGCAAAAGTTTGTGAGGACGGATATTACGTCAATTAATTAGCTTTCACGCTAAAACTACCAAACAGATTTTAATCAGATTTCACAATAATACAGCTTATACATTAAACCAACGCATGCACTAAGTTTTATCCTTGTACAAGAAGTAGTTCCCTTGCTACGCGAGTAAAACTACGAGAAACGGCTAGTAAGTCATCGATTGACTACATTCCGTATCTCTCAATACGATATGTCCCTACAAAGGAACATCGGCCGTCAGAAAGACATCAACGATGGTGTCAACTTATCTACGTGAACTATCGACGTTTGTAAACTATGGGAGCTTCGAAACTTGGGTCGACTTTGTGTCAGGTGAAAATGGTTTACTTGAGTTTTGAATGTGAAATATAAACTTTGAAAACTAATAATATGTTATGTAGAAAGTATAAAACAATAGGTTTAGTAAGAATAAATTCAATTTTTATATAAACTTGAAACCAAAATGCAAGTTCGTTTCACTACTGCACATCTGTGTAAATGTTAATGAACTTGTATTAAATTGTTTTTAGGTAATTATTTATTTAATAAATTCAGTTTAATCAGCCAGTATTGTAGACCAGACATCACATACGTTTCATCATTGCCTGATATTAAAAATGATACTTAAAAAACAAAATCACCATGCGAAAACTACAAATTATTGCCATGTGTAATAAAATAAAATAATTACCTATCTATCTCATACTATGCATATCTGTTTATCCTAAAACCCAGTATTATACATTTTCCAACAAGTTCGAAAGCACAGCCATCGCTGTCTCGCCCTTGTGAAAACCTTGACTTGCTCACCAGTTCTATAAGTTTCATTTAATTGAAAATTTCACCGTTTAATGCATATAGGCTGAGGTTAGATATGATCTAGATTCTAGTTTATTTGACCTAGGCTTACATCAATGGTCAATGTACTTAGTAATATAGTAATTAATAAACGAATCTCGTTAACTTAAAAATAAATAGGTTGTTAAGTTGGAATATAATGTAAGATTTTATTGAATAAATAAATAAAATTGTATTTTTGGAATTAATTAACAGAGTAATATTTGGTTTTTTATAGAATGAGGCGTAGTTTACCTCATCAGATAATACCTAACACTACTAATGCTACGAAACTGCTTACTGTACGTATATCCATTTGTGGTTTACATTTATTCTCATTTAAAGCCGGCAAGATTCGACCCTAAATTGAAGTTAAACGAATGATTACATACAAAATAACGAATTTATTTGATTTGGTAAAATAAATATAACAAAAATTACAAAAGGGTATTTTTTAAAATTATTTTGTCTACTAACAATGCGACAGACAAAACCATTCATAGACCAGACTATTATCAACGCACATCGAAGTCAATGTCTCAATAATATTAAATTGATATTGTTTGATCACGTGACATCCACAGTAACTACAGAGTTTTTCCATTTCTTTTGAAAAGCAAGAATACCCGCATACTGCAAACTAAACTACTTAGCTGACCGACAATTTTCCCATTGTTTTGTCATACATAAGTTATGTTATAAATGTCTACATCTTTTGTTGGAGATCCTAAATAAAATAAATAAACAGTCGGCCGATGGTTGGCACGAAAGTAATAAAAATAAAAAAAATCGTGAAATCAATCAAAGTTTTTAGTCGGTCTTTTGTTATGTGCATACCATCATTCATTTCCATACTTGTCAAGCGTTTGATCAAACTGTTGAGCAACTAAAAAGTCTGCAGTGTGCGGCTACCGTAACTGTTGCCGCCTCCCTCGCGAATTGTTCAGTTTACCCGAAGCAAATGGATTAGGAGATGGTATCAGGTAAGTTCACAATAGTCAATAGATACGTAAGTATTTGTTCGTCTTTTTATACATATTTTACTTAAATAATAGTTTAATGCCTATTAGTAAGTTATTTTATTGTTGGGTTCAGTTTATGTACATATTTACATGACGTAAAAAAAAAGTTAAATAGTTTAATTATCATAATCTGTAAAATATTTATGAATATTATCACATTTCAAGTAATTTTTTCTTAGAGAGCAATAGCAAATTTTATGAGTCACCTACTGAATGACTATGTGTCAATTTAAAAAAATATTTTGTTATAAAATATACAACTTATACGTCGTACTTACATACAGTTCGTTACATACATCATAACATATTATTAAGCATCATTGTTTTCTTTGAATCACAACAAACTTTTGATTAGTTACTTTGTAAATTACTCAAAGTCCTCGGCCCACTGACCTTCAAACTTTCCAAAGGCAAAAAAAAAAACCTATTTAGTAAAATTGCAATCAACGTTATAGGTTATAGCTAACAAAGTGTAGTTAGAACCTCTTTTTTATTATGTAAGTAGGTTATTTCTTTGATACATTCCATTCATTTACTTCCCAACTACAAACATAGTGCATTAATTTAATAATAGCTTCGGAACGTATTATTTGGAACATGTCGCCAAAAAACAGAATGTTGGCCAATTTCATTTACACTATTTCTGAGAAAGTTTGGATTGTGAAAAAATGGGTTCAACTGAGTGCAAGTGGTGACTGAATATTTTGCGATTTACGTAAAAATTTTGTGCCTTTAAAACATTGTAAGTTAATGATATCTGGGTTTTGATAAATCCCAGTTATAAGAAAGACACAAAATAAGCATATTTTTATAATAATAATTAAAGAAATAACATGTATAAACAAAAATATGATTAGAATATTACTGATAAAATAATATAATTTCATGGTTTCGAAGAAATTTTCACAATTCGCAGCCTATTCCAACATTTTTTACACTATAAAACGAAATATATCTTATCTAAGAACTTGGCAGTTTTCCATTTGAAACGTTTACGTGAAACTAGACAAGGCTTCAGGGGTTATATAAAGCCGATCTCTATTGCATTACGTTGCACGGGCTGCATACAACTATGCACTTTGACAGACAACCAATTATAAATTATGATATAACTTTGTCGTATTTTTGTATTTTTAGGTCACGGTCGTGTTTGGTTTTAGCTGAAGCTTATTGTTTTTATATTTGTATTTTGATACTAAGAGTTATGACTCAGTTTCTTAGCATTAGTGTTTCATACAGTGATACCTATACAGAATCTTAAAAGTCTTTCTAAGTGGGGACGCAAGCTACGCTCAAAATTATTTGTGAAGTTTAAGTGCCATAGTTTGTATATTTTTACCCCAAACTACGAAAGTTTTTAAATTATACAATTTAACTTTTCTTTTTAAGCTGATTAATATTACCCAACACTTAAGTGGAATACAAAAATTTGCAAAATCACCAGTCTAAGTACCAGCTAATTAATCGTCGCATGAAAGTAATTAATATTCATTAGTTGCAGCCCACCGCGACCTCCGTAAACCATACCTGTAGGTACACTAGAAATAGGTAGGTATAACACTATCTTCATACTTATGAGAGCCACATAACACTGCAAACTTTTAGTATGGCAAAAATGATAAGACTTAAATAAATGATGGAGAGAGAAATGGATATTGAAGTGCGCACATGATCAGGTTTAAGGCCGGTATAAGTAAGACTAAAAAAGTTGATTGGATTAACCATGGGGCCAACTATCTGACTAGCCGATCTTTTAGTCTGCGGGGACTCCAACCCTAAGGGGACGTCCCAGGTTTTGACAGGACAAATGATGCTAACACAGTAATTATGAATCTCTCTGCCTATGACTGAAAATCGCTTGATAATATCATACTGTTGCAAAGGTTGATTTGCTAGTATTGATAAATAAATATCAAAGAAATTTAAGACCAAACAAAGTTGAATTAAGTACCGCAACTTTATTGAGTCAGCCGATGTGAATAATTCATGATGGTAACTGCCATTAAAGGGACGGCGGAATTTCACGAGGGAAATAAAAATCGTATGGAACCCCATTTCTGTATGTGTAATTGTGAACAAAATGTCTTTGTATTTGTAGTGTATTTATAAGGACTTAGTTATTGTAAGATTGGTGTTATTGTAATATTTGTAAGAGAAGACTGTAGGAGCTCGTAAGAGGCTTTCCTTGTTTAAATAAGCTAAATTATTTATTTTTTCAGGATTTGTGACATGACATGCTTATGAAGTAATTGTTTTGAATTGTTCTACATTATCCAGGTGCGGCTTGCCGCAATAGTCGAGCATTCGATTCTAAGTGATTACCTACATAGTACCCTTAAAATAATCGTTCATTAAGTTATTTGTTTTAGGTTCATTAAAACAATGTGTATTATGATTGCAATAACCTAAAGTTAAAAGTTAAACATCATGCAGTCGGCAAATTAACGTAAATAAAAATTTAATGTTCTCTGTAAATTGTATGTATTTCGTGCAATGTTTTTGAGAAAGCTATAAAAATGTAATGAAATCGTACTTTTGGCCATAAAATTATGAGTTTGATTTAAAATGCGGAGTGCTCAGATGAACCGAAACTTTTCGCGATAAAAACATTTGTTATGAAATGTATTAAAAACCTACTGGCAGAATATGGACTGCACTATACGACTAACAACATACAAACCCAAAATAGTTCTCAATTAATTATTATTCAATTCTAGTACCTAATTTCATAACCGGCAAACTCAACATAACCGGCACATACTTAGCAATTACAGAAGTGGCGCAAGCCGCATAGCCGACAAAAATCGAGGAACTCCACGCGCCCAACCAATGTAGTAAAACACTCGAGAATTTTGGCGTTTTACGAGCTTCCAACTTCCCTCATTCCTACGGCCTCAAGTATTAGACAGGTCAGCTTTACCCAAGGATGTGGTGGAACCCAAGGTCGGAAATCTCCCATCGATTAACAAGCAAGCACGCAAAACTCCTAGCTCTTACCCTTGACACAGAAATGGTCAGTTGGCGGCTTATATTCGATTTACACCTCGAATGTAGGCCGGGACGTGAAAATATCGCTTTTAGGCGGAAATGGTCGTTTGGGCGTTTGGGTCAGAATTACTTGTAGCTGCGACATCGAGACAATGAGTGCTGATGGAGAATGTTGGACTCGAATTAGTCGGTTTATGCTTGATTCTTGATATGGAAACTGGGTAATTATATTTATTGTGGTTCTGATTTTGGATGGTACTTAATTTACTTACATAGCAAAAAGCCTTTTCCTCGTTTAGTATTTCAACTAAAGTTAAAAGCTGCGCATTTACATTAAATAAAAGTTTCGATTTGAAAGAGAAACAAATGAAGCTCATTTTCTCCCACCAATTCAACAAATCCACAACACAATTACCAGGAACTGTAACCAGTTTACCAAAGATAAGGCAAGTGTAATATCTTCACTATATAATAGCGTCCAGTAACGATTTTCCGTGGAATGGATCACAAGTGGCACGGCGACGCCGTCTGGCACACTTACCTCACGCCACTTCTATTAAGATTTAGCCTTTAATTGACCACCATGGTTTCTGTAGCACGCGGCCATGCCGTAAACGTGTGTAAAAATAGAATATTTTGTAATTTTTACAGCTGAATGGGTTTTGATTTGTAATTGAGCTAAATTAATAAGTTTCTTTCATTGTGGTTTCAAGTGAGCTATGTGAGCCTAAGGCTAATGATAGGCGTTGTTCCATCAGCGACCGGTGTATGCCAATCAGACGAAACCAAATATAAGTAAGCACTGCTTAAAATTCAACCCTGTATATTTGTTAGCACAACTAAACGTGTTTTTTTTTTCTTTCAAAGCCTCAATCGTTCAGGGTGGAATACCTTTATTTCCTGCGACTGAGATTGATTCGCTAATTAATTCGCAGTGAATTTGAGTGATCAATTAATTTCGCAGCGATAGCCTCGTTTGTGTGAAACGCATTTTTAGTTTACAATAGGAAATCGGACTTTTACAAGGGTTAGTAAGAGAATGAATTAGTTAAATGAGTTAATTTTCACATTGTTGGTGAACCTCAATATTTACAGTAGAAAATAATTAAGAAGTTTCAGTTTCAATGATAAAAGAAATATTGATAACATTTTTTATGCTTTGAAATGGCAAATGCTTTGAATAAAATCTTATCGTAAAACTTTCTCAAGCGAACACTTCAGTCAGCCAGTCATCGTGATTTTTGTCAGCGCTCGTCAGACATTGCGTGCACTAAGAAATGCATTCCAGCTACCCCAAGGTTCTTAACGTCATCTCAAATCAAATTCAAACATCCGAATTCCTCAATCTCGACCTTCAAGCTTCGCAGACACATGCACCATCGGATATTCCTGTCACATACGACCGAATATTGATATATGCTCAAAGACACAAGAATTCAAAATGGAAAGCGGATTCACACGCGAATAGCAAAACAAATCATATATGGCGATAGTTGTGATCGATCCGGCGGTAGGCATCCCCAGTGAGGGTAGTAAAAACGTAGAAAGATGTCTTGTAGAGCGACAGACACGCGAACCGTTGCCAAGATATCGAACAGACATCGCTCCCTAAGAAGCAAGTTTCTGAACTCCCCTGAACACACTGCTATTTAGAGGTATATTTGCTTGGAAACGCTATAATTTCTGGAAATTGGGACAGGAATCCCCCCTAGTAATGTTGCTTTGTTTTTCAGGGAAGATGTATGGATTTTGTATACAAACTACCGGAGGAGCCAATGTTTGTTTACATTTGATCAGGTTGTTGCTATTAATTTTTATTGGATTGTTTAGATACAAGAAATATGATTATTGTTATAATTTAAGATAATAACAATAATAATGTAATCAAGCATAAATACTAGTAACATCTGTTTACATGGCATGCGCTGCTTCATGTCTGAGATAAAGTAGTTTTCTTTTGTTGTTTTTCGAAATTACACATTTTATCTAACAAGCATAATTCTAATTTTATGTTGAACTTGAACCATTAGAATTTCGACTTCTACTCCTCAGATCAAAGAATTGATCTGAGTTCTACTCATAATAAAGATTAAAAGCTAACAAAAACCACTATTGCAATATACGAATTGTAACAATAGATACCGAAATATTTCTACAAACTGAAACCTAGACAAAACCGCTTTCTATTCCTTATCTTTTCAAATACCAAAGACAATCGTGCAACAATAACTCTGTCTGTTTGTCCTAGGACAAACTCTAAGACAAACAAAAAAAAAATAGAAAATTAAATGCAGAATACCAATAGTCGAATGATATATAATATTTGTGACAAAAAGAATGCGAGACCCGCTCAGTAACTATGGATGAGCGCGTGACGTGATTGAGGGCTATTCAATAAAAATTCAACCGTAATCGCGGCGATCTGCCTTGTTTCAAATATACGAGTATCTGTGGCTGCCTTGTGCTTCTGGAATAAGGAAGTTTCTGGAATGTACAAGAACATTCAGATCTTACAGTGCTTTTGTACTTTAGAGATTGTAATACTTAAAAAATATCAGGCCACGTACTGTGAACAATTATGAGCTGGAAAACAAAACCGAGATGTAGTATACTGAAATATTTTTCATGAATAATTAGTGTAATTACTTAACCGTATAAATATATTTGATAATTTTACCGTTGTTCCTGACACGAAAATTGCATTTGATTGACATGATCACTGAAAGGATTGGATATTTTGGATAACGCACATGCATCATTTTAAACAGAGTGAAAATATTGTACACGTATAACTATCGATAAGTGTTATTACCCTGGTTTGTGTTCTTTACATCTTGTCAAGATTATATTAAGTTCACAAGTTGTTTGTCAAAAATATAAACAAATCTCTTCGTAAAGGTTATAATTAACACTTCTATGTTTAGACAGCGCCCTCATTTGTAATCTAAGTTCAACAGTATAATTAATGTTAATAGGGAAGTTTCTACGCGTGATTTGATGTCATAATCTCAAATCGGACTTAAATCAAAAGTTTTATTTCGTTTGTCAATCAGTGCACTGAAAATTTGAAACTGAACCGTTGTGTTTTTATTAAACGAAATGAGAGTAATCGGACCTTTATTTTTTTAATGTAATCATGAATTATTTATTTTTCAAAACTCCTTATGTTGCATTCATGTATTTTAAAGAAACCGTTACATTCTGGTCCTGTTAGAAAATACCCCAAATAAATCTAATCAATTATTATAGTTAGGTACTCCATTTATTTTAACAATATAATTCAATTCTTTGCTATCAATAGAATTTGCAATGAAAATAAATGCAATTTCCTCATTTACAATGTTTTAACGCAGTACTGCAAGTAATAACAAGCAATTTGCTGAACGTAGTATAGTTTAACGTTTCATTGCAGGCGTTTTGTGCCGACGTCTCACGGTATCTGGTTATAATCAAACTAAAGTTCTGAAATTGCATGTATTTTCTAGTAATATTTTAAAAAATATGTGCTACAAGCGATCCAAAAAAAATAAAACACAAATATAGCAATTAAAATATTAGGTATATCTAGTACATAAGGATCTAATTATCAGTTATGTGTCAACATTGCATTTAAGTTGTCTCTAAAAGACTTCAACGTTTTGGCTTCGGCCCCACGTTCGCCTTCTAAAACCGGGCTTTTGTAGTCCCGTGGTCTGGTAGAGAATAATTTGCAAATAATGCTTCAAAAATGACTAAATCAGACGAAAAGGAGCAGCTAGAATTCACTAATTTATACATGTTTTTTCAGCATTTAATTATACCTATTATTACAAGAAACTTAATAATGTCCAAGAACGAGTTATTTATATTTACGAGTCACAATTTAGGTTAACACAAGTTTCTGATATCGAACAAAATGTTTTAACTTCACTATTAACACTAGCAAGCGTTGTTTTTGGATGCGAAACGAGTAGGCACCCATTTACGATGTATTATTTTTAACAATAACGGATCTTATTTGCAAAAGGTAAAATATTCATGTTTACCAAGAAGCTTTAACAAAAGTCGAAATAATTTTTAGATCAAGTAACAAATGGATTAAAATTCATACTTACTATACATACATACTTCATACTTCATTGCACCTAGTATTTTAAATATCTAATAATAATACTTAAGCACAACTTTTAAATAGTCCACCTATTCCATTCGTACCTACTCTACCTTAATTGAAAAAAATATATCGAATGCTACACGAAAAGTGCAGCGAGCTTAAAATCCAGTGTGTTAGTCCCGGAATGAAAAGAGTATGAGGTGGAAAATCTTTGCATTCAAGTCAAGATCTTTCATCCCGGCTCTTCGAGGAAGAGAAAATGGCGCGCGAAGAGCAAATTAAAAAAGTACACGAAAACGATCCCGAGTCTGAGGTTTTAACAAATAAAGATAGGTTGCTATGACAAAGGTAACATAGAGGTAGAAGTAAATAGGTTTATTGATGTTTTGATTTCACAAACTGACGATGTTCTAAATTCAATTAGGTAATTTTATCCCATAACGGATACTATTTTATTTTGCGCCCACATAAGAAAAGTAAAAATTCTCTTTCCGAGAAGGGGGAAAAGTATGTATTTAATGTCGTTTTTGAATAAAATCTATCTTCTCTAAAACCATCGCATTCAGCACTATCAGATTCGTACCCCTACAATTGAATAATAACAACTTGATTCTATAGATTATAAAGCAGCCATTTTTAAGTGAACCAAGAAGGTTGAAGGTTTCTCTCCAAAGTAAAACCTTTGGCGACCACGCGGCTAACGAAATTATGAAGGACATCTGTAATAGGTGTACCTGGAATTAATTTGGACTTAAAACAAGGCCACTGTTATGTGTAATAAAACACTGTGTACGGCTGGGTTTAGAATATTAGTGGGGTAAGCTAAATCGAAAGTAAAAACCAATGAAAAATAATGACTTGCATATGCAAATGCAATATGCAGTGGGAGACACTGAAATTGTATTTTAATTGGCAGTTCTAAAAGAGAATTAGACTTGTAGAGCAAAAAAAATGTTTTCAATATTGTTTTGAAAGAGGAATTAAAATATTTCCATTCCTTAAATTGTTGAGCGGAGGTGTCAGGAATTCCCCGCGCGTTCCAAACACGATATTTGGATAGCAGTCCAGCTTGAATGTACGTATTCTATAGTATTACCTATTATTAAAACACCTGTTCCAAGTAAGGAATTTTATTCTTAAAATCTGGGCAAAGCTCAATAGGCAGGTTTTCTCTCCAGACCCTTTGGTACTTGCACGTCATAAATTACCTTCAGAGCATCATCTGGCATTGATGTAATTAAGCACTCTTTGGCATCAACTAATCTAAAGCATAACATAAAACTAATGGATAATCCTGTCCTAAAGTTATAGTGACCAGTCACCATCACTCATTATTTGAGCAGTGCGAGAAAGCGAGAGCGTTCTGTATGGTCTGTAATTCAGCACAAAATATAACATTACCGGATCCAGGATCCCCGCCATGGGTACGGAGACGGCATCCTCGCCACCAGCCGCCACCAGCTTCTCCAGGACCTTGAGCGTCTGCTCCACTGCCGGCCATTCCCCCTTCTGCGCCAACATGAGGATCTTCGCAGCCACCTCCCTGATGTTGATCCCCGCACTCGGAGGCTTCGCCACATTCTCCGTCCCGTTGCTCTCCTTAACCTCCTTTTTATCACCATTGTTAGAAGAAGTCTCATCTTTAGCCTCATCCGCGGCCTTAGCCGGCGGGTTTTTGTCCTCGTCCACATTTTTCTTAGGGGGGCCCTTGCCTCCCTTCTTGCCGCCGGCGGCCTGAGACATCGTCACATAACAGTATCACATTTACGAAGCACTGCACAGGGTATCACGGACGGCCATGGCTCGAGCTTGCGAGTATGTTATTCGTTGGGCGGGCGGAGCATGACTGCGGCACGGTTGCGTACCGCCGACTTCTTGCATGATTCGAGTAAATAAAGGCGACGGTGCGCCCGGCTGGATTTACAAACAAACTCCCGCGAGCGATGTCTCAGAACGTCCCATGCATTGACCCATTTATTGTGTGGCGGGACCCTCGCTTGTTGCTGACTTTCTTGACAAACTCTCCCCTTTTTTGTTTCTTTCGGGAATAGTTTGTATCTTTTGTTTTAGGCCACCATCAATCAGATTTTGAATCGGATAGGATTTACAGCAGAAAATAAGCTCCAGTCTTCATCAAGACTATTTCTGGAAACGAATCGTCAAACCTTTGTAACTTGACATGTGTCCTACAATGTGTAATACGACATACATTTCAACAAAGTAATTGAATTTTAAAACTTATTCTAATCCATTTCAATTTCGCTAATAGCCTTATTTATTAGTTTTTAATCTTTTAGCGAATTGCGAGTTCAATATACAGTGGTATTGTTGGGCATGATATGATATGATACACTCTCGATACACAATACGGGTTGCAATTTAGTAATGAAGTTAAACAGCACCGTCAGTGTTCGATGAGTTAACGGTTTCTTCAGCTTTCCAACTTCATGAAAGGAAACTATGTATGCGATGAAATAAGGATCTTGGTTATGCGATTACTTCAATAACTTTAAACATCGTTTCGAAGTGTTTTTGTGTGGGCGGTAGGCCTCACGACTTTATTTTGGTCGTAAAATCCCAAATAAGGTTAAATGCATAATTATAAAACGTATTTAAAGCAAAGGATCACCTAGATCTTTCACCCTGTGACCTTGTTAGAGAAAACAGGAAGGCGGAAAATACATTTGTAACGCATTTTCACCTACCTAGATCTGTATCGTGGCCTTAGGAGGTCGGCTAAATTTGCATGTTTCGTCACAGAGGGTTGCGGGGTTGAGCGGGGCGAGGGGGGGCGTCGCGTGCGCCCCACACGCCACTTCCGGAGCGGCGGGGGGCGCGGGGCGGGGCAACCCACGGCCTCGATTCAACCACCGCCAAGATCAGATACCAAAAAGAATACAAAGACTTGACCGTGGTCCGTTATGTTACGTATATAATTTGTGTGTAATTTTACTGCGGTCTCCTTATGTAAGTGCGAAATATGGAGTTCTGTTACAGTTTTTATTGAGCCCCAATAAGAGGTATCATGTGCCTTTGAGGGAGTCTTGTTTGCTTTTTGATGGATGGAGTATTGAATCCGGAATTATTACGCAAAATAATGTGGTGCTGGTTAATGCATATAGTTATGATTGTACACTGTACGCTTCAGACTGTGTTTAGTACAACCCATATTTGCTAATACTATCACCAAATGTTACCCATTTTCGAACATAGAGACCAGTCACAGGTTGTTGAATGCCTGAACACTAGAAGTCAAAGTGCTGAACATAATTGAAGATTTTCCTATGTGTTTTTCAAATCAATTGCTTATCGCCGATGACACATTTTCTGGATGTTAAGTAGTTTCATGCTTTATTTTCCAACTCCAGTACAGTTCCATTCTAGAGCCTTTGAGATTCTGCACTGGTTGCAATGCAGTGGTGGTTCATAGGGCCCCCGGGGCCCCCGGAGCCCCGGGATTCGACTCCTGGGTCGAGCTGAAATTATTTGTGAAGTTTTGAAACTTTTACATCATTGGGCGACTCGTTGACAGTGAAATCGACGAATCGCTTGCCATCAACTATAAATAAAAATAATAAGATAATGCTATTATTGCTCATTTTTTCACCTGATTAAAACCAAAGACAACAAAACCTTTTCAGTTGGCTGATCATTTAACCGTAGATTGCATGAGGGTAACATACCATCATGCAAAGGTTTGTTGAAAAAAATACAACCATCCGAATTGATAACCTCCGCTTTTTTGGGAAGTCCGTAAAAAGGTGTGAAGTATTGTAATCATATCAGTATTATCTATGTATATACTTACATCAGTTTATCTACTACGTTCATCAGTTTTGTATACAAAACAACATGGAGATAAGTTTGGACGTGCATCTCACCATATCACATACTAGCTTCGCTACCATGGTCTGCTCGGCCAATTAGGAGTGACAGCGTCCCTCTACCTAAAACGCATGTATGTATATTATGTTCATGATTTGATAAATTGCAGATTTTGTATAGATTTTCATGAAGAAGCTTATGGGATTTCAATGAATAATTAGTAATTTCTTCCTTATTTAAAAATATAAGATATACATTGTTGTTCGGAAAATATCAGTTTTAGTACCTAAATAAGTAAGTGTGTTGTTGTAAGTTAGTAAATAAATAAGTTGTTGGTGTTTGTAAATAAGTTGTAATCCACGGATATAACATAACTATTTATTGCACTTGCAACATTAGTTTAACACGTATAAAAATCTCAGCCGCTAATCTTATTATTGACTAATCTTATTATTGACATACACAAAAATAAATCGCTTAGCATAGGTATTATATTACGTTACATCAAGGTCGTTACTCTTGAAACACAAAAACAACTCCCGCGCACCCGGTACGTACACATTATACCTACGTAATCCAAATCAAAATACATACGTTTGTTGACACATAGATAAAGGTATGTTTATAACATCTACCTAACATTACTATGGATATAGAATTCAAAAACTTGATTTTGTCGTTCAAATCAAGTTTTTGAAATAATTCTTATTGATTTTACTTTAATCAATTGATAAATTTTAATTCAAACAGTTTACCATAGTTTAAGAAAGTAAATAAGGAATTTACATTATAAAGAAGGAGCGTTGTGTCCTTCGAAATAAGGTACCTTTTTAGATTCTATGCTTGACTGTTTATTCACCTACTTGGTCTCTACAATAGGTACCAAAAAGAGATCACATATAATTTAGCTAAAAATAAAGCTGGAATAAAACTTACATATTCCCTACACGCATTATGACGTGACAATGCGCAAGAGCATATCAGTTTCCATACAATACAAGTACCAACCTAGAAACACAATGTCTGCTGTGTAGCTACCACATACATATCTACTTTATTCATACGTATATACAGTATAATTGTTTACATTGTCATAGCATTAATTAATACTTACTTGTTACCACTAATACACCTTATACGTCACGACGATTTTATCAAAAACATCGTGGAAGGGAAGGTCGAAGGAAAGAGAGGAAGTGGTCGTCCAAGATATAGCTACATCAAGCAAATTAAAGAAAAGGTGAAGGTTGTGACGTATAAGGAAGTTCAGGAGTTGGCGCTAGATAGGTGTAAATGGAAGGAGCTGCACCGACAAGAGCTGGGCTCTTAAATTAATGATGATGATGTTACCACTAAGGGACTACTCACACTTATTCAGCTCTATTCAGCTTATGTCCATAGAAAACAACGATTTTGTATGGAGACGCGTACGCATCCATTTAGCTTTCCGCGTGTATTCAGCTTTCGCGGCAAACAAGTATAAAATGTGTTTTTATCATGCGAGTGCTTGGTGCTTTAGATGGAGATCAGCGCTGATCTGCCGCATTCAGCGCTGTTCCGCCGCGTTCGACGCTGAATGGGGCGGAACAGCGCTGCACACGTATGGTTCTCAACTCCTTGTCGACAAGTTGCAACCTGCATAGCTCCTGGATAGATTTGATTTATTATTACGTAATCATTATGAGTATCATTCTCTTTGAATTTAGTATTATTTTGTTTTAATTGGGGTACCAATGTCGCGTATTCTCCAACCAAATTTTTATTTACCCAAAGTGGGTCGACCCACTGTCATTTGCGTTTTAATTTTTTACGCTTATTTTTTTCTATGTCTTCTGCAAGTAACGAAACGACAAAAATATCGCACATAGAACTGTCCATGTTGAGGGCACAATACTAATTGAGTAGCTGACCGTCTTCGCAGCATATTCAGCGCCGTACGCACTCTTACGCCGCTGTACGCCGCTGATAGAAGTAGAGCTGAATAAGTGTGACCAAAACCATTCGGCGAAACGCGAATAGAGCTGAATAAGTGTGTGTAGTCCCTAACAGCTACTGCGAGTATATTTTGATCATAACATTGCATAATATGTATAGACTCAAATTTTTGTACATATAACGTTGTTATCAACTCCGATAAGAATTTGTTTATATAATAATGCGGTTTGTGAGCGATGATCAGTTAATCAGTTTGTCAGTGTGAGCCTGATGGTGCGGTCGTGTTTGTAGATAAATTGTTTTACTATATTTTGTTTATTATGTGGAGCAAAAATGCGGTGAAAGCTACGAGGTTAAGTAGCGTTGTTAATAAAAGGTTCGTTTACTTATAATTATTAAAAAAATCTCATGCTAGCCCATGTTATGATGGAAAAGGAGGGTTTAATGTTTTGTTTTGTTAGTACAAGATAAGAAGATTTTTTATGTGTAATTCTTCAATTTACACCTCTATGGCTAGAGTCCTGTTCAGTACATCAGTTAATCACTCGTAGTTAAATATGGTTATTAATTTATTATTGTAAATTATATTTAAAAATAAATATATAAAAGTTAGTTTTGAAATTACAAATTGATTTGTAATCGTATTTATATAGAAACGTTTCCTCGAATCATTTGCATTGTAACCGGTATTGTCAAGGCCATTAGTCTGCTACGCCTTTTGATATTGTTTATCAAAAAAAAACTCCTTACTTAAAGATACAATGAACTGTCGTGCATCAGTAACATTTAGTTGTAAATTATTTTTAAAATAAACACTAGAAATTACAAAAAAAAAAATAACAACTATGATTAAGGTAATTTTTTTTCGTTAAATTTTCCTCATTTAACTATTTGTTTATATTTTTTCTGCTTCCCAACTTGTGTCACTCCACATCTGATAGGTGATTTTTTATAACATGTTAGCTTAGTTTGTGAAAAAATTATAGATGGGCGTTAGTATTAATTAAACAACTATCTTAAAAAAAAAAAGTAATTTTATTAAAATTAAATATTATCTTCTAATCTTAAACTGTTGCGGGAAACAGCTACTTATTTAATAATTCCGGACTATTTTCAGAGTTTATTTGTAATAACAAGCAATTAGAATATTTAACATTAGTTAGACCCGCGTTATTGTCTAATGTTGTTATGAATGGATGGTGTTATGGTAGGTATAGTGTTAATTACGCAAACGATTGGTTGAGTGTGTATTTCTGCCACCATAACACGCAGTTATTTTGTCTGCTTGTTTATCTCAATTAGGTACCTACGTTGTTATAGTTTACACGGAATTAGGTTTTCGCTGCGATGACAATTTAATATTTTTTAACAACCATGAATTTTTCTACTCATGCAGTGAGATCAAGTTATATTGAAAGAGTTTTTCAAACTAGTCCTATATTTCCTGAGATTACCGCATTCAATGGCTGGCAAGGCTGATTAAAAGGTGAAGGAAAACATCTCGAGGAAACCTGGACTACCTATATAGTCTGAAATCACCAACCCGTATTGAGCAAGCGTGGTGATATGCTCAATCCTTCTCCCTGTGAGAGAAGCAGCAGTGGGACGGCTTAAAGGCTGTAACAGTAACAGTAACAATAGCAGTAACCGCAATCAAACAAACTCTTCATATTTATTGAGTGTTATAATATCGGTATTTATCTATAGATGGTCGATGCAGTTATGTGGGTAAATCATCCTAACTTAGAACTGTTTTCTAACAGCACTTACCTAAAATTACATTTCGAAAAGGTTGTCATATTCTTATCAATCCCTATCTAAAATTATGTTGTATGCAGTATTTACGTTATCATTGTTATCTCACTACTGAGGATGTAAACTTGATGATTATGTAGGTATTTATAATTTAAAATAGGTAGTACTACAATGACACATATATTTCAACTGACTCGTTTTCCAAAGAAGTACTTCACGCAACCCGGAGAAAAGTATCCTATAACTTTCCTTGATCAATGGGCTGTGTGACAGGAAAATATTTTGTTAAATCGGTCTAATAGTTCTTGAGATGAGGGTGCTCAAGCAAATATAACAATTCTTTAGCTCCATTATTTTATGCAATATTATTTACTTTACAATAAAATGTTTTTCTGGCTTTTATTTCGCCCAACGTTAAAGCAATGCCATTCAACGTGGCAATGCAGCCAGCCTTTTGGGTATACTGCCGGGTGACAGCGATGAGGATCAATTTTTCGACGCCCTTTATTAGTTTTAAGTTTTCTTTTTTGCGGAGATATAGACTTAGTTTATTTTAAAATATAATGTACAGATTTTGAGGTAAATAAAAAAGTAAAACCTAAAAAAATAAAAAATAAATAAAAATAAGATGTTTTAAATAGACCAAACCTTTTTCACCCCAGTAAGAAAATATTTTTTTCTTTTAGAGGACTTATTCATAGCATCATTTTCTTTCCAGATGGAAAAGTCACATTCAGGCAGCTGCTGGACAGAGTTATCTAAAGAACCCGGGAACTGAACCCCTGAAACAGACAACACTCGGCGAAGTGATCGCCAAGTCTGTAAACAAATACCCGGACAGGGTCGCCATCAGATCTGTGCATGAAGACGTGACTATTACTTACGCAGAATTGTTGAGACAGGTAAGAACAAATCTAGTGAATAAAACCTAGAACCATGGTCAGTATGGTTTCGAGGAACATTATCATCATCATGGGAGAACCTCAAGCGGCGGAAATATAGTGGCCTTGTCGGCAAATATATTTTCGAACCGTTTGGGGTTGAAACCCTCGGGTATGGGATCCGAATGCCCACAATTTTCCTAACTAAGGTAAACGCGGGTGAAGTCGTCATGCCCCAATAGTCGTCAATTAATCTAAAAACTTTTATTTATTTTTTCTACTGAACTGAAAATGGGCCGTTTTATATATCAACATATTGTTGATAATATATTGCACAATTGAAATGACAATACGGGGTATTAACAGTCATGGCTTCTAAGATATGTTATTCGAAACGTGTGTGCCCTAACAAAATCGTTTTTTCGTGAAGTTCAGCTGTCAAAAGTGAAACTCAGCACGTGGTTTTGTGTTTTGATTTACATAACTCCAGTGGGGTCTGCGGTATGTTTCTTTGTTTAATTAGATAGTTAAGTTTATTTGCTAACGATGTAATATGCAATTTGGAATACTTTTAACATAGAAGATACCTATATTTTTTTAATGTGACATCTACTGGCACTTTCAAACTCCCATTTGACCCAAAACCCGTCAATTTTAGAATTATTTATGACGACTACTGGGACATGCTCAAAAGTTGCACCTGAACTCGTCATAATGAGGATATTTTGTGTTTTACAGTACAAAATGCGAATAAATAGCTAATATCGGGACTATTACAAAATTGTTTACTCTCTAGAACAAACATATTTAAGGTTTAGACTACATTTGTTGATAAAACTGCGTTTCTTTTAAGCTTTTTCTTAGGAGTATATTTTACTCTGCTGGTTCTAGATGCACGCACACAGTTATGTTATTCGATTCAATTAATATGTTTCTTAAAGGTATTCATAAGTATGCACTATCTACGAGTGTTTTTTTAGGTATATATTGGCCGCTGTAGGCCTCCGCCATTCGATTAAGTACACGCGATACATATCTACCGCTCTGGGTACAAGTAGGTCTACTACGCTTGGATTACAATTTATGGCAAGCAAAAATTGACTGTTCTTACATTATGCTTTTTGTTAGAAATAACTGCATGTGTCTGCCTCTTCCTAATGTGCTTTAATAACAAAACCGACGATTATGCCTGTATAATATATACTCCCGAACAAGCCAGTTTCCGAAGAGGCTATAGTACCATAGACCACATCCATACGCTGCGGCAAGTTATACAGAAGACCGAGGAGTATAACTTGCCATTATGCTCAGGGTTTGTGGACTATGAGAAAGCCTTCGATTCGGTGGAAACATGGGTGGTACTTGAGTCACTCCAACGATGCCATATTGACTATCGGTACATCGAAGTGTTGAAGTGTTTGTATGATAACGCCATCATGTCGGTCCGAGTATGCTCCTGCATAGCACGAAGCCGATTCCATTGAGAAGAGGCGTAAGACAGGGGGACGTTATCTCCCCGAAACTGTTTACCGCCGCAATGGAAGACGCCTTCAAGCTCTTGGAATGGGAAGGACTTGGCATCAACATCAACGGCGAATACATCACTCACCTTCGGTTTGCCGATGACACCGTAGTCATGGCAAAGTCGATGGAGGAACTCAGTATGATGCTCGATGGCCTCGATCGAGTTACACAACGGGTGGGCCTGAAAATAAACATGGACAAGACGAAAATTATGTCAAATGTCCATGTTGAGCCCACCCCAGTCTCTGTTGGAAGCTCGGTACTCGAAGTTGTCGACTCATATATATCTACCTAGGACAAGTAGTCCAATTAGGTAGGTCCAACTTCGAGAAAGAGGTCAACTCGCTGAATCCAACTCGGCTGGGCAGCGTTCGGGAAACTGCGCAATGTCTTTTCGTCCGACATACCTCAGTGCCTCAAGACGAAAGTCTTCAACCAATGTGTGTTACCAGTGATGCCTTACGGCACCGGAACGTGGTCTCTCACTATCGGCCTCATCTCAAAGCTCAAAGTCGCTCAACGAGCTATGGAGAGGGCTATGCTCGGTGTGTCTCTACGTGATCGAATCCGCAATGAGGAGATCCGTAGACGAACTAAAGTCACCGATATAGCCCACCGGATTAGCAAGTTGAAGTGGCAATGGGCTGGCTATATTGCTCGCAGAGCGGATGGCCGATGGGGTCGAAAAGCTCTGGAGTGGAGACCACGGACTAGCAAACCAGTCCACCAACAAGGTGGACAGACGACCTTATAAAGGTCGCCGGAAGACGCTGGATGTAGGTCGCCTCCAACAGGTATCTGTGGAGATCTAAGGGGGAGGCCTATGTTCAGCAGTGGACGTCCTATGGCTGAGATGATGATGATGAATATATACTATAGAAATGAACCCAAGGACAATCCCCGGTTCTGTGCTAAACTATTGCTAGCTATGAAGGAAACTACTTGGGCTATTGCGTTGGAATGTTTGTGGATTAGGATATAGGAAACACCTGGAAAAAAGTCGTGGTGGCCTAGTGGCCATAGGCAAGTACCAATGCAACTTTCCTAAGTTTGTATGTACTTTCTAAGTATAAATATCTTAGACACGAATGATTGTGTTTCGGATGGCACGTTAAACTGTAGGTCCCGGCTGTCATTGAACATCCTTGGCAGTCGTTACGGGTAGTCAGAAGCCAGTAAGACTGATGCCAGTCTAACCAAGGGGCATTGGGTTGCCCGGGTAACTGGGTTCAGGAGGTCAGATAGGCAGTCGCTTCTTATAAAGCACTAGTACTCAGCTGAATCCGGTTAGACCGGAAGCCGACCCCAACGACGACTCCACTCTGGACGGTCAATGAAGGCAAGCCAGAGGCGGGAGACCTATCCCGGTCATGCTTCACTCCTGCCAGCAGGAGCACATGACTGCATGGTTATTATGATTAAGAAATATAACATATATTTTATAGACTGCTTTAGTGATTCCAAGCGTTTGATAGATAGGTACATATAACTGATCTTCTAACAGATTATGACCTGCTATTCTAAATAGGGATTTGGTTTTCTATCCATCTACCTAATGTTTCAAAGGCACAAGTATACTTAACAAATTCAAGCACAAAAAAAATGTTCATAACTTGAACTTTATGTTCAAGAGCAGAGAGTTCACATTAGCATTAAAAGTTGACGAGTACTGGGAATATTTGACGAGTATCCGTACAAATCAGACGACTATTGGTACAAATCGCCCTTTTTTTACTTTTGCCTTAATAAGTACATAAACCCAACAAAATTATTAAAAAAACATTAGTTACTTAGAATAACGAATAAATACTCTATCACGTCATACAAAAATTATCATTTTCTATTGAATATTTAACACACAGCAGCGCTTCAAAGTCAGTGATTTCCGAAATCCGACGACTATTGGTACGTTTACCTTAATTAACACCCTATTTTGTCCAAGTTTTTTTTTTGTTTACGTATGAATATTGTGTACATCTGTTAAAGATATACCTACATATAAGTTTTCTGTCTCGGCCATAAATAAAAAAAAAGTATTTTTAACCGACTTTCCAAAAAGGAGGAGGTTCTCAATTCGGCCGGTATATTTTTTTTATGTATTATTGTTGGTGTACCTTATTAAATAAATAAATAATAAAATTCTCATTGCAGGCAGACTCTCTAGCATGTGCTCTCCGCGCCCAGGGTCTGAAGAAGGGCGACCGGCTGGGCTTGTGGTCACACAACTGTTCCTCATGGCTAGTCGCTCTGGTGGCCGCTTCCAGAGCTGGATTGATTTCTGTAAGTTACATGGCAATAACGGTAGAAGAATGAACTAAATGCTTCAGGATGTTCAAATATTCCATCAGTACTTTTGATTCCTTTAGTCTTCAGAATAATTAGGAATAATTAGTACATCTAATGAAAATCTAAGAAAGGTTAAACTTTAACCTTTTCCCATTGTTTAACCGTTAAACAATGGGAAAAGTAGACATTGCAATCTCATCGAGTTCTTAATTATTTCCATATACATATATTATTTATATGATATCGTACCTAAATATTTTGCTTTTTTCAGGTGTTATTGAACCCAATCTACGAGAACCGAGAACTGAGTTTCTGTATCAAAAAGACTGGAATAAAAAGCTTATTGATAGGCGATAAGACTCAAAGGAAGAACTATTACGAGTCACTCTCGCAAATGATACCAGAGCTGGAGAATAGTAAGCCGTTCTCTCTGCAGTCCAGCGAGTTCCCCACTTTGAACTCTGTGATCAGCATCGGGAAGGACCATCTCGCGTGAGTTACTTATGACGGATTAAATAAATAGCATTGCATAGCCCAAAATCTCAAAATCATCAGCTCCTCCGAGCCTTTTTCCCAACTATGTTGGGGTCGGCTTCCAGTCTAGCCGGATGTAGCTGAGTACCGGTGCTTTACAAGAAGCGACTGCCCTGCCTGACCTCCTCAACCCAGTTACCCGGGCAACCCAATACCCCTTGGTTAGACTGGTGTCAGACTTACTAGCTTCTGACTACCCGTAACGACTGCCAAGGATGTCCAATGACAGCCGGGACCTACAGTTTAACGTGCCATCCAAAACACAGCTAGCTCCATCCAAAATCATCAACTATATAGTTCCACAAAATGGGTTTTATGGTAGAGAACTGGCACGAAATTCCATCAATCTAAAGGGAATCGTCATAATTTCATATTTGGAAATGTCCTACAGCCTCTTACCATTTATCCGGCCAAGGAAAATATTCAAGTTAATTTTTATTTATTTATCTGATATATTTAAAAGTGATAAAACTTACCAAGTTATTTCAGTAGTGATACTATTCAACTTTTTACTATATGATATCTAAATACCCTTACCTATGTTTACAGGGGAACAACTTCCTTCAATTCACTAGTATCGGGCTCAGGCAGCCAGATTTCTCGATACACCTTTGAAATCAAGCCGAGTGATGGCACCCTTATTCTTCTGACTTCGGGAACCACAGGTGAATCTTATTGAAACCACATTACTACTAGATATATGTACAAGATACGGAGTAACTCCTTGCCAGGGTCTGTGGTTCCTGATAACTACAACCTGAGAATCGATCAACTCAAGAGAGAGTAGGTTACTTCTACGCAAATGAACTTCATCTTTGACCGTCGCTTACCATCCGGTAAAATACTGGTAAAACGAGACCCTATAAACAATGAAAAAAAGTCGAAGAATACAGGAAGCGTATTAAAAATGTAGGCCTTATTTACGTAGTGGTAATGTTTGTGCCTATACATACTGTTTCATATTTTCAGGGGACCCCAAGGCAGCTCTGAATTCCCATCTTGGAGTTGTGAACAACACATACTTTATAGGCAAAAGGAATATTCTAGACCAGGCTCACCAAACCGTCCTCGTGCAGGTAGGTAACAATACTCTTACACGTTTCACGTTAATAGACAAACAAATGTGTTATGTTTCTAACGCTTTCTTCTCGCCTTACCACAAACTCCCACCAGTGGTATATGGTAGTAATAATTATAATTTGAATAAGCTACTATGAAATATGCTCTACTTACAATTTCTTCTATAGGTCTTGTAGCTAATTCTTGCTCCACATAGGGAAATCAAGGTGTTAGGTCTTACGAAATCTTATTTTTAACTGGCTTGCAGGCAGGAAGTATTGATTTTATTGATTAGACATACCCAATTACTTTGATTGATCATAACATACTTATGATAAAATTGTTTTGTCTTATTTCCAGGCGCCGTTCTTCCATGCTCTGGGCTGTATAGTGACAAGCCTGAGTGGTCTACAGCACGGCAGCACGCTGGTGTTGTCAGCTCCCTTCTACAATGTTAATGACAACCTCAATGCTTTGTTAGCGGAGAAGTATGTTGCATTTGTTTCTATATTTGAGAATTACTATGTATTAAGTACTTATTGTAGGTTATTTATGTCATCCTATTTCTGCTAAATATGAAGTTCATAATAAATAGTAATTCACCAGTGACTATTATGGTTCTTGGTCATAATTTCGCACACAGTTAAAATTACAAAATAATGTTGTCTGCATGCGATTATGTTAGGGTTAACTTCCAGTCTACCCAAATGCACCTAAATATCCTTGTTTTACAAGCTTACCTATACATATGAACTGTTTTCTCAAAACCCCTTACGTACTTAAAAATTATATTGTTAGACTATTTGGATTCCAATCACCTGTAATGTTCAGATGATACTTATAAGCACCCAATGAGTCTTAATGATTTTAACACGCTTTTATAAGCTTGCATTTTTATGAAGCAACTTTCTGACGGTAACACTAATATTTTCAGATGCACAATAGTGACGGGCACACCAACCATGTATGTGGACATGTTAGCTCGGCTGAAGTCTCTGGGCGCCACCCCCTCAGGACTGCGCGTGGCGATGGCGGCCGGAGCGCCTTGCAGTCCACAGCTTATTAGAGACATGCAGACTGAGCTTAAGGCGGAGGCTGTTACGGTATACGACTATTTATTATATCTTAATAGGCCCAAGTTCACCGAAGTCATAAACGTCAGTTTTCGTAAACAACTATTCACTATAAATCTCGTTCAATTTCAAAGTACCAGTTCTTTTAAGAAAATCTTTATGCTGTCGGCGTACTTGGAACTTAAGAGGAAAGTAAATTTTATATAACATGTACGTACAAAATCAAAACTCAGATAAAAATCGATCTTAATTCAATTAACTAAACAATCGAGCCTATCCCAACAAAGCTTCAAGCCATTTAATCTAGATGTATTTGTATATTTTTGTATTACCAAGGTATTCTTAATTTACATACTGTCTTCTTTCCAGTGTCTGTACGGGCTATCAGAAACAGTGGCGTGTAACTTCCAAAGTGTTCCGGGTGACAGCACTGATGTGGTAGCAGAGACCGTTGGCTGCTTACATGATCATAATGAAGCTAAGGTATGATCAGTTACAAAAAGTTTAAAGACAACATCTGCTGCTATACATATTTTTTCAAGCAAGATAGACTTGATTTAAAATGAGCATCCTCCGATTATTTATCAAGAAATATGAGTGACCAAAACGGCAGTTCCAAATCGGAGTTTTTTGACCAAAGGTTTTATACACACAGGCGGATTTTGGAACGAAGTTCCTCATATCAATTATACATAGGTATGTATACGTTAACATAGCAAGGAGCAAATCGGTATTCCTTTTAGTAATCTTCGGTAATCTTCTATACCGCAAACATCAGTTATCATTTTTATATGAATGTTCAAAAATCACCATATTTCTAGGTAGTAGACGACAACGGTGAGATGGTACCATTCGGCAAACCTGGCGAGCTGCTGGTGAGAGGCTACAACAACATGATCGGCTACTGGGACGAGCCCAAGAAGACCAGTGAGACCATCAACAAAGACGGATGGTTGTATACGGGGTAAGATTTTGGAATTCTTATCTTTGTTAATAACATTATTAACCCCCTGCCAATATCAGAATATTGATTGTGTTATTGCTTGTCCGTGTATATTGTTCTTTGTATCCGGCGTCATCTCATAAATATGAACATTTAATATCAATCATTAATTAATTTAATTTATTGCAGAGATAAGTTCACAATAAGTGAGGACGGTTACGGCCGCGTGGTGGGCCGGTTGAAGGACATTATAGTTCGAGGAGGGGAGAACATCGCGCCTAAAGAGATTGAAGACTGGTTGAATACACATCCTGATATTAAGGATAGTCAAGTAAGAAAACATCATTTTTAGGGTTCCATACCCAAAGCGTAAAACGGGACCTATCGTTTTCGCTCCTCCGTCCGTCCGTCCATCTGTCCGGCTGTCACCGGGCTGTATCTCATGAACCGTGATAGTTGAAATTTTCACAGATGATATATTTCTGTTGTCACTGTAGCAACAAATACTGAAAACTAGAATAAAATAAATACTTTAGGGGCTCCCATACGACAGACGTGATTTTTTTACTCATTTTCTAAATTATAACGGAACCCTTTGTGTGCGAGTCCGACTCGCACTTGGCCGGTTTTTTCTTGTTAAATTAACCAACGAGATGTTCCTACGAATAATATATTCTAAATATGTAGTAGGTACGCTTTGAACTTAGGTCACTTCCAAGCGGTCCTTTCCAAAATCAATGGGGAGGCCTATTTACAGCAGTGCATGTCCTATGGCTGAAATAATGAATAATCATCCCTTTAATAGTCAAATACTGAATCAAGTAAGCGAAGATTTATTTAGGTACATTGCTCACAATTTGGAAGTCGTAATTTTTTTACCCCAACGCATGATATGCATAGGAGAAACATACTCTCATTTTTTTTAATCTGACGTGAAAAGTTTTATGCCAAAATCAGACACCTTTTAAAGGTTTTTGTCCATAACCAACCTTAAAATAATTACATTTTTTATCAGGTCGTTGGAGTATCAGACGAGCGTCTAGGCGAAGACCTTTGTGCAGTACTCCGAGTAAAAGAAGGAGCCACAGTCACCATAGATGACATCAAAAAACATTGCGAGGGTCGGTTGGCGCGGTTCAAGATACCCAGACTCATGAAAGTCATTGACGAGTTCCCGAAAACCGCTTCAGGAAAAATACAAAAACATCGCATTAAAGACCTCATCGAATCTGGCAAATTGTAGGTTTATGTAAATATGTAGATATTATTGTACTTGTATTATAAACCGCTGAATTATTATGTAAATATTATTGTTTATTTGTAAGGTTTGCTTTTTTGCTGTTTTTTCAAAGACAAAATCATGTAAATTAAGTAAGTACTTGAAAATGGAGCTCTGAGTCAGTCAAAGCTGACAGTTGCATAATTCATATATTTTTGTAAAATATTACAATATTGTTATGATTTTTTTTATTGTTAAACTAAAACTAACATTGTGATATTGCCAAATTAATGACCAATTTAAGTACTACAACAAGCCTGAAATATAATGCACACGTTTTTTATTATTAACTACCTCAAATGTCAATAACCACCCATATTTAATAGTACCAGTTCCGTATTATAACGTTTGTAAACATATGATATAACACAAAAAGTAAAAAAAAGTACCTAACGTAATAAATAAATAGTACGGCTGCGGTTCCTTTGAGAGCGGAGCGGGGCTAAGCTATGATAAGAGGTAGGTGTCTCCACTGAAGCGGAGCGGAGCTTGACAGATCGGGGTAAAACGGAGCCGAGCTGAGTAGACGGAGGTGTCCAGTGACATGCGTTCTCTTAGTCTCGGCTCCTCTCTCGGCGCGGAGCGGAGAGGGGCAAAGCGGAGGGGAGAGAGAGAACCTAGCCTGTTTTCTCGATATTTTAAACAATTCCGCTTCTCTCAGCCGATGATGTTTCTTTTGTAACAGAGTGGAGAAGGTTTGGCGATTTCAAGCCATGTGATTGGTGGCCAAGGTGCATCGCTCGCAGCACACTCCGGCTCCATGAAACCGCAGCCTAATTTGTCCTATTAACCGCATACCTACCGTAAAGCATTTGAAATGACTCAGAAAGACCGCATCGATTCCAAAAAGATTTATGAACTGTTTATAAACATATCGTGCCTCGAACATCGATAAAAGGCTGACGATTCTAAATACTAATAAATCGAATGACTACCGACTGCTGAACTGTAGACGTGACGTGACGAATTCCCTCGAGAAACTGCATCCTAAGCGCATCTGATAAATCGAACTGTATAGCAGATTTTTAATCAGTAATTTTGCGTCCGTCGCAACATAAACACGATTTTACGATGTTACTAGTAGTTTTGTTATTACTGTGCACTTTAGTGATATGCGCGCATTTATATTTCCGCTACTCCCATGGAGGGAGATTGATATACAAAATTAAAGGACCCAAGGAAATGTTTTTGCTTGGAAATCTGTTTGATATTTTTATAACGCCTGGTAAGTTTATTATTGATATAATATTTTATCTGATTAGCTTTTAAGTAGTTACATTGTTGCAGTGATATTCCGAATTCCGCAAAACAAAACAAAACAAAGGAAAGTAAATTAATTTAGCATTTTAGTCAATTCAGAGTAATTTACATTTTTTAATAATATGTTTATTGATGTGTCAAAATAATGCAATTTAAACTTTATTTGGCATAGAGTTCAGTCTAAAATGAATTGAATTTATAATCTCTAATAAAACCCTTTTTAATTTAAATTACATGCTACGACTGTATTTATTCTTATATTCAGTTTTTTGTCGTCAAATATTTGAAATAAATGCCATTCGACGTTATCTTCCACAAACTTGTGCAATAAATACATTATATGTAAACTTGACCCAATCGCGGATGTTCTAATGCTACTATTCATTAAAACTATCGGATCACTGTTCTACGGTTATCTAAGTCTGACTTAATATACTTAATAACTAGATAACTGAGCTATGCAGTGACTTCATAGCAAACCAAAACACTGTTGTATGGTAAGCAATGTAATTACTATTGAATTTAATTGGTAGTCAGATCATCTATTAAACAAACTTGAAACATAAAATAGGAATGTAATAAATCTGACAAGTTAAGCGATGAAAGAAAAGATCTATCTAGGCGTCTGGTTGACGTTTCTCGTGACCAAAAGGCTGGTCCCTCGGACAAAGGACCAGCATGGCGATCCAACGGAGTAATGCTGCCAGCCTCTTGGGCATGCTCCCAGTCGACAGCAATAGGGACGAATTTTTTGACGCTTTTTTTAGTTTGAGTTATTAATTTTAGATTTTGTACTAGGACAGTTTTTTTATGGTAAATATTTGTAGTTATGTAAATAAAAGTTAAGCAATAGTTTTTCATAACTTTCAGAACAAATATTTACGCAACAAATAGAATGGCGTAAAATCTATGGTAGTTTTTGGAAACTGTGTAGTTTGAGCTATCGTGCTGTTTATTTATACAAGCCTGAGGATCTCGAGGTAAGCAGATAAAATAATATTTTATTTAAAAAAAAAAAAAACAATTTTTATGAACAGTTCCACAAAAAAGTCATGGTGGCATTTTTTTTTTTTTTTTTTTTTTTTTTTTTGTTGTCGCTGGGCTAAAAATGCTATTACGCATCCCCTTTCCGTCGGGGGACGGGAGAGGGGTATGTGGGACTCCCCGGTAAAGACGTTCCCGGTATACCCACTAAAAAGGCCCAGCGGCACTCCGACCTCGCCTGAGTGGAGGGGGTCTGGGAATCTATGGCATCCAGTCCCCCACCGGCGATTGCCCGCCTTACGGCAGGCCCCTCATGCCTCCCCCCAGTGGGGAGGGGGTCCCTATGATGGCCGGAGCACAAGGGGCGGTCCTTGTGGTGCAGGCGGTGGCACCCCCGTGCCTGTCGCCCGCAGATCACCCCCCGGGGCGGATGGGGACGGACGTTGTGTTCGCCGTCTTCCACCCCTTCTTCGTCTGCGGTGCGGCGCCGCGAGAGGGTCGCTCTCCCGCACGCGCTCCGCCGACTCCTTCTGTGACATGACGTCCTCACAGAAGGAGGCCACCGCTTCCCATGCCTCCTCACTTCGCAGCATGGCAGCAATCACGCTGGGGAGCGAGAGGTCGTCCCCGACTACTGCCACCAGGGTGCGGCGGGGTTCAGTCCACGATGGGCACACCTCGATTGTGTGCTCTGCCGTATCCACCTCGGCTTCACAGTGGTGGCACTGTGGAGTCTCCTCCCTCCCAATCCGGTGCAGGTACGATCCGAAGCAGCCATGCCCGGACAGCACCTGCACCAGACGCATCGAGAGGCACCCGTGCCGCCGATCGAGCCATCCGTTCAGGACAGGCCCGATGGCATCCAACGTCCGGCGACCGAACGTTGCCGAGGCAAGGTCCTCGGCCCAGTGCCCAGTTATTACCTCCCTCGCTTCCTCCCGAACTTCTTCCCGTTCTATTGGGTCCGGGTGCCGGTCTAGAGCCCTCTGTGCCGCCTTCCAGTCGTACACTCTGGCGAGCACCCAAGCATGGTGGCCTAGTGGGTAAAGAACCAACCTTTCAAGTACGAGTGCGTGGGTTCGATTCCAGGTCAGCCAAGTACCGATGCAATTTTTCTAAGTTTGTATGTACTTTCTAAGTATATCTTCTACACTGACTTCGGTGACTGTGTGTCCTTGGTCCATCCTTATTCCTTATAGGATACCATTAATTTGAGTTTTAAATAAATGAATAACTGAATTAGGACGATATTGTTCATGTGCATTTCATAGTAAGATTGTCATTTCAGGTAGTCTTGTCATCAACGAAATATTTAGAAAAGAAGATGCCATATACTTTTCTGTTTCCATGGCTACGTGAAGGACTTCTGACCAGTGCAGGTAGTAGCTAAACATCCCCTTTGTCTTTAATATTATAATTAATTAATTAACCTTTGGCATACCTTTGTTTTATATACTTCTGATGAGTTAAATAAAGGGTTAAGTAGCTGGTCATACTTTTGAACAAAAATAGATAGTTGTACAACAAATAAAATTACTGCCAATTGTTATTTTAGGTGAAAAATGGTTCCATCGCCGTAAAATGCTGACTCCTGCTTTCCACTTTTTGATTTTAAAGAAATTCTTCGCCACATTTTGCGAACACTCTGAAGTATTAATGAAAACGATAGACAAAGAGACTGATAAGGATAAGACAGATGTGTTCCCAATCATCAGCAGAGCTACACTTGGTGTAATATGTGGTAAGTTTACTTTGAGTTGTAATTAATCAAAGTGAGCAAGTAGATAGCAATTATTACACTCAAGTTGCTCCAAGTACTACACATAACAACCCCTATCTTGAATGTTTGGATTTCGAATCCATCTTTTTGGAAAATAATAATTACACATATAAAAACTACATCAAACGAACTCCTACTCCTACTACGGGTCTGCTGGAAGAGATTCCTTTAGAAATAAGCAGTACCTTTGTACTATTTTATGTGACTTCTACTTCTTTCGTGTGTGTTTACTGTGTACATGTTATGGACCATGTGATTAATTCGGGCATTATAAATAATGCCCGAGCATTATGAATAATGTCTAGCTTTATCGGGCCAAGTGATTAATAACTATCTTAACTTCATTATTTATCACATTGCACGGGCATTATTATATTGCTACATGACAGTTGGGCAATTTGATAATAAAGCAAAAAATTGAAGTTAGTGACGAAAACGTATCCCACGTAACGGTTGCCCGGGTAACTGGGTTGAGGAGGTCAGATAGGGCAGTCGCTCCTTGTAAAGCACTGGTACTCAGCTACATCCGGTTAGACTGGAAGCCGACCCCAACATAGTTTGGGAAAAAGGCTCGGAGGATGATGTGACGAAAACGTATCGCTGCAAAACCGACTCCACGTAGTCTTGTCTGTCCTACCCCTAGAGTGCAATTCAAAACCGCGTAAGTGTGGAGGGGCGAGGCGGCCTGCGAGCTGAGGCGCAGGTAGTTTTAACGCTCGCCGACGCGGCTGAGGCTGGCCGGCTGAGCCGGCCAGCAAGCCGAAGCTGCGGCGGTGAGCGTGAAAACCATCTGCGACGATAAGCTCGCATGGGACCGCCGGAGCCCCGCAGCACCGGAGCCGTGACAGAAGCCATGCTTGCTGCATGTTGCTTGCTTACATTTTAAACGTACTGAGTTAAAAAATTAGAAGCTAAATAAATAAATTTTATGATGTCATTTAATAGTATTTTAGAAGTTTACTGTTAGAATGCATGCTACAAATTTAGATGCTAAAAAATAACCATCATGCGGAGTTGTATTTAGAGTGGTTTACTTAGAAGATAACGAGTGGCTGAGATAGTATTATTTAGATGCTCGTTAATTGTGGCTGACTTAGTAATTTAGAAGGCAACATACATTATTCGGGGCGAATAATTATATTAAAAAGGAGCCTGTTTAATAAGCACCCTTTAAATATGACTTTCCTTAACTTTTAAATGCAAAAACTAGTGGATTTTTAAGGCAGAAGTCCTTCATAATTAATCCAAATCATGAGGCTGATTATTTAAGTGGTTTAATATTTAGTTAATTTTAAATTAAATGGCAATAACAATAAAAAATTGAATATAAATATGTTATTACGTTGCTTGTATTACTTTGCCCAAAAGGTCATGGGCAATATGTATAGTGCCCGGTCAATTTGATTATTTGAATAATTATTATCAAACTGCACTCTCATATTGGGCATTTTTCATAATGACCGGGCATTATGTATACTGCTCAATTTATCACTTGGTCCATAACATACATAAATGGTTAAATAAAATAATAATGAGTAATCTACATTTTCCCCTTGTAGAAACATCAATGGGAGCCACAAATCGCGAAGATGTGGAATCATTAACGAACACATACTTCAAACCGCTTCACATATTAGCAGGAACCGTCTTGTACCGGGTAACAAGACTCTGGCTATACACAGACTTCGCATTCCAATTGACCAAAGTGGCCCAAGTACAGAAACAAATGTTAGAAACATTAAGAAAATTCACCACACAGATCATACAAGACAGAAGAGAATTTAGGAAAAATAATAATATTACAGAATGTTATGATTGTGAGAATGATGTTTATGGTAAGAAAACTAAGCCTGCCATGCTGGATTTGTTGCTTGATGAAGAGGAAAAAGGAAGAATCGATGAAACTGGCATCACGGAAGAAGTGGACACTTTTATGTTTGAAGTAAGTAAAGTTCTAAATTAATTTCTCACATCAGGCATTGCTGATGTACGTATCTAATATTATGTTCATACCAACATAAACAAACGAAGAATAGGATCAGCAAATAACCATCATCACCTAATTATTTATTTGATTCCAGGGTCACGACACTACTGCCACAGCACTTACTTTTATGATCATGAGATTAGCCAACGAACCGGATATACAGGTGATTTCTATTCTCAAAATATCAAGACTAGCTGTACCACTACAATATCTCATTGGTCAACTTAAAAAACTTGCATTACACCCGCGTTAACTTTTCGATTTAGATTCAAGAACAATACTTAATTCTTCAAAAGTATACATTTTTTTTAGGATTCGATAGCTGAAGAAATGAAAAGCATATTCGGTGACAGCCAGAGACCTCCCACTCTAGAAGACTTGAGTCAAATGAAATATTTGGAGTGCTGCATCAAGGAGTCACTTCGATTGTACCCTAGTGTGCATTTCATATCCAGATATTTCACTGAAGATGTCCAAATTGGTATGTCGTTATTTTAATTATCTCTAGTTTTTATGCACACTACAGACTAAACAGTCGGTCGACAGTTGACCCGATGGTTAATCGTTATCGAGTATAGTGAATATCTTGATTCCAATCAAAGTTTTTAGTCTGATGCCGGCCCACTAAAACGGTACGAGTCCATTACTGATTTAAGATGGACCAGAATTTATTAGCCTATCCAACATGACTATGGTAGTGACAATATCACACGAGCGAAACAACAGTGATCCAATTTAAACACAACTTTTTTGAATGGAGGAACACTTTAATATATTTCTGAGTGGTACTTTGCACTATCGCTATATAACCTTGATATTTCCGCACATCGGTTTATTATTGTTGTGTCTGTTTGAACCCCATTATTCATTTAAGTATCGACGAGATAATAAGAAGGCCGAACAGTCAGGTTACGAACCTGAACCTTCCAAGGACCTGAACTTCGTTTTATAAATATATTTATGACTCAAGTAATAATTCACATGAAGCAATGTCCTGAGTAACATTCACCTCCTTAGTGAGATTCTTTCAGATAAAGTTTATTAAAGCGATTCTGTCTCAGATCAAGTTAGTTGATCTTAGAACCCTGTCCACAGATACATAGGTAGTCTGTTTTTTTATCCTGGAAGGTGAAGTCACAGAGTAGGCCACAGATGACCCAATGAGGTCATATAAGTGCTGTATACTAGTGCTGCTGCTGTATAAAGGGGGAAATCTTTATTGTTTCAATTGATTTATAGACGTGGTCGGATTCACGTGGTCGGATTGTACCTAATTCACTCAATCAGCGAAGACAGGTGATGAAAAAATCTTTGAAGAATCGATACTACATTTATTTTCGCTTCTATAATTACCTTTATTATTTCCAGGAGAACATCTAGTGCCTTACAACACGATGTGTAATATCAACGTGTTTGACATCCACCGCAATCCCGAAATCTTCCCGGAGCCAGAGAAGTTTGTACCAGAGAGGTTTCTGCCAGAGAATTGCATATCCCGCCATCCGTATGCTTACATACCTTTTAGTGCGGGCCCTAGGAACTGCATAGGTAAGCATTTCAAGAACATATTTCGTATGAGACTAATGACCCCTATTTAGAGCTTTGTGGCCTTACTACAAAAACTTTAACGCCTGGTTAACAGTTGTCTAAAAATTTTATGGCTGCAAAATGAACCATATGTCAACGTCATAATTTGACATTTTTTTAGACAAGGCTTAAACTGACGTTTAAAAGTTTTTGTGGTAAGACGGTTGGTGTCTAATCGGGTTCAATTCTATGAACCTTCATAAATAAGTCTTAGGTACTAAGGAAGTTTTACCCAGTTAACTGGGTTGTGGAGGTCTGACAGGTAGTCGCTCCATGTAAAACACTGGTTCCCAGCTGTATCCGGTTAAGGTTGGAAGTCAACTACAACATAGCTTGGAAAGGGCTAGGCAGATGAAGATGAAGTTATCAAACCAATATGTTTTTCTTTAATTAAATCACTTAAAAGTTAGCCTAAGTAAGTAGTAGTAGTTAGTCAAAAATATTCACTTCTCATTTTCATGTTAAATTTCAGGTCAAAAGTTTGCCCAGATGGAACTGAAGACCATGATGTCGTACCTGCTACGCAACTTCAAGCTAGAACCTGTGACCAAACCTGATGAACTAATATACACATCTGATTTAGTTTTGAGAACAACGCATCCTATTTACGTGCGATTCCGTCATAGAAACGATATTACAACATGATTTGGGACGTAATCAGTTAATATTTATGGTGTAAGAAAATTGAACCGAAGAGTTCTGTATTTATAATCTGTGTGTCATTTAAGCCAAAATGTTGTATTGCGAAAGTATATTATAATTAATTTGTACAATATTGCCCCTTATTTACAACTCCCAAAGTATTACTATGATATAGGTAAATGTACTAAAAAACTTAAGTGATAACTTATCCGCCGTTTTAGAACGATTAGCTTGCCAAACGAGACCCGTAATTTTGTTTTTATGGGAAATTGACAAATAATAAAAAAAATGAAATCAAAATCCCTTCCTTGGTTTTAAAGATCTAAGCATACACGGAGACAGATACTTTGTATTACATTGTAGTGATTTTTCAATACATTGTCGTAATGATTGCTCATGACTCATGACTTCTGAACTACTTAAACAGATACCATGGAACTATTTACAGAAGTTAACTTACATGCAACAAAAACTATAATGCTTCATCTCCTTTAATTACTATTTCAATCAACTTGACTATTGTGTGCAATCTTTATTAATCCTTTATAATTGTACTTGTAAAAAAAATTGATCGATTGCTCTAATTAGGTATAAACTTGGTAGGTATTAGGTTGTTGGATAAAGTCAATTGCTATACAGGAATTAATCAGTAGGTATTGTGGTAGATGATACTATCTAGGTATCAATTTTAAATAGCGATCAATGTTGCAAACTGGTTTGCTAATTCTGATAGTGATTGCTAGTTTACTCGCAACAATACTAATTACATAAGTTAATCAAATGTAGCCTACATTTACAGTAAGTAACTACATTATATATATAGATATTTTTTTCTTTGACGAATTAAGCACCACGGAACACACGAACACACGAAACAGCACGGAAAAAAATATCTATGTAACTTTTGGGAAGTTTTTCACACTTGGTATTTCTATAATTCCCCAGTTAGGTTCATAGTCTAATGTGTGAGAAATCTATATATCAAAGTTCAGAAGAGCACTATCGAAGTTCACATTCTAAATTGACCCAGTGCAGCAGTAAGGATATCTGAGTCTCAGAAAAAAAAACAACAAAACCTATATAAATAACCATTTGTCCTTCTTCTTTTTGTTCTATTTACAACTCGGAGTCGGTACAATTGTTAAGTATTGTCTATCAACCATCCCTAAAAAGACTGTTTCTCCATATTTTTGTCTGTCTGGCTCCTGTCCTTCTCCATCCATCCACATTCATATTTAACATACTCATTGTAGCATGTGTTTGCAACCTTTCTAATCACACATTATACCAGCACAGACGACCTTTCATGTTTTCAGCTATCAGACCATTTTCGGAATATTTGTTCCATCAAGTGATTAGAAATATATTTGTCGGAAGTCTTGTATCAGCCTGTGTATGATGAAATATATCATATTATTAGGTATCTGTTTATCTAATCTGGCTAATAAATATTTACACTCAACCAAAGCCCATTTAGCATTAGTTTTAGGATTAGATGTGGATATAGAAATAAGCAACGTCTTTACTCACGTAGGATTTGATTGTTATAACGTATCTATCCATATCTACGCTTACAATACAATTATGTTTAGAACAAAGAACTTTAACAGTGCGCAATCAAAAGAAACTTACTTTTATGGCAATTATATAGAATTTCTTAACATCATGAATTTAATGGTCAATAAAAATAAGAACAATTACACTATTTAATTCCATAATACACAGTTTTATTACAGCTTATACAAACTATGACATTCATACTTCATACAGAGAATAACGTTAATTATACCTACTTACTCAGCACATGCATATAATATTACATCTACTTGTCGGTTCGTTGTTTGAGATTCCAAATTTGGTCAATGTTTATTCAACTTGATAATAACTTGTTGACTTTTTACGTTGAGATTGCGTGGATTCAGATTTTTCACTTCGGAGATTTCGTTTTCTTAGTTTTCCTTCCCAAAGCTTCTGCAAATATACACATGATTGTTACGTATGTTTATTGGTAGGAATAAGGCGGTTCACACACTGCTACAAGCTACACTCAAGTTCTCGAAGCTGCCTTATCCCATACATACGTTGACGACACATCAACGCGCATGGTTGCAAATGGGTTATCATGTTAGTGTGTGATCCGCCTTAGAAACACAATTTCGTCGAAATCTGGATTACACGTATTAAAAGCTTCGCATTACAGTCATGCGCAATTATCATTACGTGACGTAGCGAATGTCCTTTTCATACCTACCTATGTACTAACGATTCTACGTATAGTACTGGGAGTACCTATTTCACTTGAATTTATCAGTGTATTAAATAAAGGATATGAGTACTGGTTTTCAAAAGTAGATAAAGTAGATAGTAAAATGACACGAGCAAGATGATGATAATGACGATCATAATAGAGACATGGGACGAATACAATACCAAATATTACAGAATATCATCGAAATTGACGCATGGCATTTTTTATCTCACAAAAGTGGTTGAGCCATAGTTCTATGTTTTAATATATATGCACAATGCCTATATATTATATGTATGCGTAACCTCAGGAGTGCTCAGTATTAACCAATTCGCAGAAAAAGACAAGATCCATATAAATGTACATTTACCCATACGATTATGGGTTTAAGGACATACCTTAAAAGATTTCCTGAACTTGATGGACATCGCGCTGAACAGCAAGGGGTTCAGAACTGTTGGCATCCAGCTGTTGAACATCGACAGCTTATGTGCCGTGGACCACCACTGAAACCACAGATTAATTACATTAAACATTGATTTCTTTCCAATCGGTATTTTTGGTAATAAATGTCAAAGTTACATTCGAGTGTTTCGGTTTTATGCGATACAAACATTCATATTTGAATTTCATGTTAAGTCACAAAATAGGTACTAAAAAATCTTACCCGATGATACTGAACGAACTTTTCATAGTCGACCGCAAACATCAACGTTCGTAGCAGGAAGAATGGAAGCCAGCAGAACACAAATGACGCCGTCAGAGCAACTACAAAACAGACAACAAACTGATCAGAGGATGCACTACAATGTCCAAAACACTGCACTTATGTATACAAAGATCGAACTTACTTATGAGTTTATTCACTTTCTTCCTTTTGAAGCCATTATTGATAACTGTTCCCTTAAACTTGTACATTTCATTGTTGTCATTAACTCTAAGCGCTATCATAGTATACACGAATATCATAATAGCCAGAGGTACTATGAATGTGCCGATCGCACTGACTATTGTCACTATTTTTCCTAACTGTGATGGACGGGAGAAACAGACCAGCGTAGTCCCTGTATCGAATATTTCCAACATCCAAAACTCTGGCAAAGTCTCCAATATCGCCAACGTCCAAATAAGTAGAATTATTCTTCCCACTCGACGCCAAATTGGAGTCCCTTTCAACATCATAGGATAGCACACAGCGATGTACCTTTCAATCGAAAGCGCCGTCATCACCATTATACTATTGTTCCACAGCACGTTTATAAACAGAAAGTGGATGCACATCACGAAGTTACACGAGAACACTCCATACCTGTACTGGAAGAGCTCACTGTTTTGCGTCAACAGTTGATAAATGATGATCAGAATTGGGAACGTGACGAGCAGATCTGACACAGCCAGGTTGAATAGGTAGCAGTTGGTAGCTGTGTGCATAGTCCTGTCATAGTAGATGACTACGCAAGTGATGATGTTACCGATGAGGCTGGCCACGAAAATTATAAACAAAGCTACGGAGAATATGATCTGCGAACTGTAAGGCACTTCAGTGAGAGCCAACTTGATGTACTCATGCCAATTCTCCGTGGCATTAACACTACTTTCATTCATTGTGTCAGTCATTTTCTCAATGATATTTTTTTCTTCTACACCTGATTACACTTGTTCACGTGAAATTTCACAAGTTTCGCGCGAAGTGTTATGTACCCGACTGAACTAATGCCGGCGCACTGACCAACGTTTATCTAATACATTATCAACGAATTAGTTTGTTCAGCAAAGTACATAAACGATTAACGGGATTAATTTCTCGGCGTGATGCGTGGGTGTGGGTGTAGTACGTTATTTATTACCTGGATAAATAGGCCAGTTTCTGGAAAACGAACCCCATTTTTTTCTGAAAGGCCCGTTTGATGAAATAATAGAAAAAACAAGTAGTGGTAGCGTTGTTTGCAGATGTCAAATTTCTTGTTGTTAGTGAGCAAATTAGCACAATTAGGGCTCAGGTGAGTGTCAACGAAGTAATAATGAGATCTAGGCATGTAACCATTGAACTTGGCACGTACTCACATAGAAAATATCATGAGCATGATTAATACTTTTACACTACTGGTTATTTTTGTACATAGCGTAGGAGGCTCGAAGTTACTCGTGGACAGTAACATCCGTACGTGAAGATCACGACTAGGGGTCGTGGATGGGTGACCATTGACATTAAGATTAATTAGAGTTTCATAAAGCATGTCAAATTGCTATCGGCTCGATCACCTATAGCTCTGAGAGAAATTAAAAGTCCGAGACTAGAATGTCAATAGCAACTTCAATAAAAAATCAAAGAACCAGCAATACTTTAAGGCGGTAAAGGCGGCCGTGCTAGTTTAAAATTAGCTCAAATATTCAGGGGCACATTTTTCAACGTCAGTGAATGTGAAATATGAATAAAGATAATGTAAAAAGCATAAAGATGTAATTGACTGAGCAGTTACGAGTACAATTGTATTCCTACTTGTAAAACCTACTATTATTGCGTGGGTTTTGTAGTAAGTCAATGGAACGCTGAAAGTAATCGTATCCAATTAAGTAATTGACATGTTCAATTAATGCTTTGCAACAATGTTTGTCTCCTTTTGTTCAAAGTTAACAATTCCAATGGGCGGGTTGAATTCATCGAAGTGAAAAAATGTGTTTATCATTTCTGAATCATTGTTATATGTACCTACTTATGTAATGTATCCTGCCAATGAAAATAATTCGCTTTATCGCGTTGTTAAGGGCAGTGCCCTTACCCTGTTCCCGGGAATTGATTCAAGGTTAAAAGAAACGAGTATGAAATTACAACTTATTTATTAAACATAAAAAAATCTTCCGTACACCACACTTATTTACTTACGCAATTAATGAATTTCGTCATTAAATCATTTAGAACTTAAAATATTTAGTTCTTGTTCTTGCTAAATAATGTACTAAGCAAAAACCGTCTTTAGAGCCTTCGAACGATACTTTAGTAAGTAAAAAATACAAATTAATCATCTTGAAAACATTTCCAACGACTGATGGGAACTTAATTTTAATTTGAGTAACATTTATATCCATTTTAAACAATCGAATAAACAGTTTCTGAACAGCAAAATCATAAAATAACTAGGCCATACTTCACCGCAATTATTTTCAGTTACCGACCAATTTTTGAAAATTGGTCCTTTTATACGGAATATGCATTCTCATCTCAGGCTTCAAGAGCTGCCTTGAAAATGGCTCTTAAAATAGCTCGAATTTTACTATATCCTAAAACACTTTATTTACACGAATATATACAATCGTACAATCATAAACCCTTTAGGCAAAACGAAATAACTTGACCAATATGGTCACTGAAAGCTAAACCAATTTGTACGTTACGAGTTATTTCAAAAGACACCAATACAATGAAGTTTGGTTTTCTTCCAAAAAATGTCCCAGAAATCCTAGAAATCCCTAAGAGAATCCTAGAAGTTTGGGCATCATGAGTTAGAAAATATTTACAACATTTAGATATCGACACAATAAATTCCACTTCAGAAGATATATCTGGATTTTTTAGACGTTTGGACTTCACAAGCCAAAATACAATTTACGACAATGGAATAAGGTCCAATTTCCCTCGAAAACAATTTTCGAATGTTCTAGAAGCTTAACTGTTGGTGGGTAGGAACCATCCGTGTAAGCACTTGGGAGCTGGTGAGGGAGTGTCGAAGGTGGTCCTCGCTAGTTCCTTCATGGTCTTAGCGTCGAGCACCAAAAGAGCTACGGATTGGGTCTTCTCTCCTCCCCAAACTAATGCGCTTAGGAGGACGCCGTCATCTTCGTCCTGAAATTGGAATAAAAAATTATAGTTTTAATATGTAACTTAACAGTATATGGCAAAGAAATGAGTATAGGTTGTTTTATAACTGTCTCAATTGCTTTGACTTGTTTTTTTTTCTGGCTACTCTATTTTTTTCATTTCTCCCTGACTGCTATTCTTCTAGACTAGGTAAGTATTCTTGTCCTGTTTACAAGTTTTTTTGGGATCGGCTCAATATGTTTTCCACATTCATACCTCTCTGTTAGTCGCTATACTACAAAGATATAGGCCAAACTCCAAAATAACTTTTTAATAAAATGAAAATTACTTTCTACGCTACAAATTATATAACTGACTTCCCAAAAAGGAGTTTCCAATATCATGCTATCAAGTGCTCTACTTATTTAACTTACAGATTACAAATGCATAGTGTCTGATATGCAACAGTTTGCCTCACCTTAGCATTAGGAGCGGGCACGAATATCGGTTCGCTCGGGTACCCATTGGGTGTGCACCACGTCTTAGTCTCTCCTGTCTTCGTGTCCACTTTTATTAACTAGAAAAAAATAATTATTAATATTTTCTTAGTATATGTTTTAAACCAAGAAAGCGGGTTAGCCATACTTGTCTGTGTAAATGTACCTACAATCAACCAGTGACTTAAACGACCCGCTTCGAAGAGACAATTAAATACAATAAAGACGGGCACGCATTGTCAAGGACATATTTGTTGTTTTGACAAAATTGCAAACGATTTTTACACGCTTTTTATTAGCTTCACCTGTATGTTTGTATGTTTGTAACCGACTTCTTTGGGCGCGATTTTGACCCACTTTAAACGGCCAGATTTCGTTCAAACTTTGTAGATTTATTGAGGACCGATGACAATACACTAATTTGATAAAATTATTCCATTTTTAACCGACTTCCCAAAAAGGAGGAGGTTACACATACACATCGATTACTCCGAGGTTTATAGACCGATTTACGTGATTCTTTTTTTGTTCGACTCGAAATAGCTGCCAGTTGGTCCCATAGTCATCTGGTCAGGATCTGATGATGGAAACCTGAGAAATCGAGGGCAACCTTCGAAAGTTGTAGGCATACATAGGGTAAAAACTTGACACTCAGGTGTACGCCTAAAAGCACTATTCAACTGTGAAGATTTGGAGCTGACCTGATGATGGAGACCAGAGAGGGTCCAGGGAACTCGACAACTGAATATGTGAACTACCTCGTGTTTGGGCTTAAATTATTTGTATTGACAAGACCTATGCAACAGTGAAGGTTTGGAGCTGACCTGATGATGGAGACCAGAGAAAGTCGAGGGAACTCGACAACTGAATATGTAAACTATCTCGTGTTTGGGCTTAAATTATTTGTATTGACAAGACCTATGCAACAGTGAAGGTTTGGAGCTGACCTGATGATGGAGACCAGAGAAAGTCGAGGGATCTCGACAACTGAATATGTAAACTACCTCGTGTTTGGGCTTAAATTATTTGTATTGACAAGACCTTTGCAACAGTGAAGGTTGGGAGCTGACCTGATGATGAAGACCAGAGAAAGACGAGGGAACTCTACAACTGAATATGTAAAATACCTCGTTTGGACTTATATTCTTTGTATTGATGAGAACTTCCCACTTGTATGGATAGTGATAACTATTCGTATCACTGAAAAGCTTTAAACAAAAAAACTAAAAAGTAGAAAATAAATAATAGTTTTAAAAAAACTAAAAAACACGCTTTTTATAGAAAACCGAACTAAAAAATAGAAAATAAATTTAAATTAAGAAAATAGTGTTCAAAATTTCAATGAATATAAATTAATAATAGTGTGAATACAAAAAATATATTTAAAAAAAAGCGTGGGGTGCATGGTGTCAATAGTTATAAATATTTTATTGACAGATATGAGTAGAGTGATTTTCATTTCGATAATACCTTAAAAAGCACCCCACGCTTTTTTTTTAATATATTTTTTGTATTCACACTATTGTTAATTTATATTCATTGAAATTTTGAACACTATTTTCTTAATTTAAATTTATTTTCTATTTTTTAGTTCGGTTTTCTATAAAAAGCGTGTTTTTTAGTTTTTTTAAAACTATTATTTTTTAGACAAAGTGGGTTATATTGACATTGGTAGTAGGACATGCACTTGTCTTTGTATGTAGTGTGAGGTCCTAAGCTTCTGATCAAACTTAAACTTAAATAAGATAAAACATCTATATAGGTACCTTCTAGGTCATTTGTCGAGTAGTATTACTGATTAAAAACTTACCATTCCAGGGTTTTCAGCATCAACATCTGAACTGATTGCGTAGAAATATCTGTAAGGTTTTGCTAAAACAAAACAAAAGTTCAATATTCAAATCTGTTTGACGGAACCGAACTGGTACCTATTCACCTAAATGTTTAAGCAGTTCTTGCAAAAAAAGTTTACTTTTCAACCGACTTCCCAAAAAGGAGGAGGTTCTCAATTCATCGGGACCTTTTTTATGTATGTTCATAAAATCGCAAATGGTCTTAAAATTGGAAAGTTTAGAAACTTGCAGACGACCGATAGTTTGTTCGATATACATGTTTAGTAACAAGTTTGGATATATTCACGATAATCTTAGGTTAAATCTGCAGTGTGAAGGGAGTTCTTAAACTTTTAATTTTATTACTTCTTATTATAAACAAACTTACCATTATGCAGATCGTAATGTATCCTAGGAGTCTCGCAGCCGATGTCAGCAATAAGTTTCTGCGGCACGTGCGTGAGGTTGGGCGCGTCGAGCGACACGTCGAGGCGCTGCGGCCGCGCGCGGAACCATTCCGCGTAGTCTGCGTTACTTTGCATTGTCTGGAAATGTGAGAGGGTTAAGTATAAACACTGATCTATAAAAGTTGCTGTTTAAAGTTAAACCACTTTCTTTTACAAGTAGCTTCTCTACGCTATATGTTCTTTTTAAGTTAACATTGACACCAATGACTGAGTAAAGAAAAAGCATCTCGAGGAAACTTGGACATCAAAGTGTAAATTGGCCAATCTATTTTGGCCATTCCTTGTTCGAGAAGAGGCCTGTGCCTTACAGTAGGAGTTTAAAAAGGCTGATGATAATGTAGTTAGGGACATGTAATACCTGTGAGGGCAGGGAAATTAATTGATGCTATTTCAATTGTCAAGTTGAACACAATAACCATTTTTTTTCTTAACACAAACATGTTTTCTTAATCTGAACGAAAATTTGAAAAAGCGTACTCACCTCAATAGCCTGCACATACATAGCATCGATAACTTGAGCGTCCTTATACGCGCAGAGGTCGACAACGAGTCGGCCGTCCGTCTCGAACGCGTTGATGATGTGCAAGTAGAATAGCGTGTTGGTGCGGAACCGCTTCACTTCTAAGCCTGTTGTGCGGCTTAGGAGGACTATGTGGGTCTGGAAAGAATAATTTAATATTATTGTTAGATGTTTGTGCCTTTAGCTAGTGACGTGCAGTGGAGTGTTAAGAATAGTCCCCAGCGGGGCCCAGTGGAGCCAAGGCCCGCCGGCTGCGGGATGTTTCGAAGGAGCACGATGGAGTTTTAGTCATTATTATCACTCCCTCACCGCTGCTAACCCACAGCGGGAGGGGTCATTTGATGATTTTTATCCCATCGATAAAAAAGTGTTAAGAATAGTTAAGGGTTCTTCATCTTATATCCACCCATATTTCTCCAGATAAATGACAAAGTTAGTTTCAAAACCGCAACACTGTTGTAACGATGTTTCAGATTATATCTATACTAATATTATAAAGAGGAAAACTTTGTTTGTTTGTTTGGTTGTAATGATTAGGCTCAAAAACAACTGGACAGTTTTTAAAAATTCTTTCACCATTCGAAAGCTACATTATCCACGAGTAACATAGGCTATATTTTATCCCGGTATGGGCAGTAGTTATCACGGGACGCGGGTGAAACCGCGGGAAAACGGCTAGTAATTAATATAACCGTGATAAAAACCATAAAAATAGTGTTTTATAAAATGAGAGGATAATGATCGCTTATTATTAAGGTAAACAATCACGTACCTCATAGTCAGGGTTCCACTTGAGTGAGGAGCAGACCTTCTCGTTGTTGATGAGTCCTTTCATCAGAGCTGCTACTGACACCGACAGCGCCTGTTCTACTATCACGAAGTAATTCTCTGTTATACCTGCAATAAGCAACAATACAATATTAAAGTTTTATTACGGTAATACAGCGGAATAGATTTTCTTCTTCTAAAGGTTGGGATTTTTGCAAAAGCCCTTAGATTTTACTCCTCACATATGAAAGAAATTAATTAGTAGGTCAACCAGATAAATATATCAGTGTAATGTAGGTAAGCAGTTAACCAGACCAGAAAGGGAATTTCCAAAGAAAATAATCGACTACTCACCAAATGTGTGCATATAGGAAGGGTTGAGTGTCCACCTGGGCTTCACTGAAGCCACGATGCGAGCGCTTTTGAACATGTCTCCTGGAATGCAAAATCGTAGGAGATTAATGATCTAGTCTTAAATGTAGCTGTGAGTGAATATATTAATTATCGAACTTAAAAATTAAAAAAATACAATAAAAACATCGAAATATTGATAAATAAATAATTACTATAATAACGAACCTTTTTCCGTGAAAGGGAATTTGACAACGACGTGTTTTATTCTTCCTTTAACAACCGACATTCCAACATTGTAGACATCCCCTGAAAATGAAAAATTATTCTTCATTTACAAGCTATCGAAGAAGTCATTTTTTAAAGCTCATACATAGGTATGAGAAGAGTATCATGTACGTTTTGTGTAACAGTGCTTTCACACTGGCGGGTTTTCCGCGCGTAGCAAAAATGAGCATAGATTAATACCGATAAGCGAGACCCCTTCTGAGCAGAAAGAAGACCCAAATCATAGGGCTGTTTTAAATGAAATATTTGTACCGGTACTTGATAAATGTACAATAACGCCCATACAAACCCAGCACTGTCGCTCGGGAAACCGAAAGGAAAAAGGTATGTTTACTCACCATTTGGCATAACATGTGGATGTGAAGTATGGTTGACGAGCGCCACACAATCCGTCATGTTCCTCCTCTCTAAGGTATCCAGGGTCACCGTGTCCACCCTGTATAAAAACATCATTCTTTAAACATACATACAGACAGACATGGTTTGCTAGGAAGGAGGGAAGAAATGGTGAAAAAGGTTAACGGACTGTCTTTTGTTTATTTTTCCAAAGTGACGTTCGAAAAATGCTGTTTGGCAACCGATTAGTGAAAAAATGTTATGAAATTCATTAAAGGTTATCAAAGGTTAATTATTTAATTATAATAACATTTTAATATGCATATCTTTGTGCAAGATTTTGAGGATTTATTTTATCTAAAGGCAATTGAAGTGATAATATTTAAATAGATCGAGTCATGTTTCTTAGAATGAGTTGGAATAGATAGGTTTCGTAATGTAATGATCTGCATTTCATAATCTTAATCTGCCTAGAAACCCAAAAAATGATTACAATCGACCCCACTACCGTAGAATTAGATTATTTTTTAAATGCACAAAGATCGCTATTATAAAATATATATATTTTTTTATTTTGTCATCGCGATACGAGCCAAACAAAATATCTACACGGCTCTCCATTTTACCAAAAACATTTTGAGTCATCAATTTTAAAATATCAGTTTCAAGTTTTTGTTTCGTATTTATTTTATTTTTAGATGTGAATGACCGAACCCTTTTAATACGCATGTTTACATTTCGCACAAAACAAAACGACAAGGTCCCAGTGTGCCTTTTCCTCAATTTGATACTTTTATCGGAACAGAGGGCTAACTTAATTTTTGTATAGTTTTTTTATACATTGATTTATATGTCAGGCATCAGATATGAGGCTGAATCATTCGCGCTAATAAAAAAACAATAACCCCATTAGGGTCCTCAATTTTAATACATTCTTGTTACCTGTGAATGATAGGTCCCTCCGTAAACGCGTATATTTCATCGCCGAACGGGTATAAGGATATCATGGCATTGTCAGACATGTGCTCTCCGGGGTTGAAGAAAGCTGCTACCCTGGAAAAACAAGTATTATTTCGTTAATTGATATATAAAACATATTTTCAAGGGCAATTCTGTAAAATCAGGAACGGTCCTACTTTTTCTGTACACTAAATTGTAATGACGATATAATTCGTTTTTTTTTTTCTATCTTCTGAATCATATTTAAGCTATCATAAAATAATTTATTCTTCTGAAATGCCTTTCTGGCCACAACGCAGCATGACCCTAATCTCACTATTTTACTGCAAAAAGTTTCAATTTACATAGGACACAATTTGGGTTTGCTTAAAATATATCGATCCAATCGCGACCTTTGATTCTCAATAATCCCTTCTAAATAAAGAAAATCTTTTAGCATATCTTTACGCAGAAATCTAAAGCCAAAAATAACATTTTATCTTTAAAGCCCAAATCCCCAATAACATAAACGTCCGTTTTTATGAACACTGCTTATTTTCGCGAAAATTCATAGCAAACAGTTGTTTTCAGAACACTGACGTTAGGTACTCGTAATGTTATCGGTGAGAACTTAGGCCTTAGGCCTTTTTTGTGGGAATTCATCAAATGATCTCGCTACTCCCGCTGTGGGTGCCGCATAAATATAGATATTATTTTTGGCTTTAGATCTCTGCTTTAAGATACGATTAAAGATTTAGGGATCCTAAAGGCATACCTGTCAAATATCGTATGACAAGGGTCAGGCGCAGCCTTTGTCCCAAACTCAGACACGATGATGCGATTGGCTGCGCGGTTCTTCCTCAGCGTGTTGGTGCGCAGAAACCGGCACTGGTATGTTACATGACCCTCGTCGATTGCAAACCTTTGAGAGATGAGAGAATTTTCGCGCGTTAGAGAAGATAAATAAGAGAGAAAGTTTATGGTTTGTGGGTATTTGAAAAATGATATTCGATATTTTTTTTGCGCAATGATGAAAAAGACTACTGAAAAAGGGACGTCTTGATCGGTGTCCTATAAGTATAAGATATTTTAATAATTTACTGCTAGGCATAATTTGTTTGATAAGAGAACTTTAATGCTTTCTATTAGTGTTACTTTTTACTGTCTTCTTTAATAACTCTCAATGTTTATTATTATTTCTCTTTCATTATTACATCTTTATCTGTCACATTGAATATGGGTAATAATAGCTCTTGATATGTTTATCGGGCACTGGCTTCTTTATTTACATTTGAAAAGTACGCTCGAGAGTCAGAGGATAATCCTCAAGTGTTACGATAGTAATGACGTCATTAGCTATTCAATTATATAAAGTATATAGGTATATATTTTGTATTCCCTACTTTAAATAGGTAAGTATAGACAGTTGGAGCGCTTTCACACTACCGAATTTTACGATCATAGTTTGCCACGCGGCAGATTTTTAGCTTCTCAGAAAGACTGAGCGTTTAGGTAGCTTCACTACGCTAGTGTGAAAGTACTGTTAAAGTTGCTTGATGTTTAAAGCTGGCTAGCTCAGAGCTACCACAAGTGGGCTAAATGATTAAATGAAATTGCTGAAGGTGACTAATTAAGATAACAAAACATAAATGGTAACTTTAGAAAGGTTTTCACACGGATACGAACGAGTGTGATTATAATGCATTATCCGATTAGCAATCATTATGTATTTGCCGATCTAAACAAAGTTTCGTAGATACGTAGGCAGTAGGTACGTTAAGTACGTAGAAAGTACGTAGTAGAATAAAACAATGACATGATCTGAGCAGTGACACACAAAAGTTAATCAATTATGATTGAGACTTGTACTGAACAAACTATCTCCTGAGATACAGGCTATACCTAGTTCAGGGGATAGGGTGTAACGTTTGTGGCATATGAACCACTATAATATAATGTGAAATTATGTGTTACTATACTAGCTTACTTATTACTTGTATCCTTGTGGTGAGAAATAAAAATGTTTTTTTTTTTTTTTTAAGTAATGACGTAGGTATTGATTGGATAATGGCTTAGTAGATAATCCTTATCTAACCTGTGCAGTAGTGCGGAACTATCAAAGAGATGATCGAATCGCATGTCCCCGACTTTCAGAGAGCCCGGTCCGTTGCGTAGCAACGTGCCTCGCAACCATGGCGGCAGTTCACCTAGAAAACCAAAATTATTGTAATACTACATAACATAGTTAAATATAAATAAAGTGACAAGTGGTTCTATGAGTCAAAATCAATGTAGTAAAACAACATTTTCCACATATTAACAAATAAATAAATATGCTATGAGAAAACCCTATTGGTAACTTAGTTATTGATCATATTCTAAGAAACATTGTAAGTAGGAAAACGAGCACACGAGCTTATTTTCCGTTACTGGGAAAAAAAAAATATTGTACCTAGAAGGACATTTCCCTCGCAAACAATGCTTATCTTAATTACTCTAAAAATATGAGAATATTTTTATATTTACGAGTATTTTGTTCTCAAACTGAAAATGTGACTTGTGAAACTTAATGGTCATTTTGTTTGAAACATTCAGCTCTAAATTATTTTTCCAATAAGCTAAATTGATACCATATATCGCTCTTTAATTTAAATCCCACTGTAAAATGGAGCTAATATACTTAGTGGATGCTACACAATTCCCTAGACCAGTGGTTCTTAACCGGTGGTCCGCGGACCACTGGTGGTTCCTGGAGGCATTCCAAGTGGTCCGCGAAGCTTTGCTTCGCGACGTTCATCATCCTCCGAGCCTTTTCCCAATCATGTTGGGGTCGGCTTCCAGTCTAACCGGATTCAGCTGAGTACCAGTGCTTTACAAGAAGCGACTGCCTATCTGACCTCCTCAACCCAGTTACCCGGGCAACCCGATACCCCTTGGTTAGACTGATGTCAGACTTACTGGCTTCTGACTACCCGTAACGACTGCCAAGGATGTTCAATGACAGCGCGACGTTGCTATACGTAATCTAACTTTATTTTTATCGACTTATCTATGCGAGCGCGGGTTTTCGCAACATTTTACGCAACGCAATTAAAATTTCGCGCTCGCTTCGTTCGCGTATTCAGAAACTATGTGCCCTTATTTTTGCATTTGTCAACAAACAAAAAGTTAAGTACGTTTGGGCTAAATTTTATGTAATATTTGGTTTAAGCCCGATAAAAATTTCGCGCTCGCTTCGCTCGCGCATTTCGAAACTACATAGGCACATGTTTATCTTTCTTTGCATTTGCTTACCTACAACTGTCGACATGCGTTTGACTTTGAGTAGTACTGAACCAAAAATTCAGAAATTAGTAAAGAGAATGCAGTCACAAAAATCTCATTAAATTAAAATCTGTAACTTTTAGTTTTTTGCTAAATAATAAAGAAATGAGTGCATATTATAAAGTATGCTTATGTTCTTTATCAAAGAACTCTCAATTTAGGTAAACCGATGGGGTGGTCCCCGGCAAGACAAACTTTAGTTAAAGTGGTCCCTCATGTCAAAAAGGTTAAGAGCCACTGCCCTAGACTGTACTTACACAATACTAATCTAGCGCATTATACGCATCGTGTATAAAACCAGGTTGCATACAAGTATTGTGGCTACGACCGCAGTGCATTGTTGTGGGTTTACTAAGCTATATTTATACCATATATACCTACATATGTATAAGCATATATGCTACTATAGCGAGCTCAAGGCTCATTACGATTCTGGCAGAGATATCGCGTAAGAATTAGTTCAAATACTTACTATTATTGTGATAAAATTATTACTAACTACACGCGTTCTTAAGAAACTGCTCTAGATATCTGGATAACAATCTTTCTAGGTTCCTTTCTCTCTTCTAACTTTGTTGCATGAAAATTGCTTCAGTCGTTTTTCCGTAAAAGTGTAACATACATACCTACTTAGAGAGCATGGCTTTACAACATATGAGTAGGTAAGCAATTACTTATATGAATATTCCTTTTTATCAAAAATATATAGATTCCAGAATTGTATGCGAAATAGTGACAAATTGAAGAAGTCAGGGAAAACTATTAATAGATGCGTATTCTTAGCTTTATTTAATTTAGCGGCAAATAGACTCTCACTGCAAATACCGGTGCGGATTGAAAATTAACTCGTTCTAAAATTAGCTTAAAAACTAAATGAGCGATATATTATGCACACAAACTCCCTCCTATATAATAAATTAGTTGAATAAAGTTACTGCGCTTTCACACTAACAGATTTTCCGGCGGTAATTGAGAACTAACGTTAGAAAGATCAACAGCGGAAAAAAACTGTCTCACAATTCCACACGACGTGAACTGCGAGACCGATTTTCCGCTCGTAAATTTTCGCGCGACATAATGCACTAGAGTGAAAGTGTTCTTATTACAGAATGCTTTTAGCTCTTATGAACCACTTAACCATAAAAAGGAACATTTTATTGACCTTAATTTTGGCTTTATGCCCGATCTTTTCGAGGATGAATGCATTTTGTGTGTTACTTTCACCAAATTTTCCACTGGCTTGCTTTCTTGACTAAATTTATGATAGCTACTTACTAATTTGTTTACAATTACTCAATCATTTAACGAAGTCGGGAGAATATAAAAATGAGCAGATATTAGTACATACCTGTAGTGGTCCCCTCCAAGGGCTCAGAAACCTCCTCCTCGCAGGACCTCAGCCATACGCTGGCATCACAGTTGGGATACAACTTCTCTGCTACGGCAGCCATATTGCTAGAACTACACAGTTCAGTTACAGTAACCGTTAATGTACACACCCGTGATATTTACTTCATTTGTTTTACTTTTAATTCCACCGGTTGAGAGGTTGGTTAAAGAATGTTTGCGTGTTTATGGTTTATGAATGGTATTTTATGATAGAGCCACAGTTTTTTTTTTTTTTTTGGTAAATCTATATAACCTACTTACGTGTTTTTTGTAAGTTTTCATTTAAGTTATATAAACTGTTGGAAAATTCAGGCTCAGGTTTTTTTCAGGTAGGAAAAGATGCTCAATTATTTCAAACAGCTAAATTATTTTTACTTCGGATTACATTTTTGAAAAGCTCAAAATGTAAAAAAAAATTCCTGCATGAAATATTTGTTAAAATTACGTGCCAATACAACGTAACGTGCAATTACAATTTATGTATTAATTTTGTAAAATTGCTTATCACACAAAAATTCAGGCTGAAAATACGAAATGTGCTGTGCATGAAAAATTATTTGCAATCAATCGTGCATCAGTGAAAATGTTTTACTTACTTACAGTAATGCAAGTCAACCGGTTTCATTAATATAAAGGTTTGCACCTATTCGTTTAACACTATGTTTGCGTGATGAAAACTCAATTAGTAAATACAAAAGAAATAAAAATCTTTCTCAGAGAAAAACCAGCATTTGGCCGGTGACCAACAGTTCAATAAATTCGCACCACAACAATCATGACCTTGAACGAACGACTCCCGAATCTGATTTCGTACTTACTTATATTATTCAGCCACTCAAAGATTGAAAAATACAGCACTAGGCTCAGACTTTTTGATGATTTATATTTTTGTATATAGCCTCAGTATTTTTGCAAAGTGTTGTAAGACGCGAGTGGTGTCGACAGAGGCAGCGTGCAGACTAGGGGTTGGTATCAAACAGACTCCCCGTCACGTGGGTGACCTTCAGTGTCGGCTGCGCGGTACGACGCCCACGGCTCTCGTCAGAACAGTGCATTACACACAACCACACCACCATTTATATTATATTTACCTGCCGAAATTAAGATTATCGCACGCTCGCGAATTCCCGCGGTAACACCCGCGATAATTATTAATTTGCATTCTTATAAATGCGAATGCACTCAATATAATCATTCCCAATTATAGCTCAAAATTAGAGTCGGAAGTAAACGGCTTTTTGTTTTTTAATTAAAAATCTATTTTCGTAATGTCATATCAAAAGTTTACTCATTATAATTAGGCGTTTCGCATTTGATAATAATGTTGCATAAGAAAATATTGCAGCTGAATTGATTAAGTGCGGAAATTGTTTTATGTAAATATACCTACCTAGCAGGATAGCTGTCCTTTTAAATGCATATTTGTGTTTATAAATATAAGCTGTTTATTATTGCTATTTGACACATTCAAGTACTTTTTATAATATCAAAATAAAAGCTTGAAAATCAACATTGAATCTGCTTCAGACATTTGAAGTCGTTGTCTGGCTTCTCAAATATAAGGGATGCGGTTTCGTTTCCAGGTAAGGCAAGTATGTATCTACTAATGTAACTTGATATCATGTAACTATAATTTATAAATATAGGTATCTTGAACACCAAAGAATATAATAAAAGTAAAGGAAAAAAATAGTAAACCTCTAAGTACTTTAAAGTCTGAAGAAGATAGAAGAGTTCGAAGAATCAAGCCCTGAAATAGAGACGGAAACTACATATGTCTTACAATTTACTTGACGTAAAAAAGTGCTAATTTAATTTTTACCCACACCATTTTGAATAAACATTTTTTTTGTATTATGGAAGTAAAATACCTACCCATCAATTATCTACTAGATATATTTAGGTACCCAATTTCATAGTTACACACACAGTAAGCACTTACAAGCATATCTAGAGACTTACATTAAGCTGCCGCTGATAATCTACTATTTATTAGATTTAAGTAATAAACTTAATAATTAATTATGTACCTATCACAAATAGGAACTCGCGTGCGTTAGATGCTTTTTCATTTTGTTTGCATATTTTAGCGAATACTTATAAATTAGCTGTTTTATGTAACTAAATATTTCTTGGGAAATAAACTAGGTGCCAATGTATTACGCCAATTTTCAAAAACTTATCGCCCATTCGGACAAATAAGAAATACTTCTACTACGAACTTACCCAACTCTATTTAAACGGATTATGTTCTGGATCTAGGATATTTCATGATCATTCGCTTCGCGTCTTCCCAACTACGGTAGGTATTTAAATGACAGCCGAAACCCATCTATAGGAAATCTCTAAATCTTTACACTTTTTGTTGAGATGACTATAATTCGATTCTAAACAGCTGCGAGTGCGACCTACATCAATATTATTTTCAGATAAACCGGTTATTCTATACTTAGATACTGGAGATTTATTAAGTCAATACATGCAAAAATATGTCGTAATATTTCATGAAATGCTAATATGGCTCTATAAACTATTCATGCAGTCATTAATATCAGATAGGTATTGTGATTAATTTTCCGTAAAATATTTTTTACTAAAAATAACCAAAATTATTACGTTGTATTAAACATGTATTGATACTTACATCCCACTTCACATAATACGTACCCAAGTTGGTACTAAGTAGTATTCTTGATATATTTTCATTTTCCTAGATGTCCATAAATCATCACTTTATACGTGCATCATACCCTTAATTTACCAAAAACCCTTAATTTTTTTTATCGTTTAACAACAACAAAAATTATTACTTCGAAAACTAACCTCTCGTATTCATCTATACATATAATAAATCTGTAAAAAAACTGTGTCTGTACATTGAATATATTTAAAAAATAATAATTGGGTGGGGTTTAGAAACAGTAATGGAGCACAAATCCAAAAAAAAAATTCTGTCTGTATGTCTGTATGTCTGTATGTCTGTATGTCTGTATGTCTGTATGTCTGTATGTCTGTTTGTTTGTACACGCTAATCTTCGGAACTACTGAACGGAGTTCAATGATTTTTTCTTTGTTGTATCAGTATTAAGCCTGGTCAACATATAGGCTATAATTTATCTTCGAAACTTGAAGACCTGATGCAGAACACCAACAGACCAACAAAACTATAAGAGATACAAAAATGGTGCCATGGCAAAAATTGTTTCATATGATGAGCATTTTCAGCTGAGATAATAAGTTTTAAGATCTGGAACACCTGATGTGGAACCCCAAGAGCCCAGCTTCTCTGTACCATATACAGGTATGACGTTTTAGCAAAAGTTGTTCAATTTGATAAGCACTTTCTATTGACTTAAAAAATTGAAGATGTAAAACACCTGATGTGGAACGCCAGGAGCCCAGCTAGACTATAGCATATAGAGGTATGACATTTTAGCAAAAGTGGTTCAACCTGATAAGCACTCTCTATTGACGTATATACATCGAAGATCTGGAACACCTGATGTGGAACTTCAAGAGCAATACTACACTTGAAATGTAAAGAAATGAATGTTATGAAATAGGTGGTATGGTGAATCAAAAAAAGGAATTAGTCCGTCTTTTAAGGTGTCTACACACCAAAGCCGCTGACGCCGGCGGCACAGCCCGGCGGCCCAACCCGCCGGCCGTATTTTGTACAATCATGCCGCCGGCTTGCGCCCGCGCGGGCAAGCTGGCGGGGCAGCATGCCGATGCCGACGGCATCCCTCTCCACTCACTCAGTCAGTTGCCCGCCGGCTTTCATAGAGTATTTGACAATTACTAGAACACCACATGCCGCGGCAGTCGTGCCGCCGGCATTGCCGCCGGCAAAGTCGTTCGGCTTGGACATTCTGAAGCCGCCGGGTTAACCCGCCGGCACTAAGCCACCGGGCTGTGCCGCCGGGTCAGCGGCTTTGGTGTGTAGACCCCTTTAGATAATCCTAAAATAAAGGACACATATTTTTTCTTTTCTCCTTCTCACAAACAAATAATAACGAAGATATAACACGCTTGAATTTATTTTGTGTTAAGTCACTGCTTAGTACAAATTTTACATACCTAGACGTGGCGTCACGAGCCCCCACTCTCCGAATTTGTTGCGTTATATCTCATTATTATTTTGTATGTCTCTTCCAGACCTCGGGACTACAGAGTTCCGAATTTTTGGGAGGCAAACGTGGGGCCGAAGCCACGCTGAAGCCCTTTTGAGACAACTTTAATGAAATGGTGAAACAAAACCGACGATTATTCCTTTATACACTATAGAAATGAACCCAAGGACAATCCCCGGTGGACGTCGTTAAAAAAAAGACAATCCCCGGTTCTGTGCTATACCATTGCTAACTGTTGATGAAAACTACTTGGGCTATTGTGATGGGATGCTAATGAACTAGGAATGGGGAAACTACGGGAACTATGGCACGTGCCGATGACAATGTATTAGATACATGTAAAAATGGTGAAATGGTAAAAATGGCAGGTGGAGACTCGCTAGCTCACTTACTGGGCCTCCGGAAATCAGTCACTGAATAGCAACAAGAGGGCAACAGGGACATGAGCGGCTGAAGTGTGAGGATACCTCGGCGGATTTTAAACGCAGATTACGCGCTCCCTGTGGGTCACTTACCACGAGGCACCTATCCTCCGAGCATTGCTACTAACCCTGCTCTAGCGACTCCACTCTGGACGGCCAAGCCAAGCCAGAGGCGTGAGACCTACCTAACCCCCGTTATGGTTCACTCCGACCGGCCGGAGATGGGGTTCAGTATACTCTCCCTGGAGAACTCAGTATATATAGCCCACCGGGGTCGCTACTCCCCGTCATCAGCCTCAGATGTCCTGCGGTGCTTATATCTCATTATTATTGTCGTTATTATCTCAAGAGCCTTTGTCCCAAATATGTTAGAGTCGACTTCCAGTCACGATGCGACTGAGTACCAGTGTTTTACAAGGAGCGACTGCCTATCTGAGCTCCACAACCCAGTTACCCGCTCAACCCAATACCCCTTGGTAAAACTGGTCAGACTTACTGGCATCTGACTACCCATAACGACTGCCAAGAATGTTCAATGACAGCCGGAACCTACAGTTTAACATCCCCTCCAAATAACGGTCATTGGTATCCAAAATATACGTAGAAAGTACATACGAACTTAGAAAAGTTGCATTGGCAGGTACTTGCCAGACCTGGAATCAAAGACGTACGCTCATACTTGAGAGATTGGTTCTCTACCCACTAAACCACCACGACTTCCACTAAGTCACCACGACTTTGTCATCTTAGTAACATTTAATGTTTTTTAACGTATTAATTAATCTAATACGTGTAATATTTTTGCCACACACAACTTAAATGCGGACTTATTAGAATCACTACTTTTATCCGTATGGTCACGTCTTTTGCGGTTCAGTTCTCAGCGTTTTGTTTAGTCTGCTGTGCTTTTGCCGTTGAAGTACAAAAATTAAATATATGGAACGTTTCTAATGGCTATGCGTATTCCGTTGTTTTCAAGTCAACGGGCCCTTAAAATTCAATATCAGACGATTCAGATCTTTGATTTTGCTGACCCCGTAGTCGCTGGCATAAGGGACTTTATCCGCGTACGAAGTCGCGGGCAGAAGCTAGTTACAAATAATTAACAAATCCCGCCAAAATAGACGCGTCAACATTGACAATCGCGTTGCAAAAGTCCAGGTAATTATTACTGGCCAGCACCTATTTATGGAACCGGCCTTTTTGGTTGAGTTGACATTTCGTGAATATGATTTCTTTCATTCTTGGTTCAAAATTGTAGGGGCCCGATCTAACCTCCACTCCAACATTCTTGGTCCAGATGTGTATTTTCCAGTATTTTCACACAGTAATAAAATATTCCTATTTTATATAGGTACTGAAAATATGAAATGAAGTTTAAAATAGATACAAGTTGCCTACAATGCATACCATAACAATGGCATTCGGTACCTATAAATCAGTTCTTCATATCGATTGCTTCGACCTAGGTCCCAAGAGAATATCGTTATTATAATACAATAACAACTGAATAGGTACCTAGGTACTCTAGGGGCAAGATTAATTTATCAACACACGTGCATATCAATAATCGGACGAACGTTAGCACCTAAAGAAATAGAACTAAGTCACAGTTTAAATATATGTAGAAGTGATTCTTCTTATCTCATTGTAATAATTCGGTTTCGTAATCCTAAGCCTCATTTATCTACTTTTCCTAAAATATATAAGTGCTTCTACCTGTAACTGTCTACAAATCTAGGTAGGTATGTTAGGTAAATACCAGGATAATATTGCGGAAGCCATTTTTTATTTAAACTTCTTTTCATAAACCTTGTAAGTAGTAGCTTTTACATATACACGTTTGTGGACGAGGAGGTGATACATTGAGGAGTAAAATCGTAGAATAATTACTTTTAATGAAGTAAATTCTATAGAATCTCGAAATTTACATTAATAATTCATCACCATCACCTTTATCTTACTTCCGTGTTCTTACGTAAGTAACAAAAGGTATGTAGGAATATTTAGTTACTGGTAAAAACTTAATAGGATATAAGTAATACCAATATTCTATATCTGTATAGGAAAATTCCTAATAAGAAAAGCTCCCTTAATCAAAGATTAGAAAAAAATGCCCACTACATAATCAGGTATTACTTAAGAATTATTATCATTGCATAGATACGTAAATGTTTGAAATAATTAGAATTATCGTGTGTAATTATAATTTATCGACTAATTAGCTAAATGATTATGATCTTTAGCCTGTCTTCAATCTACAACATTCCCTGTGGCTCGTGGCTTCGCTTCATACAAAATTCAGTGCTTAATTCAAAATTAGCCATTTCTTCAAGCATACGCTACAATAACAATCATAATAAAAATCACGATTTTTTATAAGTAGATATTGTACAGGCTTTATATTCAGCTTCAGCTCCAGTTTAGGTTCAGCTGAATCCGGTTAGACTGGAAGCCGACTCCAACATAGTTGGGAAAAGGCTCGGAGGAGGAGGACTGTACACTTTATAATACCTAATAGTTTTTGTTTAATACTGGCTGGATAGCAATTTAAATGAAATTCTTTAAAAAAAAATTTAGAGATTTGGTTTTTTGTCAGTTCTGTCACCGAGCCCGTCAAATAAGCCCGGCCGCAGACATCCGGTTTCCGGATACGGTTTCCTGATCAGGAATTCAGATTCGGAAACCGAAATGCTCTTTTTCATACAAAATGTTCACAAGACGCACACGCACACGTTCTTACTTTTTCCGGACGGAAAAAAACCTGACATTCGGTTTAAAATTCGTATTCTCCGTGCGTTCGGGTACTCAGAACGGAATAAAACCTAATGACGTCATTCCGAACGCAGCGCTCGCGAACAATTTGGTTCGACCGCCGCATACATACGGAAATTTTCACTCTGAATCAAGGTAGCCCTGTTCCGAATGGACGTGTATCAGAGCATTCGGAGCCCGCCTGTGACTGGCTTTTTATATATGTTTTTATTTTTTTATTGAATATTATTACAAAAAAATCCTGTTTATTGAACAATTAACAAACGTACACATATTTACATAAATAAACACCCAAAAATAATGATTTTTTTTTATTTCTCTCATATCTATGCCTTTATAATAATAATAATCAATTTTTATTCAGATAATACAATCCATTATTGTTAGTAAAGACATTTATGAAGTTCATCAAAGGATTTAATGGACTTTCTATAATACTTAATAAATAATTCTTCTGGGTATGCTCGTAATTTAGCTGTTTTAACATAGAATTGACTTTCGGATATAATCTTTGAGCATTCGACGGGTGTACCCAGTAACGTCGTTTCCTCTTTTTCTTGTTTAGCGCCAGAAAAAGTGCAACAGCAATCAATTCGTCATAGTCCATGATGTCGTGCCTTCAATATGGTTCCTCTTTACGTACTGGCCATGTAAATTCCGAATGAAAAAAAACCGAATGTGTGCGCTAGTGACACGGAATCCCGAATCTGAATTCCTGATCAGGAAACCGTATCCGGAAACCGAATGTCTGCAGCCGGGCTAAACAACACAAAGTTGAAGAAGATTTTTCATTCAAATAGAAGATAGTTTCCCGGTCCCTAAATCTTAGGTCCCGGGTAACCGGTTCATTGACCTCCATTAGGAGTTTCCCCTGAACAGTTGGAAATTATAACCTCACAAATCGAAGATATGTTGGGGAACAGTATTTTAAGTGAATCAAATAGTGCTTATGCATCTCCAGACGTTTTAGTATCTACCTACCTTATCAAACTTGGAGACTTTGCATAGATTATAGGAAATTAAATAAAAAGGTATAACTGACATATATTACCAATAAATTAAGATTAAAAGTTACTGAAGATTTTTATTTAAGAAAATCTCGAAGATCCTGGAGCTAGCTACGCGCTACAGTACCTACCTAGTTCAAGAATCGTCTCAAAATATTTTTAAGTACAGTACTGACAAGTTCGCCTTTCCACATAGTTTCCTAAGATAATAATAAAGTCATGTTTATAAACATTTACTTATTAGCGCAATAACATAATATCTGCTATATTTATGTCATGCACTGTTACCATGCTGACTTCTGTGTACAACAACAGAATGAACTTATGTGCACTTCACACGAATACATAATAATTTACTGCTTATCGTTTCTCACTGTAAATCAATCTGTAAATATGATGTATTTGTCACAAGCAATGACATAACGGGTCTTTAAAAATAGTCATATGATGAAAATATTGACGATTAATTATTACATAGATCATCGAATCTCCCATCATGTCTCTGGTTTCAGGGTCTAAATGGTCAGAGAAAAGAACTAGTTCAAAATGATGGTACATAACTAGCACTAGCCGGTACTTTTATAAGACTCTGGTTCATAAAGAGGGATTCGGAGTGGTTATTATTCATTTATACTTTCCATTTAAGCGTAGGTACGTCTTGCAGAAAAGCCTAAGGCAGTCCAATATCGATCACAAACGTTACCCACACAACAGCAACCCTTTTCGTCTGATATTAGTAGGACAAAAACATTCATACGGCTTCTATTGTTCAAGACAAGTACTAGGTACTTACAGAGGGATTGGCCTCTTTTGTTCTAGAATAAAACAATTAGGTATCGCATTTATAAGGTTTTGTTACAAAAGGTATCAATGTCCCTTACGCCAATTTGATAAATCCAACTAAATGACGCCCATAACAAATTAAGGCTCCTGGGGTCAGATAAGACTTTCCTAGTAAAAACTGGCCGACCCCATGTCATTCACAAATGAATAATAAGTTTAGCAAATTAACAGCTTTTATTAAACACCACCAAATATTTTTATAGTTTTTATACATCTTCGAAAGATTATCTTCCTACAAAAAGTTTCTTGATCAAACAACCGAGGCTTGTAAATCAGTCTAATAATGCTACTACATAGATTGACTTAAAAACAAAAATCCTAAGTCAGTCTTTCTTCGTCTCAAGAAGAACAATAAAAATCAGAACGTCGAACTCAATAATTGTACGCCTTCACACCCTCTTCCCAGTTAACCCTGAAACGGAATCTATATGATATACAGCGAGATGAGAGCTGGCCGTGAGCAGATCGATCCTGACTGTGACATTGAAAGCCGCTCGCTGTAGCTGCCATCCTAGGGTACGGTACATAACATAAGCGACAGCGATTTGCAGCATTATAATAGCGAGATACCAATAAGGTTTGCGCAAGCGTGGTGGTTATCGCTCAATCCTTCTCTGTGTGAGAGATGGCTAATGCCCAGTGGGAAATTGAAAAAAGGCTGATGATAAATGCCGAGATATGTCCAAAATTGTTCGCGCACATTTTGTAGTGGAAGAGATTCCACTTCCTTCTGCCATAGAGAAAACTGTTGTAAGTAAATATGCTTTCAATATAATTAGGCAATGATATTAAATACCTAGTTACTATTTATATATTTTATCTTCTAGATCTTAAGATAGCACCAGTAGTGAACCATAGCGGACCCTGTCACAAGACGGGATAAACGTTTAAAAGAAGAAGAGTATTAAGCCATAAGATACAATTTCTTTACTATTCGAAATATCAAGCAATATGCACCTAATAGGTTTAAATTATATTCGTCGTAGCATAAATATCGTAGCAAAAAGACGTGAGAAGTTGAAAACAACGGTATATTGATAAAACCACAATTTAAAAAAGAACGAAACTAATTAACCTATCTAATCTTTTTCTTCGAATTTTTGGGAAAACATGTAATTTTGCCTTTTGTATTGAACCTTTAGCACTAATTCCGTGCATAGCGCACTCAAACGGCGTAGTACAGGCTGGTCTACGAATATTTGTAGCTGCGTCTACGCAGGCGTAGAATTTATTTCATAGAATCTTTAATTTTACATCATTTTTATTAAACTTATGATGACAGTCAGTTATGTATTTAAGGATTTGAATTGGATTGAGTGATACTAAAGATTAAGGGCTGAACTTACAATCATCAGTTACCTTCTGTCTATCGTTTCACATATGTATTTTCTTTACAAAAGCTGTCAAAAATATTCGTCAGATAATTTATACTTATGAAGTTACTTCTCGTCTGCAGTTGGAAAGTTGTGATAATCAAATCTCAAACATACAAGATTCTTCCTATTATGTAACGTAAGATTTCTGGATTTGACTTGGACACTCCCTTTAGTTTCACGTGGAAGGATAATCCCCTAAGAGGGGGAGGCCTTGCCCCCGCGACCTTCCCCCATACAAGGCCGCGTTCAAGTTCACAGCTATGGCCGCGAACGTTCCGTTCTACGCAATTCTATCTTCCGGGATTTTGCCATGATAACGTAGACGTTTAATTTTATTATGCGGGTGTTAGGTTAACGTGATTATGGTAAGCTGGTAAACTACTAATAGTTTTACATCATCTAAGAAGTTTAGGAAAGCATCTAATTTATTAATCGCTTTTTATTTTCATTATTTTACATCCACCTAGTAGCAAGTAGGAGGTTTTAATTCATATTATCGGCACGAACCCTGCGCGCGTACTCTTTTACGCAAAATCACAGAGTAGAATTAGATTTAAATACACTTGTTTTGGTGGGACAGCCCCACAGCGGGATAGGTCATTTCAAGATTGTGAGAGTATCAGACTCCTAACTCATTGAAATGTCCCTTTTTAAGGTCCTTGTTGAGCCAGGGCTGCGATAATTTTCGAACAATCCCGCAACCCCGATATAGTTATGAAGTTCATTCACATTCATGTGTTTTCCGAATTTTCCCGACAGAGTACAAACATACAACGCACCTGACCTTTCTGACGGCCGACTACAAATTGGCAATCTATTTAATCTCCCCGCTCCTTCTGTAATAAATGTGTGGGCAGAAGCTTTAGCTTGATTACATCCATTTGATCTAGTACGTACCCATGTAAGGTAATTTTCTTTTATAGGAGCATATAAAGTACTTACCCAGTTATACTTAATTGCCAGTTATCATGCAAAACTTACCGATAGTATTTTGCAACTATGGTTCACAAATTCATAAAAATACTTACTTATTTTTACAGCTATATTTTCCCAGATCATGTACCTAATATAAACCACATAGAAAAGAGCATAGTTCATTTTGGTGTCTTTTTGTTCCAAAGAGCCTTTGTAGCAAGACTTAATTCTTGCCTCTATCGTTTTAAATCCGAGATTCTTAATCAATTACATATCTTATTTATTTATATCTTACAATATCATGACTCTCAATAAATATAATCATAATCAAGACAAGTCTCTGACGCATAGAAGATTAGTTTACAGTTTATCTTTTCAAATTAGTTTAAGTATAGGTGAACGGTCTTACACATGAAGCGTACCTAAGTATCTACCTATCAGTAATTACCAAAAGAACAATGCCTATATAATACTATCAGTAAACAGTAGCATATAAAAAGTGCATTGGCCTTCGGTCGGCTTAGGCTGAAATACCTATAATACTAATTTAATTACAAAGAATGTTTACATATATGTATTTAAAGCTGTGTTTGATAAGGTGAGATTTACGACCTAATATTGGAAGATTAATTGATATCATTTTAAGATATTCGAGGAAATGCGTATGACTGCAGTATCATCTCTCTCGTTCGTCGTCATTTGTCGAATCGTCACTGTTTACGGCAGTTAGCTTTAGGTTCTAGAAAGGTACCTTTACTTAAACATTTACTCCGCCTAGGTACTTCATTGTAGTAAAATTTGTAGTCAAAATCCTATCTCTAGTAAGTAAATCCAGAGATAGAAAGCTTTATGAAATTCATCGTTAGACTGAAAGCTAACGAAAAACTTTTCGGTAATGTTTAGCCAATATTTCACAATAAAGGCTCGAGCAGACCGGATGCGTATGCGTAACCACGCGCGTAGTCACGCGCGTAGTTACGGCGTAACCATGAGTTGTAATGTATGGAAATGTATGAGACAGGCCCCACCGCTTGCGTAACGTAGACACGCGCGTCGTTACGCAAGCGGTGTGGCCTGTCTCATACATTTCCATACATTACAACTCATGGTTACGCCGTAAAGGCTCGGGCAGACCGGATGCGTATGCGTAACCACGCGCGTAGTCACGCGCGTAGTTACGGCGTAACCATGAGTTGTAATGTATGGAAATGTATGAGACAGGCCACACCGCTTGCGTAACGTAGACACGCGCGTCGTTACGCAAGCGGTGTGGCCTGTCTCATACATTTCCATACATTACAACTCATGGTTACGCCGTAACTACGCGCGTGACTACGCGCGTGGTTACGCATACGCATCCGGTCTGCTCGAGCCTTAAATCCTTTCTTTATCAAACTATTAATGTAAACAAAACACTATCTAAAGATATCAATGTCTAAATACTGCTGTTTAAAATTATTGCACATTTTTATCTGGACTGCGAAAGTCTTGACACCCTTTGACGTTACACGTGTCGTTAGTAGACGGCAGATAAAAATGTATTATCCGTCTGCATGTCAAGTTAAAACATACGATAAGTTTTAGGCAAAATAAACCTTGGTAGAATACCTACAATGCAATTAAACTATTTACTTATCTTTAAATCGCAAATCTATATCTACCTAATTAATTCACATTGTTCAGTCCCTTATTCATTACTTGTAGGCATAATTAATTCACATTGTTCAGTCCCTTATTCATTACTTGTAGGCATAATTTATTACCTATGTATGTAAATAAAATTCCATCACATAAGAAAAGAGTATTCGACCGTTAATATGAGTTACATTCGAATTAACAGTCAAATACTCTTTTGCCCAGTAAAGCTAATTAATAAAAGAGTTCGCATATGACGAACAACGTGACCAGAGCTGGCTTTGCCGAGGAAGATGACGAAATCTTGCTTTTCCCTTGCCACATTAACTCTTCGGTTTGAAGCCACGGATATAGTTTTCATATTTAGTTTATTAAACTAACATAAGTTCTTTTTCACATTGTATTTGATTGTTGGTAAGAATATGCAAAAAACAACGTGATCATACTTATTTATGTACCCACAACTTTTTGTAGGTATGTGGTAAATCATGAGTAACAGACATTTACAAAATAAAAGCCCCTTTGTTTCTTCCTAATGACTATGCGCACACGACGCGACGGGCCATGGTGAGGAAATGTACCTGAAACTATAAGTAGGTACCTAATTCCTCTCTAATCTACGCTGAAATATATCTCCTGACTACGCTCAAAACTCTTCCAGCAAATTCTACCCTTATATCTACAAAGAAGCCATATAAAGTCATTGATTCACGTGAAAGAATTACTTGTAAAGTCTACGCATACCAGACACTCGTGCAGAGAAACTTGGATTCAAAGCGTTTCGTTTCACGTGACTCTGAAACGTGGCCTGATGTTTTTAAATAGGACCATGTTGGTAAAAACGTGCCTTTACACATGATTGTAGAAATTAGGCAGTAATGTAGAGAGTGAATTAGTGCCTTAATGAGATAGACATAAGTGCTACGATGAAATAACTCGTAAGGTTAACGGTCGACACACAGGTTGAAAAATGTGTGTGAAAAAGCAACGTTCTCACTATTTCTTGGACTTATATAACCAACTACCTATAATTGAACCTTTTAAAGTCTTTGATTGATCATATTTTATTTATATTTTGAATAGGCACATGGACAACATTCGATAAACTGCCTGTACCTACCTCTAAATTACAAATACCTATTTAGTACCTACTCTATGGCGTCAGTAAGGGCTTTTTTTTTTAATTATACCTATGTAATAATTTGAAATAAATAATACAACATATTTTTTACACTCATTTATTGTTTACGTTTACATTTGTTGTATCTATGCTTCATGACTTTGGTTGAAATTATTCTATTTTTATAACATGATTTCAGTCGCATTTCAAAGAAGTTAATATTTAATTTCACAATATTTTGGTAAAAAAAACTAGGCCACTTTCAATTTTTACAGTTTCGACGACGATATTTCCGTTATGTTATTCTCAATCAAAACTATACAAAATCAAAACTGTATCGAAAAGTTATTGTATTAAGAACTGCATCGAATTCGCGCTCAAACGTGTTACTGTTGACACTCAATCGAAAACATAGTCAAATATCGTAAGAGATAATTGTTCACAAAATAGAAAATATTGACGAGGGACAATGTACCTAGGTATTTTGCATATGCATTTAACATTTTGCTTATTTTTGATTTCGACATCCACCGACCAAAAAATTAATCTTGATCTTCAAGATAATGTTGCAGAAGACAAGAGACCGTAGCATTAGTTTCTGGGAGCTACTAAAAAATAGGTTAAAATTCGGACATCCGTATATGTTCTTCTTTCAAACTGTAGCGTTTCTCCAGTAGACAAGTAACTACAATTATAAATCAGTTATGACGCCTCTTTAGCTTTATTCTTGCAAGGCTTGCAGACCTGACAGCCCTTGCAGCAACATACTCCGCCGGGACACTTGAACTTGCAAGGGTGCACGAGATACTCGTCACCGCACGCGTAGCAGCGACCCATGTTCAACATGTCCTCTAGATCGCATCTATGACAAAACATACATAAGCAACTTTAACTTAATTATGTACATATTGTTTATGTAGGTATAATATACTATACAGTATACAGCTGTTTTCTTTCATTTCACTCTTTTTAAACACTATCTACATCCCTTTTATTCTCATTTTCCTTTCCAGATTTCTTTAGAAATAAGCATTAGGGACCTTTGTTACCTGTCGTCTTTCTTTATTATGTGTGTGTACAAGAATTCGTAAATAAAATAAATAAATAAATTACTTTATGAAAACTGATGACAATAATAAAATTTGCAGTGTATGAGTATCGAGGTACTTATTCTGTCAAAAATCATGTGGATTAAATGAGTAGGTCCATAGTCCGGGTTTTACATTCGATAGTCCTTTGTTTAATTTGCAATATATCACTGATACCAAAACTTGTATTTTCCAGATATTTCTTGTAGGTATAACTGTTTATTATTGCATGTATTGTGCCTAACTTAAGTGATAAAAAGTGCAAATTATAGGTACTGTCACTAATATAATAATTGATGGTCAGTATTCATTGCAATATTAAGATAGTTACAATTTATCTCTGGCTTGTGTGTAACGATGTGTGTAATTGATCGGTCAAGAGCCCGTTATAACGGATTACAATGCGATTGATTGCATCGAAAAATAGACATTTGATATAGGTAGGTATCTAAAATTGCGATAATTTAATCTTGGTTTTCCACAATTTTCCAGGAGGTTACTCAACCAAACTTTTCAACTATGAAAGTTTCGATAAGGCAAAACCCTTCCACAATCACAATTGCCGATCCATATATTATTATATTTTCGATGTTCTTTATCTTCCGATTTCAATAACCTACTGCCTTTTGTACCTTAGTGTAATCCAAGAATCAGGCTAAACGTAAAGGGCTAACTAACCTGCTATCTTCAAGCAGTCTCTTCTCGGACTCGTTGAGTTGGGGTACCGCATACTCCACAATCCCACCCTTACTGACAGTGACTGGAGTCGCGCAATACTGCATGTCGTAGCACTTCTTAGGGTCATCCTGCTCAACTAGAGCGCTGTCGATGAACGTCGGCTTCTCAAATAAACCTGGGTCATTACAAAATAAAGTTTTCAATGGTAATTATATGCTGGCACATTTTGGTTGAGAGTTTTAGCTGAATTTCTCGAGCAGAAAACTTTTGACAGTTATTGAACCGGAAGGGAAGAGTGGACCCAATCGGAAAGTTTTTTTTTTGGAGTAAGAAACATTTACGCACCACTAAAATGCGGAAGGATTTCGTCAAACAGTGTTATAAAGATCGTATGCATAGTATAAAATAAGGAAAAAGAATACCTTTCATTAGGTTAACAACAAATCTGGCAGTCGAGAAGCCGATAGACAAGTGTCCCTGCTCGTTGTTACTCTTCACCTTGCAGATGATCTCGTCGGCCTCACGGACCAGACGCGTCAAGCAATCTGTCTGCGACTGGGAGAAAACAAAATTGCAGGATTGTGAATTTCTACCTTTATTTTTCTGTATAAATGAGCTAAGCATATTGTTCGAGGGATAATAAAAATAGAGCTTCTGCTACTTAGCCCTCCGCGTTGTTCGAAATCCATCATGATTGATTGAGATGAATTAGGTATTTGAATTATAAACACAAGATTAATTTGATTGATTTTATAAACGTGAAGATTTCAATGTTCACCTCTGTTAACAATCTGCACTACCTAAATGATACGAACCACGATCATACAATTTTAAACTCAACTTACTTGTGGGAAGTTGCTAGCTTTACCAGCTGAGAATACGGGGACCCTGGTGCATTTGCCCGTGCCACAAACTACTGGCAAGTTGCTGCTGCTGGGGTCAGCGCCCGTGATGGCACAAAACAGCTGATTGGCGCGCATGGCATTGATGGCATTCACGCCTAGGACTCGTCTTCTGTCGTACACTCGCGACATCTTTAGGGTCTGAGCATGAAAATATACCTAGCTTAGCTTAGAAATTACTGCGCCATATTAATGCAATGAGATGGCCTTTGAAAGTTCTTTTCTGGGTTAATTTTATATCAGCATTCAGCGTGTAACCCATTTTTGTTGTAGCCTTGTAGGTTAACATGCCTAAGATAAGTAGATACCTAAAGCTGCATCATAAAGCGACATGCGTAGGTTTTATCACATAAGACTTTGCCTTTAGATGCCGAATTTTGGAGTCATGGACAGATAAACATAATGATACACGTGATTTAAGTACTTCTATACATTCCGTTCACGTAGGTACAGTCAAAAAGATTCTCCAAAGAATACCAAATGTAACACCATTAACCAAAAATTGGCTAGTGTTTTTTCAGGAGTTTTTCATTTCATGACGCGCATACCCAAGATTCTTTCAACTCACATGAAGGCACAGAGCGAAGTTGCAGTCAACGGGCGGGGTCTGGACTGCCACTATAGCGTGGGGACAGAACTGCGCGATGGCGAGGGTCGCAGTGCGCACATGCTGCATGTTCTGGAAGAACAGATGCCGGTCCCAGGTGTTACAGCAAGGAGGCAGGAGGTACGCCCCGCCGCAGATCAGGACTACATCAGCTTCCTACGAAGGAGAAAGATACAGCAGTCTATTGTAAGTTGGTGAGGCTTTGCTATAAAAAAAAACTACCATAATTTCTACTCTCACGCGATAACAGATCTTGAAAAAATGGTGGTAATTAGAAAATTCTTAATACTCTAATAGGTAGATATCATATTAAATAACAGTGTTATCTTTTGAAGTAGCACTGCAATAAGAGATGAAATTACCGATAAGCACGATAAACTTAATCAGTGGTAGATACCTAACTACCTAAATTAGCTATCTGTGCTGATAGCAATAACAGGTACTTACTAGTAATGCGTCTTTGAGGAACATGCGACCTTGGTAAGCTTCGACCTCTGTGCTGGTGTCTATGTGAGCTAAGTCGTTGGCCACGCCGAGCACTCCGCGCTCCGCGAACTCGTCATACATGGCGAGTGTGCGAATGATCTTCTGCTGCTTGAGGAAGAGGCACGCGATGCGGCCCACGTCGCTTCCAGCGCCCACTACTGTTACCTAGAAAATGGGGGAAGCTGGGTTTCCTTTGATAAGATTGACTGTTGCAAATAGTCCTAAGCTGGACTGATTCATTGAGATCTAGTATCTATTTATTAGTGTTCGGCGACTTTCCGTGTTATTGTTCTTAAGCTACTACTGTAAATTCAATGTTCAGTACCATATAAAAAATATATGATTGTTCAGTACATCAACGTAGGACTAACTATAGGTACCTGGTGTACCAAGTGCTGATTTTGAAACTTGAACCTTTGCGAAACCACACGATAAATGTAAACAGTCCTACATCATTCAATATAACTACAAGCAGACTATCATTTATCAACCACAGACCTTCTGCGGAGGGACCCGGGGAACGGGACAGAATCTCTCGCACTCCATCTCAATCTTCTTTAGAGTATCAGATAGCACGAAGTTCTGATAACCACGCCTTGGCTGCTCCTGACTTCTCCTATATACTCTACCTGATGGAAACCCCAACCTCGCTTTTGAAAATGTACCAGGCATGAAAATCCGCCCTAAGATATTCGTTGGGCGTGACATTTTATTATTTGAAAAAGAAAACGGTATGCTAAAGATCTCTTCGTCTTCTCATCAGTTCTTGAACGATCACTAACATCAAATATATTTTTGACTATAAATTTTGATTTTATTCTTGCATTGTTTGTTACACTGACATTTTCCTGTACTGAATTGTGTTGGACAGCAGAAGTCATCGGTCATAGAGAAATTAGATTTTGAGTATTTAAAGAAAGAGTTTTCTTTCAGTTTTACTACTCTCTACGACCAGGATCGAGGCGCCGGGGAAAGAAGGGAGATGCCTCGCATATTCTATCAATTTGGTAAAAACCATTTACCAATTTCTTCGAATCTTGTTTTTTAAATATGATTATTTTTAGTTTACTTTCTATGTGTATGTGTTAACTTCAAATAGTAGGTACCTAAGGCTCTAGACAGACGAACTGCATTTCAACTGTAAAATGAAGTTCAAGGGCAGTTTGAATGCAGTTGACACGACTGCAATAGAAATTTGCAGTTGGCTTGCAGTTGAAATGCAGTCCGTCTGTCTAGAGCCTAAGGGTCGCGGCGCCGCACCGCGCCGCGCTCTTACATTTTCCGTGCTCTTACGGCCGCTGCCGGCCGCTGCTCTTTCAGTGGGAATTGACCCTAATAGATCCTAGACGGCAATTAAACCTCCTGTAGACCCATTACAGGGGCTTAAGAAACGTCAATGGCTAAGAGCACGTTTCCAAGAGAGGGACTTATGGGAGTCTTATAGGTCCAATTTGACAGAACCATCATTACGATCTTGTGGTTCATTTATTTTCTTAATCCAATTTCAAGGAACAAAATACATAAAAATAAAACAACAAATAGAACAGACATCAATTTAATAGATATAAGTTTCACCTATATATTATGTTTAACATTCATAATGATTATTATTATATTGTCTACCCATATACAGGCATACTTGTTTATGTATAGATACAACACGGAGGAATTAAAAATGACTAGAACTATAGAGAGTGAAAGCCGCCCAGACAACTTTACGTATCAACAGATTGTCGTACTTACGTTGCTAAGTACTGTGCGTACGGCATTGTGACGTCACAACCCAACGGCATTCATTACACAGAAATAAAAGGCCCACTATTCACTATGGCACCAACATGGAAGAGGAAAATTTTTAGTTTTATTTATTTTAATTGTACAATTGTTGAGATGAATAATTAGGATGTGTACATACGTATTTGTAACTTTCTTCGTGAAATTACGCCATGTTCCATGTGCTATAATGAACACGAGCCTTATTTTTTTTTACAGGAATCAGTACAAATAAGTTTTTAATAAACCTGTGTTTGCCGTTCAGTTGTAACAACACTTTTGGAACTTGAATTTCATGATACACACAACTCTTAAAATAAATCTATTGCGTAATTACAAACTGTTGACAACCTTCCAAATAATAAAATCTATAATAAATAACTAAGAAAACGGGACGTAAAGGTCTGTGCAAAATAAAGTGGTACAACAATATCAATACCGAAAACTGCCACAGTAATCATATCACACTAAATTGATACCATCACAAACCTTTCGGGTCAATACCACACCGTTCGACACACACCTTAATAAAAGTTAAACTTTATTGATATCTTTCTGGCACACAATTTACAAAAAAACCTTAATATAAACAGATCTTTGCTAAGATTCAATAAGTGCGACTAAAATCTATTAAAATATTAAATCAACAAAATAATTAACAACATCAACATTCCTTTAGACATTCATCAATTTCTCACAAAACATTATCTATGGTTACTTAAAAATGCCCGCGACACTTCAGTCGGTTATGTTAAAATTAAACATTTGAGAAAAACGTGTCGTTAAATTAAATATTATAATTAAACACACACATTATTTAAAAATAAATTGTCTTAAATATTTCGGATAGCTTATAATACTTGTCCCCTTATCGACAAGGCTCCAGCATTTATTCTCAAAACATTCCGAGACCCGAGTATGAACATTAACAATCAAACTATGTTTAATAAAAATAAAACAATCCAAATCACATTTTCTGCTATGCAATACAAATAGGTTTTTGTTTTAATAAAATGTATAGCTACCAATGTAATAATGACTCAGGAGTCCATTTTTATAAATAAGTAGATTTTTTAAATAATTTAGTACTTAGTATGTTCTTGTTAATTCATTGCGCAAGCCAAAAAAAAATACGTTAAAAGATTCTTCAAAATAAATATGTTATTAAATGCGTAAGTAGATATGCTTAAAAAAATAATTGATACTAGCTGCATTCAATGAAAATATAATAAAAACGTGTTTATAACATTCAGAAACGCCATTCCACTCTTTAGAAATTATAGGGTTTTGTATCACACAACATTATTTCAAACGAATGCATCCATTAACGGCAAGAGACGAATTTCGCCGAATTTACATCGCCAATAAAAATACGACCTATTTACTCAGATTAAGTTTTTGCCACACATATAAAGCCAAAGGTTACTTATTATAAAATATCTCGAATATAATTTCATTTCGGTGTTTAAAATTTCACAATTTGAAACAGACACGTCTTTTACGAGTAATGTTGCCAGATGAAAATAAAATTTACCCATCAACGTTTCATTTTACGCAGTGCCCGACGGCTCTCTACGGGGAAGTGAGACAGGGTTCTAAGACACCCACTGCAGCTCCGAATATCGAACATTTACAACTACCTCTCATTATATTCACAACCCGTCGCTAGTGACGCTTATTAAGTAGATCATAAGAAATGTGCCGATCACTTGTTTGTACTCCGCTTGAAAATGTTTGTGCTTGACGGAAGTTTACATCGTGTAGGGTTTTGTGAATTACGTTAAAATATTCAATGCTAAGCAATTTTAATTTGGTATAATATAAGTAAAGTGAATCGTCTTTTAATTCGGTATTCTGTAATTACTATCTCATGTTAGGGACCTTCGAATCAACATGTCTGAGCCTGCTAAAGAATTTGTCCTGCTTGAGTTAATAATAATTTAGAATATTAACCACAAAAACACGGTGTAAAATTATTGCAATAAGGACTATGCTGTGTGAGCTCGTCCTTACTGTTTGTCAAAATCTTAATCAGTAAAGAAAGCTAGAAAGTCTACGTAAGATTTATTTTGAACCTTACGCTTTTGGTAAACTACCAGACTGGGATTGATCGGACATGGAACCGGCGCAAAGAGTCTTGTAAATATAAAATCTCGTGACAGATTTTAACAATTAGTAAAAACAAGATGCTGTATATTCTCAAATCATTTCAAGCGGAGCGATTGTACATAGCTATCCTTAGAACTATAGCTATAGGTATATTACATTTTACAACGGTATGACCCATAACGCGTTTCAAGAGACATTACACTATCTAGAATTTACAGTAGATATAATTAAAAATTGTAAATATTTAGGAAACAACATCAAAAATATAGATTCTAAAATCGGTTTGAAAAATATAGGTTAGTCTGATGTCTGCATCGAAACATGGAAGAACAAGCTGAAAGTATAGCCTTGTATAATAAAGTAGAATAAATATTTGATACAAAACAATTCAGCAACTATAATGAATTATGTAAACTCGTCTAAAAGTCGACAATAACATCGAAAACTTATAAGATAGAAGCCGTAAGCAGGAAGGATCAATGAGAGTAGATTCAGTAGAAATGAGCAAACAAGATTAACAGCGTTAACATATTGCGTAACGTTTTGCTGCCTAGATAGAAAATTCGAAGACAGACGAAGAATTAAAACTATTTGGTTATGGGTGCGTCAGAGACCGCTCTGTATTGAATTTGTATGGTAAAATAGAAAGAAGTAAATATACAGCCTGCCTTATGACAACCCAGTATTAATAACAAAGGGCTGCAACAGATCACTAAACACACACAAACCGCAAAAGGCAAACCAATGCAGATTAAATACAGATCTATATATATAATTTATCGTAGCTTAGCTTACGACCTTACACCAACCGTTATATAATAATAGGATAGTCTAGAAATATATATATATTAGAATATACATAATCAGATAACTCTTTTAAAAATAAATAGTCAATATAAAATGTAACAAGTATACGAGTTTCACTTACGGACTATTTACCTAACAGCCGAGAGAATGCGGAGCCACCCGCCACATCACGCTATCGAAGCTGCAGTCGGATTACATACTACGAGATAACTCTGAACATCTACTTGGCTGAATCACGCGAACTTTAATCATTAATTATTATATTATAATCTATAATGTAGCCAAACACGGAGACCACAGCGATAGACTACACAAATAAATACTTTAAGCGGGACCGATAATATAATTAAGAATAAAATATATTAATATATCCTTAAATAGCCAATAAATATAGTATCTAAAAATATTGGGGCAATTTTGGGGCAGTCGTCCTACCCGGAGTTAGAGTTAGACTTCACGAAGGTAATACAAGACAAATCGAAAAATACATCAACGATTGGGAATTATCATTAAAATCCAAAACTGAAGAGAAGCTTAGGCCTTCTTGTGAAATAAAACACATGACAAGTGCAAGCTGCTGTGGTTCTAATACAGAACAGACGTGACCTACATCTTACCTAGAGACAATAATTTAATTACACAAGGCAAGAACAAGTCGTGTTTCACTTTAAACATCCGTATATCTACTCGTTACACTGATATTATTCTATCTACTATCTAATTCAATCATTTGTATCAACGAACGGGGATAACAATGCCAAAAACGGGTCATTAGAAGAGATATACTTATTAAAAATTTAGTTGTGGACGTCGGGAGAACGTTAAAATCGAGCTGATAAATTCAAATATCCGCCTAAACATCGATCGGATAGCATCCCTCACACATCCACCGCGCGGGATGCCACGCACAGGAAGGCCACTTGCTACAGCCCACAGCGCCACACCTACACTATCCCGCCTACGTGTGCCGACACCGCCCTACACTACCCTCCCACATCCAAGTGCCTACTGCTGATATCTAAAACGAATATTCTGTATTTACCACTGACTCTAAACTACGAACAACTTACAAAGTGTACAACTTCTCATTTGTGCATTAAAACGTAATAGTTTATTCATATAGGGCGATTTAACATCGCGTATTAAGCTCATTAGGTCGTGATCTAAACGAATACTATGTCGAGCTACCTCACACTCAGCCATTCCTTCAGTGCTACCGGGGAAGTGCCTAAACATTACGAACCTAATCATCACAAGTTTCCGATGGAAATCTAAATTAAACCCATATTTTATAATATCTAACACATTGATATTACCTCACACTCCTCAATATTAAATTTATCAACTATTGTGTCAAATACATACGTCATAGCAAAGACAGATCGATAAATATAGTCGAGAGATAGTAAGAGGTTCCCTGTTTCCATGTTTTACTTTCTTGTTTTATATCAGAATCATTTGTGACGTTATTATAAGGACTACTGAATATGAACACCATTTTATTAGTAGTGTTGTCACCGAACATTATGTTTGAATTAAGAATGTTATATTGCAGTAGTCTTTTCTGATAAAATAACTTGCCACAAATAACCCCAACGGTATCTAAAATTTATATTTTAACGATAATAAATGTATTATAAAGTAGATTTAAAAGTTAATAAATACGTGGGACCAAAAAACATTACATCCATGGCACTTATACCATAACTAGGTTTTTGTACAAGAAAACGTTTGATAAATACAATAAAAATAATGGCCACTCTCTTAGCTCGCTGACTAACGGCGAGTACAAAATATATCGAGAGCATCGTGCCATAGACGCCATATTATACAATATACCGCTAAACAAAACAACAGATTAGCTGTTACATGTAAGTAGAATCAAAATAATGGCCAGTTTCTAGTTTTAAAGCTTAGAAATACGCCCATGGCAAGATGCACTTTAAATGTATGACAAGGCAAGTACAATAGGTCAAGACTTAAAACCTTACTATAGATAAACTGCCTAATATCGTAAATCGACTAAGACTGTACAACACCTCGCCGTAGCATTACAACTAAACGAATTTACCTAAGTTTTGGCAACTACCATATTCCACTTATTCGGTACGGAAAGTGCATAAGTCAGTATATTAGCGATAGCCAAGTCATAAGTTAATATTGCACTATTTAGTTTCATGACGTGATCACTTTGGATACTTTTCTTTGTTGGCAACACTTTGAAAAGTGATATTAAGGTTTAAACAAAAGAACAACACTCAAATTGTTTGTTTTAAAGTGGATTGAATCAACACGAGCTGTCAAATTCATTGCAATGTTCAGAGAAAATGTATCCAAATGAACAAATGCCTTAAATCTATGTAGAGTACTGAATATCATTAAATATAATTTATTGCAAGTTTCGATCAGAGGAGACGGATGTAAATACTATTTTATACTATATTATTGCTGGTACTTATTTAATCAATTCGAATCACGAAAATGAAGTATTTATTACGAAACCACTACAGGAGAGAACAATTTTAATTATTGAAAAGTATGTACTGATATCATTTTCACGATAGCAATATTGATTGAAAAAGAAATATTTTAATGAACTGAAATATATTTTTGCTAAGACTAAACTACTAAAAACAATAAAGCTGCGTTACACATTCAAAAAATTCAGTTTTAAAGTTAGTTAGAATATTTTATGTATCGATAATTTAATATCGACAATAGCTACAAATGTACTGCACTATGAACAATATGCAGGAACAATATGCTATCATGAAAATAATAATAACCACTAATTTTAATCGAAACAAAATAGTGACGTTTCAAAACCTTACTCTACCAAGTTTATGTGTTAAAATCAGTAACATTAAGTACTTTGAGCCTATGAAAGCACCATTGAAATATAAACCTCTCTATTATTATAAATAAAACCCGTAATACAGTTACTTAGTTCCTCTAAAGAAGTCGCTATTGGAACTATTTAACTTTCCATAGCAGGAGGAAGACTTCTCTAACGAAACTTTATTTTCAAAAACTGTTAAAAGGTTTTCTATTAGAAAGACTTTTTTTATATATTTCTTTTGTAGTAAATGAATTAAAAGAAACACGTTGTTTTGAAGACTGCTCGTCGCTAATATCTAATGGAGGCGCTTGTCTAAGGCTGCGATTACTTCTACACGACACAAGCCTCTGATAATACTATTGGCAGTGAGTTGTAACTTAAATATCATATACATGGTGTTGTCATTGGCACATTACTTTAAAATTACCGGAATGAAAGTGACTAAGTGCCAAACGTTTTATTAAATACATTCGTCTGGAACTCTCGTATTAAAGAGGATTGTATCAAAACTACGCAAGGTTCGCGAACATTCTATTTGGTTTATGTAATTAACTATTGCTACTTGGGAACGCTTGTACACTACTGTAATACTATCTACTATAGTCTAAGGTCGTATTGTCTATCAGTAGTTGTGTCTGAAGCTTGTCTTTCGTGACTGACTAAATATATTTGGAGTTTCACTAGATCGGATCAGTGCAATGGCCCATTATCACTAATACCTAAACATTATTGGCGTTTTAATGACTAAGCGAAAAATGGAATGTTAATCTACAACCTACTGTTACTGACATCTGTTAGTACGATTAAACAATGCAAAAGAAGCCATTATACTTAATATGATAATATTCGATAATCATAGACTACACAGATGCTATATAAACCCACGTTAATATATTAATGTGTTGTGAATCAGTAAAACGCTCGTGATGTATTATTTTCGTACCTAATTTGTATTAACGAGTGCATTACAAAAGTTTAATGTCAATTCCAATAAATCAATCTATGAACCCTCAAGTTACATTGAATATTACAAATAAATAAATTTTAAAATCTCCACTCGAAACGCATTCACTAACCAGCAAATATTGGAATAACCATCATAAGAATCAATTTCATAATAATTTCTTTACAATATACGGAATTAATATAAGCTACGTCTACGTATAATATAAAGGAAGATCTATTAGTGAGATTGTACGAAATAATTAGGTACGAGATAGATAACGGAGTGAACAACCAGAGTTGTGCTTTAGATATGTATCGAGTAAGCCGCGGAGCCCGCGGCGCTGACTAGGACGTCGGACAAGCGACCAAAGCTCAACCGCTTAACACTAATTCAATTAAATGCAATACAATTCCCGAGACACACTACTTATCATTAAAGTATACTCTATTTTATTTAACAAACGAGTACTGAGTCGCATATCTCTCGCACAATTCATGTATTAACGGTGAGTCTGAAATTTTTGAGGCATTATTAATATCGAAAACTTCTATATACTGTAGTGAAAATTCAATTAATATTGTACCATTTTAATTTTTCTGACATCTGCTAAGCTTTCAATAAACAATTGCAACTTCCAAACAGCTTAGCTAATACTATATTTACATAAACAACCTACAACTAATATAGAGTTATACCATTTAACTATAGCGTTTGTTTAGAACGGATTTTTTTGTTCTTGTGAAGGAATATAGAGCCAGTGAAAGTGTTCAGTACTCGTTTGTTAAGAAAACACAGAGTATAGAATAGAGGACAATCTTATGGAGAAGTATTCGCGCTACCCTGGAGCCTTGGCGCGGGCGGGCTCGTGCTCGTGCGGGAGGCGATAATATCACAGATACCTGCGCGGCCCACGCCTGCTCTAGCCCTCCGCCGCGCCGCACAGCCGCTCCAGTTCCAATAGTTCCTGCAATACGTGCAACCCTAGTATAGTAAACTGTTCTAACGGCTATTGTCAATATTAAACGAGAATTATGGAATTAGTAGGATATCAGCAGGTGGTCATTAGGGTGTCAGCGTGAAGTCATTATGGTGTCATCATGACGTCATTAGGCCGTCAACATGATATCATTAGGCCGTCAACATGATGTCATTAGGCCGTCAACATGATGTCACTAGGGCGTCAACATGATGTCATTAGGGCGTCGACATGACGTCATTAGGCCATCAACATGATGTAATTGTGCAGGCAGCATGATGTCAGTAGAAAGTCATTGGGGTGTCAGTCGTTACGGTGTCAACTTGACATCAAAAGGAAATTGGTGGGGTGTCATCATGGTATGATTGTGGTGTCAGTAGGGTGTCAGCGTGATGTCAGTAGGTGCGTGCATACCTGGTCGCGGTGCTTGAAGAGCAGCTGCAGCAGCTTGTCGTGGTTGCGCGCGAGCTGCTCGCGGCGCGCGGCGTCCTTCTGCTCCAGGCGGCAGCACTCCGCCACGCCGCGCTCTACGGACTGAGGGGAGACGGTATTGTTACGTATTGACCAATACATATATCAGTTTAACCTTCTTAAACCTGTTTTATCTAACCGGCGACATTACAAAGTATTATTTTAGAATCACTTACATCTAAAATCTAGCCGGCAACATCGCAAACAATTACATTTGAACTCGACAAAGACTAGTAAAGGTCGGCCGAGGTGCGGACAGAGCTTGACTTCAAAACCACAAAGATATTCGCACACACGCAACAAACAGTCATAAGTTGCGGAAAGAACTTTGTAAACCAATTAGGTACTTTTTTACATATTATGTAATGGTGTAATTAGCAAAAAAAAACTATATTTAAAATTAGATAGTGAGAATAATAAATTACCTGCGAATGTATCTCTCGCTTTATTCTATTAATTTCGTCTTTATCTCTGTTGGTCTTCTTGGCTAACGCTTTGACGTCCTCCTTTCGCGAGTTCGCCAGCCTAGTTAGAACTTCTTTCTTTTCTGCTTCTAATAAATCCTGTAACAAAAAAAGAACGTCAGTCATTTTCTAATTATATATTTTTCATCAGTGCCATGACTAAAATGATAATCTAAGACAGTAAGATTTTGTTTAATTTTGTTGATTTCAAAACGCATAGGTATCCAACTTCTAGAAAACTCTAGAACTAAAGATCGTTTCCTTTCATTAAGATAGTTCGAAATAATTACAGGGACCCTGGTACACGCAAAAGAGATGAAATTTAGTCATCAATTAGTTATTTAATGACTTCCCACCTTCCGTAAGGCGATTCGTCCAGACCAAACACGCACCAAATCTAGAGCATAGTCAGCTTAGTAGTTGTGCTGTACAAATTCATAGATATAACTTCGCCAACCGTCGTTTTGCAGCCTAAAACAAAGTGCAGTATCCAGTACATACCGAAAGCGCCTTCATCTGCTGATGATGATCAGCTCGCACGTGTTTCTCTAACGCAGCGTACACCGCGTGGTGGCACTTGAGCCTCAACTCACGTTCCATCGCGAGGAACTCGCCGCAAGATTCCTCGGCGCTTGCGTGAGCGTCGCTACTCCTGGAATATAATAATTACATTAATATAAAGAAAGAAAAGTCAATTATATATATTGACACTCCATCTTCCTGCCCTGTTCCCAGTCATTTGGTGTCGGCGCAATATGTATTTTTCATCCATACCTCTCTGTCAGACGTCATACTAATCCACTTCCTTCTAATTGATGTCCTCTTTCTTTATTCATATTCTCTTTTCTTTCTTTCATATTGACACTCCATCATAAGTTTATATTATAAGAAAATAAACTTGCAAGCGCCTACCAGGGTACAGGCTACATGCTCATATCGAAAAGATCAGACATATTGAATTGGTTAAATAATTCAAAAGGTATTGTTTAAGATCACCTGTTATCATCTTTAAACCTATATTTGTATTTCAGTTAGTTTATTGTCTTATCGGGCGACAAATAAATGCATTCTGGGAATTCCTCTAAGCACAAGGAAAAAAACTTTAATACATCCTAATTTTAATCAATAGGTACCTAACTATGGACACTTACATATTTTTCGAAGACAGTCTTTTAACAAGTTTGTTGCTAACGTAAAACTTGGAGGTAGCCGGTTTCTTTTCCTTATCGAACTTGCGCCGGAGTGCGTCCAACTTTCGCGCCAACTCCGCTTGTTTCTCGCGAACAATCTTCATAGATAGGAGATTCTCTAACGTTTCTTGTAACGATTCATCCGACGTACCATTTGTTTTACCCTCTGCATCTAAAAATAAGGGAAAACATGAATATGTTTTATAGGTAGCCAGAAAAAATGTAAATACCTATGTCGTTTAGTTTGGTTATTAGGAGAATTTGTAATTTTTGCATCAAAACAGGTCCTGAATTACCTAGAATTTAATGAATTTTAAGTTCAATGGCATATTGAGGAAGGAAATATGTAAAATGTCAGACGAATATTTGACATCCGCAGAATGCATTAGACGAAAGATGTTTTACCCGTTCGAGTTGGCGAAACCAACTCGAACGGTAAAACATCATCGTACGTATATTCGTCAGGTCGGATTAAAGACTATTTAGTTGCTTACTTTTATCGACGCAAAATTTTGTTTCAACGATTTTCAAGACAGTGAAATAATGTGACACAAAGTATAAGCACGTAAGTCCCTACTTTTTTAATATTAAGAAAACTTTGAAAATTATATAACGGAATATTAATTTTCATTATATTTACATGTATAATAATTGATTAATTGATAGCCCCAGTTTCAGATGAAAAGGTATGAATTAGCATTCTAATTTTTTAAATTAGAGATATAATAGTACATAGACACATGACAAGCAACTATTCGAACCCATGAAACGCAGCGAACCTATCTAACTACTCACTATCACTATCTTCACTATACCCACTATCCTTATTGTCCTCACTATCCCCACTACTCAAGCTACTTAGACTACTATCACTACTGTCATCCCTACCATGTGAGTTCTTGTCATTGGGCGGCAACGGCGACGGTATGCTGGTGCTCTCGGTCTCGATGAACTTCTTCGTCTCCATTACAGCTTCCTTCAGGGGACTGCCGTCCGGAGCGTCTTCTACTTTGATCTGCGAAATTATTGAAAATATTAAAATAATCTCAAGATTGCACAAAGAAATGGCTACAAGTCTTGAAAGGATTGCATTTATTCGTATTATGCAGACGTAAGGCGACTTAACCTAGACCGACAATCGATTGAAATGTGTCTCGCGTCCATATTCATGTCTGCTGTAGGGATTTTAAACCTTATTGATCTAGTAATAAAGTTGTCCGGGCGGACTGCTGAACTGATGGTCAAGGGGTCGATTCCCGGTACGGTCAACATTTGTGTGATGTGATGAGTATGCTTGTTGGGTGTGGGCTTTAAAATATGTATTAACTTTGAGTTTGACTTACGGGATGTGGCAGGGAGCGTCGCTCTGGCCGCTCGGGGCTGTCGGCAGCCCGCTTGGGGCGGCTGGGCTGCGCGTCACTCGGTACATCAGTGTCTTCCGTCAGCTTAGCTAGTTGGTGTTCACGCTTGTCCAACTCGCTCTGGTATTTGATGGGGTTGGCCAGCGCTTCTGCGAGTTCTGACAGCCGGTCTGGTACGTAGTCCTGAGAAAGATAAAATTGTTATTAGTTTTTCAATGAGGGACTGTAACATCGATGTGATTACTCTCTCGTAAGTTGAATCCCGGAACGAGTCGAAAATGGTTTGTTGATTTTAGAAACTTTCACAAAACAGCCTGGAGTTTAGATGCTGGCGGTGTTAAAAACCCAGTACTACCGTACCTGGAGGGGAACGTAAAACTAAAATCCCCGAAAGCTACGTAAGAGCCCGTCAGGCGACTTGAAAAAACTCTGACACTAGGGTTCGTTAAGTGATTAAACCTGCTGCTGAATCGAAGAAAATTTCAATTATATAACGTACAACATTATTTGCAATGCTTCCTTCACTTACCTTAACAACAACAAGTAACAACAAGCTCCCCGGCAGAGGCAACCCGAGCTCGGTGCGCAGGTTGACGGACCGGTAGCCGGGACACAGGCCCAGTACAGGCAGCACTCGGTGCCCCAGCAGTCGCCCGCTCTCCTCGTGGGCTGCTATGCGAAGCATCGCTAGTTCTGGTAACACCACCTGTAGACAATATACGTCGTACATTAATGCTGTTGCTGGAAATGTGTGTCCGTGGGTCTTTGACCGTCGTCTTCAATATTTTTTTTATATTTTAAAGCAAGGACAACAATTTTCTGTAGGTAAGCTTAAAAAACTAAACTAGAGGAGTTTCTAGGGCCCTTCTTCTCAGCAGCAGAACTACAGATAATAGAGAAGGTTGAGCATTATCTTTTATTTTGACATTCGAAAAGTGCTGACAAAACAAATGCTTTTAAGTTTCTTCCAAAGCGGATGAAACACGCAAGGGCAAAGCTATGCATAGGTAAAATTCATGCCGTATCCATCAATTATAACTTTTAATTCCACCAATTATAAGTAGTTCGCTATTTGATTGCGCCTTGGCCGCGACTAATACTTACCATTCTTAATACCATGGTATACGGCGATCACCCATTTAACTAATAGAACCACACCTTAATTACTTAAAACACTGTTCCTAATAGGTCCTACAGAAGAAGTTTTATATAGCTTACTTCACGTGTTCTACTGAAAGTTATATCAACGTAATGATGATTGGTGTGGAAAGAAATGTTGCGTAGTTTAGGGTACTAGCCTACTTATATCCATAAAAAAATACTCATAAAACCGGTAATCACAAAATACAAATACAAATGACAAATATTAATCTGATTTGAATTAGAAATAAATGCCTAAAGCAATGCAAAAAAAAAAAGCTTTATAATTTAGGTCAAAACTATTCCTGTGCGTAATTGTTTCATTAATTCTAATTGCGATACGTACGACCAAACTGAATACGTGCCAAATTTATTTGACAGCGAAAAAAAAGAAACAATATTGAGATATCTGAGACCAAAAAAAATAACCTTGACGATGCTGAGCGACTTCTTGCTAATCGAATGACTAACGCTTAAGCTTCGGATGTTTTCCGCGTACAAACTTTTCAATGTAAACCATACGCGATACATTGCTTCTCACCCAGCGTTTAAAAGGTTTCTATTGTACGAACAAATCAAGGTTAATGGTCATTGTCGATAAAAACCGAAACATCGAGCAAACACCTGTGAAATGCGCAATTACCCGCTTTTTACCGAACATCCGGTAGTAATGTAATTACCGTACAATGCATATTGTATAATTCATACGTTTGAAGGAATAGAAAACCATTTAAAGCAACGATCGAACGAGTCGATTATCTACCTATTGCGTTACGGAAAATCGTGTTTAGAGTCACGTACAGCTATAAAAACTTAAGGCCTAAAGCGTATGAGTTAATTTGCAAAAAGCATGTTTTTGATTATATTGTGAAAAGGTAAGATTTTAAAGATTTGATTTGAAGAGTAGTAAAAGAATAAGCCCTATTCCATAGGTGTCAAGCGTACTAAACCATTTACACCTATTCATTCAATAGAAACAACCGCTCAGCTGATCACGTAAACACGCATAAATTCACACGTAACCAAACCGCGGAATGGGTTATTAAATTTATTATCCCTATACATTATTAGTGGAGATTTCAAACAATCCTTAATTGCAGTCACTCGTTAAGTCAATCAGTGACTTTGTAGTCACGGCATTGTGTCGGCGCCGGCGCACCGGACTGACGTGTAAACAACGCCAACTCGAGCCATATGGCGGGATTCAAAATCAAACAGAAACATGTGTATAATATTATTGTTCTGCGGTTCAATGTGTAGCGAAAATCGATCGAAAACTTCAATGAAAGGCAGAAGACACATTTTCCTTATTTACGTGTCAGCTGTTTTCTCTAGAAATTCATTCAACGACTACGTCATCGGAGGCGTTTATGAAATTAATTAATTCATTATAAAGCCGCCATAGTAACAGTAATAAATAAAGGACAATGTAAATAACTATAGTTCGGCCATTCAGAGAATGCGTTCCTGACACGTCGCGATTGAACTGACGACGTAACTTTGCAATGGCGTTGCAGTTACGATAAAAATATTTTTGCTGGTTGTTTACCGTTTTAACAATTGAGGAGCATTAAAACAACATTATTATATCAATAATCAATGAATGTAGTTACGTCGTCAGTTCAATCGCGACGTGTCAGGAACGCATTCTCTGAATGGCCGAACTATAAAATTACTGAATTTCTACGTCATTCGTGGTGACGTCTGTACGTAACTCGCGTGCATTGTACTCTGCAGAACTATGTAGGCACCCATAACTTAACTGTTCTTATATAACAATAAAGAACATTATATTTACTGAGAATTTAATAAACTCCACAAATGTGTAGCATTTATGACTGGCATCATGTGAACCGTAATACAGTGTGAGTGTGATACTTTAACAGAAATAAAGCTTTGACAAATTGCAAAATAGACTTTAACACCCTAAAATAAGGTCCAAAATCCTACCTTCTTAAAAACAAAAGGCTCCTCCCCATACACGGGGTTGATGCCGTTATTCGGGGCTACTCTTGTCCGGAACTTCTTGCGCACTGTGTCGGCGGGTAGACCGAACATGTCAACTTCTACGTATGTGCCGCATCGCTTGGTCATTACCAGTTACAGACAATATGCCCGAAGAAAACGTCAAAAATTGAAAAATAGACCTTAAAATAAGCTTCAAAATCCTACCTTCTTAAAAACAAAAGGCTCCTCTCCATACACAGGATTAATGCCGTTATTCGGGGCGACTCTTGTCCTGAACTTCTTGCGCACTGTGTCGGCGGGTAGACCGAACATGTCCACTTCTACATATGTGCCGCATCGCTTGTCAGTTAGCAGTTGTCCTGAGAGGACCGTGACGGATAGTGTGCCGGCGATAATGCCGTCGACTGTACTTTCTGCGAAGGGATCGAGGCGCCGATCCTGGAAAAAAAGTAGGGGGTTGAAATAGATTAGGGGTGAACATTTATTTATATCATAGTGGTCTTGCATGTATTTATCGCTCTTTCTCGCCCCTCTTCTTTTTAGTAAACATGGCAATGTTTATTATAGTTTTCGATGTTTATTACAGTTTTTCATAGATTTTACTGTATGAAGATTTCCATGACAACAGGTCGTTAAAGGTGAATTCGAAAATTAAGTTCAGATTTTCTCTTTAAGGTTTGAGAATAATAAACGAAACCAAAACATTTTCTTATAGAATTTATTTTTTTAAGGATTTTACATATAGGAGTTTACATATTACTCACCTTTCTCCTCATAAACTCAGGTTTCAGCAGATATCCACATCGCCGGTTGTATTCATACGTGCCCAAATTGAGTTGCATCGCCAAATCCAACGTTTGATAGTTGAGCGCCACCAACTGACAGCCGGCGTTCCAGAAAACCTGCCACACATGGACTTTATAGCTAGAAGATTCTAAGAAATAACTAAAATAGACTGTTTCTTAGAAAATTATTATCATTATAGTTCGGCCATTCAGAGAATGCGTTCCTGACACGTCGCGATTGAACTGACGACGTAACTTTGCAATGGCGTTGCAGTTACGATAAAAATATTTTTGCTGGTTGTTTACCGTTTTAACAATTGAGGAGCATTAAAACAACATTATTATATCAATAATCAATGAATGTTATAATTTTGTGCCAAACTGAGTGTCAAATAACTTGGTAAACAATATTTTTCTAAATCTATACTGCGCTATTACAAGGTTATGTCAGCGGTTTATATTTTGTAGTGCTGTGCTAAAAATAACAGGCAAGTATCGTAATCTGTTCTTATACAGTTATAATATAAAATAATACGTTTGGATTTTCTTTTTAAGAATTGGAAAATAATGGACTATAAGACTTAATTATAACGTTTATGAAATATAAAAATAAAACTATGACCAAACCGCATTTTTATACTTAGATTAAAAATGGTAACCCCAAATGGCGTTATGGGCCGCCATTTTGTGACGCTAAAACAGTCGTCCGTTGTCGTTTCGTGCGCATAGACCACGTTTTTCAAGTGTTTTCGATCTGTTTTTATTTGATTACCCGGCTTTTGTTAGACCGAGATATCAGGATTGATTCTGTTATTGATAATAATATAATTATACATGTAGGCGAACATGATGATGAAGACACCACCTCCTCAAGCAAATCGGAGTCTGATTAATATTCTGTTCGCACATTCAATTCAATGTACTTGTAACAAAGAATAAATAAAACAATTTTATTATATGAATATTACCTTTTTTTGGTTTCCACTTAAATAACTAAAATATAAAACAAATGATTCCGCCAATTTAAAACGAAAATAATCTTAAAATAATGCGGCGGTTCATTTTGAAGGAACGGTAACGAACTCAGTGTTATGTTGTGCCCATCACTAGTCGTGACTAACTGATAGGCGTCAGGAACGCATTCTCTGAACGGCCGAAGTATAGCCGAGCGATCGAGAAATCAATCAAACTAAAAGGCTATCAAAGATATAGCAGTTAATTAGTTGGAAAACGATGTTGTTTGCAAAGTAGTCTATCGACACGAATTGCTATTTTTGTGTCCTAGAAATTGGGTGAATAAATACTAACGTAGGTGTCTATTTTTTCAATAGGCTTTCTTTTGAATGACCATTATTTTTTTTCTGCTTCGTAATTTTCAACATTTTTCATTTACTAAATTCTTATCGCAAAGACTAAAAAGTCTGGCCTAAAAGAAAGCTACATGACATGTTCCAAATTCAAAAGTGACGTTACTTTACCTGTGGCATAAAGTTCGAGGAGTCAAACCGAGTTCCCGCCGGGTAGACTCTCGACAGCTGATGTTTGTTGTAGTTCACGAACTCGATGGGCCGTTCCTTCAGCAGCGTAGTCGCTTGTTTCTCGTCGAACGACGACATCTCGTAGAAACGGTTCTTTTCTATACATTACAGTCTATTTAGTTAGCGTGTCGTACTACTGGGCTTGGAAGAAGATTAATGTACATAGTCTTGACCAGCACCCTAATTATGTAGCTCGATTTATTTGTAGTTTTGTTTTTCACTGTTCAATGATATATATTGCGTTGTCACAAATTATCACACATATGCAGCAATGTATATCAAAATATTTTTTAAAGGAATGGTAATTTAAATTATTAGGGTGCCAGTATGAATGTTATAAAAATATAAGTAAGTACTCAGTTCAGTCAACTAACCAAGTCTGGACTCTTGCGCTTGGTACACCGCACAATAGCATATAAGAAGCGAAACAAAACAAAAAAGGGGTGCAAAATAAAATAAAAAGTTTATACTAACTGTCGGCATTCTCGAAGGAACTGAAGTGTACAGGTTGCACGTAGTTGACTATGGCAGAGATTTCTGCGGCCGCGTGGATCCGCGGGCGTCCTCCACGACCTACACTTATAGCAATAAAAACAAGCTGCTCACTCTCGGCCCGAAAGGGAGAAGCTCCAACTTCCCCTTACAACCTAGCGTTTATTTACAGGTGGCTACAACTAGACTACCCTAGATAAGTGTGCAAATGTTCAGCAGCCAGGAGGTGTGTAATTATGGGGACTTTGAGGCCTGAGGCCGACATCTAACTACGACATGTCATATAACTCACTCTCTGAGTTCTCGAAGGAGCTGAAGTGTACGGGTTGTACGTAGTTAACGAGCGCGGATATTTCTGCGCCCGCGTGCGTTTCACGCGCGTCCTCGCCGACAGCGCTGTCGACGCCCCCCGCTTCCTCTTCGCCCGACGAACTTTCTGAGTCCGAAGATTCTGATGACCCTTGTCGCGTTAACTGGAGGCAAACAATCAATTGAAAAAGTCCCCAGTAGATAATAAATTAAAAGCAAATGGCACTGTTATCTTATATGCGGTTGCACGTGTCATGAGAAAGCAAATTCCAACTTCATCCTTCGGATTTCAGTCTATCTCAATAAATAAATACCAAGATGAATCGGTACAGCTGTTTTACCTTGAGCGTACACGTGGCAGAATGAAATAACCCATGTTTTCATTTTAAAAATGTCTTGAACTCATAAATTGAGACACTGAATTTGAGATCTCAAGCAGAATGTCGTTACGACAGAGAATAAATATCATTAACGACATCAATAAATCGTACTGAAAAACTTTCTACATTCTGCACCAACTATGTATTCTATTCTAATATCACAAGGAAGCGTGCAAAAGATTTTCACATTTATATTATGTTTGATACGCAGCCAAAAATTCGCTTTCGCTAAATAAATAATGGGGTCATTTCATGTTGATAGCTATTAGTTTAATGATTAATTTCGAAAAAATATTCTGTGCAAAACTGAAGGAATATGCAGTCGATAATAATAACAAAAAAGCTTTCAATGAGCAGTTTCAGATATCGCAATCTGTATTAAAAGTGAACATGTATTTTTTGAGTACAATGACGTCAAGAGTGATATTTAATTGAACAAAGCCAAATTGATTAGCATACGAGTTCTATAATTTGTAGAAGGGTCTTTTTTATATTTTCAAGTGCTCAGTATCACAACCTATCCATGTAAGCGAATCAGAGGAAAATGATTATTAAGATTAGGTGTCATGTTTCAAAAATTAATTTACCGTAGATTTGCGATTGGAGATATTGAACCGCGAGTACCTACACGTAAAACCAGAGGAAAATCCTCTAGTTTAAAAGTGCTCATACATTGTCGTAGAGAAATGATTCTCTAAAAGTATTCATATTATATCATATTTTCGACCCGTGAGAGCTTCAATACGGATGATGATAGAAAGCTAAACGACTCTCAGCACAGAACTTAACTAGACCAGACATAAAGTTCCACTTTATAAGAAAAAGCTGCTTATCAATCCAAGACGAATTTTCTGGGAGAATATTATATGACAAAAAAATCTGCTTACCGCGGCAGCCGTAACATCTCCGTTGCCCTGAGGCACTTCGGGCTGAGGCTCGCTCTCCTCAGAAGCAATGGAGTCTTCCTTCTTATGGTGGTGATGGTGTTTCTTCTTGTTCTTTATTATGATCTTGTTGCGAAGCAAAGATGGCGGCGGCAACTCCCCTCCTTTACGACAAAAATTGGGACATTTAGATTGAATTAATATATTTGCTAAATAATAAACAAATCTTACAATGTTAAAGCTAATAAAGTACCCGAAAAATCTATTGATTGCGTGGTAAACAACAATGAGACTACAGCAGTCATAAAACTTGTAGTGTTATCTTTTCCGATTTATTGTACAGAAGTAGATCAGTAGCGCATTACTTTTGTTATTAAACTCCCATTTCTTGGCACAAATTGATGTTAAACCCACAAAAGTCAATCCTTGATCAAGCACATAAAGATGAAAGTTAAAAAACTATTCAATGATTCCAGAACTGAAACATCGAACTCCCAAATCTCCATCGACCGGAGACACATTTATTGACCATTGATTTATATCTCTTCACACCAAACACTAAACGGCGTCGAAAATACGCATGTCTGTCGAGTAACGTTCTAAATAGTGCGACTATTACTCGTTTAGCAGTTCAACCTAATAAAATTTAAGCATGCCTTAAAAGTCAAGGACCGATTAAAACAACACAGAGCGGACGTTTGAACCGTCCGTAGTGCGGGATGTAGTGAAAACAAACTGTCTCAGCGTGTTTACATGTCATTACGGCCAGACGTTTGGTCCTAGGCCAACGTAAATACTGCAGGTGTACCAACTTCAAAGTATCGAACTCCATTCCCGTGACGTCAGCCACCAAATAGACTCTCACAATATTTTCAATAATAACAAATTAGGATCATTAATAAGCACTGAAATAGAGCTGACAATTAAGCCATTGCGTCATCGATACGCTAGATAAAGGTTCGAATATGTTGCAGAATTAATCTGATCGTATCAACTCTGCGTTGACAAGAACCTGTCGACTGATACGTTTGTACGTCATTTCCTTTCATAAAATCAAATCAAAATCATCTGGCTTTCATAAGCTTTCGATAAACTTCGATGCACTCCTTATAATGTTTGGATGGTTCGGTTGAAAGATTAATAGTCTGAACGCAAACTATTCATACGATCTTAAACACCGCCTTATATCGGTGAACATCGATAGTTTACCTTACGATCTACCTCACCTACGGTATAGCTCAATCATATTACATGTACTTACAACGATTGAGCATAAAATTTTCAACAATGTTTGAATTTATAATGCTTTGTATTTAATTATATTCAAAACTATTACTAATTATATTTAAAACTATTATAGTTAGGTCCCTTCTTTGTCAGTGAAACAATAAAAGGGAAAAGACTAATAAGCATTGTGATCCCTGCATTTAACTTCATATTAGTAAACCCCATAGAAAAAGGTTCGTATTATGGAATATATTATGCATAATAAAATACATAGTTCTAAATCCCACGCCCACAGTTCTTGAGAAAATATGTCATCTACATAAATACATACATTATAACAATTGTGAGATGTTTCCATGGCTGTATTATTATATAATAGAAATAATGAAACGTTAAGACCTATACATGCAAAGAGGATGATCTCATAGATAAACTACTTCGTACAATATATAAAAAACTGTCTCGTTAATTCTAGCAATTTAATTTACTAGAAGAACTCTACGCACCAGAATTGAAAGAAAGTTGGCACGCACATAGTTTATAGTCTCCCAGTATCTAGACCTATTTCCTGACGGAGTCGCCAATAAATTGTTTTTAAAAAATATTGCGATGTGTATTCAAATATCTTAGTTTCTTCTATCAAATATGAGAAGCTTTCTTCTACAACTTACCAGGTTCTAACTGATGGGAATCCAGAGGTTTATCAAGCAGCATATCTCCGAATATTTCTCTGCAGTAATTGGCTATTTTGGCCTGCTGCCGAGGATTGCAATGGTTCTCAAAGCTCAATATGACTGGGTAGTCTGAAGTCTTGAAGGCGCTTTCGGCTATCGCTTCCAGAACTTCTTTGGCGCTGATCTCTGGTACGAAAGTGTAGCCGTGGACGATGACAGGCTCATCCGTGCGGCCGTTCCAGAAATCTAACTCGACGCATCTGTATGAAAGAACGTGTTACATGTATTTGTTTATATTAACACGTTGATTAATAGCTTACATATGTGGTTATATCATTAAAGCAACTGTAGAACGAGTTTTGTTTGTAAAATACCAATTATTACTCTATAAAGAAAAACTAGAATAAATAATAATTTAAAATTCCAAAACACGGCATTCAGATTTGCTCAAACTGTTACAAACTCTCAAAGCTCGTTTTACAAACAACGTAAACGAAACTGTTTTTCTAGAACAGCAGATATTTATTTATTACTAGCCTCTTTAAAAATAAATGTCTTACTCATCTAACTACACATTATGTCATAAAATTTCAATACCTACACAATTTATCTAGTAGGTAAATAATACATATAGGCAAACTAATAGAGAGAGCATACATTAAAACGAATCGAGCTAAAATAAGGCATGATAAAGTGCGCATCAAAATATGTTTTCCAAATATTTACGTTTATTTTCATGTAATAATTCGATAATTAAGGTCGATTCACACCGATAATATCGATAACTGAACGTTCGATACCGATACACTAATTGGATATATTATTAAAAACGCATCGGAAACATTGTAGATTTTTATAAACAAATTAATATCGATAACGTATTCATTAGTGGCACAGCGAGTTAGGATGGTATGCGGCGCTTGTATAATATAACAAGAACACCATTCGATCAGGTTTACACACAATTCGTTGTTTTTATTCACAAACTGGTTTTGAGTTTAAGGAGCTGAAATGTGCCTTCGTTCTTCAGAATACTAGAGATCCGACAAATTGAATTCTCTAGTTTTAAATGCCAATGCTATTTTCGCAGATTATTAAATAAAAACTTTTTAAACAATGCAGAATATGCGGATATTTTGTTTAACTCGTTGAAATAGATTGAACTGTAAGTTGGAAAGAATTTTTATTTCGGTGTTTCTGAGTCACGCGTCTTTATGATTTAGAAGCGCGACAAAAGAGCAGACTTTTTGGGGAAAAGATTGGTACCTACTTAATTAAATTGAGAATTGTTGTTTTTTTTTTCTTTTTATAATGTTAGTGCTAGGTATATCCGTTATTGCACAATAATACTAGTCTCTCAGTCAATAGAACAGGTTGTGTGGCCCAAGGTCACGTGAGTCATCGCAGAAAGTGTCCGCAGCCCTCTCTCCACGCGTCCTAAACCCAAGGTCAAGTTTGGAGGCTCGCTAATGATCTTGAACTGGCCACAAATATTATCTCTAACCGCGTTCGTAGCTGTGCGACTATTGAATTCCAACTATACATACTTACATCATGTAGAGTATAGATAGTAATATTATGTGGACAAGTAGGTATGTATAATATGCAGTATGCTATTATAAAAGAACCGAATAAAATTCAAAGATTAGATAAGCAATAATATTAAAATTCGAATGCTATCTTGTACAGCAATAAATCTATATTTTCCTGCTTTACGAAACAGTTGGTCTAGATTGAGGATAACCCCAAATTAGCCTAACATTTATTTTCTATCATTCTATCATTCAATAGTTAAGTATAATGGCTATAATTAAAATACCGTTCCGCTGTAATTCTATCAGAATAATCAGTTTTCTTTATCGAGCTGAACTATCCTTGTAATAGAAGAATAATTTTCTTAATTATCTTTATATATTATATATAATTATTATCATAATGAACAAACCTGCAACCAGCAAGCAAGCTCTGGCGATAGATCTCCACGCTAGATTTGCCGGTAAGCTGATGTCCAGTCAGGTAAGTATTATGCGAACTATTGATGAAGTAGTGAGCCAACGGCTGCTCCATATCATCGCACAGGTCCATCTTACTTGGCGCCACTATAGGATTATCTTCCGACATCAGGAATCTGAAAGGCAAGGAGACATTTCAACGTCCAGCTGACAGGTTACACCTCAAATATTTGCCTCGAGATAATTTACGCAACGTAAACAAACGTTTATTGTACAGATAAATTTTAATAAGAAATGAGGCTATAAGACTAGTTACAAAAAACTGCAACTTTTATTACAAAGTGTGAAAGTTTATCAAACAAATTATATAATCACCATCAAAAAATATTTAAGCTTGAATATAAAGAGATTTTTTAGTATATTACTGTCTGGTGAAGAGTAGATTAAACTTTTTTATTATAAACCTCTATGGTAATAAAAAACAAATCTTTTAAATGCTTCTATCATGATTCATCACAACGTTTATTACGTTGGCCAAAAGCATGTACGCCTGAATATAGTTTTGAACGAGTCTTGCGACTATAAGAAAATTGTTACGAACCTTAAAAATCCATCGAAAGTGAGCTGTGATCTCTGTTGGTGGTACTTATTATGTTCATAGGTCTTGATAAGGTCCTTGGCCCGCTGGAGGTCCGCATAAGGGTGCAAGATCTCATTGAGCCTGGGATCTCTTTGAACTTCGTTGAGGAAGTCGACCAATTGATTGGCAGATAGATGGGGCTTGCCATCCGTGCTGCGAACAAAGATTACGTAATTAGCTGAGAATCATATTTTGGTATGATTCTAGATAGGGTTACCAGGTCTACATACTGACAGCCGGTCTTCTAGATGATGTTTTGCAAAAAAAAAACTTTTTATATACCCCTAATTTCTAAAAAAAAATCTTCTATTCCTAAAATTCACACCAAAGAATATCAAATATAGAAAAATCAAGTTCTGAAAGTCTAACTAAAACCGGATAGGCCGTATATTGTCTAAATTGGCCGTTCTCGCAGCCAAAAACCCTGACCACGTCGAACTCTATCAGGCAACGCTATCTAGATGAGGCAAACCACATGTTTGTTTCCAAAAACATTATCACCAGCAATGTTTTTGTCTATAGGTACATAAGTCACGTGACCCATCGGTACGCATGCCGTCAGCCGAACCTATAAGCTCCTTGTTATCAGCCAGCCTTGACCGACTACTGTCATCCGCTGTTGTGCAAATTTCCTGTGGATATTTGCCCTTTCAAGAACTTTAGGTACGTGTCCTGATTTTTAATGGTCATTCTAAGAACTGTACCTTTTTCCTATAAGATTAAACTTGTACCTACATGAACTTTTTCCTTTTACAAAGCATGCTGCATTCTCCACAGGCAAGCAGAACAGGTGTAAAAAACATAATTAAGTATTTATTCCTAGAAAAAGACTATCTGCACAAATACTTGAAATTATCACATAAAACTCTCCTTTTTAACTTGGGAGGATGAGATACTTGATTGGCGGCATTCGCAAACCCTCAAGAAAGACAGGTTTTCGCAATTAACCGGGCGATGCAAACCTAAGAGCCCTTGTCCCATGTATGTAAAGAAATAGACGGTAAACCTGAGATTATTAAACTTAGCAATCATCAATACAAAACGATGATGTAATAATTAAAAACAATTATTATAATGAAATGATTTAAGATTTACCTCCAATAATAAATTAATTCTACTGCATATTAAAATAAGCTCGACTAAAACTAGAAAATCTTCTTTGGGTCTAACATAAATATTATATGTCATAAATCCATAATGTTTACATTATCTTGTAATGAATTTTCCTATCATCATTATGGCATACAAAATTCACTAGAATAATCAAGAAAGAAAAACTCCGACCGCAATACATTAATTTAATGATAAGAGTACATAATATTTAAAACCTCAGAACAAACCACAGACAACGTTATGTTCGTAGGTGTAGACAGGTCGCGGTTCAATTGTGATTTACGCCGGAGTCAAATGGTTGATGAGGTTAACGTGGCCCGACAACCCGACAACCCGAACAATTATAACTAATTGTCGCCAGCACCATCCCGCGACCTTTTTAAAACGCCACTCACAGGAGCTGATTCGCTCTATTTATAGTACACCGTATATTTACCTGAGCAGCTCTAATCTGGGAGGTGGAAAAATTATATTATCATCAGCTTTAAATAATCTCGTGTTGGTCGTAAATGTCGACCGGGAAAATGAGGGTTATTATTGTAGCCGGTGGAGGCGGGTGACAAATAACATTTCAATATTGTCATTTCGTCAAGATAATCATCAGCTAAAGAATTCATTATATAGGCTTTGGATATATACAGGAAGTTCAAAAAAATCTAAAAATGTAACGATAGGCGAGTTTAGAAAGGAATGCGCATCGACACATCACGGGATCTAGTCACGACGTTCACTAATGTGGTTTACGAAGCTCTGTAAACAATTTACGCTTAAACAGATAGCTCAATAAACGAAACAGAAGCGAGGAAATAAATCTACCAATTATGAATGAATGATTATCGAGTTTATTTCCTTCTTTTGAAGTAGTTGCTATAGTAAAGAGAAGTCGAGAATGATTTCAACTGGCGTTGCCTCATGCTACAATAAAACATAATTACGAACTAATTATTGCTACGATGTAGGTACAATAAACAATCAAATTACAAGAGAAGACGCCTCGAGTTTGCACTGAACATTGATATGAGCGAGTGTTTCGCATCTCTCGCCTGCAAACTTGAGAAAATATTAGATTACACCCGAAATGGATTACCCAGATAATATTAACGAAATCGGCAACCGTCTAACAGGGCGTATTGATCTAAAGGTCATGAGTTAGTCTCAATCCGGTCCAAAGTTTGTGATCAACTTCTCGAAACATTCAGCTCAATAGAGGGGCTTAAGAGTGGGCAGAAATTTTTAATGAGTTTACGGAACTAATGCATGCATGTTCCATTATTATAACGCTTCGTTCATTATATGTGTTTCGTACCTAGTAGTTGTTAGCTAAATGTTACGACCTAACTCCGGTTACATAGAAGTCGGATATTCCGTGTACGTCAGCAATGTTTTAAAGGGGCACGGGTCGTTAGAACTACACGGCCCTGATGTCCCCTACGCAAACTTCATACAATTTGAGATAAATTAGATCTATGTTTTATTTTTTGGGGCCCTATGGTTAAACCAACCAACTTATCAAAATGTATTTTCCTTAATTTTACAGTTTCAAAACACAGATGTGTAAAGGTAAGTAAACTTGTGTTCGTGCACTCTGAACACCCGGCGAACCTTTTTTGCATAGAACTACCTCTAAGCAGTATAGCGATCATTACGTTTTTAAACATCTATTATACTGACTCCTAACACAACCTTCTTACCAAGACTTCTATTGTTAGTGATGTTTTTGTAAATCACAAAAAGTTTCATTCCTTACACACCGACATAGTTAAACAGTGAAGTAACCACAACAGAAATAATCCAGTAACAGTCGTGCTCTTCCCATATCAACAACAATTTAATTAGCATGCAAATGGTACATTTACATAATAAAGCAGGTAATAGGCACTAATCAGGGACCAGTTGATAAATTCTATTCCGTGACAACTTACGTCCGAGAGCTGTTAAGTTACTTTGTTAAGTAATAAGTTGAGAGAACTTGGCTCAGAAGATTTACCTAAACAACTCGGACTTGACTTGGAAATTAGGTTAAACCCCTTTTAAGTTAATTTTGAACACATCATGTGTTTATGGATGCAAGAACTTATCATATTGACGCGAAGTGGTTTAAAAGTGACCTTAGGGTATAGTTCATAGCATGTGGGTGATAATAACACGAATTATGTAAGTAGCTGGTAATGTTTGTTAACGAAATTAAAATCTGTCAGACAATTTTAGGGAATTCTGACAATGATAATCGTGATTATCTTATAATCATACCAAGCCAGGCGTCAAAGTATAAATCGGAGCTAGAGCTTTATAAGGCACGACTACTTATGCACAAAATCCTATTCATCCTCGTCTACATAAAGTCGCGAACAATAGTCAGAGAAAAAAGCCAGCGGCGACGGCCATCCAGCGTCCACAATTCTACCGGGACAGCTATTCAGAAATAGCTAAAATCACAATAACATTTTCCCGACCTAATGCTAACTGTCGACGACAAGATCAATAATGCAGTCCAAATTCTTATAAATAACTGACCTAAAAGCCGCTCTTATATAAAAATGTCCAGTTGCGATCTAGTTTCAATTTCGTTAATTGACACAAAACAGTCATAATTTGGGAATGGGTTAAAATAATTAAGGGATGGGCTGAGGAAAAAGACCACACCAAAAGAAAATTTAAAACATAAAGTACAATAATAATGCTGTCCAAATGATGTACGCTCAAATATCATTCTAATTCGAACGTGAGTCCCTTGACCAATTTTAAGTAAACAATGGTAAGAACCCGGAAAAAGTAGCCTTAACTACGATCTCCATCAGTTCTTCCACATATTCCAGTGGATAGATGACCCCCATGTACAAGTGAGTATATTTTAATAAATAAGTGCTAAAAATAACGTACAGATTATTGAATATCTTCTGGACCTCAGTCCTCTGCGTGAGATTCTTGTAGAAGGCGAAGAAGTCTTCGAACTGGAACTTAGACTGGCTGATGGTGTCGTTCTTGCCGGTGGGCAGCCCAGATTCGCTGAGGGCCTTCTCTACGCGCTTCTTGTCTTCTTTGTTTTGGGCTAGGAGTTTCACGATGCTGTTTTGAACAAACAGATAGAATGTTAGATAGTGTAGCTATTGAAGTATTTTTGTGTGGTGAAGTGATGGTGAGGCCTTAGAACTATGATAAAACTTTGATAATGGGCTCAAAATGTAAACATGAATTTGCATATCTGGTGGCGCTTCTAAATATGAAAAAAATCTACAGGTATCTTTGCTCAGCTGCTGTAGTGGCAAAGACCAAGTTAAGTGTACTTAGAATGTCACCCTTCAGTAAATGTCATGCAAGTTTTTCGTCAAGTTGTTTCGAGTTCAAAGCTCACAATTAGGCTACTACCATTGTTGCCACTATCAATAACGTAGCACAGTATCCACCATGGCAATAATGTCAAATGTCAAGTGTGGGTTCAATGTGCCTGACCCGACATGTAGCGAACAAATGAAGCCCGCCCCTTGACACGATAAAAAACTTCGTCTGCACTCCATTAGTGAAGTCATGAGTATGTCAGGAGTATGTCATCGCATTACGCAACAAACTCGACAATACATTTAAACAAAAACTTCGTACTTTCGTGCCGTGTTTTCCTTTTACGAGGCGCTTTTAATCGCTGGAGGCGGTCATCCTGAATGAGTAATATGTATGCCTAGTGTGTAATAACATAACTTTATGATTGTTTTTCGGAAGGAAAGTGTACCTTAAACACACAGGCTTTGCCATCAACTGTGTAACTTCTAATGGAGAAACCTTATAATCTGTTGTCTAACCTAAATATATAAAAAACATAAATGGCCTTACTACAAAAACTTTAACCACTGTTTTACACTTGTCTAAAAAAATGTGGCTCCAAAATGAACCATATGTCAACGTCATAATTTGACATTTTTTTAGACAAGTCTTAAACTGACGTTAAAAAGTTTTTGTGGTAAGACGGAAAATGTTCAGCAGTAGCTTTTTCAACTAACAAACTAACAACACAATGCAACACTGCATTTCACAAAATACAAACAAAACAAAGGGAATTCTTTAAAAGATACAAAATATCTGAAACATTCAACAGATTGTCAGTCGCGAGCGTATTACGAGTTACATGTATTATGCAGCTATTGTTTTAACGGGAGAACAATCAACCGGCGATGCCCAACTTTCATTAAATCCCAAGGCAACAACTCTTCAACGAACAAAATAAATAATAACGAAACGCTGCAAGCAACTTTTTAGAGTAATGGCATTCAACAATAAACGAATAACCAGAGAGAAACATAAAAAATACATATTGAAAATAGTTTTTACGTGTTTCAAGGCAAACTGCCCTAATAGATTCGTAAATTATAATTCTTGTTAAATAGTATTATCATAACCGGTACACCAGACTACGGGTCGTTGTTTAGTTAAATATTCACAGTGGAATGTACGCCACTTACTGTCTACAGTAAGATAGTTAACCGAGTAAGTACCTACAATATGTACGAACCACGACACGTGCTGTAAAAGAATACAAGTAAACACGTCGCACCAATGTAAACAAACAATACTTGTTCACTTGTTCAACATTACGACAGCGACGCGAACAACTGGCTAGTCGACAACCTTCGTGCATTTGTTATGCATGAACTGTGAACATCTTCCACTTTAGGGTTCCCTAAAACATCGCTAAAACACACATCGTCTCAAATATTTTTTCAAATCTTCGTAAAACTCACATTTATGTCCTTCTTGGCTGTATTTTGCATACGTAGGTCAGAAGCACCGTAAAAAATATAGTATAATCTACCAGACAGAAACATTAAATCTTTGTACTACAGAAATCTGTAAGAAACGAAGAAAAACGTTCGTATATTTTGCTGAAATAGAGCGCAAAACGTAAACACCGCGGAGTTACGATCTCGGCAACAAGTATAAGTGAGTTTTGGGTAACTAACTATATTAGCGACCGATAAGTTTGTCACAAAGGTGTCAACACTAGATTGACGAAGGTTTGTAGCAGTCCAATGAACCCCTCATGTGGTGAGATGACAATGACTGATAGCGTAACTATCACAAAGATTATTTGACACGCAAAGACAAGGAAATCGAATACAAACAAATGAAAAACATACATTTTCGGGTAATAAAGGAAAGATAAACCAACTTATCTATACGGAACCTATTTACAACGTCGAACAAAACACGTCGAGGAAAATAGCTACCGCTGAACAATCTTAGCATTGAAGTTTAGTTTACGCTGAACAAATAGCTAATCATATTCATCACTACATCCATTAACTTCAGTAATGATTTACAATACTGCATTTTAAGAAGCGATTATTTAATAGTAACGGTAACGATTTATAGCGAGTCCGTCTTGAGCACGACATTAATACATTAAATCAGCTGTTTATCTTCTCGTGCCAGTCGTAAAAGTCAAAGGGTTAGTGTATTGCTAACTGTTCATCTAGCTCAGTTAGCGAAACATCGTTATCATTAAACTAAATATATTTTTGCGAAATGTGACTCAACCGCTCACTGGTGCCACCGGGGTCTCTCTAAAAATGAGGTCAGCAAATGGTGCACTCACTCAATACAACACATTTTCATTAGCCTTCCTATTCCTATTTATAAGCCTTTAATACTTCTCTGTAAAAGTTTTAATGGTATCGACCCGTTAGAAGCCATTAAACGGCGGAGAAATGATAAAGAAGCGATACCAAGTTATAAAATAAAACAGTTCTTATCAGCAGACGTTAAAAAACTATAAATGTGTTAGATAAAAAGAGACGTAGGAACTTACTTCTTGACGAGAATTTTCCCCGACTTGTCTGCTTTGAGAGCGATCTTGGTGTGTAACTTCTCGAGGAACTTTATTGTCGGGTTGTTGAGCTGGTTCAGATTGTACGCCAGAGCAAACAACCCCTCTGTCCAAAGCTGCAACAACAAATCACATTACAAATCCCATCGACAGCAAAATCAAAGAAAGTTAACATCGTATTCCGGCAACTCCGGCCAAATCTTCGACGAAATCGGTAATTAATTATTCAAGACATCAGTATAGTCGTAAATAACTCGAGTCGTAATCGTCAGATAAAGAAACCATTACCGATTAATTCAAGAACATTAGATACTGCGTTACGGTATAATATCATCAATTGGTAAAAGTGAACGTTACATCTACTTGGGAATCTACATTAAGTAAGTAGTCATAAATTTAAAAGCTGTTATATGTCGTGGGGGTACCGTATGAAACGCCTCTCCTGATAAACTGTAAGTAACCATGCAACAGACAGCAAATAAACATGACATCAAACATGTCGGGGCCACCTAAGTGCTTTTAAAGGGACCATTTTGATTATATTGTCAAAACATTCAACAAGTCTTATTTATGCACGAGGGTAGACAATCGACAACTGTATTATGTTAAACAGTAGTCTTGTATCAAACAAAGTTTCCTTGTAGAATGTAGGTAATGATATAACATTGATGGTTTTGTTGGAATGATAGAAATTACGGGTAATACATAACTCTAACATCGTACCACACGCAAACACAATTTCAATTACGTTTAATAACATAATGGATATTTATTATAACCACTGGTCGTAGAAAGTGGTTGTTCTCATGTTTACACCCTTGCGGTAGTGTGGTATCTAGAGGTTCACTATACATACACCCTTATCAATTTTACTCAGCTTTTATGTTAAGAATGTTGTACCCGTAATTAAATGCATGCAAAATCGTCAATGGCACTCCAATTATTAAAGAACGTGTACAACAGCACATCCATTAATTAGCCGCTCAAAAGCTCGCACATTAACGGATTAACTCAATTTACACAGCTGTCACAGTGACTTTACATTTTGCCACCTCCACAATGGCTGTCAAAATACTGAAATAAAAATAGCGTGCGTGCTGGGGAAGCCTTGACCTTAGCAGATCTAGTCTGGAGCCATATCGTGGCATCACTACGCGTGTTCACGTCATCCGGGTACTCTCTAAATAAAAAAACTGTGCATGTTTATCCCTAAATACTTCACATCCCCAATACTGAACAGACATCACTTTTGTTCGTAAATACAGTTTTACCAAATCGTGAGCCTCGATTGTTGGGACTCCTTAACTCTATAAACTATACGAATTAAAGGCTACATTGTGGCCTTATGACTAGACAAAATAGAAACCATCCTTTGGTTGAGAAAAACAAATCAGAAATGGAACTCAATTCAGTAAATGCTATACAATTGTGTTAAGGTATTTTTTTCTCTCCCCATTCATATAATTCCATTCTATTTATTTCTTAACGCTGGGTTCTGCTTTCTCTGCATCCACTATTCTTTCGTATTGCAAGAACTGCATGACATTCCTAAACCATAAAATTGAGATAGAAATGGATCTAAACTCCCGGTTACATCAAACGTTTCATCGTGATCCCTTCATTAGCTCTTATTTCAAATGCAATTAGCATATGTTAATAGTAAAGCAGATCGCGATTAGACCGTTCAGTTACATTATTCGACAATTTATCCCGATTAAGTATTCATTGTTTTACTCGAAACATGTCTGCTCATCAGATTATGAACCGTACGTTGCGGAAAATTTGACCTTTCAGTAAAAATATAACTTTGCCATATTTTCGTAATACAGCTGAATTGTTGTTTTATTTGTTCTGATTTGGTAGAATTGCGAACACGTGAAGCTTGTAAATTGGACCAAAGCCGCACACAATCCATTTAATCCGAACAAAAAGGTTGCTCACAGTCACACATGAAACTGTCTGTAGCTTTCCGCAACTAATGAAATTGAATTCAATCACGGAATTGGTGCAAACTGTAAAGTATGCCAATATGCAAGCGCATCACAACAGCCATTCAGAATGGAAAATCGACGAACATAAAGCAATAGAGAAAAGTTTTCATCCCGCACGGGAGTGTTACGCCTACGATACGGATTCGATACGCTCGGCTGAGCACCGATATCAGACAACGTGAAATCCGCACTGTTGTGTGGACACCTTTACACGGAATTGTCTACGTGCCACTATTTGTTATTCCAATGGCATCGTCCCATGCTGTGTTAACACGACTTTCCATCATATTGCGTTAGTAAAATACTGTTTGCTGCTTTGAATAAATTGAAAAAGCAGTTCAAATCATTGGCATTCATTTGAACCTCAATTCTGAATACTAGTGTTTTCCTTCATCCAAATAATGGTGAATTATAGTAGGAAGATTTATCGAGGCTAAAATCATAATACCAAGAAGAAACATGACCCATTAAAAGCAATCAGTTGATTGAAGTGCTAATAGCCCAGAGGGGTTCTAATGTATTTGCTATGTTTGTTTGGTGCTCACCTGTGCAATTTCCTTTCTGGTGCAGCAGAAATTGATGAACGTTACGTTGACGAAGTCGGCGCCATGACACACGGTGACAGTTTTTTCCTCCAGCGATCCTTGAGACCCAATTAGCACTACATTACGTATTTTGGGATCCTGCAAAGAAAGTTACTGTTGAGTTTTTTATAGAAGATTATCGTTTCAAAGTACCCAAGGCGAACTCGTTTAAAATGGTATGTAACATTAATATCAGGAATAGCAGTAGCAATTTTTCCGCAAGAACTTATTCACAACGTAGAAAATAAGTATTGATCGAGCTTAATCCACAAATAATTGTGCTGAGCATAAAGATTGGTTTGAACCCGATTCAAATGCGACGGATCACTAAACCCATATAGATGTGATCGCACGTTTCCTCACCACCATCGACAAATCAGGGCTCGCGTGATCAAACTCCACAACAACGATAATTTTTGTTGAACACCGACCGACCTCGGGCTCAACACCATTTATCAGATAAGTCTGACGATACTTCGGACAAATTGCTGTTACAAAAACATGTATGTATAAATCTTAAGCAAAAACAAATTTTAGTAATGCATTTGGAATAAAAACAATAAGATGAAAACATAGTTCTCATGTGTGTCTGTAACGTGTAATTGTAAGTTTGTATGTTAAACATGTTTTTCATTGCCACGTCTTGTTCATTCAGGTTTATTTTTATGCATAGGAGTAGCGGAGGCGAGCGGTAACAACATGCCCAGGAGCATTTTCCGTGTTTTCGCTCATTATCAAGATGGAGCGGGAGCTAGTTTGCGAATTTGAAAAAGTACCGAACAGGTTGCTCAGAACTTCACAGTTTGATGCTGTGAAGTTTAATTAAAATCTGACGAAGCTGTTGTACAACCGGGAGCGACTAGACGAAAAGTTATTTAATTTTTGAATGAAGAAAAACGTTTCACTTATCGTAGCTAAGATGGAAATTCTTGCGCTATGTTGATTATTTTGGACCTATAAGCAAGTCCTATGACTGTCGTAAGATGATACTTGTACACTTAAGTTGCATGTTATCTAAACCGCATTCTCCGATAAGTATTTTGTGGTGATCAGAATAAGAAAGTGTGCATTAATGTTCTTTAAAATTCTGTTTTAACCATTGATAAGAGGGCATCCTTTTGGTACCCACCGTAAACGTCAATTAAAATGACATGACAGTACGGTGCAGCGTGGCCGGTAAAGTAGGTCACGAGTTAGGATCGGGGAGACTTTAAATTTTGTAATATTTATGCGCTGATTATCTGACAGCTTGAGGCAGCCAACGAAATGAGATGCTTGTTATTTCCAACGGTATGAGAGAGAACGCAGCGTCTGCCGATGTCAAACGACCAGCTTCAGTAAATACATGGTAAGAAAAAGAACATCAATCTAATGGCATCCTGCTAAATAAACCAAAGACACTAACGAATACAGATACAACTCTGCAATGGAAGCTGGGGAACATTTTACGCCTTTAAAAATGGACACAGAGCAAAAATTGCAAATAGTACAGTTCTCAAAATCGATAGTGAAGTCCCATCTGGAAAATTGAAAGATTCCAGTTCAAATATGCCATCACACAATTGTGCAAGCTCGCGCTTTTAGCGCAGTGCCAGTAGCCAGGACTCTTGCATTATACATTCTGCACTTTCAACGGCGACACCATTTATAATTGAGCTCCTACTACATATTGTCGGTTTGAGTTCATTCAAATACTTCATACTTCATGTGTAAAAGGTTCTGAAAATTATGTATATCGGGTGATAGAGACGCCGTAATGAAAACTCTGATACGGTAATTCCATGCTCCATTTTTCTGTTCTACCCAGTGTAGGCATTACAGAAATTATCATATTAAGTGCCCATGCAAGGCTGCCAAGAACAAAATCTGGAGACCCATAAAGATTGTGGGGTTGTTGTACTAAAATCACTCTGTACTTTATGACGGAAGACGACGATAATGGTAAACACATGTTTACGCACGCTTTGACGTCGTCTACTGATTTTTATGCAAAACCAAATTAAAAGGAAGTTGGTTTAAAAAGTACCGCGTGATCTGGGACAAATCACAGTTTATACTCGATGCCAGGCGTGGGAACAACGGAAACTCATAATCATACAATAAACCACAACTAGGAGGTATGTCGCTATAATATAGCACGCGTTAAATAAAACCTACGCGAATAATAAACACTCATTATTTTATTATGGTAAGTGCTGAAGATCTCACGGTTGTCAATGATCAAGTATGTACCTACTAGCGATTCCTATTCAGGGGCCTGTCTACTTCAAGAGTCTAAGATATTTATAGATAACATCGACATTCTCTCAATGTCTAAAAGGCAACAATACTGGATTCCAGAATCCGATGGTACCTACTCTTCTTGCACTAAGCGATGCATAAAAATCCCCAGGAAAACAACATCTTCAAATGAATCATCAATTAAAGCATTTGGGTATTGAAAGTCAAATTCAACACATATACAATCAATGGTGCAATATTTAGACCAGGACAAATATCATTGTCAATCACACTAATTACAGTTTTTAACACGTCAATCATATCATCGTTTAAACACGAAATATAATCCGATTTGATCGTACTAGAAGTCTTTGTTTAATTCTGAGTAAACGCATCCGCAATTAACTTTATTGAAATGTGTTCACATTTCCAGAAATTCTCGGGCAAATTGACGTCTCTCAAAAATATGCAGGAAGAAGCGTAAATGGAATTCAAAAGATAAACGAGGCATGAGATTTGCGTTAAATTTATACACAGCAAACGTTTGTTACTTCAACTGTCCCAAATAATAAAATCAATCTATCCATAGACACAAAGCTGAACTGGTCCCGGCGGTGTCGAGGCTATAATTTATAACATAGATTTTTCTAAAATTAGTGCATGACACGGAATCGATAACGATCGGTCAGGCGGTAATGTTAGCGCACCGCCACACGGTCTTTGCATACAACAATCTGCGGACATCTAGTTAACATATCGTTAAATGTGCAAATAACTTCCACATACACGTGAATGTGAATTACTTATACAAGCAACTAACTATCTCACGGAAGATTAACATAATTTATAGATTTGTGGAAGCTTTTTGCAAAAATACGAATTTTGAGTCGAAAATAATGCGAAACTGGTTTTCCAAAGTCAAAATTATTAATGGTTATAGTATAGGTTAATCTCTTCCACCGAAACTCATGATATACTGAGATGAATATAGAACATGTGAGGATTAACTCGTACGTGGAGCGCGTACCACGACACCGCACGTCCAACCGAGACAGCTTAGGGATACTGCTATACTCTAATATCTCTCTAACATCTCTCTCTACATACATTCTTAAGAATTCAGATCATAATATACATATATTTTTTACGATGAATAAAGATGAAAAATTATAATACGCTTAGACAAAAAGAGACAGCATTAAATTATGCCATTGACCCATGTCCAATGTCCATACCAAGTAGATAGATTTATCCCAATGGGGAAGCAAAGTCAAAATATACTCCGACAAGCATGTAGTTTTACAGTTAAAATATCCCGAAGACCTACTTACCCCTCTCTACACTACCTCTTTACACTTATAGAAATGGAGTGCCGAAGAATACAACAGTTATCCCCTATGAGGAATGACTTGTTTAGATGTTCAGGTCAAAACCATAGTACATAGTAGAGCCATGCATTCAATCCATTTACGCGTACAGTCAGGATTTACATATGAATGCCAATATGGCAAATGAACCAATTGAAAGATCCTAGCCCACAGTTTTCTTTAATGACGACATTACTTATTTCTACCACATAATGCATGCGTAATGTGCATGTGACCTCGTGGTAAAATGGGTCATACCACTTCATTCCCTGAATGTCATAAAGAACGACTTAGAAATTCAATCCTGCTATTATTCAAATATCCGCCTAGATTAACAGTCTTAACCATCTCGGAGAGCTCGGGGAATATTGAGGATTGCTTTAAGAAAAGTAGCTGCAGTCAATTCCAAGTGATTACATTCCTAGAACTGGTATTTTGAACGACAAATTGTAATATGAAGATGAACGTCGAAGATACAAACGAGAAATTTTGGGTCAGCAGCGGACCTATTTAAATGTTAAAATATACTTATGTAAATGGAACCGAAATTATGGTAACAACATTCAAAATAAATGGAAAACATCATATATAATTCAAATCTTCTTCAAACGTCAACTAGGACGACAAGCTTATGTTGTTGTCGACTTGTATCTCACCGCGACATTACGAACTTACCCATTAAAATGTCAACGTCAGACTGAAACGAATGCATAAACTGTTCTGGTCGCACCGTAATGCTTTCTAGATATGTACGAGTTACATCCAAGTATGAAGTAAAAGCTTGGGGATATAGGGTCATCGCTATAAGTAAAATATCGGGCGCGCCACACTTCACTGATGTTTGCTTTGGGCCACCTTATATAATGTTGACATTGGGCAAAGTCTACAGCGCACACCCACCGTAGGGTACCTGTAATGTAGTTAACGAGAGGGTGTGACAGGTTTGTTTCCAAGAAACTATTATTCTTCTCTAAGGAGTTGCTAGGTCTCTCAAATGTGTTAGGTTTCTAATTAAGAGCTTTAATTCTAGCAAGAGCTATGTCCCCTTCCATTGGGACCATTAATCAAAAATGTTTTGTGGTCTCACGTGTCAGTGTCACGCCATCAGGTAACAGTTTTCAAACGTGGGCATCCCCTAGAGACCGGAGTAACGAATGATATTTGAGAGAAACAATGTGGCAATCACAATGTTGGTTGTCTGATCGGTAAATGATTATTTGAGGGATGAAGCGAATTCGTGGCCTTATATTATTTTAGAAACGGTTTAAACTTATTATGTTTTTGGTTATTCCCATATATATATATATTCTAAGGTTATAGAAGACTAGAAATCATATGGATAGTTTAATACGGAGAATTTTATAAGATAATTTGCAAAATAAGTGGTTTTACTGCCTAAGCAACTCAATTAACGAGTATCTGGAGAAAACACAAACAACAAATTCAAGCGATAGAAATTGAGGAACAAACATAAGTTTATTACGCATAATGTTATGTACGCCTACGATTAACAAGCTTGCACATACACCCCAGATACCATACCTACACGATATTACATTAATTAAGTTTAAAAAATGGCTTATAAACCACATAAGCTATTACACATAATGTGATACGACCACAACGCCAGCACTACTATGTAATTAATTACTAGCGATAAGCGAATGATATTAATGTTCTAATTTTATCACAAAGTATTGTTGTAAATATAGCCGTAATGTTGTTTAAATAATGACCAAATCACTGAAACTTTATGGTGTTCAGATTGTCACCTATTGAGAAACATTGTAGTGTCAATCATCAAAGTTTATCGCAGTTCAAAAATGTATTACAGCTTAGTCACCACGCTTGGCAAGCGAGCTGGTGACCGCACTGCCAATATTCTTCCCGGGTCGTTTAACGTTATCCGTCACCAAAAGAGGAATTCAGATTCTACAGATCTACATACATCAGTCTTTACATTTTAAGAAGCTGAAAATATCACACGTCTCTTCTAGGTGATAGAAAATTCACAATAAATACTTCAGTCGTTCAACAAACACCGAGCGTCAGCCGCAGCGTTCAGCCGAGTGAACTAAATCCTAACATAAGCCTCCATCACGTTTCACCACTTCATATTACTAAAATTAAATAGAGCTTTGGTAGTCTGTCATTAAACAATCCACACTCACGACTGAACAGTTATTTGATGGCGCTGCATGGACCGAAAGCTTTAGTATTAGTTAAATTACAAGTCACCGCGCCCTGTAATTTCACGGCATCACATCACAGGACACGCGCTAATGTGCGCTATATTGACACTTTATGGTTTCATAACACGGAACGTCTTAATGAATGACCTGATGGACAATATTTATGTCAACAGCCGTGCAACGTCTATTTTATTAATTTAATAAGTATGTTACGTGCTAATATTTGTTGTAGATGTAGATAGAGGCATATTTGAACGCGTGAGGTAGTTTCTACTTGTGTGTAGTGAGTACACGATGACGTAGTTCCAAGTTTAGTCGAACTTTCGTCGCTTAGTGAAGACGATTGTAAGCACTTGAATCACAATGGACTTGTGAATTTTCACATACATGTGGTATAGAGCTAGTGGTGTGGTCTCAGCCTGTAATTACGATCGATTCTGATGCTATTAAGTAAAAGTTGACACAGGCCACACGGGGTGATACCAAAAAGAGATTAGGTACTTTGCTGTCTACAGTATAAACCTTTTAACGGACCTGCCCACATTAAATCTGCAGGAACGTTCACCACCATACATGCTCTTTCCTGGATAATTCAAACAGGTTTGTACCTACTGGAAAATAGATTGAAAAAGCTAAAGACTTTATCAGAAGTGGCAAACGCATCGTCTTATTGCCACTACAATTAAAATATAAATGATTTATTGATAGCTAGCAGGAAAATTAATTTCGAAACCAATTATTTTAAAAGCGCATAATTTTGTTCAGACCTTTTTACCGAACTTCTAAGCACCGCAGCTTTGGGAGCACTTTGCAAAAGTATCGTTGCAAAAACCTTTGGTGAGGACAGTGTTATTTTTTCATTCATTCGTAAAAAAAGCATAACTCAACGTAAATATAATTATGGCACTTGACAGAGTTTGAAGTCTGCAATTATTTTTGTTAATTGCTAGACGGCCGCGGGGCGGGTAGTCTGGGCTTTATCGCATTTAAATCGAGCAGAAGTAGAACTCGAGATCTGAGTACTATTGTAAGCATTGCCAAGTTTGGCTGAACGACTGGAAACGACAAAAGATACAGATATGCCAGTCGCATTCGACCAAAATATTATTTAACTCAGTTTTGTACTTCAAGACCATTGTGTTCCAATCATGTCAGAAGCCAGAAAGTTTTGTACTAAAATGTAGGTAATGCTTCTCCTTTAAATTTTACATTGATGCATTGCATTTTAATACCTGCTTCAAATATTTGAAATGTTTATATACGAATAAACTCTTCTTTCAACATGTCGAGGAAGATGCGAATTTCACGGTTCAAGCATGCGAACATAATATTGTGCGCGACCAAATGAGGGACTTCGTTCGTAACGGGGGACCTCCGACCTCACACGGTTTTTATATTCGTCTAGAGTCTAGACAAATAACACGTTACAAAATATTTTAACTAGCATCACACTATTGCACTTGCGAAGTTAGACATTCTGATATACCTTACTTCGCAACTACGCTAACTAAGAAATTAAACACGAAGCAAGCCTGCCTGGCATCAGTCCAGTACAGGTTAACAGGAAAATTTAATTCCGTTCAGCCTTCTTCATCATCTTTGTCCTGAGTTTTTCCGGCAATTTGCCAGGATCCGATTTGCTTGAAAAAACTTATTAAAGAGCACACGTCACGAACAATGAACGAAGTTAATTTGATTCAACTTTGAAAGTCTTTGCAACTGTTTGTCGTATTATTATGAAACAACACGGGACTGCATTTGTTTACTTAGAAAAAATGTAGCGCCTGTCAAATTATTTGCAATGTAAATTCTCATTATCTAAGGCCTGTTAGGTTAATAGCTCATCTATATCCTTGTCCACAAAACATGTTAAAATTCATAAAAAATCAAGATTTCTTGGGACTCGAATTTATTAACAAGAAAATTGTTCTGTTTCCTCATCATCTTGCTAACCTTTCCTTATTATATTTTTTGTGTCATCTCAACTCAGCTGTCTGCCAGTATGGTATAACCCAGATGATGTACCAAATGGGCAGATGTGGAAAAGAAAAACACAAGCACCTCAACATTCTCCTGTCAGGCTAATAATAATTACAAGAGTTAACATTGAAATTAGCGATTTTTCCGACAATTCGAAGACACTTTTCCAGCGCGAATGGCTCTATATTATTATTGGGTATACAGTTTTAAGAATTGTTTATAAGAGTCAGTCCCAGTCTATGTGAGCTTGCAAGAAAAATAATTGCCTTTAAACTATGAAGTTCCCTAATAATTTAGACTTCCATAAACCACATTTTTTGAAATCAGGAAAAAAGAAACCCCATAGACATAGGTAGGTATGTCTATGGGGTTTCATTACGGAAGCGTAAATCGAATCGTAATTTTACGCAGTTATGAAAAATAAACAGTATGAAGTTTCAACTATTCACCTGCCTCCTTTTCATTACAGCTACAAGTGGTTCAAAAGGTGATGCATGTTTATGTAATAATAACCATGTTATTGCAAAACAAAAACTTATACCATTGAATTATACTTTTCTAGAATACAAGGAGGTTTTATTACTCTTTATTTTCTATTGAATATCATGTCACTTTTACAATAACAAAAACATATTTCAATGTTTTCTGTGTCTTACTTGGAGGAAATAACACCAATTCCTTTTACAAATGTATACATAATAAGTAGTTTTATTTTTCATGGTTCATTTTGAGATTGTAATAGAACAACCAAATTTTTTAGAGAATGTAAAAGATAATTTTGAGATAGAAGAGATAAGGGGTTGCACTTTTTTTTGGAACCGTGCAAACAGTGTGACGTTTCATAGGAGCCTGCCAAGGCCTATGTGAAATTAAAAGATTTTGATTTTTGACTTACTTTTGGTACTTTAGCATGTACTCCGGTACGGACATCGCGGATGGTGGCTATGTCCAGCATCTCCACTTCCATGTTCTGGTCGGTCCAGTACAGGAAGAAACCCTTAGGGTCCACCCGTAGGGTAACCGGCAGACCGGCTCCGGAATCCTATAGAAAAAGAAGGATAATATTTAGTATCAGAAAAAAGTTCTTTACTTTACATTACACTTTACATTACTCTTTACATTGTGAGTGTTCTATTTTCAATAAATCTTATATTGTATTACACTGTAATAGAAGAGCACCTAGAAACAATCATTGTTTATAATTTTATCTGTAACTTATCAAGCTGATAATTAGCATAACATATTTTCAATTCTTATTATTCCATTCTTATATTGTTTAGAAAAATAAACCTATTGTTTTACTCAAGCAATGTAATAAATTTCAACTAACCCTTTTTTAATAGCATCAAAATTAATTATAATTATTATATCTTACTTTCCATAATAATAAAATGTTAATGAACTTTTAATTTTATAAAAATATATTATTTTAGAATACAATAGCTGTAAATGCATCTAGATTCACCTTCATCCAAAACTAAATGCATTAAATATTTACATTCATCTTGTTATTATTAAAAAAATCTTTTAGGATTCCAACTAGAAAACCAGATTTTAAAATATATTGTCGTAGGGATACATACCTAATTAATGTGCGATTTTGTACGTGCAGTTTAGAGGATATGAAATCAATACTCGATAAAAGCAAAAGTAAAAAAAATATTCGCAAGTTAAAAAAAATACCTCATCCCACTTGACGAATTTCTCTCCATCCTGCAAAGCCTGGGGCACTTCAATCGGCTTCAAACTGACTTTAGCAGATCTCGTATTTGTAGTCATCATGAATAAAAAACACAATTATACGGAAATAATATCACTATTGTAGATCAAAACCGTCATCTTCCTCTCTGTGCACAGATCTATCTGAGAAATCTATGAATGGCACGCTCGACAGACGAACACCGAGTGAATGCAGACAAACTACTATTTGATATTAAATCAATAATGACTAACATATTAGAACATTATCCACGATAAATAACACCTGCCTAATTACTAACAAACAATGATTTTTCCCACATACTATATCTCGACGAGACCACCAAAAACTCAGAATGTCAAAATGTACTAAGCACCATAGTGATGTGCTTGATTGTATCGATAAACGGGAATCGTAAGTGAAAAACCAACTTAGTAGAATCAGAATATTACACTTTATCATCGGTATGACATGTTTTGTACATAATCATTTATTAACTTGAGATTTGATTTAATGATGATTGTGACCGTAAAAAAATCTTAAAACTGAAAAGCAAATTAAGAGCATCTTTCAGAATTGACAAAAGAATTGAGATTTAATTGAAAAAAACAACAAATACAAAGTACTATGTAAAAGAATTAAAGGTCTCTGCACACAGCGGGCGCGGCGCGGCGGGACGGGACGGAGACGCGACACAATGTACGAGCGGGACGGCTCTGTGTGGCGTCGTCCGTAATATCTAGAACATTACAACTGCTCAGTGTCGCGTCGCCGTCCCGTCCCACCTCGCCGCGCCCGCTGTGTGCAGAGACCTTTAATTCTTTTACATAGTACTTTGTATTTGTTGTTTTTTTCAATTAAATCTCGATATCGATATAATATTAATACGACACTAGCATCCGTGTGGCGGAAGAAAATTGTACTATTGCCATAAGAAAATAAGGAAATAGTGAAGTTTTCAAATCGACTAAATCATTTCAGCGTTTTTTTAAAATGAGGCTAAAAGTTCAAAATGAAGTTGAAATAATAAAATATTTGCACATTATCATTCGAAAAACCAGCTTGAGTTATAAATTACAGATTTCATTGCTATCGCGTTCTATCCTCAAAATAAAAGGGAAAGAAAATAACACCATTGAAGAAATAAGGAGTGGCAATATCGCTGCCGGCTGTCAGTGTCACTGTCAGTCATGTCATTACTGTCAATTTTCAACTGAATGTCATTTTCACAAACGTTTGCGAGAGAAGAACGGTAGGATTCTTGCCGCAGGTTGTTATTGGTTAGCACGTGTGCCTAGAATTTTCAGTTTTTTCAAGTGTTTTAGTGACCTTTTGTGACTTATTGTTGTGTTTGTGTGTTGTCCTTGTGTTCGTTACCAGTGTTGTACTGTTGTTTCGGTAAATAACTAGTTTTAATTAGCGATGGATCGCAATAAACCTCCCGATCCCGATCCTCCCGACATCTCTGCATACGCTCCTCTTTCCCCTAACTACCCATTATCCCAATTCGCCGATGTTGCTTGCAGCATCGCGGACTCCCAGAACTTATCTGCCTCGAATGCCAGGAAACGCTCCGGAGATGATGCAAACATTGTCGTGTCAACCCCACCACCGAAACAACAAAGGAATTTAGTTGGCCGCAGCAGGTACTCTGCTACAGATAAGGCACCGTTCATTGTCCACGTGTCTCGTTTGGAACCCCAGCCTAATGCCGGTACTTCTCTGCATCCGGTTACCTTTGGAATATTTCTCCAAAAACAGAACATAGTTAACATTGTCCGTGATGGAGTTAAAAAAGTTGGCAGGAACCGTGTTTCTGTGGAATTTAAATCCCCTCAGGATGCAAATGCATTCCTTATTAATAACATTCTTCCCAAGAACAGCTTTGTGGCCTCCATCCCTACGTTTAATATAACCCGCATGGGTGTTGTTACCGGTGTTCCTACTGATTTAACTGAAGAGGAAGCCCAAAGATACCTACAAGTCCCCTCAGGTTGCGGTGAAATTCTCAAAGTTCGTCGTATAAATAGGAAAGTGATAATTGATGGAGTGACCGAATTTAAATCCACAGAAACATGTGTCCTTACCTTTGACGGTCAGGTGCTACCGCCAAGGGTGTTTTGCTGCTACACTTCCCTCCCAGTCCAACAATACGTTTATCCCACCATCCAGTGCCGTAAGTGCTGCAGGTTTGGTCATGTGGAACTAGTGTGCCGGTCTAAACCCCGCTGCAGTAAATGCGGCCATGATCACCCTGGTGATGGTTGCAGCATTTCTGAGGCGGAGGCATTCTGTGTGCTTTGCTCGGGGAATCATTTTGCAAATAGCAAATCATGCCCGGAGCTGGGCAGACAGAAGGCCATTAAGACTGTTATGGCTGAGAAGTCCCTCTCTTATGCTGAGGCCAGCAAAACTGTCCCACTCGCTTCTCGCAACTATGCGAATGCTACAAAAGCAGTTCCCACCTCCACTCAGTCATACCGCAAAACCGTTTTCCTCAAGCCGAAGACCCATGCCCCTCTATCTCCCTCTTATGATAAAGCTGCTCATCAGCAAATTATTAACTCCCCTGCACCTTCACAGCCTGACGGCTGCGCTCTAAATAATCCATTCACCGGCAATAATGCTTCATCAATTATAGAAATTCTTATTAAACTCTTAACTACTATTGTATCCACTAATAATGCTGAAATACCGTCCAACGTTGCCTATCAACTAGTAAATCTCCTTTCAAAAATTAAAAATGGCGTCCCGTCAAATATTCCTGCAATGGAATGTGAGGAGCGTGTGGCATAAGAAACACGACCTCATATTCCTTCTTAATAAATTCAAGCCTTTGGCTTGCTCAATTGCTGAGACTTGGCTCACCCCGAGTCTCAGTTTTAATATACCACATTTTAATGTTCTCAGATGTGACAGATCTGATGGCTATGGAGGGTCGGCTCTCCTCGTTAATAATCGTGTTCCACTGTCGACCTTGGCACTTTCTGCTCTGGATGGTGATATGAATATAGTCGCAGGTAGAGTAGAAGGTATCACAGTTTTATCTGTCTATATCTCCCACCCACAGCACAGGTTCTTAGCTACTATTAGAGATATTCTGAACAACATTGTAGGACCCGTGCTTGTCATGGGTGATTTTAACTGTCACCATTTTAGATGGGGTTCCAATCGCTGTGATTCCTTTGGGGAAGGTTTGGTAGAAATCTTAGATGACCTAGACCTTTGCATCCTAAATGATGGTAGTCCTACTCGTAGATCCCTTCCCGGACAGCAAAAGAGTTGTGTAGATCTCACATTCTGTTCCGTAGAGTTGGCGGCATCAATTCATTGGCAATGTACTACCCTTACGCATGGTAGCGACCATTACCCCATTGTTATAACTTTTCTTAATAAAACTTATTTAGAGAAAACTTCTCCTCCACTATTGAAGTACAACTTGTCCAAACCCGATTGGTCGAGGTTTGCATCTTTACTGGAGGAGAAAATTAGTATGCTTCCAAATTTAACTTCAAGTTTCCAAGATTTTAATGGTCACTGCCATGCTAAGAACTGCTACGATGGCTTTATCTCGGCGATAATTTCAAGCGCAGACTCTATCTTTCCGTTGCGCAACTGTGCCAGAAACAAGATCCCATCACCCCCATGGTGGGATCAAGAATGCACATCGGCTGTTAAAGAAAGGAAAGAGGCCGAAAAACAGTACAATGATGCGATGAATAGCGACAATCTTATACGGTACAGACGAGTGTTGGCTCAGTCTCGGCGGCTTCTTCACAAGAAGAAACGTCGAGGTTGGGTCAAGTTCTGCACTTCTCTGTCCCCTTCCACTCCCATATCAGCAGTATGGAAGAGCATTCATCGTTTTAGGCGAGGCTGCTCCCCATCTATCTCTTCCCCCATCACGCGAGAAACTGCTGAATCCTTTTTCGACAAAATTGCTCCAGCCTATGTTCCTTCTTCCTCAGAACTTCTGCTCCCGCCTGTTAATATTTTGAATGACCCCCTGGATGAACCTTTTTCATTGGAGGAACTTGATGCGGTATTACGTCATGTTAGGGATACCGCCCCTGGCATGGACGGCATACCGTATTCATTTGCAGCTCACTTCGGTTCTGATGCTAAACAATATTTTTTAGGAATTATAAATTATTGTTACCAATTTGGTTGGGTTCCTGACCAGTGGAAAATTCAGATAGTCATTCCTCTTTTGAAGCCCGGCAAGACTGCTGATGATCCGAACGGCCTTAGACCAATTGCGTTGTCCTCAGTTTTGGCCAAGTTACTTGAACATTTAATTAAAAACAGACTTGAGTGGTTGGTAGAGTCGAGGGATTTACTGCCGAGTAATCAGTTTGGCTTCAGAAAGGGGCTGAGTACCATGGACAGTGTGGCAATTCTGGTTACCGATATCCGTACAGCCTTTTCCAAAAATGAATCCGCTGTAGCCACATTCCTTGACATATCTTCCGCATACGACAGCGTCCTTCTTCCAGTTCTCAGGCAAAAATTGCTACAGCTGAGGATTCCGGGTAAGATGGTACAATGTATATGCGCACTCCTCATGTCTCGCTTTTTGATGCTCAGAGTGCAGGGAGAGGTATTTGAGGTGAGACAGACGTGGAAGGGCCTTCCTCAAGGTTCAGTTTTAAGCCCTCTACTGTACAACCTGTACACAGCAGACATCGGCTCCTGCCTCAATTCTGACTGTCAACTTCTACAATACGCCGACGATCTAGTGTTGTATGTAATCAATCCGTCAATTGCGGACGCTGCCTCATCTCTCTGTCTCTCCCTGGACTCTCTGCACACATGGCTTTTGGACCATGGCCTCCAATTATCTGCCCCAAAAAGCTCGGTAGTGATTTTCTCCCGAAAACTGCTGATCCCTCAGGTTTCCGTTAACATCCAAGGACAAGGCATCCCCATAGCGAAAAAAGCTAAATTTTTAGGCGTTTACTTAGACTCCAAATTATCCGGCATTCATCACATAAATTATTTAATTAAGAGATGCGAAAGAGCAATTTCCATTCTAAAAGCTCTCGCAGGTGTCTGGTGGGGGGCCCATCCCTTCACCATGAAATTAGTCTATAATGCTTTAGTCCGCAGTATCCTGGACTATGGGTCACACCTGGTGATTCCAGGTAACAAAGGTGCCTTGGCCGGTTTAGATAGGATCCAGTCTCAATGCCTTCGAATCATCTCAGGTTGCATGAAGTCGTCGCCTATTAACGCCTTACAGGTCGAATGCGCTGAACCCCCCCTAGCCCTAAGACGGCAGTATCTCGCTTCCCGATTCCTATCCAGGGTTATTCCCAAGTCATCCCACCCTCTCATCCCAAAACTCAGAGAGCTTGACACCCTATGTCACAGTTCAAAATATTGGGAACATAAAGAACTCCCCCTTTTCCTAAAAGCATTCCGATTTTTCCAAAATTTAGAATCCCCTATTACATCACATCCCAGACTTCCCTTATTTAATTACTCATATGAAGTACTTTGCTTTACTCCTAAAATATTTTATAACATTGGCATATCTAAAAACTCCCCATCGGCAAATTCGGCCTTTAATGCGGTTTTGGGTGAACGATGGACTGGGTTTCAAAGGTTCTTCACGGATGCTTCCAAATTTAATAGTGGTTATACTGTGGCCGCGGTTTATTATCAGAACTCGAAAATCATTCTTAAATTTAGATGTCCAAAGGAGTCTTCTATATTTACAGGCGAGTGCGTGGCATTATTGGAAGCTTGTCGCTTTATAGAGTCCCATGAGATCAACTTTGGAGTTATCTTTACTGATTCCCTTAGTTGTCTCCAAGCCCTATCCCAGAATTCCTTTCGAACTAAACTCCATTGTCCTATTGTCCTGGAAATTAAAAATTCCCTTTACTCCTGCGCTAGGCAAGAAAAAGTAGTCCACCTAGTTTGGATTCCCAGTCACTGCGGTATAAAGGGAAATGAATGTGCCGACGCCTTGGCCAAAGACGCATGCACATCTGAGTCAGCCGACCTTGCACACTTCTCCCTTCAAGGGCATGACCTACTAAACCTCCCTAAATTGAGTCTTGACACCTCGTGGCAGGAATGGTGGAATATCTCCAGCAAAAAGAAAGGCAGCTCCTATTACGCTATCCAACCGGTTGTAAAACCAAAACCGTGGTTCTCCCGTTTTAAAAAATACCCCAAACAGGTTATTTCAGTCCTGTGCAGAATACGGATAGGTCATTGTTGCACTCCGGTTTTTTTGCGCAAAATTCGGGTGCAGGATTCGTCCCTCTGCGAGTGCGGACTAGATGAGGGTACCCTGGACCATATATTTTTTAACTGCCCTAATAACTCCTCTTTCGATTTATATGGTCGTCTCCAAAAACTCAAAATTCCTCTCCCTATTAATTTCCGTTCCCTCTTATCACACTCCTGTCCAGAACTGCTCCAGTTGCTGTTAATGTCTATTCATCGAAACAACATTAAACTATAAACTGTGGCCTATTTTAGGCTACAGTTAGGTTGTGGTATATTTTATATGTTATATGTGACTAACATTTTGTTGTTATTTTTATGTATGTAAATGTATTTCTGTTTGTTTCAGTGTCGTCCTACTAACAAGTTAAAGTTACACAAGATCGGCTACAACAGCATCTTAAATTCCTTTTGTTTTTTGTTTCTTTTTTGTTTTTTTAATCACAAGCACGACTTGCTTCTCATTTCACTTGTCATTGGCAGAATCGTCGACATTGACATCGACACGGATTGCCATAAATAAAAATAGAATAGAATAGAATAGAAGAACGGTAGGTTTTCAACATACATTAATATTATTTAATATCAAATCACATAAATAAAAGCACTGTAACTCACGAGGAATCGTTTAAGTGTAGCTCACCAATTTCTGTTGCAAAGTCTTTCAGCTTTGCCACTTACAATGTCGGAGTCGGAAGCTGCCGAAGTAGTTGATCAAGAAACCAAACATGAACACAGTCCTAGGAAGCGCATACGCCATCGTAAGAAACAGTTGTACGAGAATATATTAAAGCAAATGGAGTTCTACTTTAGTGACGCCAACTTAACAAAGGATAGGTTTTTGGGAGACCTCGTGAAAAAAGATCCTTATGTGCCTCTGGAATTGTTTCTGAAGTTCAACAAAGTTCGTTCGTTGACGCAGGATGTTAACGACATAGCGAAAGCTATGAAGAACTCCACGCTTTTGGATTTGTCAGAAGATAGACTGAAGGTGAGAATCTTGTGTTTTGTGAGCAGTCTATTATGCATCGTATGTATATTGTATCATTATAATCAAGATGTGATTAACACCGCCTGATCGAGAGAATACAAGATATTCAAACCTAAAAACATATTAATTACTATTTTCTACTGTTTTCTCCTGCACATAGTGAATGTTTTTGTTGCCATAAATAGTCACAATTTCATCAGAGAACATTTATGCTAATGATGTAATCTAACTATGCTATAAAAGTATTTCTTGTTTATTTTCCAGGTAAAGAGAAAGACTGCTGTATTACCATATGATGCTGACTCCAGGACTGTGTATGTGGAATCTATACCAGTGACTGCAAGCCGGGAGTGGCTGGAGCGGGTTTTCTCCGACTACGGCCATGTGGCTTACATATCTCTTCCTAAGTTTAAAAACTCACAGAAAATTAAGGTAATGTTCTATAACACTAATATTGATTTAAAATTATAAAGTTTTGTTTTATTTGGCTAAGATATAGTTATAAGTTTTTTTTTTCATGTCTTGTCTACTGCCACCAGCATGTAAGAGAAACCACATTTAATCTTGTTGATACATTCTATTAAATATTGAACACCAAAATATTCTTCATTACAGGGTTTTGCATTCATAGAATTCAACCGACCAGAGGATGCTCAGAAATGTATAAACACATTCACAAAAATGGGATGCAAGTTACCAACCTGTATGCCACCAGAAGACCTGTCTTCCATAAAGATGTTCTCAGTAGATGAACCAAATGAGGACATGCCGGAGAAGAAGATAGAAGAAGAATATGAACCCCCTAAGAAGAAGAAAAAGAAGGATAAGAAAACTCCACAGAAGGGTTTAGAGTTGAAGTTGGGAAGTGAGTCTGATAGTGAGAAGAGAGTTGATACTCCCACTGTAAGTATAAACAGTGCTGAATTACATAACTCATATTATTTTCTATATTATCTCATATTATTTTATATTACTTTCAAAATAAAAAATAAAATACTTGAGATGGTTCCCTGAATGATCTTCATAAACTGAAGTGAACCATCATAATGTTCCAGTGTTAGATATCTATCTATATTCTATTGAATAAATGTTTTATGTTTCAGGAAGAAACCAAAAGCATAGCCAGTGTGACAACACCAACAGAAGTAAGTTTATAGTTCTATTATAAATAATTGCCACAATTATCTACAAACAATAGAATAACTAATTTAAATTATTTATTACCTATTATTTAAAATGATTTCAGGAAAACAAACTATTAGACCTAGAATCAAAGGATGAACTAACCAGCCACGATGAAGGGAAAGAAACTGGTGATGGAGACACACCAAGAAAGAAGAAAACTCGGAAACGTACCGCAAAAGAACGCAGCAAAGCCAAAAATAATTTGAGCAAGAATGAAGCACCTAGAGGAGCTTTGTGGGGCTTACAAGTGCTGTCGAAGTCAGAATGGAAAGCTCTTAGGAACAAGTATTTAAATCTTCAAAGGAAGTATATGAAGGAGATGAAAATGAACATACACAAAAAGAAACATCAGTACTCTAGTATACCTGCACCCGCTGCGCCTTCCGTTGAAGTTGAACCAGGTTTGTTGTCACATTATTATGTACCTGCATACCTCAGCTTATATGTTATCGGGTTGATTTCACATTGATTTGCATCAAGATTTATGTACCAAGTCCTTTATACTTGTATATTAATGTTAGTGTACTTCCTTAATTACAGGACTTCCTTCAGGCCAAGCAGATGCTCCCAAAGGCATAGCATCCATAGAAAAAGTACCAGGTCTATTTGTGAAGGAAATTCTACCTGAACCATGCTTAGATGTCAGGCTCACTAAAAGGACAGTGAGTAAAAAATTTTATTATTACATTTGAGTAGAAGAGATTGATTTTTTAATAGTTAATCGTGTTTATTATTTTTAATTTGTGTTACAGATTAGAAGCAACATTCACGCCTTACACGTTGATGTAAAAGAGGGGCAGACAGAAGCGATTATAAGATTTGATACCCCTAAAGCAGCTGAAGAGGTATGAATATCAGTTATCACACCATTTTTTATATTATTTCTTACTCTTATGGTTTTTAAGACCGAATCTCAGTTCTCGAGTGATATTGCACGCAAGATAAATTCGTTGCGGCTTTTTGCCAATAATTTGCAGGAGGTAAGAAAGAGTCCAATATTTTTCTTCATCTAAGAGACAGACTTATTAATTAAAACTTCAGTAAAACCTGTTACTAGATCCAAATTTAAAAGAAGTTTGTTCTTCACTGCTTCTTTCCAGCCATAACACTAGGTAGCGATGAAAGGGGTTGTTTTGGGGTTGCTGTCCTTTTGTAATACCTTTGTAGCCTACTTTCAATGAACGTTTTTGACTTTGGAATATCTTTTTTATATTCCAGTACTGCGCCAACACAGCAAACCACGCCCGCATACTCTCAGGTCCCGAAGAGCAGGAGCAGTGGTCGCGTGCCGAGAGCGCCATCGCGCACCGGCGGCCGCGCGGCCGCTGCCGTCTGCTGGCGCTGGGCGACGCACGTGACGCGGCTCATGCACTGGCACCCGCCTCGCCGCAACCTACCCACACGCATATACGATTTGAAGATGAATAGATTGATTTTTGATGAGGAAAGCTAGGCATGTCAGTCCTGAATCAAATGTAGCAATTGCTATGGTCTCCTTGAGCTGAAAAAGCTACGTGCAGATACATGAATTTTTTAAAGAAAAGAGTATTTTTCTTTTTAGAATTTTTGGGGAGGGAACCCTCCTTTAGTTATTCAATCGGCACTGACATACAAAGATTAGGTGCCATTGAATATAAATATTTTGGCGAGTTAGCTGTTTGGCTTGATTTTTGAGACCAAAATTGTCTGCATTACAGTTGATACTCGCCAAGTTTCATCTAATGTTCTATGGTACAGAATGGTACTTGCTTTATGCTGCTTTCAGCATTGATACGCTGAGTGTCTAATTTCCTATTACATTAGTTGAAGAGTTGTGTAGAAGTGAACTATCCAAAAATGTGTATAATAAAAATGTATTTTAATGAACTGCTTTTCTATCAAATTATCATCCTCAAATCTGTTCATCTCTCCCTTTAATGGTAAACGTTCATTGGTATAAATAATTAAATTAATTAGAGAAATTAAAACAATTAAATGTTATAAAAGAAAATGTATTACATCAAATAAATGCCAACATCAATTTCAGTCTTAAAAATAAGTTTGCTTATATCTTAATAATACAGGAGGCACTGGCACTTTAGTTTTTATCAAAAATTAATTTATATATCGTCTTACAAGCTAACACAGAAAATACAACATATAAAACTTACATAATGCTAATAGACCTGTATGATACAACCTGAATTCTGTTTACCTTAGTATACTATGTAATCAAAGAGCTGCCAGTAGTAGGATAGAATGCAATAACTTATTACAACCACTTCAAAACATTACATTGTTCCTGATTGATCTAAATGAGGCCATTACAATCAAGATTATCTTGATAAAGATTAGATTAAGTACCCAGTATTTAACAAATTATCTATATAGACCAAAATAATTTTATAAAACTTTCTGCAGCAGATTATCATGGAACATCAATAGTCAATAATATTATGTATTATCTTAAAATTATAAAATTATTCTTATAACAAAGTACATAAAGAGCACCAAATATACGTAAAATGACTTCTGTATGATAAGTACTTGATCAAAATAACTGGAGAAAATATTAAAATGGTTAGCAAATAAAATTCATCACAATAAAAAATAAACACATTAATTAATAATCAAATATTATATACACAGAGAGGTAGATTTATTTAATGGACTTAAATAATTAGGAGGCTTCCATATGCCTGTGCACAGTAACAGGAGCTATGATGCTGTTCTTGCCACAGGGCAGGACAGTTATGCTTAAATCATTAGCAGGTTTTAATCTGGGCTTTATTTTGGCAGGCAGAGGACAACTTACATCAGACTTGGTGTCATCTGATAGTACAATTGGCTCATTCACAGAGAACCCAGTAGCCTCTGAATCTTCATGGGGAGTCATTGTCGAGTACCCATGATCTGAACCACCTGCTGTGTGTGGTCTTCTGTATCCTGTGACCACCCTGTATGGAGATATAGGTGCTTCTATCTCCATGGCTGGTAACAACTTATCTTGACCAGACTGGTCATGCATATCATCAGATTGTAAATGGCTCATTTGAACATCTGCATCATGCCAGGTCTCTGCTGGACCATCGACATACAAATTATGGCAACTGGCGGTGGTCACGTTCTGCCTGTAGCAGTATATGGCCACGGCAACAACCAAGCTTGCAGTGACTATACACCCTACGATTGGTCCTATTGCCGAATAGTTTCCGAACGCATCTCTATTGAGATGTCCGAGAGTGCCCTCTCCATAAGGAGTGACGGCGCCTAACACGCCGTTGAAACATGTTGACTGAGACGTACAGAACGGCGCCGACAGTGGGGTTTTACCGTCAGCATCTATTTGACACCATTCACAACCAAGAACGCCCAGACAGGACGAGTGCGACAAATAAGTCTCGCACTGAAAATCGAAACACGATTTCAAATTTTCGGCAAAGTTATGGAAGTAATGCGACTTATGGTTATTATTCTCAAGCATCATGCCACAAAGAGGTATCTGTTGGTTCAAACGTGATATGTTTGAGTTGGGACAGTCATACAGCTCTGAGCTACATTCACATGGGCACTCACACTCAGTTTGTTCCATTCTGTTACAGTTTAGACATAATCTGTCAACCATACTGCAAGGACAGAAAGCACCCACGCTGCAAGATGCGTTTACAAGACCTATGAAAGCATTGGTGCCTGGGATGGCAGCTATGTAATAATGAACACAGTGGTCTCCTGATACCACATTAGAGAGCACATTAGGAAGAGAGGTATTAAATTCATAAAATCGCTGAATTGTTTTATCATAAAAATTATTGCACAGTCTTTTGGTAACAAAACCTTTGTGATTGAGCATGTCAATTGCAATCATGGATTCTTTATGTGTGATATGTTGTTGTTCAATTGGACCAGAGCTGTTTGGGTCCATGAGTCCAGGATGGGACACTAAATAACCTTTATTGTTCATGATAAAACATTTAACATAAGACATGGCACATAGGGGCATACTATCTATAAGAAGCTTGTACAGAAATCCCATAGTAACATCCATTGACACAACCATAGTAGGATAGAAGGAACTTTTTACAGCATATGATATAGAAACAACATAGCCAGCACCACCAACATCTAGATTAGGTGGTGTTAGAATGATTTTGTCAGGATTCTCTAAAGCATATGTATACCAAGGCCTCCTCACTGGCTCATAATCATACTCTAATACAGTGCCAGGGAACATCACCAGAACCCCACTCTCTGTCACTGCATATCTTCTGACTATGTACTTTGAATAGGGTCCATGCAAGTGTTGCCTTTTATAGTATGACAATATGGAGTTAAGGAAACCAACATCTTGCTGAATTTCATTCTTGAGACCGGGATTGGAAAGTAAGCCATGAGCAACACTTTTTAAGTAAGCTAAATAGTTTTGCATATAAGTAACGGCTTCTTGGCCGTCACCCATGTCATATAAATAGGTGAAAGGTGACTGGAAGCTTGACGGACTTAAATACACAGTACCCTGATCAATAGTAGCAATCTGTTTGAAATGTCTACACATTTTACCCATTTTAGGAGGGAATAAATCCAACCTGTGGAACAATATTTCCTTATTACTCCTAGTAAAGAATATGTTTGTTTTATTGTATACAGCAGGTTCCATTATCTCAGACACAATACAAACTATGTACAAGTTTCCTACCCATTTCCAAGAGTAAATAATTGATTTAGTGGAGTTCTGTTCAAACATAGTCAAATTGCCAGAACTATTAGCTAACATTTCTTCCTTTACAGTTGATATGAAAGTGTATGTCTCAACACTTTCCAGTTTTGTAAATTTGATTTTATCAGATGCTGATTCTGGCCTGGGAAAAAATGTGTGCATTAAAACTGTACCTGAAAAATCCATTACAAAAGCTCTTTTCCTATCATTTGAGCCTTTAAAATACACTAAGTCCTCTGCAAGATCTGACCAATACAGGTCAAGTCCAAGCACTCCACTCGGTGTTGGTAGCACTAAAGATATCATGAAGTCTCTTTCTGTTGCCTCCCACACTGGTCCTTCAATTTTGATCTTCTTACTGCCGTAGTGTCCAGGTAACAGAGATATGAATGCTGAGGCTACTTGCCCCACAACTCCACTGTCATTGATATGAAGCCTCATCACTGAATGGTTATTCGTATGTGTGTGCCACTTGTCAATATGCAATATACCCAATGAACTGTTCTTGTCAGCTTGATTCTCATAAATAAGTCCAATGGCAAATTTCAAAGTCTCATCTTTGTTGGAAGAGTACGGAAATATTTTAAGCCATGTCTCATTTTTCAAAATCTTTGTGTCTGTCAGGAAGATAAATAGCTTGTGTTTTGGCAAATCTCTCTGGAGTAGTAAGTTTTTCAGTTCTTTGTTTATTGCTAGCGGAGACACATTTGTGGGTGCTACTTCTAAAGAGGATAAGTATTCTTTCAGGAGTAGTTTATTGTTCTCTGTGGCATTTCCAAGATCGGACATTCCATCTGTACTGCAAGTATCTTCGAATTTATGGAACTCAGTCATGTTTGTCATCTTCAGAGCTATCATGTCAGAGTCCTGCAGAGCATACACTGTCTCTTTAGCAACATGCACAGCATGTTGTAATGAATCCTCTTTCATATTATTATCTATTATAAAAACCACCAGTTTTGGTTCAGGATGAACAATCTTATGGTAAAGATACCTCAAATTAGAGTGAGGCATTGTAGCACAATCTCTATCAGTAGCATAATCCATGTGCGAAAGGAAATACTGTCTCTTAACTTTTAAATCCTTAAAGCGACCCAACATGTTAGTTTTAGGATCCTGTGAAGGCAGACTGTTGTATACATTGGAACTTTTTATAAACACAGACTTGCGAATAGAATTGAATGGGCAAGGTTGAGTGAAGGACGGCGTACTATTGTCGCTTATAACATTGTTCATGTCGCGAAGTATGTTTGTGGCAGACGACAGTTTGTAGCTCAGTTTGTCAGCAATGCTGGTCAATACATCATTGTCAGAGGTTTGGTATCGGCTTACTTTGTAAGCGCTCCTGACCTCAAAGCGCGCCGTATACTCACTGCCCAATTCTTTGACCACAATTTCACTAAATTTACTGGCTAATGTATCGGATAACTTGCGAACACATAGTTTGTAATCACCACGACTGTTAGTTCTAGTACAGTTATCGCTTTGAGCGAGGATCACACAGACGCCGCAGCTCGTCGTAATCATAAATAACAACGATAAAACCTTCATCTTGTCGGCATTATCTTTGATCCGCACTCACACTTTAATTGTCATCACGGTAACATATTTCTGAAGCAAAACGTCCTTTGTAACACGCGCACTGAAACGTTTACTTTGTATTCCTTTATATACTTCATCGATAATGTAAAAAATAATTGTTTATGTTACAAAAAAAAACAAATAACGCAACATCCACAGCACGACCCAAACTGATATTGTAAAATGACATTAGCTTACAAAATAAGCATGGCCGCCAACAGAACGTTCCGTTACACGGCGTTGCGTTATCTGTTAGACTTTTAAATTCCAAAATAACAAGAAAATAAATAAAAGAAACTATTTGCCTTATTTTTTGAGAGTTAAAATGTGCTTATTTAATTTGTAAAAAAATAAATATGTTTGAAGTTTTACAAAATTATACGGAATCGCGAGTTTCAAAGACACAGTTGTATAGATCTACCCTATAGATGTGAATGAGGTCCTAGGTTCGAATCTGTTTGTAATATTAGTTGGTTAGGTATTTGTGTACCTAATTTTCTACAAGCTGTCTGCTGGCTGGACGTATACCTATCTGAATGCACAATTTTCCACTAACTTATGAAAGTATACGTTATCTACCCAAAACGACTTGACGAAATTCCAAATCAAGTAAAAATATGAATCTAGGTAGTTTCAACAATTGTGCAAATGTACCTAAGAAATGAAAGGAAAAACTTGTAAAAAACACAATAGGTGCGAAATAAATTAATAGCACATTTTTAGCAAGCTGTTCTTCAATGTTTTGTAACACACCCCAAGGTTACCGGTGGTGGGGTCTTTCTTTAGATGTCCAAACGAAGGCCGTCTCGGCCTTGATGTCAAAATGACCTGAATCCTTATCGAATGAATTGACATCTACTAAAGTACCTGTGCCTTCCAAGGAGTAGCTTAGCTAATTTTAGGAAGAGCAACTGGAACAAGGTCTCGTTTCATCACTTTTCTGACCCCAAATTTTTGAGCATTGTTTTAATAAGCACTATAAACTACTTGATTTAGGAGCTTAACTATGTTGAGGAACGTGAATAATTGGATCGGTATTTAGGTGACACTAAGTAGGTAAACCAAATAAATGGTGGAACTCGTGGTATTTTGTTAAGGTAGCCTATTGAATGATTTATATAATTGCTAACATAGGTAGGAACTTTCCTAGTTTGGCAAGTTCTTCCGTGATAATAATGACACATAGCTATTTGGAAATGCTCGTATCAATACTATGTTTTCAGCCATTTGATTGATGTACCTAACTGATTATAGATAGTTCAACTCAGATTTGCGCGCGGCCCTATGTGTGCGTCGGCTTGTAAATATACAACTTTCATTCGTGTGACAGTGACGTCGTCCGAGCATGACGTGTTCTTATCGCTTTTTGTTATGGGTACAGTCGTTTACGAAAATGTCTAGTTCTTCACGGAGAAAATGTTTAAGGAGTCAGGTAGCGTTTCAAAAAATGAAACAACATTCAAAGCTTTTTATTATTACATTTTACAGTTTTTCATTATTTTCTCATAAGTTTTTTCAAATTGACGTTGACAGTATCTAAGAAATAAATGAGGTGAAATATCTAAGATGAATTAAATACTCCTTACATATTTTCTAGATCTCGGGGTACGCGGACAATAAATAAAAGTGTGGACTAAGAATGTAAAAAGACGTATAATCTAGTATAATAATGTAAACAAAATGTGTGAGGAATTTTAAAAAATAATATTGCTTCGCATAATGTCGACCAAAATAAGACGGAAATAATGAAACTCATAAATGAACGTTTAAGTCATATTGATGAAGGGATGTTGGGTAATACTTGTCGACATGTACAAAAGAAAAAAGAAAAATACTATAGACATTTTGACATGAAGTCAAAATTTATAATTTACCTCGGTGAGAGTAGCGAATCCGAAAATTCATCATTTGATTTTTCAAGTAGCGATTCAGAATCATTATAAATAAATAAACATTAAATTACGTAATAACTGTTTTTCTTTAAACAGCCGTAACCCCTAAATAACTGTATTTGTACCCGACTGTACCTCTTGTCACGCACACAAAGTCACTGTGTATGTACAAGGGTTACCCACACATAAGGCCGCGCGCAAGACTGAGTTGAACTTACTATAATGTAATCGATCATATGCATATATATCTGAATCCTGAATAAGTACGAAGCTGTTTCTTTTATTTTATTTTGAGAAAGTAACATGAGAGTTTAGCTGACATTTTCATCGCGTCAACGTCTTTTTATTTCACGAGAAATCGCTGAATATTATTAATGTCGCCCGTAAACCTAGAGAAAATGAAACAATTTATCCGTATTTAGTGTCTTTTCTATGTAAAGTATTATGCTAATCAGTAAGTATTATTGTGTTGCAAGTAAGTGCGCGTACACGCGAATGTGTACGTATACCGTAGCCGTTACACGTAGCTATGTGTTTCCATCGATTGGTCAGGGGCGGCGTGGCTTACCGTCCGACCATTAACCCAGTTGTGTGGCGCGACGCGGCCCGGCTGGGCACGCGAGCCCTCGCCTCAGTCCAACACCATGCAACTGCCCGAAACACCGCCACCGCCTCTCGCTCCGCTGTGGGACCGCGTGCTACGGGCGCGAGCCCTACCACCGGACCTTGATGTGGAACTCCTCTATGTCGCGATACGGGACCGCCTCACGCATCCCGAGTGGGAAGTACGTCTTCACGCACTCCGTGTCTTAGCAGATCTTCTGCCACTCTCGGGGAATGCGCTGTCGTTTCCGTTCGATCAAGTCGTCGACAATCTAGGACACAACTCACCGAATGTTCGAAAAGCTGCGCTGGATGCTTTAAAAGTTTTCTGCACGCATTGCGAAGATGTGGAATGCGCGGCGCGAGCACTTTTGGACAAATGCTCCTATCACAACATACGGCCACATTCCGCGAATATTGATACAAAAGTGAACGTCATCACAGGCCTTATACTCTCCATACCTTCTGTGATGGGTATATTAAAAAGAAGACACTCGCATCTCGATATGTTACCAATATTTCAAGTGTTAGGTGAGAAACTATTTGATCCGGTACACAGAGATGTCGCACAGAGATCTCTGCTGAAACTGAGAAGGGCTTGTGGACAGCGGGATTATATGATGTATCTTTCTAGATTAGATTCAAAGGTTCAGGACAGATTTCGACATTTGTGTGAAACTTATGACGAAGATTCAATGGATGTTTACTATGCTCCTAGAAAAACTGCCTATAGAAATAATAATAATCAACCTTTAGTTAAAATTAATCATGTTTTTAATAATAACCACACGGGACCCATCCGTGTGTCGACTGATTCATCATCGGAAGATTCTTTTGGGGCTATACCTTTTTATAATAATAATTTTGCGAAAGTTATAATTGAAACAGAAATAAAATTTGACTCTGATACTGCGATTACGATGACCGTTTTGGAAGAAAATGAGACTGAATCTGAGAAGAATACAGGAAGTGAAGATGATTATGATAGCTCGGACAGAAATATGTTAAAATATAGTGATGGTGATTCCGAGGATACGGATGTTGTGGTTAAAAGAGTGCGTTTTGGTGGTGAGAGTGTTAAGATAAGGACCCCTGATAGCGATAACTTATTGACAAGCGAAGATGACAACAATTTTCAAGACCACCAGAGAAAAGACAACTATAAAGAACTAATGGCACCTGTAACACCGGCGATAGTGAGCAGAATGAACGAAATAAAAAGAGCAGCATTGGAAAGAGAATCACAAACTAAACTGGGAAAAAAGAGTGGCATACCTCTGCCAGTCATACAGAATAAGCCCCAGAAGCCAACATATGTAACTAAATATAACGGAGTAAAAGTAAAATCGAAATCTTTGAGCGAGTTGTATGACTACTTTAAATCTAAGAATGATGAAGAGGATAGCAAAATTACAGAAATGTCTGGTTTAGCATTGTCACTGGCTGAAGTGCGGTCTCCAGAGAAATCTGGTCGTAGTTCACGTAGTCCTGTGGAGCCTCACAAAGAGGTGGAGGTTCTTCATAACTTGCAGCGTAGTCCATCGGTGTCTCCCCGTCGACATCAAACACGGGTAGAGTTGGAGCGAGACGGGTATGTATCAAATCTGATATGTTTATTTTATAGCACTCAGCTTTATCGTCCTTGCGAAACTGCTGTCCATATTTCTGTTTGACGTAGGTTCGTGTTGAGTCTTCTGGCATCGTCACCCCCTAAGGAGACCGACATCCTAACTCCTCGGACTCCAACTCCACTGAGGTCGCATTACGACTGGGAAGAACTGGGAGTGGTTCCGCAACATGTGTCCGATCAACTACACAATACGGTACATATGTTTACCCAAAATTTCCCCGCATTTTTAAACGGTTTTTAAATAAACAACCCTTAGGTTTCCACACATAGGTACACACACAATTAAATTGATTAACAATTTACCAGTTAAAGGTTGATTGATAAGATTTTGATGTAGCCAAACATGAAATAAAACGATAATTCATATTAGTATCCTTCATTGTGGTGGCTAAATTAACACAGTTTTAGATAGGACTAAGTACATACATACATTAGGCTCAAGACCCTTACACATACTCTAGTGGCCATGTAGAAACATGTAATTTTATGTTTTAGCGGTCTTCTTTTTTCAAAACCATGTTGTCCTCATCTGTAGGAGAACTGGATAGCGGCAGTACGCGCAGCTGACCAGCTCCACAGCACGTTACTGGAACCCAGCAGCGTGAGGAAGGTGGAGCCGGCTGCGCTCTCGCTCGTGCATAACATGTGGGCCCTTAGTGACGAGGTTAGATCGCATCATGTACATGTAGTTAATTATGTCTGAAAGCACCCTCAGGCGTCTTTAATAAGGTCCCCTAAGAAGTGATACATAAAGAGATGAGTGAAAGAGGATGAATGCAAGACTATTACGAAAAATCGACTTAGGAGAAAGTTGAGAGAAAAAAAATATTTGTGGCAGTAGTCCGAAGCAATGTGTTCAGAACACAGAGGGATGGTCATAAATGAAGAATGAGAACAACTCGCAATGCAACAAACTAGCTTTTTAGTTTTAATTTCTTCATTATAAGGATCTGTTGCTATTATATTGAAATAATATGTGGAATTCATAGTTCTGTGTAGAACTTTCAGTTAAATACTTTAGATTATACATAGTTATGTCGGTTCTAAAAGCCCGGTAGCCCGCATTGGCGCTTCGTAAGTCACCACAGTTTATGATGTATCGCTCACACGATAAACTAAAACAAATAGTTATGATAATTCACAGCACATTCACAAGGGGGACGATGCTAAACCTACTTACTCCTGCAATTTCTGTAGGGGTGGTGAGTCGAAAACTTTTCCGTTGAACTTTCGAAAAAGTTTGGCGAGACTCGTGTGCAAGTTCGAAAACTTCCGAGAAACTTTAAAATTACAAACTACTAATTAGGAACCTTTATGAGAAGCAAAAGATTCCGGATAGTTTATATTTATAGTAATATTTGTAACGGGTTCTAAATGGGTTACCTATAATTTAGAATTAGTGAGTTGTTAATGGTCAACCCTCGTTTCCATAACAGTCATAGTTGAAACATTTGTCTAATGGGGACGAACCCTATTTGCTTCGCGTGTCAAAGTGGCTGATAAAAATACTGTATTACTTACCTGTATCGCATATTATATGCAGACAGTCATTATAAATACACCGGCATTGCATTATTATGTCTAGACTTTTAGATTCAACATACAGGTAGGTAAGTAGCATACTTCAGTGTTCCTATCTGCTCTATAAAGCATTTCGTGGTAAACTGTGTGAAAAATGTAATCAAAAGTTAATCAAAACATGGCACCGACTAAAATAAAAGTGAATAAAATATTTGCATTATTATGAAGGGTGTTATTGTTTGTATTCACGCGAGTTTCTGCTACCTACAGCAAAATCCAACCGTAAAATCTTTTCCCTTGGCTCGCAATGTGCTAACAATACGCCAGCTCAGTGCTAATCTAAATAAAACATAATTATGCGGAATTAATTAACTTAGTTATGTTCCGTAATGTAATCTAAAGGAAAAGACAAAGGTGACGATGCAGTGGCGGATCTTCCAGAGTCTATTGGTCTAGACTGCAAAAAGACGAAAAGCTATTCGAAAGTTCGAAGTCGAGTTTCCGGCGACTCAAGAAGAAAATCTTCAGCATGTTTTTATTTCTTCATGTATGGTACAGGTGGCAGCCGCCAGAGCCCCGGCAGAGGGCGCCGTATGCGCTCTAGTGAGGGGTGCGAGCAGTGACTGCGCGAGACAACTCCTGCCCGCGCTGATCTCTCGTATGGCACGGGAGCCGCTCCCTGCAGCGTTACCACATGCTTTACTGCAGCGATTGGCCCTGCATCACATTGTCGATCTTATTTTTGATCCGAGTATGATTGGGGTAAGTAAACGTAACTAACAGTACTTAATTTGGCTCAAAAGTGTTGGGCATAGGAGAAGGTCATTGCTTCTTGTTTTTACAACCTAAATCTATTATATAAATCTGTGCTATTAGTCGCTTTTCCTGAAAACTTGGACAATTGTATAAACTCAGTTGGGTCCTACCTACTTGCGGAGAAAGGTTTTTTTTTACTATTGTTATATGTAAAAGATTGTTAAAAAATCCCAGTTGCAACCGCTTGCATTTTCCTTTACAATCCTAATCTTCTACTCATATCTCTGTTGCCTTAGGTAAGTGGAGATAAGGAAGTGATCCAAAGTGCTCAACTCCGGGCTACATTATGCCTGGCCAGGGCTGCGGGCCCGGCTGCCGTGCTGTCAGCTGTCAGGAGGAGGCTCGCTGGCACTGCGAGGGCTGATGTGTTTTGTAATAAGGTAAAGCTTTGTTTCCTAGAAGTGCCTATTAGTAGAGTATTTCTATTAGGAGCATTAAATCCAGGGAACACTTTGTCTAATTATTTTGAGATCGAATGCAACTAGCACTTCGATCTCATGAAAAGTATCGAGAGTCATGGAGATCCTTTGTTGATGAACTTTATAGGCACACTTGTTTGTTGCAGTTAAGGGAAAGGCTGAGTCGTCCTATTGAGAATATTAGGCCAAGTCATGTCAGCCGGTAAGTTCTTTCGACACACCCGTTCATTTTTAAACCCGTTACCTTCGCCACCTTATCTAAAAGGCTGTTCTTCAACAGGAGCTCGCAGTTGCCAGTACCAGTGAGACGTCGTGCTAGGTCTACCCCTCCCCCTGCTCCTCCACCACCTCCGAGAAGACTGAGGCCTCTGCCTGACTCCGCACCCCTGCCTGGTATATTCACAAACAAGTACCATAGCACACATTACAAATTTTTTCATAGGACATATAAAAATAAATCTTGCTGATATCCAAATGCAATAAGCTGATTTCGTCTTAAACGAAAACAATCACAATTCAGAGTAAAATATTTACTTAGTCATGTGGTGAAATCATTAGTCATTCATTATGAACAGCCAATGGAGTAGTTTTGAACTTCTCTCGTAATTATAAAAATGCGCGTTGTGTAGGTAATTAAATTGCGCAGAATTAAGTTTAGAATTTTCCGTGAAAAAGTCATGCGAAAATGTAAAGCTATGCGTCATTCCACAGGTGTGTCGCAGCCAGGCAGGGATTACATTCCATTCCACACGCTCTCACCAATCCCCCTCAGCGACAGGTGAGTTTACTTTTCTTTATATGTAAGTAATAGGTACGGTAGACTGCACATCAGTGGTAACTGTCATGCACCTTAACTCAATAGTAATAAGTACGATTTTCCTATAAAACTGTTACCACTGACCTGAAGTTGACTGTACCTACTTTCATGTGTTTTTTTTTATCCTACTCATACCTCTGCCCGTAACTTAGATATGGACGATTTAAGAAAAGCTTTCAAAGAGCTTTCCTCATATTTCTTTTCACGTTAGAGAGTAAGGATAAAAAAATCGTCCTCATCGAGTCGTTAAAGAAAATGAAGCTAAAAATATTGCCTTTGAAAATTCATTTTAATGAGTCAACTGCATACACGTGGATGGGCGTCGATTGTCAAACTTATTGATCCAATAATAATAAATCATTTTATTTTAACATTATCATTTTTTTTTGTGATATGTAGGTATGATTAAATAAATAAAACTAATGTGGTATAATAATATCCATACCTAGACTTAACTTGACATGGGCAATAAAAAGCTCAACAATTTCTTTGAAAAGTAGGCTGCCTTACATTTAACTTTTTATGGTGGATAAGTTTATCGACCAATAAAATTAAATTCCACAATTAACCCTTTAAGTTATGTTTACGAGTTTTATTTTTTATACGACGATAGTTAAAGTCTAAAACCAAATCTAGGCATTGCGCCTGTTCTCCTAAATATCAATCTGCGACAGCAATTTTGGAATTAATTCATCATTTCCAGAGATGACATCAGTCAGTCCTATTACGATGTACTTATATATTGTATTATTGTTTGTGTGTGTGTGTATATATAGATTACCAAGTAAATGTTCGATAACTGTTATAATTACCTCGATAGGCAATTTAATGTGACCCCTGAAAACGCAAGTATCCACCCTCAAGTGGTTTCTAAAAACCCACACCCTGACCTTCAGATTGTGAGAACAGTCACACCTGACCTGACTGTCGTGGATAGGGGGCTCGTTGCTATCTTGGAAACAACAGTGTATAAGGAAATTGTAACTTTGTTGAATGCTTAATCACAACTTTGTAGTAGTACCACAGATACCTTAATAGTTACTTCGTAACTTCGTAAAGTGAAGTCGTTATGTGTATTGTTAGACTTCGAGTAAGTAGTTTTTAGGCATTGAATATTTGAAGACGGTAGGGTCGGTAGGCAGGCATTGTAAATATTTCAGTGCTTTGGGGACATAGGGTATTAAACTCTTAAGAAATTGTTTTGAAAGCAAACTTTGGAGCAATTAAAGGTCAATAAACTTAGCTAAACTCAATAATCTAGGTACACTACTTTAGCGTAGGTAATTTTACCATTTTGAAAATGTTTCTGCGAGAGTTTTTAAGGGTTTTCTAAGGCAATTTAAATAGAGCGCTACTCTAGAACATTATGTAGGTACTGTCAGGAACTAGAGAAATACGCAAAGGCAATAAGCGGAGTTCCGTTCTACATCTTACAATTAGAATTTTCTTCAGGAAAATCTGTGTGTCGCCTTCCGTATCAAAACAACGAAATCAAGTAAACCTTGAACACAAGTTATTTATTGAGGTCTAATCGTCAATAGAATCAGGCTTAATTCGTGTTCCAATTCCGATTTCATATCAACAGCTGACCGCTACTGCTCGATATTATCTATGTAAATCTACCCGCCGATTACGGCCGCCAATTACACGCCGGAGTCACTCACCCCTATTTCAAAGTCTGACTTACAATCGATAGTACTCGTCTAATGGGGCAAAACACTCGTAAACTCGTACATAACGCTTTCAGAAAAACAAGTCATTCGACCTCGAAGAAAATGTCAACCGTCAAACAATTTAACTCATGATATACAGTATTGAATTTCAAGAACAAAGTAATTCTGGCAATGTTTGGGGTGTGAATAATGTCGCGTGGCAACCGCACATCGTGACGCGACGCAATGCCGGCCTAGTCTGAAGATAGCACAATCTTAAACTTATTGAAGCTTTTGAAAGACATTATCAAGTGAAAAATTAGATAGGCTCAGTCATACAACTATTATTATTGAGAGCAAGGCTGTACTAATTTCTCACCATACCCTATCTCAAGGCGTAATAAACCGTCTAAAATGCCATGGCTGGCGGTAAATTCCACCTAATGTCGTGTGATGCCCTCAATGTATTGTATCGAGCAAATGGATTACCTTAACATATTGACCCGTTTAATATTTAATTCCACAGGGTAAAAGCGAAGCTAGTACTAATCAACTGTAACGGCTCATTAGGTATTAAATATAAGCGCGACATATGAGCATGTGACCTGTCGAGGTACCAGCCCTCGGTACCCAAGAGTAATGGATGTAATAGCGTGCCACCGCTAACCTACATTTTGAAAGTTAAATTATTGGCCCACTTTCATTCAGACCGTTTATGAACCGCTGACGAGACGACCCATTTCCCTTATCGTTTCATCGTTCCAGTTTCGTGTTCAGCAAACACCACGTAACAATCCTTTAACGTCTATTAATAATTAAGAAAATTATGGCCGACCACTGTGAGACCCGCCTCCGGTCTGTAACTTGGTAGACATGAAACTTTTCACCTTTCACCAACCTATCCATTTTTATGATTATTGAGTAGGTAAGTTTATATTTCACGAGAACTTAAAGAGCTTTAACCCTTAAAAGAATGACTAATTGAAACTTACTCATGAAATAATAAAATATGACTCGCTTAACTAATGACTCTTTCCGAGCGAGTGGCGGCTAGAAATTCCGTGAAGGTGGGCTAATCTGCATAATATGCAGGTAGAGTGGGTTCATCAACATAGGGCCAATTGATCGCGGGTGGTAGGTTTACACGTAGTCAGTGTGGATAGCGGCGCGAGTCGAGCCGGGCGGGCGTCAGTCGCGGAGGCGCCGCGGCGGCACGCGCTGCCATGTTGCGCTGCTGCTGCCCCCGCCCCGCCGTGCGCCCCGCGCCCCCCGCCCTCGCGCTAGACCTCGTCGCCGATCTACCCTCGCACACGCGGTAATTTCCGACCCGTCCCTCCCGTCGCGTCCCCCATGTAAACAACAATTTCCGTGACGCTATTGTACTTATTCTGTTCACAGAGACTCGAGTGCGCTCACCAGCTATGAGGACGGGGAAACTAATAAGAAAGCTTCCGCTTCCAAAGAATCTGATGAAAAAATTATCCTTGATGACTCTACTGAAGTCAAAACAGCTGATGTCGACGTTCAAGATTCGGTGCCGTCGCTACCCCGTTCGCCTTCAATCCGCGTTGAAGACTACTCGGAAAAATCGAACCCCTCACCAGTTAGTGCACGGTCTCAGTTACAGGTTGACCCTCCACCACTGCCTTCCCAACCCGGCAGTGCGGGAACCTCTACTGGTCATGAGTCTATCGAATCACGAGCGAGTACCGTAGTCGAAGTATCGCCAGTGCGGACCGTTGCGAGTGCGCGACCTTCACCAACACCTCCGAGGAGCAGTGCCCCGTCACCCGCACGCAGCGGAGTGCCGACGCCGGAGCCTGCCAGCGACGTGTATGACGAGCCGCCACGTGCTGCCGAGCGTGACGTGCGCACTGCCCTCGCTGAATGTATAGTTCCGGCACGACATGAAGACTGGGAGGTGATTGTCAGCGGACTCGTGGAGACTGAACGGCTTGCAGCGGACCCAGCGGCACGTGCTCCTGCAGCTAGCTGGCGCAGCGCTGCACGCTCTGCCGCTACGCATGTTCGCTCACTGAGATCTAGAGTAGCTCGAGCCGCCTGCGGTACGTTGGGCGCGCTCTTTGAGCACCGAGGCCGTGCCTTAGATCCTGAAGTCGAAGAAGCCGCCGGCGCACTTCTGGAACGCTGCGCCGATGTCAACCGGTTCTTGCGAGCCGACGCTGCCAATGCGTTGGTGAAGGTGGCACGTGGTGGCAGTGAGGTTCGCGCAGTGGTGGCGCTGTCGAGGCGTGGGGCCACTCACCGCGCGGGCCCGGTGAGGGCGGCGGCTGCGGCGGCTCTGGCGCAGCTGGTGCGGCACGGCGGGGCTTCACACGTGCTGGCGCTGCCGTCCGACATCCGTACATCGCTGCTGCGCGCGTCGGGCGAGCTCCTGGCAGATGCGAACGCTGACACGCGGCAGCATGCGCGGCAACTGTGCCTCGCCCTCGGTGAGGACGTGCGGTTCAAACAAATGCTCAAGGAAGCCATGCCACCTTCACGATATCGAGCAATCGAGAAGTATGTCGACAAATTACGCTACCGATAGGAACCGATCTATCCTGTCTCCCAAATAAGTTCCTCCGTAAAAGTCGAACTCTGATGGTTGACAGCTAACTAAATAAGTGAAATTGTGAAATATGACTGAAATATGCGAAAGGTATTTTTGTAGTAAAAATAAATTAAATATTATATTGTACGACTCTGTGTTAAAATGAAGTTGAATTGTTATCCTCCAATGGAGCGAACTTTATTATATGACAATTAATTTATAAACATTTATTAGTAAATAAATATTCTGGTCAAAAAGTAGTTTTAACTTGATTAGATACCTATACCCTCTTATCTATTACCTATGTGAATACATACATACTAAACTACAAGACGAATTCTGTATGTACAAGTACTTAAAAGGATTATTGATAAAAGACACGCATATGGGAGTTCTTATTGGAGGATATAAGTAAGCACATAGGGGGAGTAGGTAGTTCCATAAGGAGTAGTAAGTAATGGAGTGCATAAAGAAGTACATGGTACATAAGGGATTATGTAAGGAAGTACATAGAGATAGTACGTAAAAAAGTAAACGGGCTAGTACATAAGGGAGTACTTAAGAGTTTATTAGGGGAGTACATGAGTTCATAGTACAAAACGATGTCATAGAAAGAGTACGTAAGGCTAAGGGTAGTAAATTATTTATTTATTGCTTATTAGAAGGTACATTATATATTCTAAGAAATAAAAGTGAACATAGGAGTAGTACTTGAGGGAATGGGTACATAAAGGTACTTACGTAAGGGTTTTCCCATATACATATAGGGGTAGTCCATAAGAGAGAACATAGAGGTAGTACATAAGAGAGTATATAGGAGGATTACATAAGAGTGCGTATAGAGGGAGTTTATAAGGAAGTAGGTACCTACAGTACAAAAAGAGAAGAAATAATTGTGACAAGTAAATTAGGGTTATGGGCACGCCAATGTCGCCACTACGGTAGATCCGCTAGTTTCTTACAAAGGAGTCTGAATTAACTTCAATAAAACTCTTGTATGACAATAGCATAGACGTCACGTAGTAAACACATCTATGGACAATAATGGCAATATGACAAATGTCAGAGCCAACCTGATAGTTCTGAGCCTACCTGTAAACAAATTATTTCAGACCGGACACCACCTGCTCGATATGCTCTAAAGCCATGAATTCTGGAGAGGAAAGAGACTCCATCACATGTAATCCATGCTCAAGATCTAACCGGCTATGAGCCACGAGCTATCAACCGCATCCCTGATCAAACTGATCTCGTTCTTATTATGGAACTGGATGTACTTCTTAACGGTAGAATACGCGCCGAACAAGAATCCAGAATGGTGTTCAAGGGTGATAACGCTGATACACGCTAGCGTTGCCATTGCTGGCGGCCTCACGCAATGCAAGTGGCGAGAATTGACGCCATGGCATTTAACTAGTTAGTATCTGCAATGATTTAGCGGCATTATCTACGGCAAAGCGGCTGTAGTGGCGTAAGATTTAGGTACCTAGGAGGTTTAGAATCCTTAATCGATCAATGAACTGCTCTAATTTTTATATTGTTTCTCCAATCAGACCCTTTTGTAGAAATGAGTAAATAGATGGTCTGCAAGATATAAATTCGTAAGCCTTTTCTAGGGAGGCTATTACCATGCCAATACATGTTAATGGTTTGGTCTTGGGGCTACTTCGCGTTCGACCTGCTGTGGTGCTTGATTTACAACGAAAGCTTCACGATGCTCTGTCACCACTCTGCCGCCCTCGTTGCCATCACCAGATACATGCAAAAACAGCACACAGGATGCACGTTCGCTTGTACACTAGTACTTTTGGAGCTTACGAATCCTTTTCTGCAGATACGATGGTTAGTAAAAGTATTACACGTTATGTAGTTTCTCCCTTCGCTACTAATGCTAGCCTCCTTAATTTTCAATACTTGAGTGTATGCGTAGGTTGGCCATGCATAGGGAGTTGACTTCGCTATTTACTACCATGCTGACTGGCAAAATTCTTACTTAGAAGGTGGGGTGTGAATCATGCCGCAGCGAAACTACGCAAAATAGATCGTGCTGCATGATATGATTAATACGACTTACAAGACATGTGATTTAATAGTAAGGTAAAGTGTAGGGCCAACATAAGCGTCTGTCTAGCTCATGTAGCAAGGGTGTGCTGTAATATTCCACTGTCCTTCAAATTTAAATGTCATTAACTTTCTATAGGACTTATAATAATAGGGCCAACGGAAACGCCATTTGTTAATTACCATGGTTAGTCCTTGAACTTATATACCAGCCAGCTATCTACCCTGCTATCGTGGGTTCTAGGTAAATAAAAATACCTTCTGCTTTCATGTGTGACCTTGTAAAATGTTGCGCAAATAAAACAAATATTGTTGATAAAAAATAATTCGTGTTTATAGCATTTAAAAAAGGTAGGTTGGTATTTTCCTGAGGTAATTATTTTTAATTTCAGGTCGATTAAGTAGGTAAATAGTTATTAAAGTTAGCTGCTAACCTGCTATTCGACCTTGTCTCTCAGAGAATACCTATGTCCAATCAATTCAGTCTTATGAATAAATAATTGATTAAGTAGGTAATGATTGCTAAGGGTATAAGTTAATACTTACCTTCGCTTTCTATCAAAAAATTTAACTCAAAGTATTGGACGCGTAATGAATAGGTTTCGCTGGATGCGCTGCGAGTTCGACTCCCGCATGGGTCAAATTGAATACTTAGCTACAGAGTCACAGTCCAGTTTTTGTACCTCGTCGCTTGCTGTTCGTACATCTTTAGTTTTATAACGCTAAATGAGACCTACCTACTTCAGCATATCTATGTAGATAATACCGTGTTCTCAAGTGCCTAGATACATTATACTCATGTCCCCAGGTTCCTCAAGCATGAAGGTTACGGGAACTCGTACTTATATTTCGCAGTAGAAGTGACATACCTCCTGCTGTTTCTCATTTTACGAGGACTTCTGGGCACCTACTTGATATTCGAGATCTTCAGAACGGACTACTTCGATTGGGAAGGCAGGATCTTATCAGTCATATTCTATGTCGTGTCTATGGCCTTTGTGTACGACATAGCTGGGTATATCCGCTACAAATATAAGAATGAAATCGTGAGTTCATCTTGTATTTTGTTTTGACTACGGTAATTTGGATGCAGGTTGCCGAAACCCGAGCAGTGGCAAAGTTTGGTTGAAGCCTTTGTTCAGCAGTGTACGTCCTTTGGCTGAAATGACGATGAAGGCAGAAAAAATTGTGGCCTAAGGCCGCTTTCACACTGGCGGATTTTATCAAGCGTAGGCGCTCGGTGCGGGCGTCATTGCTTGAACCCAGTACTTAATTATTATGTATAGGGATTTATAACGTATCTAAATAAAAGAAAAATGTCCATCCGTTTCTAACAAAAGAACCCTCATAAAATCTGTACTATAGCTATAGGTAATCATGGAATTTACTGTTTGTTCCTAATTAAATGTGTTTTCTTTCTTTTTCCAGGACGAATTCAGACAATTCTACTATGCAACACAAATACCAAATAACTGGGACAGATCAAATCAACTAACACAGGCTGAAATTTTAGACACATTATAGTCAGTGAAATAATATGGTTTATTAAAAAAAAAAAACTATCTGTATGTAACAGTCGTAACAACAGTACCTATGATGTTGTTTGTCAGTCATTATCAGCCAAGTTTACCGAAAAGTGGTTTGGTACAAAAATTGCTATTAAACAAATGAAAATTTAAACATAGACACAAATAAGATAGAACAACAGAACTTGGTATATTTTATAGCTAGTAATCAAATATTTTTCGGTAATGTTGCAGATATAAAACATTAAAATGTCAATTGCTATTTTGTCCTTACAATGTCAGGTATTGTATTCTCTGAACAGAAACAAAATCAATATTCATACAACTCTCAAACATTTGTTTTATTTACCTAATACCTTAATGTATTTATTGGAAGCACAAAGTACTGACAGAAAATCTTAACTCATTGCTAAAAGGCATTCTTTGCCTTACAATATCTAGAATTATGGAATACAAATTCCAAAAAAGTAATTTTCTTAATATTTTACATTATCTTGAGTATGTACAAAAATCTTTAAAATTATCTATGGTAGCTCCCTTTTTTATGTGTTCTCCTTTCTCGCCAGTTTCCTGAATGCTTATTCCTATTATCTTTGTTTCTGCCATAGTTATCATTGTGTGCCTCCCTGGGACGATAGTCTCGGTCTTGATCTCTGTGTGACTTGTCTTTGGGCCTGTAGGGGTGGTGCCGATGTGACCAGTTGCCCTGTAAGCTGGCTATAACTAACCTATCATTAGGATCATGTGGTTGGCGAATCATATTAGTTTTAAACTCATCTTCTTTCAGATGCTCAGTCATGTCAACAAATTGTTTGGCTATATTTATTTGAGGAGGGAACTCTAATGGAGGCTCCAGTCCATAGCATCTGATCGGCGGTGGTAATGTCACCATTCGTCCTCGGCTTTGCAGTGTTAAAGTCCTGTGAAACAGGGAGGTTCCTCGAAATAGGTTGATTGCGTATGGGACTGATACTTCATGGCAGTATGTGACAAAAGCGAAGTTCTTCTGGCGTCCATCGCGGTCTCTAGGTATTCTGACTTTCTCTAATGGTCCGGCCTGTAAGTAGAATAATATGATCAGGTAAAATTTAAGAAAGGCGTTGTTGGTTAATGAACTGAGCACCGACAACAAACAAGTTATACAAACAAACCTGCAAAAACAATTCGTATAGTATTTCCTCAGTAACTTGTTCGGGTAAATTACCACACCAAATTGTTTTATTGTCTTCTTCAATCATTGTATTTTGTTATTGAATGAGCACAATCACAAATATAAAGGAATTTCGTAAACGAACACACTTTAAAGGAAGAAAAGAAAGCATGAAAGCAAGCGTCAAGCTAAGGGTTGTCATTACTAAGAAATACTATTTCCCTGAGTAAACGAGTGTAAGCGATAAAATAATTAACTGAAACTAACTGGTGATGTGGTTTAAAAACAATTTTTGAGGATTTAGGCTAAGCGTATTTTTGTTAAACAATCACCATGAATATTGGTTTACAACATCTAAATCAACATTACGTACCTAAACAATATTTTTTCCCCAATTTAGGGAATATGACTTAGGCTAGAAACCCTGTTAGCGAATATTGTCATCTATGTCAATGTCAAACTCAATGTTACAAATGCAAAAAAAAAAAAATAGTGACAACGTCGCATTTTGTGACAGCAAATTAAACGTCACTGTCAATCTGTGAGAAGATTGCGTTGCGTCCGCTTTGCTTGTCCCTGCAAATCACTGCATTATTTTTATCACCATCCAACCCTACATTGTTAAAATAACAATCCCGACAATGTGCGGACCTGTATGTATCAAGAGCGATTGTAATTAGTGGCGTACACTTGAATTCTAGTTACTACGTAACCGTTTTGGACTGCTTTAAGGTTAAACTCCGAGCGGCAACATGGACGACTCCAGTAAATACCAGCAGATGCAGGATGAAATGTCCAGGTTAGTAGCATTACCTTTCATATATCAAAAAGTTTATATACCAACCTCTTACAAATTTTAAACTTTTTGGTTAGAAACTACAAAGCCTCAAAATTCTTTAGACCAACTTCTTCGCAGCAGCAGAATTCTATCTTGTTCTGATAAACTCAACAATAACATTGGATTATTTGATTTCAAGCTCATACAGCTAAGTATTCACCGTCCAGTCTAGGAAGGTCCTACAAAGGATTCTGCATGTTTCCCAGACCAACTGAAGAGGCAAAGTACATCAGCATAGAGGTAGAATAAGCGAGTTTCACAGGCACAATTATAAACAACATATAATTGTAAGAGAAAATACTTGTCAAAAATATATTTACTCTTATTAAAAGCAAACTTTGTGTTTAGTTAAATTTTAATAATTTGAACAACAGGACCAGGCAAAGGAAAGGATGAATTAGCTGAAATCTTAAAATGATAACCTAGCTTATTCAATTTGTGTTGCTGTGAATTAAGGCCAAAACAATGGCAGGGCACAAAAGTTATTATTCTAACTAGCCCTTCAAAGGTTTATTATGAATTTGCATATGTCTTTCTGCCGTGTTCCCAATTTTATTTGGGATCAGTGCAATATGTTTTCCACTTTCTTCTTTCTTTCTGCAGGGAATATACAGGGATCTACTGAAATATGAAATTGCATACTATTTCCACAAACCTTAAAAATTCGATACATAACTAAAAACACTATTACCAGGTTTGAAGCCGAGATATCCGGCGGCGACGGTGGCGTATCAGTGGCCTCCCGTGCCGTGATCGGCGCGGCCACATTCGGTGCAGTTCAGCAGCAGCTGGAGAGAGCCGCGGCACCGCTCATGCCGACCTTCGACATGTCCATGATGTACCCCACGGTGCCTCCGCCCCCGCCACCGCCTTCTATTATGGTGCCTTCACAGGTAATTTGACTGTAGACTTAGTGAGTGATTTGTGTACATAGCCAATATACAAAACATACATAGCCCAGTGATTCTCAATTATATCAATCTATTAATTTATATGTTTTATTTCTTAAAAACGAGTGAGCTATTCTTGTGTGTATAAAACATGCATGTACACACAGATAAAAACATACATAACATTTTTCCACACCTAAACCTTTTGATCTATACTAATATTATAAAGAGGAAAACTTTGTTTGGTTGTAATGGATAAACTCAAAAACGACTGGACCTATTTTAAGTATTCTTTCACCATTAGAAAGCTATATTATCGGCAATGTTATTTTATCCCGGGGTGGGGGCGCAGTAGCTCCCACGGTACGCAGGTGAAACCGCTGGAAAACGGCTAGTATTTTATAAAAAAAAAAATTGGCCCCTGCATTTTATTTAATTGTATTAGTTAGTCTGTAGAGCCATATTTACGAGGTTATAACATTTAAACTCCATTTCAGTATTTCCTTTACAGTTGGAGCAGTCTAAATTACTGAAATTTTAAGGCGTTATACTTATTAGTCTTTTCTAATTCACCTAGGGCCCAGGGGTTCAGCTTTTCATTGGAATAATTCGAACAGGACCGGATTCATAAGAAGACCATATTTTATCATAGTATTTAACAACAGCAAAAATGCTTCAATATGGTTCTTAAAGCTGTTGTACTGCAGTACTAGCTTCCATCGGTAGCTTCAACCGCGTTCCAAAGGAACCATCTCTCGCTCATGGATAAAGAGTAGCCTCCTAGGGCCAGTGATTTAGAGACAACAGACTCGGCAGCTTTAAAATATTTATTATATGACCTATCCCCCCACTTCTCAGGTACGTCTCCGTCCACCCACAGAGGTGTTTCCACCATCTCTCCCGGGCTACCTGCGGCCGGGGCTGCCGGGCCCGCAGCTCGCGCCGCCACCGCCGCCCAAGCCGCAGCCAGTCGTACTGTCGGCTGCACCCAAGCTGTATAAACAGCCGAAAGAAGATGATGAGAGGAAAGAGAAGGAGAGTCGGAAGAGAGTGAGTTATCGATTTTTGAGTAGTACATAATATTTTTAAGGAATTTAACTGAAATTCATGTAATTTTGTTAAAAATGTCATAGCGTGATATTTGAGTTGTTGAGCGTGCAGGCATAAAAGCTTAGGAACGTCGAGCGGCATTGCACCGTCGCTAGTATATTCCTCATTTCTGTGTACGTAGAACCTGAATTTGACAAAACTTTATATAAAAACGCCAATAGCTAGAGTAGAAACGACTTTGGACTAGATAGAAGAAGTATGTCAATGTCTAGCAATTTCCAAAAGGAGGCAGATTTCTATACATACCTTTACCAGTTCATAAAACCCCAATACAACCAAATCCAAAAAATGTTATCTGTTTTATGCTTTCATAATGATTACTAATTTCTATTATGGTTACAAGACAATTTTTTCTTTGTAAAATCCAGAAGCGCAGTCCGCCCCCTCCGCCGCCGCGGCCGGAGCCGGTAGAGCCTCCGCCGGTGGCGCCGCCGCCGCCCGTCATCACCGTGCCTGACATCGTCGCCAAGCCTAAGAAGGAGAAGAAGAATAGGAAGGTAATATTCAATTAACTCTATACTAATGTAATGAACAGCCAAGAGCAAACATTACACTACCAATTTGTAAAAATATTCACAGTTGGGAAGCTACAAAACACCTTAGTGATAAAGTAGTTCATGTTTTATCCAGTACAAGAAGAAGTACGCGGGTGAGACCGCAGGAAAACTGCTAAAGCTGAAGAGTTGGTTTGTTGCTTGAATGTGAACTGAATTGAAAAACTTTTTCAGTGTTAAGCCGATTTTGGAGCCGATTGAGGAAAACATGTTTTTTATCCGGGCCGCAAGTAAAACCGCTGGTGAAAGCAAGCTTTGTAATAAATGGATATTGTTTACTTCCAGGTGGTGCGGACAGCGGGTGGTCAGGTGTGGGAGGACGTGACACTGCTGGACTGGCCTGACGATGACTTCCGCATGTTCTGCGGAGACCTCGGCAATGACGTCACTGATGAATTGCTTGTGAGTATTTTTAGCACCCCAAATATTTTTACGAGGCATAAGAAGGACTAAGAATGTGGAAGTAATTTGTTTACTGCGCTTACATGGTCCGTTCCAACAAGCCTGAATCGATTGATCTTATTTCCTTTTTCATCCAAGTGTAGGAATTAGAAGCGACGCACGTGAAACTGTGGTAAATATCGGAGTTAAAATTGAAAATTAACTCATAGCCATCCCAAGGTTGAAAGACGTATTTTTTCATCATCTTTCAGCATTGATCTAAATACGGTATATATTTTATCTATGTACATATTGTATTTCAGACGCGGACATTCAGCAAATACAGCTCATTCCAAAGAGCCAAAGTGATCCGAGACAAAAGGACTAACAAGAGCAAAGGCTTTGGGTTCGTCAGCTTTAAGGACCCCGGAGACTTCATCAAGGCTATGAAGGAGATGGACGGTAAGATACTTCTACCATCATCATCATTTATTTATTTGTCAGGGACCAACAAATAATCCTATCATACCCCTAGCATTCTCTATGTTGGAATTGACTTCCAGTCTAACCACTAACCAGTAGTAGTAATGTATCGTAAAAAGCGACTGCCTATCTGACGTCGCCAATTCTGCTGATTATTTAAAGGGTATTATTGTTATTTAACAATAATACCCTTTGAAATAAATTATTTATTTACAGTTTCTTTTTATGTTTTATTTTTTTTACGATAATAACTGCCCGTATATCTGGTTTGCATTATTGAAAGAGAATTTTGAAAATATTATAACAAACATTAAGATTGAAACAAAATAATTCTCTATGGTTTGAATCTAAAGTTCGAAGAATTCCATATTTTTCTAGCCATTCATTATATCCAAATAATTTTTCCAGGTCGCTACGTAGGCAGTCGACCAATAAAGCTAAGAAAGAGCACTTGGCGTACTCGAAGCCTCGACGTCGTTCGCAAGAAGGAGAAAGAGAAAGCAGCTCTATTGTCTCTGCTCATGTCCGGTAACAAGAGCTGACAACACTTCTAATTGTGTGTCAACTGTCAGTGAGCAGGGTTGCCAGGAAAAAATTGAATGTAGATGGTGAGATGCAGAATTATTTGTCTGTAGTAATTATTGCTTTGTATATTTTGTCCTAAATCACATACAATGATAATGATACATAGTAGGTTTTTTTTTCAGTACATTTAAGGTACACTCATTGCATGAACATTTTAGCATTATTAAAGCTTTCTAAAACTGTTTTCTTTGAAAATTGAATATAAAAATTCATAGTAGGTAAACATTATTTTGTTTGAATCAAACTGACGTTTTATATTTTCAGTGTACTTGGGCCCAAGTCTGTTACTGACCAATGTTTGGTTTTAGTCACTACCTGGCAACTCTATTCAAACAATTTTAAATAATACCACAGTTGTATGTGAAGTGATCATATGTGACAATGGACTGTAGTAAATAGTGCAGGTATTTTAACCCTCTCAATGTATGTAGTTTCACCCATACTCCTTAATATGTATTTTAAATAGTAGATAATTAATTTGGTATCTACTTTTAATTGCAGATTTTATGAAATGAATTCCTCAAATGAAATATGTAAAATAAAATACAGAACGTTAAGTCATCTATGTATAATCTTTCTCTGGCTTACATCTGTTTACATAGAACCTATTATATTGCGCACATATAGTCTGCGCAAAAATAGGTCTTTGCGCAAGAATACAAGTTGCGCAAAAGTTCACGTTGCCCTGAAGTATAAAATTGCGCAAACGGATATATTCACTACGCGTGCAGACAAGCCAGTTTTACCTTTATCGAGATTATGTATATCAATAATAAAATCTTCTGCATAGCATCTGAGGCGGATGACGGGGAGTAGCGACCCCGCGGGGCTATATATCCGAGTGCTCCAGGGAGAGTATACTGTCCCCCATCTCCGGCCTGCCGGAGTGAAGCATGATGGGGGATAGGTCTCCCGCCTCTTGGCTTGCCTTCATCGGCCGGTCAGAGTGGAGTCGCTAGAGCAGGGTTAACAGCCCACTCGGAGGGTAGGTGCCTCGTGGTAAGTGGCGAGTGGGCCGGTGATGCTGGACCCACAGGGAGTGCGTGATCTGCGTTTAAAGTCCGCCGAGGTATCCTCACCCTTCAGCCGCTCATGTACCTGTTGCCCCCTTGTTGCGATTTAGCGACTGATTCCCGGGGGCCCAGTAAGTGAGTTGGCGAGTCTCCACCTGCCATTTTTACGTGTATTTATTACATTGTTATCGGCAGGTGCCATAGTTCCCGTAGTTTCCCCATTCCTAGTCCACTAGCATCCCATCACAATAGCCCAAGTAGTTTTCATCCATAGTTAGCAATAGTTTAGCACAGAACCGGGGATTGTCCTTGGGTACATTTCTATAGTGTATACAGGGATAATCGTCGGTTTTGTGTCACCATTTCATTAAAGTTGTCTCAAAAGGGCTTCAGCGTGTTGGCTTCGGCCCCACGTTCGCCTCCCAAAAATCCGGGACTCTATAGTCCCGAGGTCTGGTAGAAATAATAGTACATTTTAAAATAATAAGTTCTTTTACTGAATCTTTTCGTTACAACACGTGAATAGAGAAGCATCTCTAAGCGCTTCTGAAAATAAAATGGTATATTTGCACATTCAGGCATAAATCCTATGTTTGATTGATTTTTATCGCTTTCAATGTTACTTTTAATGTGATTTTAGTTAATTAATTAACTTTAATAAAATAAGATTCATTTCATGCCTTTGGTTCTTATTTGATTCTTCTAAAATGCCTTAAATAAAATATAAACATGGGTGATAGGTAAATAAAATAATGTCTCATGTAAAAGTAATAATTTATTCAATAATATTTCTAAATGGTAAGATTTTCTTTGGCTAAACTTCTCCAATCTGTACACATTTACCTTATAGTACTAACAATTTTATTATAAATATTCGACGTAATTAAATAATAAATCGGAACATTTCATTTTGTAAATATTATGCAAATTATTTCTCAAATTACATAATTTACAGTTTGTTTCGTTTTCTTTGCTCTTACATATTTAACAATTTATTTCTTAAAGATTTAATAAAATAATATATAAGCTTAATTACAATGAAACGCCATTTTATTGCGAGACGTATTTGTACAAAGGCTTAAAGCTGACACCTTTCGACTGAAAATAATTTTATCCAACGAAATAATTCCCTCCCACTCTCACTTATCGAGTCAGAAGGGGCGATCGAACGCCACAGACTTAATAACAAATAGAGTGCTCATATCTATGAATTAAAAATAAATAGTACAACAAGTATGTACAAAAACACATTTTTACCGTATTTTGAAGTTGCTATTGCAATTTTTTTACATGATAATTTCCGTCAAAAAGTATGTGTAGCCATGATTTTCTTTTCGAATTCGAATTTCTTAACATAATTATAGCACTCTGTTTAAAACTATGTTATCAGACTACAGTGTAATAATCGCTATCATTCTGCCTATACCGCGGGCCTCTCAGTCGTACAGGCCGTGGTCGCTTGCGCGTGGGCTCGGCGGTCGCTGCGGCCGCGTACAGCTCGTCTAGGCAGCACCTATTATCGCCTTCCTTGAGCCCCGATGTGTATGGGCAGAATGGTGTCGCAAAGTCTTCGAGACAGTATGCACCTGATGCACTGGAAAAAGGAATAAGATGCTTTAGTTTGAGACTTGCCTTAAAATCAATTACACGTACACTTGACCAGACTTCTATGGTGTCTCGATACTGTGCAAATATTGAAGTAAGGGAATCTATGTTTCCTGGACGGCAAAATCATTAATGGCCAGTTTCCCTGGATAAAGTCTCTGATTGCCTATCAGGAGGTTATCTGACAGATTAATTAACTAAAATATAACTTTTGGGTTCACAGGTATCGGATAGCAATAGCTGGAAATTATAAATAAGCAGCTGTTATCTGGCAGATAGCGTTAACTATCATATAACTAACTGACACTTTATCAGTAACCAGTTAAACCGAGCCTAAAACCATATTTTTTGTAGAATTTACCATACTTAAAATTATTATTTAATTACGATAGTCGACAACTATGAGTTCTGTTTGGTAATAAACTATCGCGGGTCTGAAGTCTAGAATCATAAAACCAACCTCATAGGCGCAGGCTGTCCAATAGGCACGGGCAGCGCGGAGGCCCGGGACGGAGGCACCCGCACCGAGCAGCGGCGCCCGCACGGCGCTGCCTCTCGGGAGCGGAACAGACTCTCTGCCTGGTAGCAGATCGACCAGATGTGGCTGCAGAGCGCCTCGTCTGTAAAGAGGATAACATTTCGAGTAAACTGAACATAACCAGCCACGGTTATGTTCAGTTTATTTACCTATTGATCTGTTGTTACCTATTAGTAAATACTACCTATTCCCATGGTGGTATCGCAAAAAACAACACGCAACAGCAAAATTAAATTACATAATTTAAAAATAATGAGTGTGAGCGGTGCTCTTAAGTAGTTAACACTTGGCTGCGGGATTGTTCGAAGGAGTTACGGCGGCCCTGGTACATAAAAGGCCTACGAAGGAACATGATGAGTTTTATTATAGTCAGTAAGAGTCTGACACTCTCTCACGCTGCCAACCCACAGCGGGAGGAGTTATATGATGATTTCCCATAAAAAAAGTACTTAAAACTTCGGATAAAACATCACGTCATCTTTGGGACCCCGATAGAAACTCTTTTTTACAGGGAAGAGGTTGTACTTACTAGGCGTATCTTCACAATAAGGCTGGCTCCTTCCCCCATTGAGACAGAAGTCGGCGTGACCGAGCCGGGCAGCCTCTCCGTAGCGGCCGGCATTGGTGTGCAGCACGTGGACTGCGCGAGCATCGCCCGGGTCTAACCGAAGTGCCGGCGCTGACCGGATCAGAGGACGTGCTGGGTCTAACCCTGGAATGACGTCGGTATAACTTATAAATGTTCACTTAATAGTCTTAAAAAATCCTGGCAAAAAAACCTATAAGACTGATTATATATTTGAACAAAGCTGACGCAATCGAGTTCGGGGTATCTTAATTATTTCTGCATGCCCTGGGAATCGCATTCTCAATTGTCTTTCATGGACAGAATATGTGCGTGAATGTGTAGGTACTCTGTGTGTGCTTTTCGTGGGCAACTAATATACTTGTATATCACCATCATCAGTTGCAAAACTAACAGTCAAGTTAACTTACCAATGATCCTATTCAGTCTAAACGTCAAGTAGTTGGCAATGATGCCACACAGATGAGCGCCAAGCGAATGCCCCACACAAGTGAGGTTGTCAGTCCTGAGCCCCGCTCGACGCAGGGCTCCGAGCGCCTCAGCCACGCAGCGAGCCACGGGCCGCAAGTTGTGCACCGCAGCCACGTAGCACGGGGGCTGGCAGAGCGCTCCCCAGTCTAGCATGAAGACATTGTAGCCACCGCGGCGCAGGTATGCTGAGAAAATAGGTATGTTTAGGTTCACATTGAGGTGTAAAGACGGTCGCCAAGAGGTGTAGGCCTGGCTACTTTTGGCATCCAAAGGTCGCCAATTCGAGTGGCCATGGCGTCTCGGCAGTCAGTTGTTTACGTCGTCGCTGAAGAAATCGCACGCTGACTGGCGACTGAGTGAGGGAGGTGCACTTTACCGTGTACATATTAGTGGCAACGTCACCAAGCTGCCAGAGTAGCCAGTAGCCACGTAGGGAACTGTAGCTCGTGGCCACGCTTCCAATTTGGCGACGTTGCCAAACCGTCGCCAAGTGAGTTAGGTTCCATCATAAAGTATAGTCTTTGGGTTCCATAATTTCAAACTAACTGCTTGGATACGTAGCCGGCGACGTCGGCATTGGCGTCCTAATGAGGCAGGGCTCTTACGCAAACATTAATAAAGCCAAAGGGATTTATTGCAGAGCTGAAGGTAGAGGATCATTTTGAACCAGAAAATCTGTTTATTTGTAACTAGCTTCAATTATCTGGATTACATTGAATAAGAAATGCATTAGTACGACGACAGCAGTATTTTTTTCCTGCAGGTAGGAAAACCAATCATTGATACATTTTTCGCGACTGTCAACGCTGATATGCAGGTCATTGAACCGCTGCAACACGTAGAGAAAGCCGTGGGAGTCGCTCCGCGCATTGTAATGCGACTCGTGCGCAACTGGCAATGTTCCTACTACACGACAGTACCGGTGAACACTTGCACTTTCTTCTGTGGCCACTATCCAGGGAAGCTCATTAATGCCAATAGTCACATATATGCTCTTAAATTATGATGCGGTTTGCGTACTTAGGACCGTAATTTTGTTGTAAATGTTCGTTTTGTAATCGCTTTCGTCCTTTGTAATGTCTTTTCTTACTTTGAGGTGTGTTGGCTTCTGCATGAGAAACCAATTTCGTCATTGGGTGGATAGGTTTGCTCAAACCTATGTACTTGGGCCGAATATTAAGATAGTAAACCACTTTTCCGACTTGGTGTCACCGTCACGTAATCTTTCTAATAATTAGATGATCAAACAACGAATGAAAGTTTTCAACAATTATATATTACCTACCCGTATCCGTATGCATATTGCTTGTAGGTCTTCATCTTCTAAAATTAAAAGTCTGAATATTTCAATTCTGATAACTTCAGCAGTTTGAAATTGTGCATGACACATCAAATACATGCCCACATGCCCCCATAACTTTCGTATTTATGCCATCGATCGATTAGAACTGTAACGGTTTTTGCGGAAGTGGATACAGTGATGCCAACTAGGTACTGCAGCAGTCACAGGCCAGCATTAAACTGACAATGGGAACGAAATTATTCACTATGCATACATTAGGGTGCTGCCATAGCTATGGTAACATTTTTTTCTTTGGTATAAACTTTACTAAAGCTTCAGTCTACTTTTAAAATTAAAAAAGAAAAAAACATTTCCTAATCGACTTCATCTGAAACCAAAACCTAATTTTCCTATTTCAAACCTCTTGGTAGATATTCAAATCATGGCCATCATAGTAACTATGGTATATCAAAATAATTAAAAAATTTTAGAACTATTTCTTACCGTCTCTCAACACGACAATAGGCAAGGTGTCGTCTCCCCCTGCATATCCATGGATCAGCAAAACGTTCTCGTGCGCTGGGTCGTATCCACTTTGGCGAAGCCAGTCCTGGCTGCTTAGATCTACCTGGAAACATAAACATACGAGATTTAGGAAAAAATATTTCTATCAATTTAGAAAAGGAATAGATAGTTTTTTTAAGGTTGGGCCCAAAATAGTTCCTTGCGGAACACCAATAGTGGGTTATGAAATTTTTCGTCGGATTTGTGATTTTTTACTGTGCGATCTTTCCTTAAAAGTTTTATTTCTGTTACTAAATGTAAGACGGATATAGAAAATATCGCAAGAACACCTATTCGGTTGAAAACGCAATGTTTTGTGTATTTTATGAGGAAAAGCCAGTGAATGTTTTACCGCAAATGCAAAGCTTTCTTCATTATTGGAACTAACAAGACTTTATTGTTTTTTACAAGCAAGTCACAAAAGCATCAAAGACATAATCTCCTGACAATGCCACAAAAATCAAAGCAGGCGCTTCCATTTCTAACAGAACAAAGCATCCTCGTTTCAAGGACAACCAAATGGCACAAAGTAGGTTTGTAACACAAATGTTGTTTATTGTAAATTCAGTGGTACAGCCATGAATGGACCGCGTGTGGACGCAATAACTTATGAGTCCCGCGAAGGAAGACCCAGTCCCCTGAGGACGAATAGCGGTATTTTGGACGCATTCTTGTATAGGCAGTGTATTCACTGGTGAGGCAGTAGGTATCGTGGTTACAAAAGTGAAATGATTGACGGTGCTATTTAGGTGGCCACCTGGCCCACCTTCGTCCAAACATCAAGTCGGGTATCCTAGCGCCAAAATATTTCACCGGTTCACTCTGGAAAGGTTTACCCTTTCGCAGTAGGGCTGTAGGATACCTACGCAAGGTCATCATTATTAACTACTTAGAACATTCTTATGTATTCATTGATCTATAAGATAGAACAATCCTTAACACATTTCTATTGTCACTATTTTCCATCTTCAAAAAACACCTATCTATCATCCCTAAGAATCCATATAATCCATTAAAAAAACAGCGTCTAGACAATACAGAAAATTGATTAAAATTTTACGCAAAATCATCTTGCATGTCGATATCGATTACTCAATGGGCATTACTAATAGTAATAGGTAAACAGTGGAGCACACTTGGTCACAGCTGATGAAACACGAAGGTGAGCGCTTTCGTTCATAACGCACATTATTTATTATTGAAATATGTATTACAAGATATTGTGAGGTTCAGTTTAGATTTGTAACGCTCCAATAAAAATTTCATTCTTTTCAGTTTCAATGTCAACTCTACTTCATCGGTCTTCATCGGTATACTATGCTTTATTTCCATAATCTTTGCTTTAATGAAATATGATTGATTATAAATAATGATAGGTAAGTCGCAAGGAATATTTGCCCAATTTATTACTGGCACAGCATTTCGGCTACCAAGACTCAGCAGTAACACAAACGCAACACCCGCACCAAAGAATTACCTAATCATGCATGACATGAAAATCGTCAGAGAAATATTTGGACACAATTTTTTAAAATATACAGTGCTCATGTAGCCCAGTCATAATCTATGTGAATATCAAAAGTTTATGTCGCAAAACCTGTGTGCTACTAAATAACATGGGCCATGGAGCCATAGAGATCAAGTACTTAGGTACTTTCTTGCAATAACGTAACGCAATAACAGGCTACAGACCAGCCCTATCAGGTCCTGAAAATTATTGTTTAATTTATCATATTATTCGAAGTATTGCTAACACAACATTACATTGCGTGTCTCTTTAGTGAAGGCCCGTGAGAACTAAGATCTCAAACAATATGTTGGACAGATATTTTTCAATCCCTCATTGAGATGTAGGTAAATATGACAATACAATGCTGATGTTTCTTATAAAAACTCGTGAACATATTCATTTATGATACTCATAATGACAGAATTAGGAATCGACAAACTTCTGTAGATTGAAATAAAATTACTCAAGAAAAAACCCCTAAAGCAACATAAAACGCAGCTGGGTTCATCCTAATATTTTTTCAAGTATCCAAATAATAAATTGGACATAAGGAGGAAAAAAGTCGGATTTGGTTAAAAATTACCAGCTCTGAGAACCTCACTCGGTAGGAGACCGGACTATCAATCTTCTAGTTAACTTTGTCTAAGTTCAGTGGTAATTACGTCAGGATTGTTTTACTCACAACATTCTTCACTGGATCACTTTCAGTATATAAATGGAGATTGACATCAGGATCAGGACAGGCTTCCTTCTCCCGTCGCCACACGCAGTCTTCAAATGTAGCGTTGCCGTATGCATCAGTGTGCAGTAGTAACGCCTCTTTGATCGGATGTCTTTGGGAGATAGTGCCTGCACCAAGAATAAAACAAAAGTTACCATAAGTTGACAACTTTACGTATTAGAAAATTTTATAGAATCTTGGAAAGTAGCACTAACGATATGGCTATAAATTGTAAATGTCGTTAACTACTAAGTTTTAATAAACAATATTTCTTGTTAAATGCTTTTAAGGTAGTTATAGGTAGGACAGGTTTTGTAGTATTATGGGGGTTTTCTTCATTGATTGTGAGGTCAGTGTCTTCGCAATGATGAATCAAAGGATTGGTCACTTTCTCGAATGGTAACGAACAAGGCCTGTTCATGGAAAATTCATCAAAGTCGTCTGTTTTGTGTGCTCACTTTCAGAATTCAATATTAATCATTTCATCCATTTCAGAATTAATTTCTGAACAAACTTAATTTAGTATCACGTATATTATGATGTTATTCAATAAACGTAACATAATTGTGCTATTACACCGTAATAACGAGGGGCATTAATCACAATATTACACTTGCATATCCGTAAGATTACATAAAAGAGAGCATGGTAGGTATTAAAATGATGGTGTAGCGTGGATAACTGCTTACTGCGGATAATTACTAGTTTAGCAATCATTTCAGTGAAAGAGCCTGCATAATGCACGTATAAGTAAAAGCTTACATAGGGGTTCAACGAAAGGGAACGGATTGGCTAATTGTCACTTGCAATTAAACCGTATTGCTTTAGAAGGAAACTGTTGTTAATACGCACAAGTTATTTTGATAGTAGATGCCCTGCTAATGAAGAGATACCTAAGAGTCATCTCTCATTAATGAAGAGATGGGAGTCCTACCGATCGAAATTGCTGGAAAGCAGGATTCACAAGTGCATGAAGTAATGCAGTCTGCAGGCATGTATAACAATCTTAGATTTAGTAGGTATATAAAAATAACTGTGACGACCGAAACCTCCGATTAAAAAAAATAATAATAATTAAGTTGTCACTGAAAATATGTATAAGTAGTACCCGCGAAATTAAACGTTCTTTAAGGAAAACTATCGATACCATTTCTAAATATTTACAAATTATCTAAAAACTGCCTACCTATTTATAAAACTGAAATAATTATATCCGAATAAATTGTTTTGCAAACTGGCCACATGTAAACGTACCTTGCACCAGGAGTATGATCGCGAGGCAGGCTGTATGCGCGAGCGCACGGACGCGCGCCATCCTTGCTGAGCACTGAACTACTGGCGCTAGACTCAGTGGAGGCCAGCCTACCCCCGTACGAAGCAGTTTGCATACACTTGCCAAATTACTCGCGTGGAATACCGATGAGCTAGTGAAATGGGTGAACTTGACTTGTGAACTGTCAGAAGTCAGTATATGAATATTTTAGTTTGCTTATTTACTTAGCGTTGGTAATTACTGTATTTCGACAGCTAACCAGGGATATCAGTTTGGCTATTCTAGAGCCTATGCCATTTTACTTTCCCTTGAAATTCCTTGTCTGGTCGCAGTATTAATGTCTTCAGGCTTCTGTCGGAATATTGTTGTTTAGGATGATTAGGATCTCGTTACTACAGTCATTATTGATATGAGAAAACTAAGATTCCGATAAATAACCGAAAAGGATCATCCATAGAGGTTCCATATACTTTTGCTTAATTTTGCAATTAAGAATCAGATCATTCCATCATCGTCAGCTCCACCAAAGGATATCCACTGCTGAATATAAGTATTTCCAAAAGGACTAGTTGGAAGAGGCTTGTGTCTAGCGCTGAACTTTTCAAGAACCTCCTACGCTACGTTTGGCAGTTTGTCTGTTCTCCATTTGTGCACCTTTTGGTTTTTACGTGGTTACGACATCCATAGTCTTAATATATCTTATAGTTAAGGAAACACTTAGCTCTATCGGTCAAGACACCATCTTATATCCCAATACGAGCTCCTTTGTATACTACTTATGTATGGTATGTAAATCCCTAGGTATTAGGTATAAGGTTACCACCTCTTAGTATCATTTTAGCGCCTGACGTTAAATCGTCTATGTAGAACCTCAGCGCGCTTTGCTATTATATTGTTACAGGTGACTAAGTTAGGTATGCAAGTACTACAAAAGGAACAACATTATACAGGTATATTTACAGTGAAGTTATTTGCATTACATTTAACGCGATATTACATATGAGTATGTAATATCGTATATATAATATATATAATATGCCTCTTGCATGTTTAACAAAGGGGCCAATAAAGGAAGGGACATAGAAAAAGGGTGGGAAACCCGTTTTTAAAGTAAGCTTTTACGTATGTAGAGCTCTTTGAAGGCAGTTTTGTTTGTAGTAACATCCTCAAAATAAAACCTGCAATATGAGATATAAACGAAACTCCTGATCAGGTTTTAACGGAAAAATACATTTACCCTGACACCAGCGACTCTGATGGATTTCAGGAGACAAATTTTGTTTCAGAGGTACCATAATAGACATCAGGGTAACATTGGTGTTGTAGGTATTCAAAGTGGTTATCGATAGAGCAAGGTGATCTGTACTTGTTAGGTAAGTGCAGTTGACCTCGCGAAGTCATGATCTTTTCAATGTCAAACATAGTAGATTGTTGGAGTGAGAGACCAGCCGTAATAGGTAGGCTTTTCATTGTTGGAATCGTAATGATGGTAAACAAACAAGCCGCCTGACTATCTTTGTACCTGCTTGGTATCTTTAGCTTAAATTCTGCTCTAAAACATCGAATGTTCGCCATTGCTCACAGTAGGAAACCGTGCTATTGTTATAGAAACATATTTAACTCGCTATATGAATAGATAAGAGCAATCCCGGCTTGTGGGCCTGCGCGTTGCCGCCGAGCGTGACGCGCCGGAGCCTGCGAGTGTGTCTCTTGAGAGTCAATGATTTCTTGTTGTTATGTAGCATTGTGTATGTGTGCGTACACGCAGGTGAGATGGCGGCGCGAGAGCGGGACGCCGCGCGCAGAGCCTCCGCGCAGGTAGCGCCGCCCGCCAGTCCGAGACATGCGCCCTGCGCGCGCCCGCGTTGTGCCGTCGTACATACGGTCACGCATAACCTGCTTTTCAAAAACAACATCACATAAACGACAGTTTCCGTCCAAGTTAACATAACTTCCACAAAAAACAGTTAATAGTGTTCACAAACTGTGTTTGACAAGTGCTTTTCGTTGATACAAAGAACTACGGTTGATTTAATTGCGCGAATGCCACGCTCTACAGCCTGCGCAGCCGGCGGCGCTCCCCACCTCTATACATACAAGGACCAATCGTTGAACTTATGCCGTCTCGTCTTTCGCATCTACGTGATCTGCAAGATTCGGAAATGAGCCCCGAAATCACAATGCGATGTATTGACTAAGCTGGTAACCGAAAACATCGGTTCCAACGACAATGTCAATCAATCAGAATGCAGCCCAATTTAATAAACAGAAGCAGCAACTAGGTAAACAGGGCCCGGAACCGGTCAACTTTCCACCGCGTTATCATCCGCCTCCTCTAGCCGCGAGCGGGCCCAAGCTAGCCACTATCGATCCGAACGCCAAGGAGTACAAGCCACCTTACGCAGGCAAATCTATCGATCCAAACAAACCACAGTACCCCATTGGAGCCCATGGTTCGGTTCCTGGTCCATACAGTGGCGGAAATATTCAATTTATAAAGTATCCTCAAGGGCCAGGATACCCGCAAGGATATCCTCAACCACCGGGAGCTCTTCGCATGCCTCGATCCTCAGGCGAGGTAGTAACGAAAGCTGTAGTCCACGAGCCCGTCGAGCCAGCTGCACGAGCAAGGAGTGCAGACGACATTCAACGAGCGCAGCGCAATATCGAAGACGAACAGATACACAGAAGATCTGCTGACATGCTGAAGTTTACTAAACGCGTAGAACCCGAAGGACCTCGAGCTTCAACAGACCAGAAAAGGCAGATTCAAGCGCTTTTACAACAGATAAAAGCACTGAAAGAAGCTAATAGACGTCTGAGCGATGACAATCAGGAACTAAGAGATTTATGTTGTTTCTTAGATGATGATCGACAGAAGGGTAGAAAATTAGCTCGAGAATGGCAACGCTTTGGAAGATACACAGCATCTGTAATGCGACAGGAGGTATCTGCTTATCAGAACAAGTTGCGGCAGTTAGACGACAAGCAGCAAGAGTTAATTCGTGATAATTTAGAGTTAAAGGAATTGTGTTTGTATTTAGACGAAGAACGGGAGAGGAGTACATGTGTGAATTGCGGACGTGCGGCAGGAAGAGAGAGGGACGACGGTGACGGCAGCAGCAGTGGCACTAATGCCGAGGAAGGATCGCGTCCGGCACCGACAATACCGATCACGCATCCTCAGCTTGCCGAACGAACTGTACAATACGTCAGAGATTTGGAGCAAAAAGTTCGGCGACTAGAGGCCGAAAAAGGTCTTGGAAATGGTGGAAACGAACGTCCTGAAGCTGTAGTGCGAGCATTGCAGGTTTTAGAAGTTAGGGAGCGTGTGGAACGAGAGCGAAGAAGGCCAGCCCCTGATCTAGATTCTGGAGAGCAGGCTCTAGTGCGAGAAATGTGCAACGTTGTGTGGGGCAAGTTGGAGGATGCACCGCCGCAAGCCCCGCCGCGCTAGCACATAACATAAACAATAAACAGTTAACGTTTACTAGTTTTGTGTCAAAGTGGTGTTTCCATCGAAAGAGGTGAACGAGTAAATAAAAAGTTGTTCAAAATAAAACGCAGATGGAATTCGACTTGATTGAGGTCATCCATCCGCTGTCTCGTGACCTAAAGAGCAGAACTGTGTCGAACATATAAAAGCACATAAACATAGTTATAGTTATAGTGTGAAGGGCCTTAGAGACGAATGTGATGTATAACTTGCCACGATAGAACCACGTAGCCGGAACCCGAAAAGTACAAAATTACTTTATGAGTTGTAGCTGTAGTACATTAGATTTAGTGTTAAATCTCGTCTTTAAGTCGACAAATGTTTGATTTTTCTCTTCTTGCTTAATTGTTATGAATAATTATTAATTTTATGGAAAATATTGGAGAAACTAATTAATTATGAGGCTATAACTACATTAATATTATTGTCTGTGATTTTCCTGAGGGCTGGAATAATGATCAAGAATTTCTTAACGATGCTCATTGCGATAGCAACTGTCACTTGCCTTAATGTTCCTCTGTATTTTAAATCTGTTTCGCTGTCCTTCTATATGCCTAACTATTGCCTAGATCTAGTCAGTCAATAACTCACTTGGTTTAATGTTTTAGAGACAAAGTTATCCCAGCTCACTAAACTTGTCCATTTGCGTAGCTTGCTTCAATTTTGATTATATTATGTTATTAATTTATTCAGACTTGGGTGTGTAAGAAATAAAGCTATTTCTGTTTATGTCTACATATTTTAATTGATGAATTAAAACTGTATTTTGATAGGTAACATTTTGCTGACGTCTAAGTTAAAACCTGCGGTGTAACTTCACCAATTTGCTACTGGTTGAATGCTATATTTTTTTTTTACAAAAAAGGCAGTTTCAAATGTCATAATTTGAAGTCCGTGTCATCTGTATATTATAACGTTTAAATAAATAAACAAATAAATCATGCCGGGGCCGGGGGAGGAAAAAGGCGAAGGACCTGAAGATCAGGATACTATTGGGGTAAAGTATACACTTTGAATAGGACCTCTCTTCTGATCATGAGCATCATTTGAGATACATACCTAACAAGTCAGTTTTTATGAGCTAGGTCGCTAGGGGAATCCTGTATAACATATTTTATTTTGTATACAGTACCTACCTAGTTAGGTTCATACGCAATTTATCCAAAACACCAATTATTGCGCCTCGTGCAATTGAGTTGTGTAAGGTGGTTTCGTGATCTTCATACCTACATAACTGACAATAACTGCGTAGTTATATTCTCTGCAAGTCTGTGGTTTTGCTTGGAACTCGATACTTTTGAAAACAGATTGTTTTTATTTACACACAATCGTTCTTTACCAAGGTACTTATTTTCGAAACATCAAAAAATTGCGCATTCAATTGGTATGCAATGCCAACCTAACTTCAGTAAAATTCCCCAGATATACGTAGGTAAGAGGAATCCTGAAGGTGATAGACACGGAGAAGGCTGGGCAGTCCTGCCAAACGGTGATTACTACACAGGCTGCTACTGCCGAGGACAGAGAAACGGGAAGGGCTTGTACGTGTTCAAAAATGGTGCTAGATATGAAGGTACCTATATTTTGAGGCGAGTCAGTTAACTAGACTAGGCACTTGCTTTAAAATGCGTAGGAGTTTTAATTTCAAAGATCGAAGCAAGATAGAGCTGCCTACATATACATACCGATCTGTTGAAGGTGATGACGAATGTCTAAGATTTTTTGTCTAAGCGAGCACAGTTTGTAGCATTCTTTTACATCAAAATATTTTAATAATAGTAGTCTACAAATACCGTACCTATATGGAATAGACCAGTCTTGGTAACTTAGATGGCGGTAACCTAGTGTCGTTACTTAAAAGAACTTTTTATGAATTACTTTTAGGAGAATGGCGCAGAGCAATGAAGTATGGTGTCGGCCGCATGGTATACCCTGACGGCTCTCGTTACGAAGGAGACTGGAGACACGACGTCAAACAAGGATTTGGTGCCTACTACTACCCCAACGGCGACATTTACGAAGGCGCCTGGTTCAAGGGCAAACGCCACGGTCTAGGCACGTACTTCTTCGCAGAGTACCAAATTAAATTCATGGGAACATGGCTTGAAGGGGCGATTCAAGGCCCTGGACAAATTATCTACCCGAGATACCGGTACCATGGCTCTTGGTTGAAAGGAAAGCCCAAAGGCCCGGGGTGTTTTGTCTTTGACACAAACTGTATGCAACATGGATTCTATCTGCTTATCAAAGACCCAGCTTTAGAGGAATATGGTGAAGGCGAGGAGGAGAAAGATGAAAAAGACATAAAGGAGGAGAGATTGGAGGAAGAAGAGGTCGAGGTTGATGAGACTACAGGTAAGATCTACCGTCACGATTTTGATTTTGATACCTACGACTTACGAGCACTTACTTACCTACTAGACTTCCTTCTGGTCTAATCTTGACTGGTCCTCAATGAATTGAATGTAGGTAGTGCTAGGCTTAAGTCAGGTTTTACGGAATAAAATGTGTGAGTTGCTGCGATTTAGTATTAATATGTAAATCAAATCGGATGCAAGCTAGTTTCTTCAAGTATATTTTAATTGGCGGTGGGGTCATTGGCCTACAAAGACTTCGAAATTATATTTTTAGGTATTTGGAGACACGTGTGGGAATTAACTGTCTTCTCATACATCGTTTTAAATTATGAAGTTGCATATTGTATTATACAAAAGAATATATTAAAGCTCCGTTTATCGGGGTTTTTACCGCCATCCCAAAAAGAAAGAGGTTCTGAATTCAATCTACTTTTTTTAACTTGTACTGATCTGTATTCTAAATTCCTTCGATTACAGGCAAGATCGCAACATGGCGCGCTCGCAACGTCACAGCTTACATGTCAGAGTTCCTGCCTCCCGAGCCCGTTCCTCTGCCCGTCCACGACTCCGTACCGTCTCTGACCGACGAGAGCTGCATCATTACTGACGAGCTACAGTTCGACCAGCCGTCAATAGCGCCCGAAGACGAGGGAGGGGATGACAACGATTCTTGGCTGATGCATAGACAACAGTTCCTTGAAGAGACTGCTCAAAAGGAGGATGCTTAATGGCTCTGGCTTTGTTGATACTTCAAGATTTGGTGGATGTCTATGATTATATTGAATGAAATGTTTTACTTAGTTTATTAAATGTATTGAAATGTTGCTATTTATTAAAATAGTAAAATAATTTTAATTTGGGCTAGGTATCTTATATCAAAGGAGTATTTTCTTATTTAGCCTAAGCTGTCCCATTATTCACCACAGTCCTTTCCCAGTAGCAGGCTGCGGCCAATCAGTTAAGAAAATGTCTAGGTTTTCTCACCAGTGCTTCCTTGGTATATCTCTTTAGATTTAATTTGCAAGCTGTTTCTGAGTTTTAATAAAACAAACTTTAAGTCTTAGATTATTTATTTTAAATAGCAAAATAAAATTACTTCTACATTCAACTTATGTTGTGCCACCATTGAGAACATCAAATGATTATCATTTAGTATATCAAGGCCCATGTATGTACACTGCTTTATCATAAGACTATGTCCATTTGTAATAACATGCATAAAGTTATCGTCTAAAAACTATCATATTTCTTCAGTACTTGTGAACAATAATTATTTTATACGGTTTGGGACTGGAAGTCAAGAGTGGTCCAAACTTCTATGGGATCACGAATTGGACTTGAGCAAGTAATTGACTAGCATTAATGCTATTGAGTGTGTACATAACTTTATAATGCACTGAGATCCCTTGTCATTGCAAAAAAGATCACAATAACTAATACTTAGTTGTAACAATAGTTTGGATTCTATGTCTAGCTATGTCTAATGTGTAGGAAAATTCTATTATTGCTCATATCTCAATAAGCAGATAAGTCTTTGTCACAACGTTGAAAACCAAAATTTAAACCCTAATACAATATGCATATTATTACTGCACAGCACACATCTGCTGTGCATGTTACAACTGTGTAAATATTATGGTTGAGGGTTCGGTGGGGGGTTGTTGTTGGCCGAGGTGTTGCTCTCGAAGGTACTCTTGTTCTTCAACAAGTACGCGGCCAGGTAGTTGATGGGGTCCGGCGGTCTCTCCTTGGCCAGGGCTGAGAGACCCTGCAGGAGTATTGGCACTACGGTCTGGTCGAGATACTGACGCGTCGGAAGAGCGTTCAGGTCAATCCTCGATTTGCGGTTAGCGTTTGACTCGGTTTCTTTTTCCATTGATATTATTTTCTGAAAAGATTTTATGAATGTTACTTATCGTTTAGGGTATATCTATAAGTCTACATTGTCTAAAATGGAGCTTAGAAACCAATGTTTATCGATATAATACTAACCCTTACGGATTCAGGTATCTTGGACGGAGGTTGCTCTTCCTTGGGGGCTTGTTGAGCTTGTGTTGAAGTATCTGACATCGGTTGTAACTATCAGATGAACATTCAATATGTATCTAATATATTTATTTTATTTATTAAACCTAATAACAAAAGTACACGCGAAATTACACGCAAAGAATCGAATTATTTTAATACCGACATGAAATGTTTATTTTCAGGTTGAAATGTCAAACTTCTTTAGTGTCAAATGTCAAACAATGCGGTGTGTTTGGATATTTGTCTTTTCGTAATTGTGTTTTCGATTGATATTTATAAGCAGTGTTGTTTGTTATTATTTAATGCATCTTCTGTACATACTTGTTTCATTTAGATAAAGATTTATTTGTGAATATATTTTTGTTTAGATTGCAGTGCTACCATTGTAAAATAGTCTACCATACACTACAGAAGTGTTGCTCTATAGTCAAAAAGAGTTGGTAAGCTAGCTCAAAACAACAAAACCTTTGTGGAAATTAGCTAATAACATTAATATTGAAAAATCCTATCCCTTTTAGTTTAATTTCAAATAACGAAGCATAAAATTAACGGGCCTACTTTCAAATCTGTTCCATTACCTGTACAAAGTCATCCGGAGCTATTTCAAGACTCCACAATGTTCAAATTAGTTTAAGGCCTAAACTACACGTATCCATAGTCGTATAGTCATGAATGCCTATCCTGGATGAAGACCGATAATACAATGTACCTGCTTAATCTCCAATCACCTATCTTCTTGCAGCATTATTTAGCCAGTTGTTGTAGTTGATTTTGTAAGCAAACTAACTACAACCTGCTGTAAATATATCTATTTATGCCTCTCTTCGTTACGATAATGTAAACATGGACTACTGATGGCACTGGTTCTAGGCTATTTTACTGACCTCCTACTGATATTGAACCTTCAAAGCTTGTTTTTACTGGCCTGGCCTGAAGACATGACCATCTTCATATGACACTTGTTACTTTACTTATCTTTCAGTACCAAACTACAAGTAACGAAGTGAAATCGGTTACAAGCTCTAATGAATATATTTTCGATTTCGGGGTAATGTTTCCTAGGTACCTATATTATTCCTGGGATGAATTTGGTGACGGGGAAGCGAGGAAGCGTCAATTTTAGGTTTTGTGATCGATACGTCCATGTAATTCAATAACATTGTATAATATTTATTTATATAATACTGTTCATTGCATAACGTTTATTTAATTGCTCTTTAACGACCTCCGCAAATAGAACGTCAAATTAATTAATGTTCAAGAAATTATCGAACACTTACATCTAACACTAATGATTAACTAATATAAAAACAAACCACAACAGCATTTTATTTACAAGACTTTTATTATAACTTAATAAATACAATGAAATTGTTCAAACAACATTGTTAGAGAAAATCAGGTGAAACCACTATGACATTATTCCTGGGATTGCCACATGAAATAACTAATTATTAGGTTTTGCTGCCTAAGAGTTTTAAGCATTTGTTATTACTCTATATATATTCGAAATTATGATCTATCTCGAGTCGGCTCTATGTAATGAACAACTGTACATTAGCCTCGCCTAAATTGAGAAAAAGCTTAGCTCTATACAAAACTATGGCAACCCAGTCTCGCAGTTCAACCGTATCAGTCCTTTTGTCACACGTGACATGTTCTGCACAAGTGCACCATTCGAGCAAACTATAAAATTACATGACTTGGTACATTCGTCACCTGTCGCACATACACATACACACTACGTAAAGATGTTTAGGGAGCGTTCCCGTTGTATTGTGACGATAGTTACAATCATCTTACCTATTATTTTAGTCTTTATTCAAAAATATTGGCTATCCAGCATTCATCATTATGCATCATGCATCATTATATTGTGAACACTTCCATTGAAATGTAAGTCGATAGTGATGAAAACGATGAAGTATGAACGCACCCTTGGAGGGGCACCGCACGATTTTTATCGGTACAAATCGAGAACGCACCCTGAAAGGGACGTGACCCTACGCATCTTATCGAGTGGGCAGTGCAAGAGACAGTTGTCAGACGTCAAGTGTCAACTAATGTTTAGTATATTTTCCACCGGGATGGTTATGTCCGAAGGTAGTGAGGCGGCGGCGGTGGCGGGGGCGCGGGACGGAGGCGCGGTCCTCGTTCGAGCTGCCGTCGCCACGATGCCATGGCTTCGCTCAACGTCCATAGCTCGGAGAGGAGGGATAGATCCAGCTGCCGTAGACTCGCCTGGAAAATATAATGAGACTTATAAGTACATTGCATGAGAAAAAGGAGAAGGAATGGGACGTAATTTATAAATGAAATAATTGGCAGTTACAGAGTTAATGATGCACACGTCTCGTGCATGTAATAGGCATTCTAAAGTGGCACGTCTTTTGAGGAAAACGTGGTGATGTCCGTAACATTATTTTGACTAATTCCAGTCTTTAGTATACATTAATCTTCCAATCTTAAAATATCTAAAAATCTAAAGTTCAATTAAAATTGTGTCACAATTTAAAAACTTTGGAGTTTAATTTATAACGACAACTAATCTTGTTAATCACAAGACCCTGATATTTAAATAAAAAACGAAAATAAAGCGAAACAGGAAAAGCAATCTCTCCAACAGCATAAATATAGGAATTTATGTATCAGCACTTAATTTCTCAAGTGCGCCGAGACTCGGTCAGAGAAAGTAAAGAAATTATAAGGATCCTAGTTTACATACGAAAGGGAGTGTGCGATGCACGAACACGGTTAAAAACTCAAACCGCAATGGCAGTTTAATTTGAACATTTTCAACAACTGGTCTGCGTTCAATTTAGCAGTTTATTACCATGACCTGATAAACAGGTAGGCACGTAATTTAAATATACTCTAGAATCCAGTTAATGTAAACATTAGTTAATTATCGAACCGCTGCAGCCTACATAGTAACACGTGGGTTTATTCATTCAGTAGACGATTAATCAAGGATATAAACAGGGCATTAATTTCAAAACACTCGTAATTGTGCGAAGGTGGGTAATTAAATTGATTTAGTACGGTACTTAAAATAAACCACAACAAATGATTTCTAGAATTAAATATTGTTTGTAAGCTATCAAAACGCTAAACAATTTCCATGACAAATGAATAACAGTGGTCTAAGCGACCTTCCGCGAGCGTTCTGGTCGATTGCGTTAGATAGGAATGCAGCACGATCACGACTGTATGTGGGACGCAGAAATAACCGAACAACTTATTGATATTACCTACACAACGCCGTCACATCGACGACGCTCGCGGATCTAGACGACAGGTCTATCTAGATACGAACTGGGTAAATAGGAACCACATGTAACCGTAACGTTACGATCTGGTAAAAAATATGGGTCTTTATGCTTGGCCTTTAGATATTCCTTTTTTTTAATAGCTGGGCTTTACATTTATAGTTTGATGGCATTCCTACAGAATATTTTTTTAAAGCCACCATCACCATTAGGATATAAGATAGGTATGGTTGAAAGCATAAAAAAAAGTTTCTGATTGCCTTGCCTAGCCAAATAAAGCTAGAAAAGCATGAATACGTAAGAAATAATGAAGTGAGGTTTAATTTTAAGCTCTACTTTACAACAAATGTTATAATGTGGAGCGCCATTCACATAACGCGGTGGATGTTACAGCTATTATTCAATGCACAATTAAGTCACTACAAAGCGAAGCATTAAAGGAGATTAAGAGAAAGAAATTCAATGAATCATTGCATGAAATTCAATGCAGCACGAGAGAACATTAACGTCGCTAGCATTCCCGGAGAGAATGTTTCGGAAAAGAGGGAAAGTGCCGATTGCTGCATGGTCCGATGGAGACGCGACCAACAAGGCGATCCCGTCCGACTAATTAGCATGCACCCGCCACCAATATGCTGACGAGATGATAGGCATGAAGAGAAACTTGATTGCTACTCAATTTAACCACACGAATTTATCACATTCCTTTAAAAGGTATAATTCAATCAATTCCTCGGCGACGTGATGAAGCTATAAACTGCATGTAATGCATTCGTGCATAAGACAGTTTTACACAGCCAGAGATTTAGTGAAGTTGAAATAAATTGATGTCCTCAGAGGGTATATGAAGAATGCCTGAGACCAATTTCAACCACTTTGTATTCAGATTGTGAAATGCTCGACAAGTGGCACAATGGAATCTCGTATGGATAAAATAAATCTGTTTTCAGAACCGAATTTACGAAAACGATTGGGTCGCTAGAAATGTTTCGCTGATGTTCTTATAATACGCCAGTTGTGTGGAAAAGAAAATCATTTAATTTTGAAAGAATTCATAATGTGCGCAGAGACATGTAGTTGAAACGTACTATAAACATTGAAAACATTCTGCTAGCTTCGCCAAATGGTTTTCATGTAAATGGATCAAACAAACAGATTGAAGGTTAAATAATTGTGCCAGCTTGATTCAAAGAAAATAAACGATATTATGCGATAGATAAAATTCTTTTTAAATTAATGGTTGAATCCATATTCATCGTAAATGAGTTTACGGAACTGAATTCAAAACTACGTTCGGGACAAATCATAGTTAAAAAATGTAATCATTCTACAGAAATAATGGTATATCGTGATGGCTGGCCCTTTGAAATGGAGAGTATTAACAATACGGCCGAGGGGCGGCAAATGCTAAGCTAATTGAATTAGTTTTCCCGCACCCCTTCACAATGCCGGACATAGAAAAAGCTTTCAAAAAAACAAAAAAGAAAAGTGCATTTCCTGAATGGGTCTAAAGTAGAAAAAGGAAATCAATTTCTTTGATGCGATCAAAATATTATCGAAACCTCTCGTTAAATTTTCAACGCTCGATTGATACATTCAAGAAATTCTTTTCTAAATTGGTTTCATCAAAGAGTTTGTGTTGAGCACCTAGAGCACCGTAAAAGAAGCTTAATAGTTTCTAGGAAGGAAAGCGAAGGGTTACATTTACAATTGTGGCGTGCTGTTGTTGTTACAACAACTAGTTCAAAGGAAACTCCTATTTGTGCAGCACTGCGTCCGGTCTATTGTGTACCAATGCGTCTATAGTTGGACTTTATTTATTTCAGACTAGCTGTTGCCCGCGACTTCGTCTGCGTGGGCAATTTGGAATTGTCAAAATACTACTTATGCCGTAGCGTAGGTGTATTCTTTTACATAACAGTATAATTAGGATTACCACTTAGCAGCAGCACGGGTTGATCAATCAAGGTGGTGTCGACGATTTGTGACTATTTATCTAAACAAATGAAGTAAAGTTTGTGACGTTGTGGAAATCTCTGGATCTAGTCAACCGATTTGGAAAATTATTACGTAATTCTCACAGAAAACAAAGGTCTGACAAAGTTGTCATTTGTACATTTTCTGCAGCAGCTGCGACAAATCAGGAGCCAGAAAGTCTGTCAAACAGTTTTACTTACCATGGATAACGCGGTGTCTAGTTCACTGGGTTGAAGAGATCAGATAGGCACTCCAAGTAAACATTGGTACTCAAAAAGATTCGGTTTGACTGGAAGCCAACACCCACACAATTGAGGAATAGCTGGGTGGATGATGACTGAGTCATCAGGCAAGCGCATAGTTTCACTACTTGTATTTCGGGGATTTTCTGTGCACTCACTCACTATGTTATGTTGGAATTCCACCGAAATGTTTGCATTAGTTCACGATCACGCAAAGTATACGTCCGAGAGAGTAAGTCCAATTCGTGTGTTGGCACTTGAAGCCTGCAGTTCTTCCAAGATTTTCAAAATGTACGCTCGCAATTTGTCATTTCTTGGTAGAGCCAGCAGATCAGAAGAAACATAAGTGCTGTGTATACTGCGCGTCACTACTGCACAACGGTAAAATTTCGTCTTTATAAATAGCACAAACGTTCGCTCTCTTGCGGAGGACGTTTAAATACCATATTATGTGTCACACGTAGGTAAACAGGACAACAGTAGGTATATTATCATCGAACCGCTTTCAAAGATCTGATGAGCGAACAGACCAGAACTGACTTGATCGCCTCGAGAAAATCAGAGCTCTATGAAGCGATCATTCGCTTTGGTTCCTACTGTTATTGTGGTTTCTGAAAATGTATTTAATTAACCAACGATGAATATAATTCTTAGCAGGCCGACTCTTTTGACTTCTCGAAAATCATAACGTTGGTTTTTGTGCAATGCACAAACTGAAATTCGATATATTACACATTCGATATTCACACTTCTACAGAATTGATATTAAAAGGTTTGACAACGGGCTATAGTAGCGTAGTTAAACTAACTGAAACAATGTTAGTGATCCTTCAATAAAGTTAGAGAAGCGGGTGTGCATGATGAACATTAAGAGTTGGTAAATACGTGATGAAGATGACCTAATTCATTACTATTCTAATTTGTTCATGCACCACAAAACTCAAGTTAAGGTGGAGAAAAGGATTACCAAGCTCCCAAAGGCCTGGGCATTTGCAACACGTTGCATGGCATCCTGGAAAGTTACGTAATTCTCAGCCATCAGTTTGAGCAGCGTGAGGGAGTGTCAGGCTTTGGCCCTAGTGGGCCTCACAGGGGTTTGCTGAATCTCCTTGAGGGGCGCGTGAAATAACGGGTCTCCCAGAAGCCGGAAGGTCGATGACCCACTCAAAACTAATCGCTCACGCCTACGGTGGCCGGGAGTCGTCTCTCGACATCCGGCTTTCGTGGTGTCTTACCGCAGTGGCTGGGATGAGAGTTGGGAATTTTCAGTCGCTCCGCCGCCTCATTCTTTGTCATCCCATTTCTTCTCGCTCCAGATCATGGTTTAAACCGGGGCCGGGTGCGATAGGTCGCACAGTCCGCACAGTGGTGACACCCGGGCGCCACCTCCATGAGATCAGAGTTGGGAATGTATGTTTGCAAAAACTAATAGAACATTTAGCGAAAACACGTTTGATAGTAATTCTGTCTTTGTAACTGAATAATATCAATGATAATAAAGGTGTGACTGTGACTGTTCGTAATTGTGAACGGTGTATTTGTGATATAATTCTTAGCTCGATGATTTGTGATCAGAAGTTGAAAGCAAGTATGTCTCTGGCCTGCGACGCGTAATTTGTACGTTTTCAGAACGAACGAACTCTTGTCTTCTGTTGACATTTTGTTGACGTATTGTGACAGGTAGTTATAACCATTGATGTTAATTTTAGAAGTGACACAATGTGTTTCGGTCGTATTTTGCCTACATTCTTCATTACTTAAAAAGTGTATTAAAACCAGGAACTTATTTTTAAGGATGTTTGAATATTAATTACAATGTTTTTTTTATAATAATAAAATCTTAGACTCGCAATGCCCCTTAAGTGTGATGCATGTTTGTTATTGGATGAAATGAATGGATATTCATGTTTATGAGAGGTATAGCTTATATTATGTCAGAACGACTGACGACCTCGATGACGCAATGGTCACCATGCCGGACTGCCAAACCTGAGGTCCCGGGTTCGATTCCCGGTTCGGTCGACATTTGTGTGATGAGCATGCTTGTTGGCCGTGGTCTGGGTGTTACAATATGTATTCATAAATATGTATATTTGTAGCTATATGTAGTTTATCAGTTGTGTTAGCACCCATAACACAAGTTAATAAATAACTTACCATGGGGCTAACCGACCGTGTGTGAAAAGGTGTCCAGACATTATTTATTTATTTATTTAACATATGTAGAGTTTTTAAGAATGTGGGGAAGTTCATAATTTCTTCATGACGTGGGTGCCGCTTCCCATGGGAACTACTGCCCGCACCGGGATAAAATATACCCTATGTTACTCGCAGATAATGTAACTTTCTAATGGTGAAAGAATTATAAAAATGTCCCTGACGATGCACTGATATTTCTTGTAGTGTTTTTATAGTAGCGAAATACACACGTCGTCATATATTTTTTTCTTGAAAGTAAGAACATACCATGACAAAGTGAAGTCTGTTTTCATTGTCTGTTTGCTGGGGAGTTTGTTCCACCACTTCTTCTTCCCAGCAAAAACACATAGGAAGTGGTGAAGGGCGGGCGTTTTGGGGGCTGTCTTTTGTAGATTTGACGTTCAAAAAGTGCTGATTTTCAGCCTACTTTGAATAAATGACTTTTTGATTTTGATTTTGATTTTGATTGATATTTTACCTACTACCAGTTTTATGGCACATCTGTTTCTGCATGATTTTCTTCATCTATAATTTTAGGATATCATTTCTTTAAATTCAGTTTTTTGCTCAAGTTACTTATAAAAGCGTTATTTTCTATGTAAAGATTGATAATAGGCCGATAAACTTACAAAGTTCAACATTCAAATATGTGTCATTATTGCGCCCGCTGTTGCAGAAACGTTAACAGAAATTATCGTTCATTGCTCATCCCCCGTAGGTGATAGCGTGATAATATATATCCTATATGTTGAACTGGCCCCCAGGTAATATTCATGCAAAATTTGATTTAAATCTATGCAGTACTTTTCGAGTTCAGTGAGACCAAACATACAGACAAACAGACAAACAGACAAACAGACAAAAATTCTAAAAACTATATATTTGGGTTCAGAATCGATAATAGATCACCCCCCAAGTATTCTTTTAAAAAAATATTCAATGTACAGTTTTGACTTTCCTATCATTTTATTATATGTATAGATTCGGACTTATGAAACCTTAGAAGTCAAGGCTTTTAAATATTTTTTCAGAGAAATGCACTTCAGCAGTAGGTAAATTTTAATAAGAATATTTGCAACCAATTTTGTAAAAAACACTTATGTAAAAGTGGTTTTGGGAAAGTAGCATTCTTAGAACTAAACCCCTACATTGATGCAGAATCAGAGAGATTCCATCGACAGGATGTCATCAGGTTTGCGAGCGAGCAAGCATTAAGCAAACCTGTTTGCAATTGCTCATTCAATATTTCCATCAAATCTTATAATGATCAGTTGAAAACAAGACAGTAAGTGAAATTATCCCACGCAGATCTCGTCGAGATCAAGTGTAACCTAATAGCTGGCGGTTCCGGTAGTGTCCAGCTCTCAAGCATCAGTTTCATTCACGCAAACTTTCTTCGCAACATGTTATTTGATCAGCCCTGGGCAAAGCCTGCGGTTTTATGGCTAATAAAGCATGAAGCAATTAAATTGATCTCCTATAAATACGGACTGAGGGAAATACCGGGCTTATATTTACATTATACTCTGCATCAGTCGGATGAAGCCAGATGATCCTTAATTGGCTTGGTTTCAATTTCCACATGCACACATTCGACATTAATATTTCATACGAACGAAAATAGCACGGAAATGTCAGTAAACTGCTAGGATTCAATGTTTTTCGTAAGATATAGCGTAATGTTTCTTGCATGATATCAGATATTTATTACTTCGATGGGTTAGCAAGTCAGGTGGAATAAATTCCATCAAGGGCCAATAAGCCGAACATGATAGGGCATAAATTGAAGAGATTGTTGTTACAAGTTCCTATTTCTCAAAGCTAGAGGTTCGGGAGCATGCGCCGGCGCCACCGAAGCACCCACGTGTCCCTCATATAATTTACATTCAATACCAGTAAAGATGCCTACATGATAATAGTTTGGAACCGGAAGAAAGTATTATTATCATACGTCGTGACTCCCGTTATGGTGTGGGCAAAGCTTGTTTTCTATGTACTTACTATCTGATGTCCAAACGTAAAATCGTTTGAGAGTTTTGTTTCGACAAACAGGAACTTGTTTTGCAGTTTGTTATGTCATTCCTAAATTATAGTATTTAACTTTCTCGATTTATGTACCATATTGGGCTCTGTGATGATTTAAAAGTTCCAAATAGTGCTTGAAAGTTTAAATGTGTTTGTCTGAGTATTTTTTATGATTCAAAATTCCTTGTTTATTACCAACGAGTCAGTGTATTGAGATGCTGTGTGCGAGCGAGTTTTGTCACCGTGCCAGCAATGTATGTTTAAGTATTGAGTACAGTTAGCGCAAGAGGGCGTTAGAAAAACGTGTGGCCTCGTGGGACCCGTCCACCCACGGCTGGTTCAATCCAGTCCTCGTGTTTTTCTCCATGTTTGTAACTTGCTGCGATCATTGCACGTCAACTTTTCAATGACCAGCTCTTAGAGAGATGCTGATAATGATATTTTTAAACGGAACATACGTAAGTACTTATCAAGTCTTTGGTAATACAGAATTCAATGATGATCTTACGTTTAAATCAAAGTTTGGAGAGTAATTGATAAAAGATTTAACAACTCGCAACTAATAATAATGTAGACCCGTTCACCTTAATTAATTAAGTAGAATTTCAACTTGTTGAAGGCGCACACACGCGTATTTTGCGGAGGATATACTGGATCCGGTTTCGAAGTAATATTTCAAATTGTGTATAGAGAATTAGTTCAGTCATTCAAGCAAAAATCGGTTATAACAGAACTTTTTAACACTTCCAGCAGATGTACGAGTAGCACACGTGTTTTCTTGTTTGGAACGTCTAGTACAAAAAGGATGTGATAAAAAAAAACATGGTTATAGTGCCACACAGCTTTAGATCTTGCTCCTTGTTTTTAGGATCCAATTTGGTGTGCACATTCACAAATCACGTCTCGTGGTGCCTCGAGCGCCAGTCGCAGGTCGTGCGCGTGCCATCGCAATTAACAACATGTCCGCAGCTGCACATCTCCATTTTTTACTGCGCTCTTATCCTTTCCAAATAGTACTTAGCTGTGACATTACAACCAACTTTATGGGATATTTAGACGTTTTATAGACAGCTGCCGTATTTAAATAATGTGGTTGTTTTGACGAACATTTCTGAAGAGGGAAGTGTGTTCTTGAACGTGGATGACGTCATAATCCATCGAATGTTTCTTGGCTAAACAATGGGCAGCAGGCAGCACACGCCCCTTTTTTGCAATGCAGTTTGACCAGTTTGGGCGACCACGAGCGACTCGACAGGTGTGTTCTTTGTAGGACGTTTTGAGGACTTCAAGGTGTTTAGTGGTGAATGCAATATCAATATTGTTAATTTACTATATATCATGTCGTTAGTGGGTGCGTAGCGAGCCCTGTCTCCTTACAAGGCCGTCAAGCAGCAGGTTGTTCTAGCCGATGTAGCGGAAGTCTCAGACCACCGTTAATATAATGGTACCTATCAATAAAGGTGCGCCTTACGGTTTATCCATTATACAAGAATTGCAGTCAGCATTCTTATTTGGACTTACACAACAGATGGAGCAAACAAACCAGATTCTTAAAGCTGCTGTTACGACTTCAAGCAAAGATAATGATGTGAAATGAGTTTTTTCTTGTTTGATAAGCTAAGTGAGTCAACAATTAAGATAGATATCGTTAGTGGCATGCATTCATTCACTGGAAGTTTTGTGCTGATAACAATAATGACACATTTTTCACTTGCACAAGTTGCATACTTATGTTTTTAACGCAATTGCGTTGTGAAACAATGTCGATATTGATAAGAGACATAGATTTTAATCCAGTGCATTGTTTAGCTAACTTTTACTTCCCCATTTCAATTAGGTAAGTATGTATTTCTATCATTTAAACTTGTTTTATTACTTTGACGTATTTGGATAACTGTTTACGTACTGATTTATCATTAGAACGTGTTCTTTGCAGGCGAACACTCAGCACTGAGGTGATAAGTGCGCCTAAAGCCGCGTACGCACGTACGAACAAATTTGTTGCGTTACATGATATGCAACAACTTGGTTCGCACGTGCGTACCACTATCGAACATCGAACACTCTGTTCGTCGAACATGTTCGCGGCGATCCTTGTAGTGTGTTCTGTATGGACGGTGTTCGAAGCGCTTTAATAACTTCACAATCGACCACTTCCAACGGCGCCGTCATGGCTACTAAGATAGAGTTCACGACTGTTGTTCGCGAACTCGACTCGAACTAGGTTTGCGTTCGTGTTCGAATATGCCGTCCATACGTACGAACCAAATGTTCGGGTCTGGTGTTTGTGTTCGCTATGTTCGTGTTCGTACGTGCGTACGCGCCTTAATATTGTGTGTAATGTCTACGTAAATAGTTCTATGCACGAAGTATCAATGACAAACAATAGTGGTCGGACCAGTCAAGTGCCGTTCCGACTAGAATAGATAGTATCACGAAGGTCAAAACTGCGAATATTTGCAACAATAAATGGAATAAACTTACCCAGATAGAGCTAAACCACTTTTAGCTCTATCTGGGTTTATTTCAGTTTATAATATTCCTGCTATTGTTAATACGACAAGGTTTGATAACGAAGATGATAATTATTATCGAGTTAGTACATACTGGGTTACTATCATACTGGATTGCTGTTAATTTCAAATTAATTAATAAAAGGAAAGTTGGATAATCCTAGAGAACAAACAAAAATATACATGATATAGCATGAATTTGCCATGATCTCATAAAACGCGAGAGCCAGTGGGAATAATCGGTGGTATTGTTTCACCAAAACCAGTTATTTAGTACTAATTACGTTTCCACAGTATTTAGCTGCAATTGTCTGTTCGTAACAAGCTATCCGTAATTGCTGAATCATATCGCTGGCTGGGAATCCTAGTCAACAAACATGGTTCCATGTGAATCATCAGTGAGTTGGTAGGTGCCATTCCTGTGCCAAAATGTATCTTTAGGTAGGTATATTAGCTACATAACTGATGAGTGAGTATGAAAACATTAAACGAGAAAAAAAGTCACTTATTCAAAGTAGGCTGAAAATCAGCACTTTTTGAAGGTGTAGTTTATAAAAGACAGCCCCCAAAACGCCCGCCCTTCACCACTTCCTATGTGTTTTTGCTGGGAAGAAGAAGTTGAACCAACTGAACAGCAAATACTACATTATGTTTAGACTTTTGAAGGGTTAGGGTGGATCGATAGGTGCATTAACACCAACGCCTGTCCATTTATGAATTAGTGAGCGGTTTCTTACAACATATCGGTTCTCCACCTGTCTCAGACGGTAGGTAAAACTGAATGTCCGGCGCCGGGTGTTTCCCCAGCCGTGTCGGATTTCAGCCCCCATCGGTCAACGATAGCGAGGGAGTAGTAAGACCACCTGTGTCCGAGTGTCTACCCTTGTGCTTTATATCGCTAGTGTAAATTGGTCTGCAATGAGTTTGACCGCCAGAAATGATCGTCTTCGAGGCATAGGTAGTTATAATGTAGTAGTAGAAATTTATAGGGTGTGGTGTTACAGTCTACCAGGTGTTATTGAATGAATACTTTTTGGCAAGCCTCATAGTCTAACGAGCCAAGGGCACGACCTGAAAGTTGAACAACTGCATTGAACTGTCGAACTATTTCACTGCACTCGCTGGCAGGTGATCAACTAACCATTGTATTCTATTTGGTAATCAAAGAGGTACATCATACAGGCTGATACAAACAGAGCTAAACAAACCTTCAAAGGACGCCTCGTATCTAACAGATAATGCGCGTGGGCAGTGTATAAAGTACGCATTATCCCATCACTCACGTATCTTTGTTATTGAAGCAAATCGCTGAACATTTTGCTCTGGTTCGCGTTCATCAAATGATGATTCAATCTGCAGTATGAATCAGGTGGCTATTTCAGTAATGCAGTAACAGTTTGGTAGTCACAAAATAGTTTCTACCTGGTGCAGTGACTCAATAGCCTAAGGCCTTTTTCAATAAACGTCGATCACTTGAGAAATCTTTAGATATTTAACTAACGTCAGCTTTCTTTTTGCAATTGACAAAGAATGAAGCTTTTTATATTATTTATCATCAAAATATGGAGAGGTCCGAAAGCCCACCTGCATCCAAGTAGAAAAATTTACATAAACATTTGTTGGACAGCCATTGCGTAGGCTTGTGTAAAAACTTCACCACCCACGCCATGATGTAGGAAATCAGACCCCAAACCATGAAGTCAATGGCCCCGCGAAGGTAGGTGTGTATTTACACAGTCCATCGATCAATCCGTGGGGTGACTTAACACGTAGCGTTCAATTTATCAGCACAGTCGTATCAAAGCTTTGAATTATCGCTCATCCCTAAAACCAGACTACAAACATTTGCTACCATGTTGACTGTAGATATAAACATGATAAAACACAACCATCCTCCTTTGAAGTGATATGATTCAGCCAGTTCTTTTGTTTGTTGTATTTAGGAGCTGAGAGCATGGGACATCCGTGCACCCGAAGTAAATAGTAAAACAAAGCATTGTGTGGCCATTATGGAATATAAAGAGCCATACTGTCTACGAATGAAGACAATGACACTGGACGCAGGATATAGGAGTATTGAATAGAACGTGTCAGACACGCTGGTGCCAGGGACGTCACGATAGATTGGCGTGTTCAAATTATTTAATTACTTCCAAAAAATTTAAAAGTTTCTTAAACCACCAAAAGTTTCCCAAGGCGATTGTAAGAACGCAATTTAATTTTGCAATATCGACACTACATACTTTTGATATAAACGTTACACGAATCATAGCATTGGTAATGATATTGTTTTTAGAAATTTCGTAGTCACTAGCTTGTCAGCGTTTGGGCGCATCATATGAAAGCCGTGAGTGAATGGTGTACAAGAGCGGCATAAGTAAACAATCCTGGCAATTTAGCATTCGGCACACGCTCGTCTCAGATTTGGTCGTCCGCTGTTGTATGCCGACCTTAACCTAAGTGGCACAAGGCGTGCCACACCACGGAGATTCACAACACTATCATTTTATTAATCAAATATGATGAGAAACTATTGAAAATTAATTAAAAGTTTCTATCGTTTACGGAGAAAATTCGCAAAGATCACGCTGATATAATAGGCACTGCTTACGAAATTGCCTTGACGGTAATGGCAAAGCAATTAGCATTTAAGACAACACCGTGACCTTTAACCGAGGACGTAACGAAATGGGGAATTAGAAAATGTTTAAAGAAAATACTGCAGAACATAACAAACAGACATAGTTTAATTAATAATACATGAAACAAGGAATAAGTAACGAGAGAACATAACAACAATGCACTGTGAATAGCTCTCTTAAATAATATTTCTGTAGTAGAAAAGGAAAGTGAAATGTGCATACGGGTAACGTAATCGAGTATAATTAATGCGATCTTAATGATCAATTAAGGAGCGGCATGGATCCTTGCGCGGACGCAGTCGCCGGTCGTTGGCAGCGCGAATTTAGACGCTCGAAAGGTCGACAATGAGTCACGTTATGATTCGTATATGCCAACAACACTCGGCCACCGTGACGTACTAACCGTATGTTATAATGTAGTTAACTATTACATAAACATCAATTAATTATTTGCGGTTGATTTCAATGAAAATTAATTCCATTCAAAAGTTTGTATTGAAAAGAATCCAGCTGGAATAACAAACGCTATTGTGCGTTCAGATAAATACAAACATACATAGCATACATATATACATTAGACAGTCAGTTACTTAGTTTCTCTCACCTATTTAGCACAGTGATGCTACATATGTATACTGAAGACTGAAAAGCGTGTAGAAAGAAACAGTACAACAAAATGTTCGTAGTTATCTTTCCGCAGAAGTTGTAAAAAGCATGCATAAAACGGTTATTATGGGCCTTGTAAACGATGTGTTACCACTACTTTTGCGCTACGTAGGTCGTAAATGTTTTGTTTCCCCTCTATTCCGTGTAATGGTTTAGGAAGGTCCTAAAGTATCGGTCATTGAGTTTGCCTTGAATCGATTTCCTAGTAACGAAATTATTTAAAAATGCGATTACTAACTGATGTGTTTGGAAGAGTTCAGTTAGATAAAATGGAACATTGACACAAAAACAACCAATTTTTTTTATCGACAAAACGCTATCATTGCCAAATTCACCAATTAACAATTTTAGTATCCAATCAGTGCAAAAAATCCATTATCATTAAGCTACATAGATCGCGAAGAACATCCAATAGAATGTGTAATCAATTGACCCGCAATAACGTAATATTCCAATATAGCCGAGGAAATGGAATTGAACGGCCTGAGATTTGCTTTGATAAGATTTCGCGGAGATTATCTTACAAGCCGGCGGGTAAGCTTTCGCAAGCGTAGCAACGGCAATAAATCAACGCTTCACTAGATCTGTCTTGGAAGTATGAATTACTAATTACTAATTTTTAGCACATACAAAGCAAGGAGTCTATCTTAGCCGGGGTCTGGAAGGATATCGAAGTCTCTGCTGCAGACCGAAAGAGGTGAAAATGAAGAAGTGCCATTTTGAGAGCCATATGTCCCGATTGAGAGATAATGAAAGAATGCTATCAACATCATATGGCAAAGCAGAGTGGCTCCTTCTATAAAAATTCGATCCTTCCTGGGAACATGATGAAGTAACAAATATCTAAAAAACCATTTATTCGCATATTTAATAATATTAATGAGATTTACAGCCAGGAAATGTATTTCCTCACTTAAAGTTTCCGGCCTATTCGTTCCTAATACCTCAAGTTCTATAAAATCTTTATAATACGGTTAAAAGCGGAGAACGTGTCACGGTTTAGATGTGCGGACGAAACACGATCCACCAGAACGAGTTTGTGGTGCCTTGTTGGTTTTGAACAATACGTCATAAAATTCATTGCGAACTTTTTATTCTTTCAATATCCATTTCAACATAATATGACGCAACATTTCACGGTAACTCATGTGTTTACGTCGTTAAATATAGTACACATTTTAAAACAGAAGTCGATACTGTGGGATGTTTTCAAGGTTTTATTTTACTGGCAAGACAATAGAGACTTCTATGGTTTCTCAAATTAAAAACATTGATGAATGACTCACGGAAGGTTTCCTGTGATAATGCTGAAACAAAAACTGTTAGAAAAAGAGGTGTTTTATGTTGTACCGCCATATAAACATTGGCTGTGAGTCACAATACTGCCTTAGGCCTCGAGGTCTTTAGTCGCGGTCCGGTGAGCTCTATGACGGAATAGAAACAATAGCCTTCTCACGGAGCACATTATATTTCACCAACTTACAGACGGCTTTACGTTGAATTATACATTAAATATTATTTCCTGTACAATTAATATTGTGTCGGCCTGATAGCTTAAAGCTACGGACGCGAAAACTGCCCTTACCTTTTCAAACGAAGCGCATTGCGTAAGTGTGTTTTCAATAGCTTCTCAGTCTAGCATTATCCTGAACAATTTAATGGCTTATTGTTAGAATTCTTGCGTTATGTGAAAAACAAAGTAGGAACCGTCTATAAAATGAAATCTCATGGTCGTTGGACCAGTGCGTGTAAACAAGTAAGCTCGTTCCATATTATATTGGTAACGGATATACTCGTATATTCGGATGCAGTAATTACGCTTCCTTGGTCAGAATATTGATCACGTACGCAGTGAGAACATGCTGTGAATATTTCAGAGCAGAAGCTCTGATTTTGTCAATGAAATGAATAGTGTTTCTTGTAGATTATGTGACATTGTAAATATTATTTTTTAACTAAATGAAAGTTTTAATCAAATTTGACCTAATATGATGACTGACGTGCCCTTGTTTCTTATAATCATGCCCTTTGATGTTAGTACGAAGGTACTTTTTAAGTTTTGAACGCGTTGTTGTTCAATAGTATCGTGTCGTGGGAATCTGTGGCGAGTAGCTTCGTCTTCTCGACCCGGTTTCGTTCACGTACTCTGGCAGTTGAGTGACTCTCCGAATGACAAGTGAACGAATTTTGTACGGACCGAGCGCTGACACAAACTTTACTTTCTCGTGACCTGGCTGTGTACGAAATTCTTTGTGTAAGCAATGTTGCTTTTCTAAAAAACAATTTTGTTAAAAGCTTTAGCTACGCTCGTAACATTGTTGTGGTTTTAGAAAAAACGCGTCCATGTAACGCTGAATAATCTCAAATCTTTCATTAATTACCACAACAACATTGTTTGATCTGAAGCGAGATAATTAACAAGCGCTAATGCGTGCACTATTAGCAGCAGTTAATAGCATCGTCACTCATGTTTCTTTAATCTTCTTCAAATATTTGAAGTACGTCCACGTGACTGTTGGAATTGAATCCAATAGTGTGACTATGGGTATCGTTGTATGTGCATATCTAATGGTCTGAGGGAGTCGTGAGTCACGCCACGAGGCCCGCCCTGTATGAAAGAGACCACATGAATGGGTCATTAGGAAAGCCTGCCTAAACCCTTCCTACTACGACGTTGATGTATTACGATTCACGTTACAAAATATTCATACAATCTAGAACAGGAAATGAAAAACCATCACGTTTCCATGCACACCCATTGAGTTCTCTATGGTTTTGCAATTACGTTTTATGTAAAACCCATGATTTACCGTTACGAATGAACCCATAATCCATCGTTAATTAAGATTTAACGTTAAATTTACACGAATCAGCATAATTTAACGTAGATTAGATAATAATTAAGTAACAAGTTTCTTTTCTGAAGAAACTCATTAACATTAAGAGAAGTATGAGGGAAATTAACTGAAAGATTCTGAATAGCTAAATGCGTTTTCCAAAAACATCGAAGCGTGACGATACAAGTGACAGTAAAAGTATTGCTTTGTAATGAATAGCCCGTTGTGACACGAGATGGATTGTTTATCAAACAGAGAGAAAACAAACTGAACGGAGACATTGTTGGCAAAACAATACATGACCTGCCACCGGCGCGTTCTACACATGCATAGTAGATTTCTAAGATAGTTTATGATGATCCGAAAACACTAGCGACCAATAGTGAAATGTAATAAAGTCAGAAATCCCACAAATAAGCAGCTCGTCGCAGACGGATTTATACATAGGTTCTTCCAGTCCAAATAAATACGCGATGATTTATCATGAAAAATTAACATCTGGTATACTGGTCATGCCAAAACTACATGTAATCTGGGATTCGCATCAATATATTTATGACCAACTATTTTTGCATCGAGGCCATGCTCAATATTGTATTGCTGTCCTAGTCTGTATTAGTTTCAAGTAAAATTCTAATAATACACAAATACTCTTTAACATTGCTACTTACCGATATAACGGCCTAATGTTCTAATATTACAACGAATTCATTTTTATGTTCACGCTTTGGAATAGCAATTAAATCTAACGAGTTAATTATTTTACCAGCACGGCGTATAACAAAACTATCTGGTGTTCACAGTTCTGCTTCAGTTAACTTACTTTCAATAACAAAATATTTTTCATCTCTGTTATTATTTTTTTCTCTTGTTCCAATAAATATTATATTGGCTTTTTAGATTCCCGTATCATTTACGTTTTACTTTCGAAACGGCAAAAACGTTAACAGTTTTAGACACAGTCTAATGATTTACGCCATTTAATTTCCGAGGTCTTAACTGCCCATTGTTGAATTTTAACGGAACATCACCACTACGGAACACCAAATTCTATTGTATCGTAAATCATTGAAACTATTAATAAATAAACAATGGCTTGACGGATACTTTCAAATACCTGATGTTCGGTATGCAATTGGCAGACCAAAGACCCGAGGGACATGAAAAACCGTTTTCCCAATAGGGTCTTTACATAACGGTTACAAAATAATCAAAATCAGATCGAAACATGACACCGACCGAGTATCTTCGTATTTGTGACACATTATGCAAGCGTCTATAAAGGTTAGCGTTAACTGGACTGTACGACACGCATCTGCTTTAGCTTTGCCTACAAGTCGGTATAACACTGCGTCTGTCGATGCAGATGCCACCTCCAACTTCTGTGGCGTACCTGCATGCGTTACAGTCGCTGTAGGGCAGTCGACGCTTACCTTAGTATCGCAACTCGACTGATCTCGTGCATGTCATTAGCCTACATCGATGATGTCGTGAAACGGTAATTCCAACATCATCAGTTTTTATGCTAACCGTGTCATTAATAGGCTGCAGTAATGTCATTCTCCGGTCATCGTCACACATTATTTTGTAACCATTATAAATGAATGAAACGTCGAATGTGTAATCTGAAACCGCTGAATAGAATTCGAAGGCACTCATGTCTACGTAATAAGATAATCTTTCAGATATCGACGTAGCGTGCATTCCACTGACCGAAAGAGGATTAATCCAAATGTAGGTGAAATTGTGTACGAATATGACATGTGAAAGTAGTTGGGAGCGTGCGTGCGCGCGCGTCCGGCGACGTCCATGATGCGCGACCGCCACGCGCCATCGCGCGCGCGCAGATGCATCGCGGTGATTCAATCAGCTGGCGATAACACACCATACATCCAACTAAGCCTCAAAATTATACCTACGAAATAAGACATGCTGTAACAATGTTGATCTAGGTACAATAAACTAGTACAGATAGCAGCATAATATTGAAAGTATGTAACACAAACGTTACAGCATGCAGTACATAAGTCTTTAATCAAGACTAATGTTACTATACGCGTTTACAAAACGAAAGCGATAGTTATAGCCAAATTGATTTTAATAGTTATAGATTTTCGGCTGGTCAATGTGCTTTAACGTCAGTGATACATTTCAGAAATACGAGAGCAATCATGCCAAATTGCTATTAAAATGTATGTTACTATTTTTCTATACGCTAGATTTCTCTTTTCGAACTCCATTCAAGGTTGTTTCAATCAAAAGAGATACTTTATTATTGAATATCTGACCATTTCCGAGACATTTGAAACTGTGATTAAAATTTAGTATCAAGCAAACAAAGAGTAATAACAACTTTCTCAAAAGCTGTAGTAAGCGAGAGTGCTATCTGATTCTGAGAAGAGCCGTCAGGACTGTGAAGATAAGAACATATACTTAGAGCAAACAAGAGTAAGGGATCCATTACAACATCGCTAATGGAACAGATAAACACGTGTGAGTGCATAGGACTTGACGCACAGGTGCGAACGATGCATGTGCAACTAACCTACGCGACCTACGGTGTGTGATGCAACAACAGGCCCCCATTAACCGACTAGAACAAAACCAGTAGATCGATAATCCACGTGCTAAATAACACATACCTACGACGCTGCCCGTCGTTATTGACGAAACAATACACGGAAAAAGTAGCCCACTTTTGAAAACCGTTCGTCCTCATCATTTATTGGCGCGTTCAAAGAAGTGCTTGCAAAAGATTATTTGGTCACAGTTTACGACAATGAAGCTATTTAAACAGGAACAATAAATAATCTTAATTTATTACATGTTTTAGCTATACTCTTTTGCATTCGTTGTTGTCCATGATTACGAAATTGACAAATACGAAATGACAACACTACAATCCCGTAACTAACGTGGGACGGTTATTTTTGGCTGCCTCAGAATCCCGGAATTGCTATTTAGAACCGCTTAACAATAACACAGATAGTTTTGTATTAGGAAGAAATTAGTTGAGAGATGTAGGCTGTTGAATCCAATTACCTATGTTATTAGTTTAGTCAGCGATAGCGGCGGAGCCGGCCAAGCAATTGATGAGTTGTTAAGTTGTCAGTAATCCAATCGTAGCGCATTATGTCAGTCCTGCGGTGGGGTCGACGGACTTCCATTCAACTGCCCCGTGGTCGATGGTTGACATAATTTTTTATGATGCAGTCTATAATGTAATGCTCCCATTAGCCAATTTAGTTCAATTTGTGGTTATTGCTGAGATTTGTTTTGATTTCCATTGCTGCAGTTTGCTTTATGAACAGTGAGTTTATTTTTTGAATAATTACGCAGCACTAGATGTTGGGAAAAACGGTTAATGGTGTAGTTTAACTGTAAAGACCATTAAAACAACAGTGGATGTCAAATTGTCATGAGATGCCGACAAAAAAGCGTTGGATGAAAGAGCTTGCGCGAGTAAACGAGCCGTGTCGTCTATATTAAACATAGGTTCTGTTTGTTTTGCTTAATGCCCCGTTGAATCCTTTATTTATAGATGATATACTACATTTTGGTGCCGTCTTATATGTCTCCATGCGTCTACTAAGCCATAAATAATCTGATAGCTTAATAAACCAGGCAAGTGACATTTTATCACATCTTTCCATGGCGTCATTCAGGTTTATTACGCCTATTAAACCCTCTAGGGGTAGAATGTTCTTCGAAGAGAAAATTTTCCATTATTGCCGAATCGCTAAAATCCCAGGGCAATTTCTGACGGCTGGTTTGCGTTTATTGTTATAGAACGAGTGAGCCCATCCGTTGGGTTTATAGCGGCTTTTAGGTGAAACATGTGCAAAAGGTAAGCCACAATGTATAGTCACGAGGGTCTAGCGATAGCGCACGTCCTTCGCGTCACGAGTTGCGAGAAACTTTTACCCCTAGCGCCTAATCTCTGTAATGGACGGAAACTTTTAAGAACAATGTCACACTAAGTATACCTATTAAAAACCTTGTTATGGACCTTTGCTGTTAGGAGCCTCATGTTTTGGAGCCAGTTTGTGCTTCTTGTTTATGTATTTCGTCTTGTAGTTTTGGTAAGACGAAAGGAATATGAGACGCACGAGATATAATAATCCATTTTCAAAAACACATTAAGCTCACATATCCATACGGACATCAATAAACCACGTTCCTATTTACTTAACCGACGACATCGTCAATATAAAACACCGTGTCGTCTCGACATCCGACGCTAAAATATCCAATACGATTTCTAATTAGCGATGTCAACAGAGCACAGCGCTGCTGTCCATTGCATGATTTAATCGAAGTTTTCGTGTAATCCAGTTACGGGCTGTGACGTAACACGCCCCCGGGTGTCGCTCGTGCTAAAAATACCAGCACGTGCTCCCTCCAGCCATGCTCTCGATATACGGCTCCTGCTATGTCACACATGACGAATGGCCCAATACTACTGAAACTGTTCCTATTTACGTTAATAGATTTGTGATTAAAGTTTGCTTATGGAGATATATTTCCGATTTGTGCTATTCTGGCCAAATTGATTGTGAACTATGTCATTTTTTTCCTTATTTGGTAATAACATCATGTGTTTATTAATGATCATAATGTTGTCATCGTAAGTACCTATAGTTCGGCCATTCAGAGAATGCGTTCCTGACACGTCGCGATTGAACTGACGACGTAACTACATTCATTGATTATTGATATAATAATGTTGTTTTAATGCTCCTCAATTGTTAAAACGGTAAACAACCAGCAAAAATATTTTTATCGTAACTGCAACGCCATTGCAAAGTTACGTCGTCAGTTCAATCGCGACGTGTCAGGAACGCATTCTCTGAATGGCCGAACTATAAAAAGAGCTATTTCCTGTTATTGCAACATTTTCTTTTCTGTAATTGAAATTTGTAGGCACTGATTGAAATATAGGTACTTAAATTCCCTAAATAAGGTAAAGAAAATTGACTTAGAATTATTGAAACCTTAGAAAAAGTAACACAAAAGAAAAGAGAAATAGTACAGGCTTTCAAGCCGTCGAAACACACCGCGTCGAAAGCGTTAACGATATATGAACCCGTGTCATTTAGGCGAGTTATTCTCGTAGTAGGAGTTCACATCCTGGCGCTACCGCCAACGCGGATGCAAGCGTCAGACAATGCGGGTAGAGGGTTAATCGCACCAGAGAGACATCAATCGTCACCAGACACATTCTACAGACGTTTCGAAGGGCACTCGAACGTAACGCCTGCATCACCCCGACATTATTAGCTAAACGATTTATTGGCGTTTTTAAGTTCCCTATTATAGACGTGGCGTTAATTGTGAAATATAAGTCCAGATTATGAAGCGTGTAAGGATGGATAGGGTCCAAATTCTATTTAGGAATCGTTTCCCTAATGAAGGAATATTGCCAGGTAGAAGAGAGATTGAAAGTTACTGCCGATGTACATATTTTATTAGCGAGCAGTAAATTTATAACCAATTGTTTATTATTAGTTGTTACTTGTTAAGCAAAAGCACATTATTCAAGCAAACTCTTTATGGGTGTGTTAAAACAATTGCGTGGGAAGACGTTGTCGTATACACATAGAAAGTCGATCTTTCTCTCCGATGTCCAGATAACAAGCTTTCATAATATATGGAAAAGTTTTACGACGCATCTTGCTATTTATCAAAAGTCCGACTTAAACGTTGTTTGACCTACATTGCAAACTTCACAAACTTTTAAAAATGGATTGTTGCGTCCAAAACTTTGCAAGGAACCAAAACATAGAGGTTTTCCCTAAAATCATGATGGGACTGCCTATATTAAGACCGAGTAATCGTATCTAGACTTAATAATTTGTCATGTTTTTGCAACCGTATAAGGAAAACTGAATACCTCAACAAAATGCAAACAATGATATGACATGGTCACGTTTTGATTCGTCTTCGCAATAAGTTAGTGCCATTCATGGACTTATTTCGCTTGCTCAAGCAGAAATAACATGAATGGACGGCTTAGAACGGTCAATGAAGTCCAATTCAAGTCTATTGTCAACGGGGGGCACACAGCTGCTAAGATAGTGGACAGTTATAGCTTGCTAGGGCACTTTTCATCATGAATTTGAAGGCTAACATTGGGCCAGTATGTTAAAGGTTTTGCGCCTTTGAGGAAAAGTTAAAGATATGTAGAGGAACTTTGCAAGAGCCTGAGTTAGTTTTTTCTTACCAACAGCAAAGTATTTTACTGACCATCATTTTGTAATATTATCTTTTCACCTTTATGTAATGGTATGTCCATTAAAAAATGCTATTAACCCAATGATTCGTTTAATAGTTTTTTAGCCTAGCAATATTTTTGCTGGTAACTTTATCACGATCGATCGCTTTATACAAGGATATGGCTTAACTAGTGATAGCTTAGACGGACGCAGGCGCATGTTTAATCAAACGTAAAAAAATCGCAAAATCGCAACATGATTTAGAAACCGGTTCAGTTTGATATCAGGTTTCTGGACCACAGTACCGATGCTTTTTAGAGTTATTGATTTTGACGTACAGTTTAATTCAGTATCAAGCAGGGAATATAATATTTGGTAAGCATCTGGACTGTAGATATTATTAAGCAATTTTCGAACAGCGTATAATTTCGCAGATAGGTACGAGTACTTGCAGCTGCTGTTTAAACACCTGCATCCAATTGAGGCTGATCTGTATTCAAAATATTTGCATCAATAAAATTCAGGGGTCTACATTATTCATATTCCGTGTTTAACTACAAGCCATAATGGTCTTTATTTACTAACATAAAGTATGGGAGATAATAAATTATCGTACGCGTCAAAAACAGTTACCATAAACACAGAATGATGGACAGCTACCATGTGCTCCTCACCTACGCGAATGTTAATGAAGATTCGAATATAAATGCAAACGAGATTACGACACATAACTCACATAACTAGTAGCATATAGTTTAAAACCGGATCTATCGTGTACCTGCGGTGGTTCATCACACGAAACTGTACAGATTCCTAATAAAATACTCATAAGTTACGTACTTGAATAGATCGACAACAAAATTAACTGATTGATAGAGAGAATTTGATTACCTACCAATTTGTGCGATCGAAAATTCATGTAAATTAATTTAACAGATCCGATGTCGGTCAAGTAGATAAAAGTGTGGGCCAAACAGAAGCATATCGCGATAGGGCGAGTCAAAAATCTGCAATGTAGATTACTTAAGAGTATGCTCGTTGGGTGCCAAGATTATAACTGCATACCGCATTAACAGTGCCAGATTATTACTCAAGAGCCTTAACACCTGCAACTACAGTAATCTTCTCCTAGTTTGGTATTTTAAAACTGAATCGCCTAATAAAGCATTGAAGGTATCCAGAAATCGTGACTCGATGGTAAACGGTATCTGGAAAACCGTCGAGCTCGCGCGGTGATCTCACCCTTCGGCTTAGTACTGCAAGTATAATTAGCTTAGTAGGCTACGTTGAAAGGCAGCATAAATGTAATTACTATATGCAGCTGGGTGAACGCGTTAAGATTAGATGAAGATGAAGGCATTAATTCCCTCCCGACACGAGCCAGTTAATAAAAAACAATATCCATAAGATACGAGACACGTGTTTATTTTTTCTCAGATTAGCAGGAAAATAACGATTTAAAACATCTTATAATGTTGCTGCTACCGATGATTCATATAATCTATTACTCGAGCAGAAAAAAGACCGTACCAAAGCAAAAATAAGGCGAATAAAAGATTACTTAACAGAGACCGAAGCTTAAGATATTAAGGAAAAGCCGAGGAAAACCAAAAGTCCTCATCTTTTTCCGATACTTTTATTAGAGAGAAGTTAAAGCTTTGCCCTCTAAGAACAATAAAACAAACTTTTATTTTCAGGGGCATTTCAAAATTGTTTGTGGAGAACGAGATAAGAACAACAATAACAATATAAAGTCGTGAATACGGAGTGTGGGATGCAAATGAATATGATTACGAGTGCTTCAAGGTTTCAGCGGGTGATAATTGCCAGTACAGCAGTTATTATACACCGGCTACAAGACTCTATTACAAGTCTAACATGGCCACTTTGTGAAATACTAGCACAAAACTATTTGATACCGCAAATTACAATGCTTTACTTTAATTAGCTTTTGTATTTGACTAACAATGCAACGCCACATAATTATGGATATTGCGTCGTAATTTCTTGACCACGATCTGGCAAAAAATAAATTATTCTATCATTTGTACAGAATTAATTCGTCAGCATATTTTTGCTCTGGAACCTGTCCAAAATGTTAATCAATACAGAATAAGATGAAACCCACATAATGCCACGAGAACTTGAAATGAAGATTAGGTAAACAACAGACATGACATGATGAAAGAAAATCGTATCGACCGGAGATTAGGAAGGCCTAGAAGTGTTGCAAATGACAATATCACAGGCACATTCAACGTTCTACGTCACGAGAATTGTCTCAGAGACCTTTCTCATTGTCATAGTTTATGACAGTACACAGACACGGTAGGTAACCAATATACGTGATTGTAGCACCGTATATTACGAGTTTTTGCGTCATGCACTGAGTGCTTCGCTATGCGATAATGATACGTTATTATCTATGACTTCCACGTCAGGTGTCTTGGTGGTTTTTGTTAGACGTTTCATTAAGGCTTTCGGCAAAGTTTGAGAAGGTTATTGTAGGACTTATCTATGGTATTTCCCTATGAAAAGAACGGGGTTCATTGTCGCACAGAAGTGTAACAGCTATGGCATTTCCGTCGGATGAGTGGCCTGAGGAGGCAGCCGTTGAGATTACTTGGAAGAAGACGGTTTATTTATCTAAGTTAGATTGAATATGGAAATAAAAATGTCATTTTAAACAAATATAGAAATGGGATGAGGACTAAATGTAAAATAATAATAAACAGACATCAATATTATTGGCCGATTAAATAAAGTGGACAATTGTTTTCATTATGTACACGCGACACAGATAAGCCATTATGCTATCTAAATCGGCCCATTAGTTGTATCTCACGCCCAGTTTGATATGAATGCTATGGCTCTTTGATTATAAGCAATAAAAAGTGTTGATAGGCGTCCTGATTTCCAATTTCCTACATTGCCAAACACGCTCGTAAGAGTAAGTAAACGGAGCATGCAAGACTCCCTACATAGCGTTCGGCGCACGCCCGATAAGCCCAAATGTATGAACAACATCTGTTTTTTAAACTGCGCTCGTGTCTGCTATACGCACATTATTTATTCAATGTTGCCATGTTTGTATTGAACACTGGGGAGCTTGTCTATTTTCGGTGTCGCTACTCATAGTTTCTATAAAATTGCTGTCATTAAACCTGCGGTTCGAGTCACGTAAACTTTCGTAATTCCGGTATGATCGAAACAAGTATCCTTATTAAGTAATGGAATGTAGAGCCAGCAGTTTTCCTTTCATCACACTCGTTAAACAGCCGAAAAAGGAGTTTTTATAATGCCCTTGTTTGAAATAACAACAAACCAGGAATTGTGGAACATCACCAGTTTCCCGATCGTAAACTTTACGACGTATTTAACGTGCCGTTTATACACCGTAAAAATTACATATGGTGTAAGAGAAAAAGCTATTGAATCTTCTACCTGCTTCTAACTTAGGCTTATTTTCAAGCGTAGCAATGATTAGATCCTGGATAACATCTTTTCACACACTAATCGTCTCGCGAGCCTCTTGGAACTAAGCCTAAACCGGCCTTACAAAGGGTCATAGAAAACTTGAACCTACCATTTCTTTCTTGAGATAAGCGAGTTGTGAGTCGAGATCCGTGGGGGGTTTGTCCGACGGCGTGGAGGGAGTATCCTGCAGCTCGGGTTCCCCGTCTGCGAAGCCACTGAGACTCTTCGGCAGGGGAGGCAGACCTTGCAGCGACATGGTGCTGATTGCGCGGAACTGCTTACGAAGTCTGTGTGCAAAATTTTCCATTGTTACCAATTGTGGAAATGTATGAATTGTTTTGTGTAAACATGATTTTATTAAAGGTTGTGTGTTGACATGAAGGTGCTTAAGTACAAGCACTGTATTCAATTAAAGCATGTTGGGAGGTTCATATTAAACATCTTTAATAGATTATGTTTTGAAGTGACCTCAATAACATACGTATAATCTGACTCATCATCAATAAACATTTAAATGCATTATAAATTAATTAAGCTTGGGAACTTATTCAATAGTCATTTACCGCCATTGTGACGAACTATCAACTTCAATTATTTAAAGCTTTACCAACGTCACTTTAACGACCTAGAAATATGTGCGCAGTATCGACGAGTCTATCATAACCGGGTTTAATCAAGTCGTATGACCTTTTAACATAAAACCACAACATGCCCAAACCACGGAAGACAAGTACAATGTAATGTAAAGATTTATTCATGAGATAACATTTATTAAATTCTTATTAATGTTTGTTGAGAACCCACCTAGACTTGAGGTCATCGTCGAGTATGTACGCATAAGCCTGATCATCGTCCGTATTCCCGCTCGTTACTGAAGACATGGCGTAGTTCTGTTCAGAGTCCTCGGAGTCACATTGTCCGTTTGCTTCAGCGTACTCAGGGGCGTCCAAAGTTTCAGGTACGTTGGATTGCGAGCGCATCGTCTGCAACTCGTATATCAACATCTCGTGGTTGTTCATGTCCTTCATCATTTCCATTTCTGGAGAATGGTTGCCGTTAGTCAGACCATCTTTCCCTTTATCTATAACAGTGTGAGCTTCGTCTTTATTATTATTTCTACTAGCAATGATTTCCGAAATTAACATTTCTGTGACTCGCGATGTTTTTCTTTCCAGCGAGTTGTTATTTTTATTTACACTATCGTCAACTTTCGGACTTCCTGACTCGGTTGGTGTAACCGGCGACGTTTTTATTTGTTTCGAAGGACTGTTCCGTAGTCTATCATCGAACTCCTGAACTTCTTCCACTGATGCATATGGCGCTTCAGATACTGGACACTGCGGGGGCTTCGCATCTATAGGAGACGAATACGGACTTATTTCTGGTGAGATCTTGGACTTACTGCTATGTACAGGACTTTTATTTACAGACAAGGGTTTCATTGGCTTTAACTTAGGTTTTGGAGACAATGGTGGCGGAGGTGCTTTTCGTAATGGTAGTGTCTTCTCTGCAAAACTGGATGACTTTGATACTTTGCATTTGGAGTCTTGATCCAACTTGTTCGATGTTGAGAGTGATCTTACTAATATCTGTCTGCATGTTTTGACTGCTTTAGAGTTGAGCGATTCATTTGACTTTTTATTCGATGTTGGAGTTGGAATAGAACTGCTGTCGCTGGAGCTTCTTCGTGAATTCTGACCACTGGATTTTCTCTCATCCGACGAAGAACTTCGGTCACTGATCACATCTCTAATGAACGACTTGACTCTTGCTAATCCATTTTGTTTGGGTGACACTGTTGATTCACTAACAGTATTAGCTCTATCCAAAGTTTTTGCTTTTGATGTGTAGTGGTTGTCTTGTTTGGAGAAGGCACGCGATTTCGTAAAGCTGGCCTTAGAGTCCGCCACGGCCTTCCTTGTTTTTGCCAGTGCCTCCGCTACCACGCTCTGGTTGGGGCGCGGAGGCACCGGTGGTGGTCCTTTGATCTTGTTGTTCTTCATGGGTTGTGTGTTGGTCTGTACCATCAGCATGCTTGAACGAAGCGTCACTCGAGCAATACTATAATATGCGTACTATAGTAGAAGGAGCGCGTTAACACTAGCACCGCGTAAGTCACACACACGAGAGCGCTCAGTACGCAGGGCGACACGTCCGTCCCCGCGAGCGCGCGGCACTCACTGGCTGTTGACTAACCGCTACGTCGCCGCGACGCTACGCCGAACAGGCGCTCACAGCTTCGTAATAATTGACGGCCGACTTGGAAATTACTTTGTTCGTAGCTTTACCATAGCTGTTGCGTGTTGAGGCTTGTGCAGTACCTACCATACGCCCAAACAATGAGTTGACCCACACTTTTAATAATGTAAAAGTTATTGTTTACTATGAGAATGAATGCAATAGCGGCTACCGGTCCGCAGCGCACACGACATGGCTATTGTTGTTGATGTTGAAAGCACTCTCTGACCTATTGTTTTACGTCAATCAAAATGTTGCACTACAGTTGTTGTTTACTATTATTTAGGTTGGAAGAGTTTGTTGTCATTTCCAAACAAAACAAGCATACATTGTAACATACCACCCTGTATGTGAAACTGACTCACTATTGAATTAATTGTTTGAATTTGTTTAATGGTTGCATATTTTAATGAAAGTTATTAGGAATCCACAGAAAATTAGAACAAGTTTGAATGACATCATTTGGTAAAATAAAATAATTTGGATTTTGCCATAAGTTGCATCCTGGTGTAGAAAATGTGCATACAACTAATGAAATAAAACTTAATAATTTAGTCATGAATTATGTATTTTTAGAAATGTAAATCAAATGATCTTAATGTTGTATAACTTATTCATTCTATTTTATATCAATAATAAAAGCCTGTTAAATATGTTTGATTTCAAAACAAGTTATTTTCAAGGGTAATTATGAAATCTTAGTAATTAAAAATCTATGAATAAGTTGTAAAATGTAGGTATTGTCTGTATAAAAGGAAAATTATTTTGTGACAAATATATTATTTAGAATGGCTCTTCTGTCAAGGTATAATTTCCAGAAAGGTCACCAACATTTTACGATTTCCTAATCATCGTGAATTAACCTCGCCTGAGAAGGTATTTTAATATTATAATACTATTTAACTCCAATAAGGTTAGAATAACCACACTAATTTATAAAGGTATTCTTCTTGGTTAGTTGATGGCCTTCTTCAACACCACCTTTGGCAAAGGACTGTTGCCAGAGGACTGTGTATTTCAGTTAGATTTCACAATATTTATGAAACCGATGTCTTATAGTTTTTTAAGAACCTACCGATCAATTAAGGCACAAATAATGTAACGATTAACTATTATTATTATCTTGTATGTCTCTACCAGACCTCGGGACTATAGAGTCCCGGATTTTTGGGAGGCGAACGTGGGGCCGAAGCCAACACGCTGAAGCCCTTTTGAGACAACTTTAATGAAATGGTGACACAAAACCGACGATTATCCCTGTATACACTATAGAAATGTACCCAAGGACAATCCCCGGTTCTGTGCTAAACTATTGCTAAATATGGATGAAAACTACTTGGGCTATTGTGATGGGATGCTTGTGGACTAGGAATGGGGAAACTACGGGAACTATGGCACCTGCCGATAACAATGTAATAAATACACGTAAAAATGGCAGGTGGAGACTCGCCAACTCACTTACTGGGCCCCCGGGAATCAGTCGCTAAATCGCAACAAGGGGGCAACAGTTACATGAGCGGCTGAAGGGTGAGGATACCTCGGCGGACTTTAAACGCAGATCACGCGCTCCCTGTGGGTCCAGCATCACCGGCCCACTCGCCACTTACCACGAGGCACCTACCCTCCGAGCGGGCTGCTAACCCTACTCTAGCGACTCCACTCTGACCGGCCGGTGAAGGCAAGCCAAGAGGCGGGAGACCTATCCCCCGTCATGCTTCACTCCGGCAGGCCGGAGATGGGGGACAGTATACTCTCCCTGGAGCACTCGGATATATAGCCCCGCGGGGTCGCTACTCCCCGTCATCCGCCTCAGATGCCCTGCGGGGCTTATTATTATTATTATTTAAAGCCTTTTTATTTCCATTTCTTTACAGTATTATGTTAATTATTATTTGTTTTAATTTTTGATTTAAAAAATGGATCCCATATGGGTATAGGCCTCCTCCATCTTCTTCCATTTATCTCTATTGAGGGCGACAGTCTGCCAACTGGGCCCCGCAATCCCAGCTATGTCATCAGCCCAACGCTTTTTAGGTCTTCCAACTCTTCTTTTGCCTTTTGGACCATTCCAGTTTGTAGTGAGGAGGGTCCACCTGTTGTCCTTGCATCTGCATACGTGGCCCGCCCAATTCCATTTAAGCTTTAGAGCATGGTTAAGTGCATCTGTTAGATTGGTCTTTTTCCTTATTTCTGAACTTTTTATTTTTTGTACTTTTTGTAGGCTTAATATACTTCGCTCCATTGCGCGCTGGCAAGATCTTATTTTACTCTTAATTCTGTTTGTATAAGTCCAGGTTTGGCATGCGTATGTAAGGCTTGGTAATATGGAAGCGTCCATTGCTGTCTTTTTTAAATTCATGTTATATTTGCCTTTCAGTATTTCCTTGAGTGACCAGTATTTATTCCATGCATAGCTTACTCTTCTGTCTACCTCTTCGTCATTACTATTTGTGTGGAATGATATTTGTTTGCCAAGGTAAATGTAATCCTGAACATATTCAATTGTATTGCCATCGACAACTATGGGTTTTATGTCACTGTTAGACATTATTTTTGTTTTGCTAAAATTCATTTGAAGACCTACTTTTTTACTTTCTTGGTTTAGTGTTTGTATCATCCATTCTAGTTCTGTTATTCTTTCTGAAAATAAGGCAATGTCGTCGGCGAATCTTAAATGACTTAGGCATTTGCTTCCTATTCGTAGTCCCTTGTCTTTCCAGTTAAGTTTTTGGAATATCATTTCTAGCACTGCCAGGAATAGCTTAGGTGATATAGGATCCCCTTGTCGGACGCCTCTTTCAATTGCTATCTCTTGACCTTTGTTTTCTAGCCGTAGTCTGCTTACACTTTTACTATAAATATTTTTGATTATATTTATATATTTCTTACTTATCTTGCATGCTTTGAGAGCTTTCCAGATCGAGCTATGAGATATGCTATCAAATGCTTTTGAATAGTCCACAAAGGCTATGTATAGTGGTTTATTAAATTCTTTATATTTTTCAATAATCTGTTCTATTGCGTGAATGTGGTCTGTTGTTGAAAATGTTGCTCTGAATCCGGCTTGTTCTACAGGTTGTGCACAGTCAATAGTGTGTGATATTCTAGTTTGCAGTAAGGATGTGAAGAGTTTATATATACTTGACAGCAGACTTATAGGTCTGTAGTTACTTATGTCTAGAGGGTTTCCTTTCTTGAACAGTAGAATAATATCTGAGTTACACCATTGTAAAGGCACTACCTCTTGTTCAAGTACCTTGTTGAAGAGATTAGTTAAAGTGCAAGTTAGTATCGGTGCGCCTACTTTTATTGCCTCATTACTTATATTGTCAGGTCCAGGGCTCTTGTCTAATTTAAGTTTGCATATGTGGCTATATACTTCGGGTTCTGTTATATTGGGTACTGGGTTCTCCTGGTCTTCATCACTATTACTTTCTTCTTCTTCTGACATTTCTTCTGAACGTTTGTACAGTTCCCTATAAAATGTTGTTGCACTGTCTAAAACTTCTTTTCGGGTTTTCATTTCTCTTTGCCCTTGTTTTAAGTTTGTTACCCAGTTTTTATATTGGTTTAGCTCCTTAAAGGCGCGTTTTGAACTTCGATATTGAGTCATATTTTTTTCTATAACTGTTTTTCTGTAGTTGCCGTAATCAGTTTTGATAGCCTTCTTTGTTATTTTAAATAGATGTTTCAGCTCTGTCTTCATTTCTTTGTTTTTATTCTTTGTCTTGATGAGGTCTGATCTTTTGTTAATTAATTTTATTGTGTTTTCACTCAGTATTTTATGTTTTTTGTTTGGTTTTTCATGTTTCCTTATGTTAAGACTTTCAACAATGGTATTTTCTAGAATATTATATGATGATTGTAGATCTTTCGAGTGTTCTAATTCCGTGTGCCGTTTAGTGATATTTTCTCTCAAGTTTTTTAGATATATGCCTTTTTCTGATTTTGTTATTGGTGGTTTCGGGAGCAATTTAAAAGAGCTTCTCTTTAACTTTTGCCCTGTTATAATGAATGATGCTCTAACTAATCGGTGATCTGATGGGAAGTTTAACATGTTTAGCACTTCTATGTTTATTATGCTCTTTGGTTTGTTGCTCATTATAAAGTCGATTTCATTTTTAGTTTTTTGGTCTGGAGAGATCCAGGTCCATTTCCGGTTTAGTTTTTTCTTAAAGCATGTGTTCATGATAGTTAACTTGTGTTCATATGCGTATTGGATTAGTCTCTCTCCTCTCTTATTTCGACTTCCGTATCCGTATATGCCCATAATTAATTTTTCTTGAGGCTTTGGGTGACCGATTTTCGCATTAAAATCTCCCATGAGTATTACATTTTTATCTAGCGTTTCGTTTGCTTTCTCCAAGTCTTCGTAAAATTTGTCTATTTCGTCGTCACTTGCGGCGTCTGTTGGTGCATATGCTTGGATCAGTGACATAGATGTTTCTCCAAATCTTAGACGCAGTAGCGCTACTCTCTCAGATATGCCATTGAAGTGGACAATATTTCTTTTATATTTTTGTTTAATAAGAAAGCCTACTCCGTGTAGCCCCGCTGTTTCGCCTTTGTAGCAGAGGATATGTTGTTGGTATTCCTCGATTTTGCATCCAAGTCTTCTCGTCTCTGAAAGTCCTATAATGTCATAATCGATTTTTTCTAGAGCATAGGTTAGTTCTATAAAACGTTCCATTGAAGATATCGATCGTACATTGAAAGTGCATATCTTTAATGTCTCTTTTTCTGGTTTTTCTATTACTGGTTGTTTTTCTTTTTGGTTTTGTGGTGGAGGGTGGTGGTCATACTGCCCCACGGTGACCAGCCGGGTTGGGGAAGGGTTTAATTCTGTTAAAATCGTTATTTCCGTTTTATTGCTTGTGTCGTTTGTCTTCCGGTCCTGTTGGTTCGGTAGTTGCTATTGTTTACTTGGCCCATTTGATGAAAGTGAACTTGATCTGGCGCGGTGCACCTGTTCTAGTTTATTAATTTTATTTATCTTAATTGGTGGTGCAGGGGTTATTTGCTCGTCTGGATGTTCTGTTGTTTTAGGTGACTTTGTCGGCGATCGTTTTCTCTTTTCTGAAGGTTTATCTTTTATAATTAATTTGTCGTACCGAATGTAAGCCAGTTTTCCTTTATTGATTTCTTCTTGTTGTTGCTTCTTTAGTTCTTGCCTTTTTTTAAGTATTTCCTTTGGAAAGTCTTCATTAATATAAACATTCTCCGGTAGATACTTTTTGTTCTTAAGCATTTCTGCTTTGCGCCATGCGAGAGTAGCTGTGATCATGGATTGGCCTTGTTTTGTTTTCGATCGGTTTTCCCAATCTGTAAAAGTTATTAATTTCCCATTTGTCCCACTTGTCTAAGTCGGTTTTTTCGCAGGCTGCCTGATCATACAAACCCTGATTGTATGATCAGGCCTAGAAGCTTGTTAGAATTATTTTCTTAACTATAAATAGAGATAATTTAAGTAATTAAATTACATACAATTATTTACCAGAGGCCTGTGTGTGCTAGCGGCCCAAATGCTTGTTCACCTCACAAATGACGCTCTAACACTAAACAGAATGGCGTATCGTTACCGCATTTGATAAGTTTGCCAACTTCACAACAATTGCATTTCGTTGCGCTAATAAAACGATTGTAAAATATTATAGTTTTTTTTTTAAGATTGATTTAAATTTTTGGCAGGGGACTGTATTAAAATTCTCAGGACAAAGTTTACAGGAGTTTATTAAAACGAAAAAGTTGTAATGAGTGCTTGTTTTACGAAAATAATATAATTTTATTATTTTTGTTTGTGATATTAACTGCCAAGTGAATTTTCATCAAGTATTAGAAGTAGTTTCATCAAGTTTTTCGGAAATCGCATTTATAGGTGTGAATGCAGTGAAAGGGACAGCCAGGGGACTGTATTTTTCGAGCTTCTAAAACGTATAGAAAAAAAATTAAAGTAATTATGGTTATAAAAACAAAGGGCCCGTGAAGCTTCAGGGTTAAAGTTTCATAAAATGTGATTTTTTAAATAAGAATTAAACTATTTATTGAAAAAATTGGTCCGAACAGCCGATTACGAGCTTACAGAGAATCGCCCATATATATGTGTAGTCTCTTAACTGCTTGTACGCCGCTAATTATAGAATATAAATAGAAAATCTATTGTGTCTTGCATATATCGGCACACTGCATACAACAGGTTAAGACACTTCCATACAGGCCATAACACCTTTTATCCAGATGCAGGGGTAGTTCCTTAAGAAAGCAGGTCAGACTCTTGACGAAAGCAATACTAACTTAAAATTGTTCCATATATTATCTAATTGGATATCAAAATGTTTTCAAATCATGCCTACTGACTACCGTATTTGAATGCTACTGTACAAAGTGGCTTCACTGATTTATTACATCATCACAAAAACAAATAACGTGTTAAATTTAGTCATCAAACAACCTTTGACTTGATAAAACAAAGAAAAGTTATGTACTTACTTGAGAGATAATCTACTTGTTGTTGAACTTCCAATCCTGCCTGCACATGGGGCACTGCTGCTGCGGTTGGGAGTGCAGCCACTTAACGATGCAGTGGATGTGGAAACAGTGGGAACAGGCCCCCCACACCAGCGGGCAGTCGTCTCCCGGTAGCTTGCAGTCAGGGCAACAGCTGTCGAAGGGCATGCGGCAAATACCACAGTTGTCGTCGTTGGCTACCCACCGCCAAGTCGCTACGCCCGTCCAACCTACGCAGTTGTCATTCACATCAGAATTGGACACGATTTAACATCAAAATAGAAACGAAGGTTGCCTTGACAGGTTACTTACTTTTAACGGTTACTTTCATATCATGAAAATTGCCGCATGCCTCAAAATGAAATAAGTATTTAAATTTAATGTCCGTTACTCAAAGATAGTATAAAATGTTCTCAAATTCTCATAAAATTCTGTTAATAATTTATAAACAAAACCACCGTATCGATCACTTTGACAACAAACAATTTGGTTAGTTTTTTTGAGGTTGACGTTGTTACATAGAACACTGCATTTTCAGCAGTATGAATGTTTGGTGAATAATTGTTGCAACTTGTGTCTCCAACGTGATTAATTCATAAGATTTTAATAATTTATCACGATGCATGTGTATTATGAATAACAATTATGTTAACTAACACAGCAAACAGTGGTGCGAAGTGACAACTACACAGCTTGTATCCATTAAAAAAAAAACATTTTTTTACATTGGCAAGTCTGAAACTCGAAATGTCAGAGAATTTTTCAATGAGTGTTTGATGTGTTGGAGTTTATTTATTTTATCCATATTTTATTGTGTTAGAATTGTGCAGCCTCAAAAACGAACATGACCTCATTCGACACGAAATACGACGTAAGTTTCTAATCCTTGAAGTATCCGCAAAAATGCTTAATCCAGTCGCAAATAATATCATGATTTTTTCAAAGTTCCACCCTAAAATAATAATTTGGTGGCATAAAATGTACTCCAGAGTTTTGCAAAATACTTTTAAAATAGGCTTGTGAACGTGTTTGATCCTTGCAATCCATTTTATGCCCCAAAATATGTTTAAGTGAGTCATAGGCTTTTACTCTGTAATCATCGTTTTCCAATACGATGTACCTCGATAATGTTGTTCAGTTTACGGTATGTACTATTTTTATCAGTCCTATTAGTCCACAACGTCCTCAAAATAATTAAGTTTTAATGAATCAATTACACTGATATTATTTAAGCTGCTATTTGATTACTCTGCATCCATTTTTTATACCATAATAATTATATGCGTATTGTTCAATATTGTATGCAATAGATATATTATTGTTATCTAGATGTACCCTGCGGGGGACGTGGGAGTTGTGGAGGGTGAGATGAACATACCCTCAAGAGGCATACCCTCCGGAGACAGCATGGAATTCAACACTCTTGATGAACCTATCAAAGAAACATTTGTAAGTTTACCATTTGCAAATGAACATACTTACGGAAGTTAGATGGATACTACGTATTTCTTGAATAGTAGATATTAGTAGGTAAATAGTAGTAATTTGTTAAATAAGTTAAAATAACAATTAACCTTTCTGGTAATTGATCTGCCTAGTATTCAAAATATCAATCCAATCTATGTTGAAAATATATATATTTATGTCACAAGATAGATCTACACTCATATAAGGTTAAATTCTATATACGGGTACCATGAGCATATGTAAATTGTATTGTTACTGTATAAACTGAGATTCTGAAGAGTGATGGCAGAGAAATTCTAACCTAGTGCAACACAGAATACAGTAGATTTTCAGTTAAGTAGCAAGTGAATGATTGCCGTAATGAAGTGGTCCTATTATTTATTGTTAAGATGCACTTCCATTTGTTATGGCAAGTGGCTACTTTATGGACCAACTTCATTCTTTTTTTTGTTTAGCTTTAACTGTGTTACGAGTTGTCTATGATTGTAATGAGTATAGGTGTTTTGGTGAACTCCAATCTTGCGATTTTTCCAAAAATATATTTAATTTCCAATAGAAACTGTAGATTTAGCACTTTATTTTTATTTACCTTGTAGTTTTTATTTAAGGATATGCAGTTATTGTCAAAATTATTAATGTTCATTATTTATAATTTTTAGCTGCGAGATCTGAGAGCAGTCGGGAATAAGTTTTACCATGTACTAATTCCTAGAGAGAAGACTAGTTTGTTAAAAGAATGTGAGTTAATTTTTTATTTTTTTTAGCATCCTAGTTTTATAGAAACAAGTATATTTATAATTTTTAGTTTCTAGGTTCTTTGCCATAAAACCCCATTATGAAAAATTTGTTACAATTATAGTGTTTAGATAGGTATCAATCAATTGATTACCTTCACTATCAAGTGATTGTACTTCAGTTTTAACTTAAGATAACGCACAAGCATTACATAGACAATAATCTTAAACATCAATTTGGCTTGTAACAAAAACCACTTCAATACAAAATTAATAGGTCAAAGAATTTTTTAATAACAACAAAGATTATGTCTTTATGTGTAAAAGTTATTTTCGCTTTTATAACAACGTCATTATAGTTGACATTTCTTTGGCAGTTATTCATAATACCAGAGAACGGTTTTGCCCTTCCTGACTTATCACTACAGGGATATCTAATATTACTTAATAATATTATCTAATATTACTTTACCAATGTTTCCAGGGGATCTATGGGGCCCCCTCTTGCTCTGTACTCTGATGGCCACCATCCTACAAGGCACAGAGGTAGCAGACAACACCAATGACGGTGGCCCAGAGTTTGCAGAAGTATTTGTATTAGTATGGATTGGAGCTGCCGTTGTCACATTAAACTCTAAATTGCTGGGTGGTAACATGTAAGTATAACTTTCATATTTTAAGCTACGTGCTGTCAGAAAATATACAATACTGTTTTCATTTTACTGAAAATATTGTATTTTTAAGTAATTTACCTTAACTTGGTAAATAATAATATAACACGTAATATATATGTTTTGTAATTGACACAGATGGTGTTTAAAGTTTTTGCTATCAGTCTACTCAGACTATGATCAGATGCGTGGAGATACTAGAAGGGTATTTATAGTAATGGGGCCAGTGCCCAATTCTATTTAGTCAGGCAGCACAATGTCAGCTTTCTTGAGTCTCTTTTTAGATGGTTCTGCACCAGTAGTGACTGTGACAGAGGATTTGGATGGGAGCTCAACCTTTCCTTATATCTGTTGAGGTACCGTTTGGTTTCTTCATGAATGGTTGGCATTTCCAGATACTGGTGGATTTCTGAGTACCAAGGGGCAGCTGCTATGACCCTCAAGATATTGTTTTAGGCTCTTTGTATGCACATAATGTTCGATTTGCTAGCAGAGGTCCACAGTTGGATGCCATATGTCCAGATTGGTTTTATAATGGCGCAGTACACTCTTAGCTTGTTACTCAGTGATAATGCAGATTGTCGACCCAGTAGCCAAAGGAGACTTTTGAAACGGTAGTTTATTTCTGTCCTTTTTGTCCTTAGGTGGTCTTTCCATGTTAGTCTCCTATCCAGGTAGAATCCTAGGTATTTTACACAATTTGACCGAGGTAGATTGTCATGACCCAAGTTGACTGGGGGGCAGTCTCCACGTCTGAGCGTAAATGTAATGTGGTGCGATTTGGGCGCACTAGCTGGTGTTTATAGTGTCTAACAATAGGTAGTCTAACAATTGATTGTCTTTATGTGTAGTGAGGCACAAGTCGTGTCAAAATACATCTTATTCAGCATGAGTGAAATGAAATTGTATTTAGTTACTGTTAGGTTAGGTGTTAGGTTGTGTTTGTATGCCTACAAAAATACGTTATATTGCATTGTTTCGACACTACTATTTCTTTTTCTGGGAAATGATTACATCACTGTGCAGTGGTCTCACACTAAAACCCATCATGTTACTCCATGATCCCGGGCCTCAGTATATCTTTCGAACAATCCCGTAGCCCCGGCAGGTTGGCCCTGCAGAGTTGACTGCTCTCTGAAGGGCCGTAACATACACTCGAGGTACGGAGGCTAACTTTAACAATCAATCTTCTTGTGTTGCAGTTCGTTTTTCCAGTCAGTATGCGTGCTGGGCTACTGCATGTTCCCGGTGGCGCTGTCGCTGGTGCTCTGTCGCGTCATACTGTTTACTACACAGACCACGTTCCTCTTCTTCCTCAGGCTGGTCATATCTATGGTCGGCTTCATCTGGGCTACGTTTGGTGAGTTCTTTCGTATGATTTTTTAAAGTTAATTTTATTCTGTTAATATTGGGCTGCATGGGACTTTACTACTGGGACCTTAACACTACCTATACCTATTAAGATTATAATTTGTTCGATTTTATGCAAAGGACTAGCTTCTACTAGCGACTCCTACCGCATTCCATGTGAACTTATTCGCGTATCTTGATAAAAAGGTGTGTAAGCCTTCTTCAATAAACGCGCTATTTGACACAGAAAGATTTTTTTAAATAGAATCAGTGGCCCGATTCTCCTAATTTTACTTAAGCGACATACGATTCACATTCGACTGCGATCCAATCACGACTCGATTACGATTGAAGCGTATGTGGCATTCCCCTTATTTTTTCTTTGAAATAAACGTTTTTAATCTTTTCTGTCATTCAATAATGAATCATTTTGTCTGCAAATGATTTACGTGCAATCGTAAATCATTTGCAGACAAATGATAATGATATGATTGTAGAGCAAACTACCGTATAGACCAAAATCACCAAAATAGCAGACCAATCGCAAACCAATCGAATGTCGTTGGAATACGATTGGTCTTTTTGTAGCAGAATGCCCGATATGGTTAAAACTGCTATTGCGATCATATTGAGATTCGATTTCTATTCAATTTTGACATTATTAACTTAGGAGAATCGGGCCTCAGTTGTTTTCTGATACTTTCGCGTGCAAACAAACAACCTTTTTGTCTTTATAAAATAAGTTTGTGTAGATGTGGTTGGTAGATTTTATTAGGTTCATAAACTGGGATAAGTTAGAGGCCAAATTATTAGGGCAATACATAAAATCTAGAATTTATAGATATTTTATGGGAAACATAAAATTAGTTTATGTATACTGATTATGATTAGGTGGATGGATTTATGAGTATTGTGTATTAAAATGTGTATTAGTAGTTGCAAGTTCTCATTAACTTAATAGTCCATCCATTATCTTTATCTGCCATTGAAAATGGATCGCCATGTTATTTCTTTCTCAATTAAAGTTATGGCGACATAATTATGTTAAATATATGTTTTGGAGTATCCGTTATTGGCTTTTTCGTGTTCGGATATACGGCAGGGTGTGCCAAAGCGTAACCCAGGACAAGATACCAATCTATATGGCAGAAATAAGAAGAGTATATTAATATGTTGTACTGTACGGTTCCAGCCGCGACGAAGTTCCTGGGAGACAGCCAGCCTGAAGGCAAGAAGGCGCTGGCAGTGTACCCCATCTGCCTGTTCTACTTCATACTGTCGTGGCTCGTCGTGTCACACAGCAACGTCTAGGCCATAGACAAGCATTTATTGTGATACAGACTCTTTAGTGTAATTGTGAATATACGTTAATTAAGTGCATCACTCTTGACTGTAACTAATGTATTTATTCATAAAAATAAACTACGTCATCGATGTTTAGTTCTTTTGGATACACTTACTCGTATGGTATATGGCACAATGTTAACATTCCAGTTTTAGAAACGTTGACTCGAGTCAATCATTCTTTTACTAAGATTGTAGATGACCGTTTTTGTATATATTATCAATTAAAAAACTATTTTCCGTCTCATGAAAGTTTTATTGGAATCCTTATAACATCAATATGTATCTAAAAATACAGGATGATACAAATTCGAGACATTTCAGTGCGTGTTTGCCACGGCCTGGCATGAACATCTAGACTAGTTCAGTATTACAATCTTTATATATAGATCACATTATTTACAACATCGCAGAGATTTACACGTCAGATGATAATAAGGTTAGATACAACAAGAGTATAAGTTAAATTCACATTTAGATTACGGTTTGAATATAGCAAAAGGTGCATAAATACACTTATGTTAATTGATATCTGTTGATATATATGCTTCAAAACATTAGCCATACATGTAAAATGCGCATCGTTTCACTATTACATAGCCAAACTTGAAAATGCATCAAAATCACTACGGATCGTGCGCTATTTAAAGTTGTGCACTAATCTCATTACGTACCTACGTTTAATATAACATTACATAGCCTTACAGACGAATTATCACTAGTCTATCACATAAATAAGTTGTATCACTAAATGGCATGCAACGTTACGCTACACGAGTGAAGTACTTAGTAACATCTATATGGGATTGTATCATGAAACTTAAACATCCAATTATTTTAACATTAATGTCAGGTCTTCAAGAGTATAATTTAGACAAATAATTTATAAATACTATTCAGTCAATTTTACTAAATTATGATCTCAGTGAATAAGCTCAGTTTGATGATTATGTAATTTTGAAACTAAAAAGTGCGTCGTTTTTATTTCCTAAAGTTTAAAGCTGCAGGAACGTTTTTTAGTATTAAATACTGACTACTCTGTTGTTACATAATCAAGAAGTGTAATTAATACATTTATCACACTTCATATACATCGATATATTAAGAATATTTTCAATACATTTTTGAAATATATTTGGCAAGGACTTTTAGGAAACATTTTGTTCAATATCAAACTTCGACACAATCGTTTATAAAATAAAAATATTTTTTCAGCAGCCTCAGCTTTGCTATTTCAGCGACATAAAAAAGTGTTGGAATAAATCATTAAATGATAATGAGAAATTAACAACTACTTATGGAATTAAATAACACGACGCTTAAGTATTACACTGATAGGATAAACGACATCGATGGACTAACACACTACCTAGTATCTACCAATGATGAAATTGCAGTATTCTTGATTCATTCAAATCAAGAAAGACTTGAAATCTTCTTTCTAAAAGCATGCTGTCCTTTTTAGAGTACAGTATTTTGTTAGTCTACAGATGTCATAGATAAAGGACAGTTGATGGTTTAACTGGACTCGGACCCGCTGGAGGTTTTATCGGGCGTGAGCGGGGGAGTGTGACGCGGGGAGGTCTTAGCTGGCATCTGGTAAGACATGTGCATCTGTATGGTGTCTCTGGCCTTTCGCGCGCTTTTGTACGTCAGCGAGTTGGCGCGCGGCTTGCGGCGGGAAAAGTGACGTTCCACCCATTTGAGCATGGCCAGGACTGAGTCCGTGGAGGATAGACGGCGTTCCGCTGATGTTTTCGTGATGTGAGATGACGCGATGCGGAATGTAGCTGCCATACCTTTGAGGGCCTGGAATTGGGAAAAAATAAAGGTAAGTGTGGATTCACCACCTCATTGGTGATTTTCAGTTTCCTAAATTCAACAAAATGTTGATTTCCAGTTCAACTTTCAGGACGTATCTGATGATTTTAAAAAATATTTTTTCTGTAATTCAAAGATAGTTTTGTTAACGGTAGATACTCACCAACATGGCATCTTCATCGGTGACGTCATCACCAGCGTAGATAATCCTAATTCTTTCGCTCCAGTCCAAACCGAAGGCTGTCCTCAAGATGTAAATGGAGGCACGACCTGGGAAGGGGAACATTCTCAAATTGAGATAAGGTTTGGCAATTATCCAGAAAACGGACACCTAAATCTGTAGAAAAATGGCTTAGTCCTTGTCGTACTACCAACTCGTACCACCTATGAGAAGTAGTTTAATTTCCTCCTCGCACTAACTATTTATTCTAATGAGTCACTATGAAAATTATCTATATACCTTCTTGCATTCCCTTCTGTCGGTTTAGTATTACAGGCTTTCGTAAAACCTACAAAGTCTTGAGAGATGGTGCTATTCTTTATACATTTTTTCTATTGCACTGTAAAGGGGCTTGTCTTTATAAAAGGTTTGTTTCCATTTATATCTAGGGACGTACCCTTGTCCCACTCGACGGGTGGCCTGGCCTCGAGGGCGCAGTGCGCAGGCGCGGGCGTGAAGCCGGCCGCCGTGATGAGCTTGCGAGCTTGCTCCACCAGCGCCGGCCGCTTGTCCGCCGGCGTCTCGCGGTAGTGGAACGTCAGGAGAGCTCCCTTGTTCTCTACCCAGGCTCCGTCTTTGCACACCTGGAGAGGGAAATAAGGAATAGGTATTAAGGGGTTGGTTTGTAGTCCCTTATATAGAATCATCTAGCGTAGTCTCTTAGATAGAATCATCTAGGAGCACGTAGCTAAGTAACAGTCGCATGGGCCGATCGCTCATAGGGTTAAGCAATCAGCGTGAATGGACGATGTTGTTATGACGAGTCCCTCTGTGTTGTGATCAGAGAGACGGTCCATGTAAAATACTGCTTCTCAGCTGCGTCAGGTTAGACTAGAAGCCGACCCCGACGAGTAATTTAGGATGCTAGGACATTAGCTTGTTGAATGTTGAATATGTCCTATTACCTACTATTCTTTCTGCCAATTAAGTGAATAAATCCAGAGGGAAAAGACTTACCTGTTCTTGCAAAGCCTTGAGCAGATCGACGACTTTGTCCTGTAACTCCATAGGCATGGGGTGAACGAACTTGCTGCCATCTGGGTGTAGGATCTCCAGACCATGGTTACCCGCGTACGTGATGCCTTCAATGCCAACCTGGAGAAAGGGAATAAGGTTATGATATTCTATAAGAAAAGGGTCTGATCTGAGAGCGGCAGAATTAAATAGACATAGACCCTTGGCCGTATGTATTCCTAGTATTATTATAAACGGAACCTAGTCTATCGAAGACCCTACGCATGTCAAGTTTAATGTAGCAAAAAATATGGCTAACCGTCAACATTCCATTGTTTTTCATACGACCAAGGTTTCTCACCAACATACGTACAACAAACAGTTTGTTTTCATTTCACAGCAAACTTGCATAATATGTAAGGTAGGTACACTTGCATGTTTGAGATAGAATTAAGGTACTATATAACTTCAGCAAACAAGGACAAAAACATGGCCGCCATACAAATATTACGTAACAGCAACACAAATGACACACAAGTACATAGTGGGTTCATAACCCGGTTGTAATAACATTATCAAGGGTGCTAGGTACGTGAACAATATAAATATTTTTGTTTTAAACTGTGATACTGATAGCGGCAGTCAAAGTTCAGTACTGTGGACCTTGTTATTTATTTGCAAGCCAGCCGATAGTTTCAATGAACGTTCACTCTGTGACACTACGGCTGATATAGATGAAACCGTTAAGGTTCAATGCTGAAATTATTGTAAATAGAATAATAAAACTTATTTTAATGCCTAAACATGACCTGACCCAATTTATAACAAATTACGATGGCTTTGGAGCATATTATTGTTTTTTTTTTTCCTGAATGAACTTTTGAGAAGGCTGCTACGTAGGTACTTTATTATACCTACTTATTTAATGTTATCAAGACGTTTGTTAGAATTGATTCATGTGAAACTTTAATCTGAATCAATAGAACAAATGCCTCTTGAGATTACAATTTAAATAAATACTAAAACAGCGCTTATCGTTTTGTAACATGTACACCAAGAATGCACAAAATATTTTTTTATTTCGATAACCTTTGGAACATAAAGAAAATCTGGGTAAATAGGTACTGCGTTTAGCGAGCGTTTATCGTTTCTTACGTCGGTTAATACGAAGTGACCCTAATTTAAGCTATTAAACTGAAATAAGAACAAAAAGTTATAAGTTAGTTAAAGTGAATAATCTTAATGATTATTCACTTTAACTAACTTAAGCTAACCATACAAAGACTTAGTAGCAACTAGACTAGTTTTTCTCGTAATTTTCCGTTTATCGAAAAGTTCTAGAGTTCTTCAACGATGAAACAGATATTTATGAAGCAACATTTAAGAATCTCAACCGCTCATCAGAAAAAGTTTTTAATTGGCAACTAGAGATAATACAAACATCGGAATTGAGAATCTCCTCTTGTTCGGGAAATCATTAAAACAATTTGCTTGAGTGCGCACTCACCATATTCTTAACGTTGTTGACATTTCTGCCGGAGATGATGGCGATGTAGACATCGGACATATTGGATAGCCTCTGCAGAGTATGCTTGGTCTCCAAGGGTAAGGTTGCCAGGTCAGGGTGAGGCGCGATGGGGGCTAGAGTACCATCGTAGTCAAGCAGTAACGCCAGCTTTTGTGTGTAGCCAATGTACCTGAAACGGAGAACAAACGTAATTGAGTATAAATGATTGGATGAAGTCAGGTTATGTACAGCAGGAAATAATATAACCAGAGCATTGAGGTTCTCTAAAGGTACAGGCACGGTAGGTGGTCAGAAAACTTACTTGGAAAGGTATTCATCGAAGTCATCAATGGTGACAGGCTGCATGGAAGTGGCACCAATATCATCAGCCTCCTCTTCCAAAGAGTCCATGGCTTTTAAGAAAGCCTTCATCCAGCTGTCAACATCATTTAGCTGCTCACGTCTTCTCAAGTGGTTCATACGGACTGTGCGCTCATCTTCTGGCATTATCAGCGCCCTGAAACGGAATATCAATACATGTTCATTTATTTCGTAAGTACCCTCAATAGCAATATACAATAATGACAGTTGCGAAGCTGTTATGATTCGTTCGACAACCCTGGTGTCAATGACAACGATAACCATTGACCGGAGAGAAATAAACGTTTAATAATAGGTTAATAATCGTCATATATCACATAAGCAACGCAATTGTAATTAAAATTGACGTCATAAGCTACCCTGATAACATTTTAATGTAAGCACTAACTCTTGAAATATCAGAGACTCATTAAATGTGCACCTTCAACAAAAACAAAAATACTGCTATTAACTCAATCGACAACAATAAATGGGTATTCATACCTGTGAATGACTTCAGCAGCATCATCCAATTCATATGGGTTACAAATGAGAGCCTCGTGCATCATTTCTCCAGCACCAGCGAAGGGTGACACGATCAGTACTCCGGGAGGCTTGTTGATTTGACAGGCGACGAACTCCTTGGCAACGAGGTTCATGCCGTCTCGTAGAGGTGTAACCAGGGCTACTGCAGCATCGCGGTAGAAAGCAGCTAGCTCATCCTGGCCAACGCAACCGTAAATGTACCTGGAAGTTATTTAAGAAAAAGTTAGAACTTGACCGTATGTTGTGGCACTAAAGTAAAATTGCGTGGTTTTCCAGAAACTTACCTAATAGGTGACCAGTTTGGAGTGGTAAATCTTCCATTAATTCTTCCAACCAACTGATCCATCTCTTCCTTTAAGTCCTGATATTCCTTGACATCCGTTCTTGACGGCACCGAGATCTGAAGCAGCACCACCTTCTCGATGTGTTCAGGATACTTTTCCAGTAATCTCTCGAAAGCTTTCAGTCTATGTACTAATCCTTTGGTATAATCCAGTCTATCAACTCCTAATATAATTTGTTGGCTTGTAGAGAGCACTGGTTTTGCGTTTTGTGCCAACTGCACGAATCTGTCGAAGGGTACTCCGATAGGCAGGGGTCGGACACAGATGGTGCGACCTCCCAATTCAACTAGCAGATTCTTTCTGTCCACACGACAACCTAAGTTTCTTTGGCAACAATCTATGAAGTTCAGGCAGTAGTCAGTTATGTGGAATCCGACCATGTCACAACCTGAAGAGAATAAAACATTATCGATTAAAATTAAAAAGTTCGAAAGCATTTTGAAAAAATACAGCAATGTTAAACATGTAACTCACCAAGAATGCCCTGCAATACTTCATCAGACCATGGGAACAGTCTGAAAATGTCCCATGGGGGGAAAGGAATGTGCAAAAAGAACGCCAGCTTGCATTTTATGTCATCTTCTTCGACTCGCTGGAAAGAAAAAAACAAAAGACCGCATAAAATATATGGCCTTAGAAATTGGAATTGGAAGACCACCAGCAGATACTCAACATACCTGTCTAATCCAGTTAGCAGCTAACATAAGATGGTAATCATGGACCCACACGATAGGTGGAGAGGTTCCATTCTTCCCTTTCTGTTGTTTGAGCAGATGCAGAGCATGTACTGTCTTCTCAGCGAACTCCTCGTTGCACTTGATGTATGCCTTCCAGTGGTCAGCGATGAAGGTGGCTCGGTCAGGCATGGAGTGGAAGAGGGGCCAAAAGGTTCCGTTGCAGCAGCCATTGTAGTAGCTATCGAAGAGTTTGGGCTCAGCGTGGATGGGGACTATCTGGAAAAAGATAATAAGGGCGTTTGAACTAATGATTCATTTGGAAGTCTCACGTGATTTGAAAGGCGACCATTATCTTCTGGCATAAGCATAACCAGTATAAGGAACAAATAAGTTGTTCTATGACCTAAACAGTAGTCTTGCAGCATTGGCCGTATTTTTGAAAAACAGTTCGTACCTACCTCATGAACCTTCTGATAATGGTAAATCAAGCGTTTTAATTCCGTATCAAGCTCCCATAATTCCTTTCATTGCATAAGAATAATATAAACACTAAGTTCATATTTATATTTACATCATTCCCATAAGCCTTTTACAATATATTTACGCAAAGCAATAAAACATGAAGCTCATTAGATATAAGCGGTCACATTCATCTTTTATCAGATAAGATGTGCGATTGGAAAATAACTAGTAGACTAACTTCCTGAAATTTTCCTTTAGTTTACAGGAAATAACCATTGATTGCGAATAATAATAGATAATACTTGGCAACACTGATTGCTTAGTAACATATAAAACAAGTACTATATTGCTTTGATGCTAATTAGGCATGTTAATTGCTTTACGTACGTTGGAAACTGTATGATGTTGATGATGCCTTGAATAAAGGTTTTTATTGTAAACACAAATGACTTTACTACATATACATATAGGACTATGAAGTCCTGTTTATTATGAAACTAAAAAATCACGTTGTGGTCTACTGTTTACAAATGCGACTGACCATGAGATAAGACAATGTGTTTTAACTTTCCACGCGGAATTTTTCAGTGGAGTTGAATTACATTATAAACGTAACTAGCAATGGTATCATTTGTGGGTTTTCATCAAAAGTAAATATAATTATTTCTGGTGGAGGTGTCTCTGTTTACAATTATGTAGAATCATGGATGATGTCATGATTTTATGTATAAAGTAATATCTAATGCTGTGACCATCTATGAAGTATAGTATAGCGCTGAGCAAATTGGCGAATTATTTGCACAATGAACACGGTCACGTGAGGTGCAAGGCCGAAGTTATTCACTTGTGTTAGCAAACAGTTTTACTGAAGTTTACAAAATGTATATTTGTTCCCTTATTTTTAAAATTGAATGTGTATTCATAGGAACCGTTATTAACTATTCCACATAGTTTAATATTGGTATAATTTTACATGGTGTTGCTTGTTTCCAAGCAAGTCCTTTAAAAGAACGTTAATGGCTGACAATATTGCTTGTCAAAGCTGAAGAGATAATCCCTGAGTTCCTGTTTTGTAAATTAATGTGAATTGTACGGGAAACCTTTCTAATGCTTACCTAACAAAAATCTCTCCTACATGCAAATGACTATTCATAATCTTAAGAAGAAGAACCCAGTAAAGTTAATGAAGCGTAAAGATTTAATGGTGCATTCCAACATTGTGGCCTGTCGTTGCTCTGTGTCATTCAGAACGGTTCAAGGTGTCACATTATCGAGTCACATTGTCTGGATTTCGATGTTTTGACACTAGTAGGAAATTGCTTAGAATGCTCGGAAACTATTGATTTTTTGCTGCATGTTTTTTGTGTTGACAAATATTGCATTTGGTCAGACAACCGACAATTATCTGGCACTACCTACTTATTTATTGAATTAAATTCTTTTTTTCGTATTCCAAGGTCTTAATTTACCTTCTCTGATAGCAAGCCAGCAGTAGGGGTCTTGTCGTTGGGGTCTGACTCCGGGATCTTCTCGTTGGGGTCGTCCAGATGTATGCCTGGCCATCCCACCCAGATGCCGCCTCCACGGATCACCACTGGAGCTACTGCTGTCACCAACCCACCAGCACTGAGGAGAAATAACAAATTATGAGGAGGTGCTACAACTATACACAACAAGGAAAACACTTTCTTATCTGGCTATAGTTAAGGTTCATATTGAATATAGAGTTGTTGATATTTGAAAGAGGTGCTAGGTCCTGGACGCAGTCACCTTTAGATCATCTATTTAAAATCAGGAGAATGCCTACGTTCAGCTGTGGATGCCCCAGAGCTGAGATGATGATAGAATAGTGTTTAGGTCGCTAATTTGTAGTAGATGGTATAATTTCATGTTATGCACTACATTGAGGCCTTTAAGCTATTTCGTCAAAGTTGAAATGTGATGTGCAAAAATCTGAAATGTGATTAATGACACGTATGATGTAAGTCATTGGATAGTTTACTCGCACGGAAATCAACATCCCTGGTGCCCCTCTAGCAATTGTCAACGAAGTCAATCAGCTGTATCAGCCGACTAGACCCGCCACGTGTCATACAATTTGTTCCATTCGACTGTAAAAAATGTCACGTTTTCCTACACACGGGGCCAAAGAATCCGGGTCAGCTACTCAGAATAATGTAAATATCTTCCATTTTTTGGGTGTTGTAAGGTGTGCCTTGTGTAGTTTTGACAAGCTGTTCAATATTCTTCAATATTTTGATGCTTTGATGTTTGAATTGCACTTCAACAGGTACTCAAGTCTTTAGTGCTTCACAACGAATGTGGTTGCTAGGTTAGTTATTAATATACAGTTATATCATAATAAGAAATGTAATTACATGACTTGCTCAAATAAGTTTTTTTATTTTTTATAAAAGTATATTTACGATTGTTCGCATGAAAAAGTTATCAAGGCTTTAGGTTCAAAAAAGTGTACCTGAGACATTTGGAGCTGACCCCAATTTTTTGCACTCATATGTATAGTAAATAATATGAGTAAATATTACGTGGTGGTCGTGGAAAGATTACAGCAGATAGGGAATCATTGTTGTTATTCGTTATCATGTTTAATTAACTTGTGTAGTTACCCGTTTTATTAAAGAATCAGTTTTTCATTGTTATATAAGATAAATATCTCTTTATTTTTTTGCGAACTATTTTAAAAACATAAAGGTATGATAAGTAAAGTTTATAATTTTCATGATAACTGATTTTAATGTTGTTTATTCAATTATAAAGATTTAACACTTGATACCTGTAACATTGTAGCTGAAACCTGTTCATTCACAATTTTTGAGCCGTTTTGCATCTGTCTCACAATACCAAAACCTATAAAATACTGACAAGCTTTAGATTCCTCATTGATCAAATATTAAAAAGTGAGACTTATGATTATAATAATAATCACCATATACGAGTATACCTAGGTGGATCTTTGGAACCCTTCCCTTATCCGTTTTAGCACTCATAATGTACGACTCTGCTTGACCTACATAATATCTTTATCCCGATAACCAAACAAACAAAACAAAAACGATTTTAATTAAAAGCGTAATAAACAAGATAAATATTTACAGGCATTGCGTGTCGTTTTCCAGTAAATATAATTCACTGAATCATGATAAAATATGATAATTATAGGTAAACTACCGAAAATATTTGTTTTCGTACTTATTTCACTATTTTCTTTGTTATTGATTGCTTACGAGTCTTCATCGAAGTTTCTATTAAATAATAACTGATCTTTTTTGATTTATGCTATTTTTTCTTTTGTTTATAGTTAGTAGGGGAACTATATTTTATAACAGTAGAAAATAAAATAAGCAACCATAAACAGTGAAATTGGGCCGTCTTTCGTAGCAGCTATTCAACGTCGTCATTTACTACGCAGTTGCTACGATACTACGCCGATTTTCAAATAGTGAAATGCATAGACGTAGAATAAAATCGTAGTATTTTTTCTGTTCATACTTTTTTCTCTGCTAGCTGTATCTTGTACCAGGTTTAATTTCTGAGATTATCGTAGTAGGTTTATACCTACTTATTGTTCAAAATTTTTTTAGCTTGTTGTATCAATTATTTCTTTATAGATTTTTGTAATTCTTGTTAGTTAAATGGCAATTTTCATTTCCTTAGTGCCTATATGCTAATTGACTGTAGACTGTTTGTGTGCGAATATAACAGTAGGTACTTATGTACTTCATTGTTTATCAATTCTTCAGCGAAAACACAATGGCATTTAACTAATAAATTAAATGATTGAATCTTACATGTTTAGTTATATTACCTACGTATATGCCAGCAGACGATATGTAGGTTATCAAAACCATATGTCTTAGTTTAATTTTAACTTTGACTTGCAGAAGGATCGTGACTGCTACTATCTAGAGACCTAATTAACATATCTACCATATATTAGTTTACTTATAATAGAAATGAGGATACCTAAAAGACTAAAACATCCGCAAAATTATTGCTTGTTATCAATTTAGGAGAAAAATATTGTTTGTGCCTAGCCTGCTGTGTAACTAACCTCTTTTAGAGAAATTATCATTATTATTACCCCGATGGGTACACTAGAAGGAAGTGTCAAACTTACTGACTAAATGCCACTCATGTTTCTTTTGGAGCCGAAGACTTAAATTAGGTTGGTGTATGTATGTTGTCAACATTTAAAAAAGTAATTCCTGACAATTGTAATGAAAATTCTAATTACTTACAGCCCATTTCGATTTCTAATTTGAACAAAGAACTTCCTAAGGTTGTAGTAAAGATTAACACTATTAACTATGAAAATGTCTATTCAATGACCTCTATTATCTTGGCCAATGGCCATAGTACCTCCATATAAAGTAAATATACATAAGTATGTACTTAAATGACGTTAGCTAATCAACCTGTGTCATTTGTAACAAAAACAAACTATACTAGCTTTATCTATCAACTATTAACGACTGCATCACTAATCTATTAATGAATTAATTTATTAATTAAACTAACCATTTTCCTTATTTATATAAGCAGCTAGATCATAGTAAATCATGTTACAATTAACCTAAATTCTTCGATTAAAGACGCGTATTTGAGTTATGTTACCGATGAACTTAAATCACCCGAGGATTTTATGTTATCTGTGTTTTTATGTCAAATTAAAACTATTTTGTTTACGCTACTAGCTGTTTACATATAGGTACGAGTATGTGTGTTCTAAAAATAATTCCAATGGAATAATCATGTAGCAAAAACCTCCATGATTACGTATCAAAGGGCAATCTTTATTTTGCGTGATAATATGAATCAAAACAATGATAAAACATCGCACTAGAGTCGTAGTGAATCAATTAACGGTAAAGTGCTACATGAATGACCTTGAGAATAAACATTCAAGTCCAAGGTCTCCATGTTTTACATTTAACAATCACACAATACCATATACCATGCATAATGTATGACAACATGCACAACTACAATAGTAAGGTACCCCACAAAGGCTTCTGCGCATCATTAAACATTTACACAAATCGGTTAAACCCAATTCACCATTTTAATTAACCAGCGTAACTTGTATCATGTTATGAAAACCATCCGACAACAGCTGACGGTATCGCGGCCTATATAAAATGCCGGCTTTCGAGTTTACAAACGAGATCATGCAGTATTAAACAAAATTCCTAACGGTCACCACGGTAAGTGATACCAGAATATACATTTTATGATATGGTTGAGTCAGGAAATGCAGTTTAAAATCGAACATTTCGTGGAAGCTTCCCGAATCGTACCGATGTTTCGCGCAACACCGGCGTAGTTCTAGTAACACTGTCATTAGCATACAAATTGATAGTAAACACAACAAGATCGCCACTGTATTCTAAAACAAAGTATGTTTTAGTTAAAATATCCATAAACAGATTTAATTGCAGTTTATTTATAGTTATTTCGCTAATAATATCCGCTTGAACGCACCTTAACTGCGACACTTAAATCGGATTTAGCGATATTTCTCAATGAAATCATGGCTGTAATATTCACAGAACTGTTTTGGCAAATAACTAGGTGTATAAAATGTGCACAGTACCTGGCTTTCCTCTCCAGATCGCCAGTCTTGTCATTTCTCTTGAGGATGAAGGGCAACCTGTTCGACACAACGATCATGCTTCCCTTGCTGTTGCACGCGGATCGACTGGCACTGCTGTCCGTTCCACTCATGTTTTTGCTTTCTTTGCGAACGTTCCTATTCACGGCCAATCACAACGTCGACTGCACGCATGCGCGACCCAAGCGGAGGGATTTTTGAATCAAAATATTTATTCAGCACTGTTTTGGTATTGTTTTTGTCATCGCAAGTAACTCGATTGTGTGAGATTCCCGCGCTGTTGTTCAGAATGTCTAAATTGACATCATGGACGGAGATCGAAGGCGTACTGTTTCTTTTGTGTGCGTCGGGTGCCTTTATAGACTATGCGAGACGCGTCGCAGAAGGGCGAAGTTCCTGCGTGCGTCTGTACGGCGGCGGCGGACAACCGCGGAGTCGATTCAAAGGGGTTATCACTCTACTGACCCCTCCTCGAGAATTGTCTTGCATCTTAACCCACTGAAAATGCCAATTCGGTGTTTGTATTGATTGAATAAAATCGAGGCTACACTAGTTTATCAGAATTTTGATAATTTATCAGTGTTTTTTTTTATTGTTTTGCAGAAAAAAAAAATTGAGCAGTTCTGGTAAAAAACGTGTTTTTCTTGTTAATCACATTCTGCAAATGTTTTATCGAGTGCGTGTTTATCCTCGAATAATAAGTAAATCTGGTACTCAGACAACAAGGTATGCAGAATTTCATCTTGAACCAGATAGCCTGTCAGTCAATATAAGTTTTATGTCCGTTATTAATACGAAAGACAAATGGAGTTATTAATCTGCGTGCGTTGTAAATTAATTAAATGAAATAGTTAATGATAGTGAATGAACAGGACGAAGAAGCGTCTCTGTAGGTTCATGAACACCAGTTAACGATCAAGTTATTGTTACAAGAGCCTTGGAACGGGTATTTACACTTATAAACAGGATAATTTTGTGCACAGTTTCCCCACCGTATCGGTGTTGAAATGATAAAAATTAAAATCTAATTGTATGAACCTTGCGACTGTATAAACCAAGTCCCAAATAATTTCTGTAACTGTCACAGTCAACGAGCATGAGTTCACCGAATTTGATTATTTATCGAACGTAAATAATGTATGTTTAATCTATTGGCAATGCGCCCGATATGGTGGCGGGCGTTTGAGACATCGATAAAACTTTTCAGTAAAATTTGGTTTTACTGCGGGCGGGAATAGTTTTTCCGCGTTTCCATATCGTGATGCGTGCGTGTCGCGTGCGTGGCGGGCACGGGCGCGTCGCGTGCGCCGGTGACTCCCGCGCATGAGCGCTGCGAGGCGGTATGACTCCTCGCCGTGGCGTCTATGGTATGCTTGCAGCATGCTGCTCTGATGACGTAGTGACGTATGCTTTTGTTTACATGTGACGTACTGTGTTAACGACGTTGGCAGTTTGGCACACATTGGGAAACGTAAAATTTTATTGTGTCATGAATGACTAGTGTATGTTCGATGACTTTCAAATTAGAAGAATTCTCCATGTTTTAAAATAAAATACTTTGTCCCTAGATAAGATGAAATTATAAGAACAATTTCAAGAATAAACTTTTTGAAAGCTATTGAAAATAACGTACTTTTCACAGTTTTCCGAGATGCTTTTGTTTGATCTTGTGAACAATATTAGCCTTACCAAAAAAAACCTATGAATCACACTAATAGATTTAGTAATAATCATTATTGCACGTGTCATTCCACACAAGTAATTACTACGACCACTAAAGGCCATTAAACGTGAGTCTCAAGTAAATGATATATTACTTAACAATGTTGTAATAGGTGTCTCTAACCTACTTCTGTTTATCTCAGCTGCAGGCGTCATCTTCACAGATTTGCAAGGACTTGGGGACTTACTGACTAAAAACCGTCGTGTTCCGTCGTAGGCCTTTTTATGTGCTAGGGCCGCGGTATCTCTTTCGAACAAGCCGCAGCCCCGGCAGGCCTTGGCCCTATTGGGCCCCGCTGGGGTTGCTGACGTCCCCCAACCATTGGCACCATACCTAGCTCTATTGATTTTCCCCTTTTACCCTTTTCCAAAATATGTTGGAGTCGCCTCTAGATAAACCAGAAACAGCTGAGTATCGGTGTTTTATTTACAGTGACTCCTATGTGAACTCTTCGACCCAGCAATCTGGGCAACCTGATACCCCTTGTGTGATTGTCAGTGTGTCTGGTTCTTGGTAACGACAGTCAAAGATGTTCAAAAGACATCTACTACCCTGAGCTGTATTGTTTTAATAGCCTTTAAAATGTGACAATATTATGTGCAATATGTTCCTGGTGCGCTCTTCTGTAAAATCTTTATCGGATCTTGATTCTAGATTCTCGAAAACCGTATTTCGTCGAAGCAAATTATTTTGGGGCGTGATTAATTTGAACTGCCACGGTAATGCCAAAATGTTCCAAGTAGTACGGAAAATAGGATGGATGTCTATAATATTATATCAGCTGAAGGTAAATTACTGAGAAAAGAATAATAGATTCCTGTAAGACGCTTATATTGTAACTATATGAGTGTAATTTGTAGCTAATCAAAATGTAAATCCATTTTCATTTGAAACTTTAAAAATAAGAAGGCTTATTGAATATGCCGATGTCTCTTTAACACGTTATGGGCAATAATGAGTTCATGCCTACCCAGTGACAGCTGCGTGATCTAGCGCCATTGACGTATCAATAGATCTAAATCTAATACTTTTACGATGCACCACGCACGCGATGGAAACCGTGCCTCAGTGGAAATGTAACTGAAATAAAACAATTACCACCAATTAATGGAAAATCTTCTATTTACTGAAACGTGAGAACAATGCAAGAGATATATCTGAATGTAGACAAACGTCACTAACAACGGATACAATGTGTTCTTAGTTAAAACTAGGGCATGCAATACCGGTTAACCGGTTTCGTTTTTACCGGTAAATCGCCCATTTTTGCGAGTTTTAAATTACCGGTAAAAATAATATGAAACCGGTAATTTACCGGTTTTTACGTTTTTCTGATAAAATATAGCAATTGTTCATTTAACGTCAAATCTTTGTTATGTAGCCTGAATATAATGTAATGTTGCATACATTACGTATTGTAAGAGTGTTAAAGTTGCTGTTTTTTAGAAAAGTAAACTTGTGTGTCCTTAACTATCTCTAGGTTAGATACAAATCTTCTTTCTCATCTTAATTTATAAAATCTAAACAAATTGTATTCATTCGGTTATTCTGTTTTTCCTCATAGCTGTCAGATCATACAAGGTACAAATGTAGCTAATGCTTATTTTACCTACTCTATGACCTTACTGAGCAAGGGCTTTTACTTCACCACCATGCGGACAGCTCTGAGGACACGGTGTAGCACACAGTCCAGGTGTGCACTGCCTGGGAAGGGTACCGCGGTGTTGTCGTCGAGGCAATAGGCAGCGGCGACCTTTCGCCTCCTTCCCTGGTTCAAGCCATGGTCCGGAGCTAGAGGGAATGGGAAGCCGTCGCCCCTTCTGCGAAGCAGTCATGCTCGAGAAGGAGACGGCGGAGCGACTGCGAGTAGCACCTCTCATCCCAGCCGCTGTAGTGGACCAGGAAGACACCACGGGCGCTAAGGGTCGAGAGACGACTCCCGGCCATCGTAGGCGTCGGTCTGTGGGCGGTGAGTTCGGGTGGCTCATCGTTCCACCGTCTGCATAGACAACAGACCCGTGTCAGCGGCGCGCGTTGTTCCACAGGCTCCTCAGGGAGATGTCAGCAAACCCAGTGGGGCCCAGCAGGGCCAAGGCCTGCCGGGGCCGCGGGATTGTTCGAAAGAGTTACTGCTACCCTGGTCCATAAAACACCTACTAAAAAACATGGGTGTTAAATAGACAGAAAGAGTCTGTCATTTGATGATTTACCATAAAAAAGGGCTTTCCCTTCAATGAAAATTATATTTTTTACGGTAATTCTTAGCGTTTATCCCGTCTTGTGACGGGGTCGGCTTTCCGTATCTTCCTTCTTCCACTTCGCTCTATCCTCCTGAATAGACATCTTCCTCTTCGAGTTCGCAGATTTTCATGTCATTCATTACGACACTCAACCACCACGGTTTCGGCCTGCCTTTGCGCCTTTGACCGGGTATATTGAGATTGAGTATCACATTCACACTGCCGATGTCCTCAGGTGTCACTCCTTTTTACATGTCCGTACCATCGCAGCCGTTTTTCTTGCATTTTGTCGGCGACATCGCGTACGGATGGTACTGACATGTTTTTTGTTACGGCCCACGACACAAAAAACGTTTACCACCTTATACTTTGCATATTTATTTAGTTTTTGCTTTAAGACTACCCAATCTTATTGTTATAATATCACATTTTTTAAAAAATACAAAAATTACCGTTTTACCGGTTTACCGGTAAAAATATTTTTATTACCGAATTTTTACCGGTAATTTTTGTTTTTACCGAAATTGCATGCCCTAGTTAAAACTTAATTTATCATTAAAAACATGCAAAATATTCCGAAATCTTTATCGAAGTGTAAACATTCAATTATATCGTATTTACATGACAATGCAAATTCCAAGAAAAAAAAAACTTATCTGCAAAATGAGGTTTTACGTAACGTTTTGCATAATCTGTGGTACTTGTTATCCAAATTTAAATTTTGTAGTGTTAGACATTGTTTAGGCTGGCGATATGAATGAGTCAGATTAGTTATCAATGAATAGCTTACACCCGTTACACCTTAGCGTGTTGAAACTGTGTGACGTCACAAACACGTGTGCTCGTTTGTTTATTTGTCACCGTTTACCTGCAGAAGGTGCGCGCTTCGAGAATTAGATACACAGCCTTGGAATAAATGAAGGTGTTTGCCTGTATGTATGGTGTATCTATAGGAATGTTATGGTATTAGCGTAATTGATATACGAGTCATTACTGATCTCAACACAGGAGTCACATGTTCTGCAGAATTGTGGGAACAAATAATTAAATACTGATTATAAAATTGTTCCCAAAGGGCTTGTGTTAGCAGTCGCTTATCGAAACAAATGAGGTTAAGCTGTACTAGCTGTGATCAGGCATTAGATGGGTGATCATAATTGTTACATCGAGACCCTTCCTTGACTCGGTCAGATAAGATAAAAATTGGGTTTTATGATCATACGAATATCGGCAAATTGCAGGTTTAGAACAGCCTTGAAATAAAACTAAAAACTATAATTTAGAGACATTAAAGTTAGTCTCAAAAATCATCAGAGTCCGAATGTCTCAAAAAATATTCTTGTTCAGCACTACACACACTAACAATAATTATTTTTATGCTTTGTTTTTAACCTACTTTTACAAAAAATGCCTATGCATGGGTACCTAAAATTACTGTTAATTAGACAGATACAGTTTTTACTTTAGGTCTGTCTAAGATATGCCAAATAGGCAACTCCAAGATTGGTCAATTAACAAATTGGACTTTTGGCAATTGAACTAACTAAGGTCAAATTGAGCTCCGGTTAACTACAGCAAAAATGTTGATGAGATTGAAGTCAAAATTGTTTGCATATTTCATTGATGAAACTCATATCATTTAATGTGTCCAAAGTAGAGTAGGTTCACTAGTATGTACCTACCTAAAAGTAAATAATTGATATTGTATCATATTCATAATAAATAGGAGAGATAAAACTGCGAACACCGAATAGTTACTAGAATATTATTGCTTTTTATCATCTTCGAGACATCGGAACGGAATCATCGCGAAAACTATAAAACATTGGAAAATTTTAAGATCGCAATAAAGTTTTTTGGAAGCAGTTTACAGTAGCAAATTCAGATCCAGACTGTTTGGCTTCGTGCCCGAGGAAGGTCTGGCTTAATTACTTGAAATATCTTCAAAGTGCCCGAAGATCGTCTGGAAACAATAAGGACTCATGAAGGCTACATTCCTGATAAGGAAAAGGTAAATAAGAAGTATGTGAGCAAGAAGGCAATCTGAATGACACTCACACGATCGTACACTCTTAGGAATCAAAAGTCAAAAATACTAGACGGAAAATGACTAGCAAAAGTTTTGGCAGTAAGTAGGTATTAAGTACATTGAGTCCTGAAAACCAAAGGTTGGTACGCTAATTTAGTTTCGCATAGAGAGCTCAGATTCTTGGATGTGCGCCCATGTTAAAACGCCAGACTTGGTGAAAAGGACATGTTGTAACCATAAAGCTTGTCTGGCTATTTAATTCTTTGGGGAAAACTCGCGTAATGTTGTAAATGTCTATCTGTCGTCTCGTGTAGTAATTATCATGTAAATTACCGTCTGATGGCGGTATTCTCAAAGTCTCAAAGGTACAATTGCACTCAGCAAATTGGTGCGGGATCGAATGCAGGTAGTGGCGACCTAGATGCCATGGCGCCATTGATTACTGCACCGGTGCACGCGCTCGCCACGTGTTCAGTTATCCTTATGTTTATTACGTCTGTTGTATTGTACAGTTATCTTTAGAGGTTTTTTTTTTATTTCGCTTGATGATTCAAATTACGTTTTGTTAAGGGCTTCTCCGATCAAAACTGTCCTATCTATATATTTTTTGAAAGCTCATTTGAAATCCGTAAAATTATTTTGTTGAAGTTAGGTAGCGCAAGAATTAGGCCTATTATACTTAGATTGATGACCAAGATGAGAGTGGAGACATCTTCAAAATTTGCGAATTTTGGAAGCCAAAAATAATACAAATGTACTAAGATACAAGATGCATTCAAGAAAGTACTGTCATTGAGGAAAAAGAAAAAGTTACCTCGTTTCATAACCAACACAATGGCAAACATTTCCATGGACAGCCTAATGGTTTTCCTGATAATTGTAATAGTCGGAAGCATTTAGCACCGTACCGACAACTGCATCAATAAATGCATGAGTACTATTTACTTGGATAACGTTTTATCATTAACTGTGATATTAAAAGCATCGCTGCGGTTTTTTCTAGAAATATCCAGATGTATTTTTATGCTAGGTGTTTGTAGAGTGGCTAGTGGCAGAACTCAGTGGAAATAGCGAGAGGAAGCCTTTGCTAGAAGGTAAACTGATTTGAGAATAAGTATCCTGTAACAGACGAAAACAATATAAATGTAGTTACTAACTTTAAGGTGCAGTATTGCTATTTATTACAAAAACTTACTTCCTTCCAGTACCTAAGCCTCAGTCTAGCCTCCGACACTTTCATTTAGAATATCAATTTTACAAATCATACGATTCTTTACTTTTATTTTCAAAAGCTTGCTCGGGCAATTTTTTGAGTTCAATTTAACTTATTAGCTTCTTAATATAACGGTTTCTCAATACTTAAGAACGAACAACATTGAACTAATTAATTATAATAATATTTTTATTAACGACCGCGCATTTTTTCTTTGATATCATAATATTTATATGTTTAGTGTTGTTTGCCTGACCTCACAATCATTACATAACGTCATATGTTTACTTCTCTAGGAGACCATTTTATCAGTTTTCAGAAGAAAAAAAACTAGCAGTTATGGCCCTTTTGATCATATAGTTGGCATATCACATATCGCAATTCTTATGTCTTAGTCGAAAATCTTCCATGTATTTTAATTCTATCTCTATTAGCACGTGCAGTTTATCTATGAACCGTATCTACACGTTGGCATTGTTCATCCCTTTAATGATACCTATTTACAATGTAAACTTCTGCTTAGTTGTCTTAATTATTACAATAAATTGCAATTGAATATTTATTTAATTAACTCATTATTTGTACCGTGTCAGCAGTTCTGTGTTAATTGGAGAAATTACGATTTGCAGTATGTAAGATTATGGTACACGATATAATTTTTGTAGGTGGGGAAAAGCACTTAAAATTATGGTTTCCCGCCGTGAATGCAGCAGAAGGGAGTGTCACACTTTTACTGACTTAAACCCACCTCTGTTCCTTCTACAGCTCTTTTCCCTCCCCTTGTCCCCTTCTCTGTCCATGTGTTTGGAAATGTTTCAACAAAGAAAATTGCAGTAACTGCTTATTGCCATATTGGAAAATGGTATGCTCTTACAAACAGCTCATTACCATGCAACTTTGCCCACATTATGCTTAATGAATGTTCATCTTACCCGATGATCTTTAAGTTATTCATCTTAAAATTCAGACAATGTGACCAAATATTATGTTCTCACCGACGGGCGATTTGAAAACATTGCTCTTAAATCGATGTTTTTGTTTGACATCTCACCTTTACCGACTTTGTGTTTGACTTTACCGATTAACAGTTTTGTAGAAGTAAATATTTAGTCCATAATAAGAGACATTGCAGCAGTCATATACTTTTTTAGATGTACCTACAGGTACCTATTGATGTTAAATGAATCCACTTACCTACACACGTATACTATGTAGGTATACCTAGGCAAACGGGAGCAAAAACATACACAACTGCAATCATCGCATTCTAACAATTAGGTAGGTACTTACATCATATTTTTCCACCATAAAATTGTATGTCTCAAATATTCTACAAAATAATTAACTGCTGGGCAAATTAACTTCGTCTTAGTATCTCATGCGTCATTGAGAATCAACATATTTGCCGAGAAACAGTACTAGAAGTCACAGCTAGTAGGCATACATAAGTTTTCTGCATACATATAACGGATTCCCGGAATTTTCAGGCCAATCTACTGATATTGAACCGTCAAATAGGCGTTCTCCATCAGCAATCTCATGTTACAAATAGGCCGCAGCCACCTTAAGTTAAGTGACTCTTTGGACTTGCTATTGCGGTATCTCAAACATTCTACTCGAACACTTTAAAAATCAGACTTTATAAAGACGACCTCGATGGCGCAATGGTCACCATGCCGGACTGCCGGACCTGAGGTCCCGGGTTCGATTCCCGGTTCGGTCGACATTTGTGTGATGAGCATGCTTGTTGGCCGTGGTCTGGGTGTTACAATATGTATTCATAAATATGTATATATGTAACTATATGTAGTTTATCAGTTGTGTTAGCACCCATAACACAAGTTAATTAATAACTTACCATGGGGCTAACCGACCGTGTGTGAAAAGGTGTCACGACATATTACGACATATTATAAAGAACATTATATCCAGTCTAATTAGAATTAATTGGCAAAAGCCAGAACCAGCTTATATAATCACAAGATGATATAGAAACCAAAGAATAGTCAATTAAATGATTCTATAATAAACTCATTACTAGGAACATTCAAGAAGCGCTCATTACCGATAACATTTACTAGTATAACCGCGAACTGATTATCATACCTAAAGCTATACACACGTAGGCAATTGCACATTAGCTCTCGAGGTTCAATAAGAACTCTTTGTCAGCAGACTCTGGAAGCTGACAGATAAAAGTCACGAGATGAAAGAACTTTCTAGAGGTTTTACATTGATGATCTACTTTCAAGTTCTCGATGCTGCTATTCAGCTTTATCTACTTGGATATGAATATGAAATAATCGTGGATTGTCATTTACAAAGCTATTGCTACGCTATAATATGTATATGTTTTCTTAGGTTAAAAAAAATTGTGAGCTCAGATCGTAACATGTACGTATCGTAAGACAGAAGTATGGAAGTAGAAGATACAAAAAAATTGGGAAAGATTTAGAGATACATAAGACTAGGAAGATGATGGATGAAGTGAAGCTTAAACCTTCAAACGTTTTATTAAACTATCCAAGTCAAGTTCTTATGGTCATCGAATCACATTGCATATACTAAACATACTTAATTATATAGTATGCATACTAATTGCATTAATAATAACAATAAGAAGTCACGTGCAGCCTCGAGAGAGCTTTATCTTGCAAGAACGAGCATAAATAAATACTGTTGTAAAATAAATCAAAAATTCTTATTTATAGTATTGTTTACAGACATTGAAGATCCTGCTGTACCCAGTTATGGAGAATGGGCGAGGAAAAACTTTGAATTAGGTAAAATAAAAAAAATGAACAACTAAAAACACGGGTAAGTTGACAGGAGAGATGAGAAAGAGGAAGGAGAAATATGCATGAAGGAGAAATAATTACCAATCAACTGCAGAAATCAATTGTGTTTTACTCGAATTTGCGTTTTTGGGAGGGAAGGAAATCAAGTTATTTCCTTGGTATAATACTTTGGAATACTTTGTTACAGTGGCAAAAGACCTGTTTGCTATACGAATTAGTGTGAATTCTTAGATTTTTTACTTTGAGGTGCGGACAGATATCTCGGGTTGGTTGCAGTTTGTTTTGCAAAGTCTGTAGGGCCTACAAGTCTAGTCTCAAGGGAATCGGTTTGATTTGCCGACAATAATAAAATAAAACACTAATATGGCCTCATTATCTGCTTCGTTTGTTTACCACAAATATTTTCATAACCGCACTTAAGAAGGTGCCGATTAAACCGTTCATTAGCGTGATGTTTATAATAACCAATACTTAGTTGTCTCCGTAAAAATGCACTTATCGTTGATAAGGAGTAAATCTATCTATTAAAGCTGACACTTCATTAATTAAATTATAAATAAGTTTTGATATTGCCGTTAATGGGGGACGGGGGCGAATGGCAGGTCATTTCGCGGGTCAAAGCTTAGGCTTCACGTGTTTTGAAGGAACTCATGCGTAACTATTGTCCCCATCCCGATCTACGCACGTCTATTAATTGTAAATATTTTTAACGTATGACGCGATATAACGTGATACTTGATAGAGACTCGACTTGTTTGCATTACGACTGCTGAACATCTAGGATTTTTTGTGCGAGTGTAAGTAATTCTGGCAATAAACAAAGCAGTCGTCTGTTTAAGTGACATTAATGATCCTAGCGCCAGGTTGTAGAATGGGGCTTCTATTGGGTACCGACGCTATTTAAAAGCAGCTTCATACGAAAAGTGTCGCATAAATTCAATCATAGAAAATTGCATGAAATGTTTTGACGCAGAATGATGTAAAAATACACCATGAACACATGATACAAGGGTAATATTGATTTTATTAGCGTTATATTAATAGCTGTGCCATTTATTTTTATATCGCCATTGAGTGCGTCGCTCAATACCAAATGAAGCATAAGTAATGTAAAATATGCGCCAATTTTACTGCAAAAGGTAAACTTGGATTGCATACGATAGTTATTAGCAAAGTGTTTATATGTACATATAATACTACGCCTTTTTAGGCGCCTTCATTAGGCGGCTGAAAATAGTCTTCTTCTCAACATTTCTTTTTCACTCAATATACCAGTAGCGGCTTTTACTCAGGGATAATCTGATCTGGGAGTATAGGGTTTCCAGGTAGTTACCTGGAAACTCAAATCTATACTCTGATCTACACTATAAATCAGATTCTTGTAAAACAATGGTTCACAGCTTGATCCAGTCAAATTGGAAGCCGACCCCAACCTCAACATAATTTGGACGATACCAGTAGCGGCATCGAGAAGAGACGTGTCACATGAATATCGGATTTGAAAATCAATATGGCAAAGTTTCAATTTATTGGACATGTGTTAAGAAAAAATAGAAATTATGCGATTTTCAAATGGCTTATGTTTAACTGATCACCAGATATAGTAACAAATAGCAGAAAAAAATAGTAAATGATCACCAAAATGAAACTCGCATTTTAATGTAAAACTATCACCAAAGTTTTAACACTTTGCTATCCTATTTAAGTGAAATTACTCCAAAATAAATCATGCGTAAGCCAAAAATAGTAAACGATCACCAAAATTAAACCACCATTTTAAAGTAAGATTACAACCATAGTTTTTAAATTCTGCTATCCTATTTAAGCAAAATGAGTCCAAATAAATCATTGTTATCCCAAAAGTAGTAAATGATCACCAAAAGTAGTAAATGATCATCAAAATTATACCAGCGTTTTAATATAAAATGATAATAAAAATAGATTTTACATCTTGCTATCCTGTTTAAGTAAACTGACTCCAAAAAAATAAGTTCGGCCTGATACAATAAATGTAATAACATTATGGGGACCCTTTTCCTGCACTAGGGTGGAAAATTGTCTATTGCATGCCTCTAAACAGTGCGATAAGAGTGTGTTTTCGAGGGAGTGTATTGAGAAACACATTCTTCTTCTTCTTTCTCCTGCCCTGTTCTCAATTTTACTTGGGGTCGGCGCAATATGTCATTTTCTTCCATTTTCCCCTGTCACTCGTCATACTGACACTCACGCATGCATTGCAAGCCGGACACATAACTTAATATGGCATCATAATACTTTATTTGGTAATAAGCCTACATTTTATGGCAATCACAGTGACTTATTTAGGCAAAAATAATACATTAATTTGGTCGTCAAGAGTTGGTGATCATTTACAAAATTTGGTGGTCGAATACAATTTAAAGTGAAGTCGTGACTAAAATAGCTGGTACTATTACATTTTTAGACTTTATTTTTCTGGTGTTCAGTAGATATTTCTGGTTACAAAACTTAGGGTATCAAAGCATTTTATGGTGGTCATTATATTTGTTCCCTTTTCAAATTCCTAACACAAATAGTCACTCCTCTCAATCCACGTGCTGGTGGAAAACTCCTTAATAATATAGTGTGTATACTTAAACGTCGTCAAAAGATAGACAAGAAGTAGGTTTTCGAAAGGTCTATAACGACGGCCTTGGGACACGAAGGGGCTCTATAAGGAACAAAGGTGGACATTAATTAGTCAGTAAAAGTCTGACACCTTCTCCCGCTGCACTCACACTGGATTGCAGATTATGCGATGATTTCCCACCTGCAAAACAGGCCTTAAGAAATAAGGTATGCAAAGAGTTTTTATACCAGGTCAAAGGCGATCCTCCCCAAAGAAGTACCTACGGGAAGACTCGTATTACATAGATAGAAACACTGATAAATTCTTAGGGATAAAATCGATAACAGCTTAACTTTTGTTCAGCTATCATAATACACACAACGGTAACTCTCCCCTTGATTAGGTCATGCCTAGACATCCAGGCGCTCATAAAATAATACATTTTTATATGAAAGTTATTTGTCTTACATAAGTTTGTTTTGACTTATAAAGGTGAACTTCACCCGGCTATCGTTTCCTAGTAAAATGCGAAGATTATTAACACCATGTGTTCTCGTGAACGTTTGCAAATGAACAGATAACTAGCGATAACTAATACTTGTGTGTTTTATCAGTGTGTTTTATATTGTTCTAATATTGCAATTTGTTTCCATCCCAGCCCTTAATACGCCCTACTTTATTTTAATGAGGTGCCTATAACTTTAACGACCAAAGAAGTCATAACTTCATAACTAGCTTCAGTAAAAACCTTCAACTAAAAATCCGCATCCAGTATATGTAGTTCATCAGTTTCAAAGCTACGGAACCACAGACAGACATCACAGAGACCCCACTTTTTGGCCATGAGGTTTAAAAGAAAATGCTTATTTGAAGGTTTGAAAGAGTCGTTCGTAGTCTAGCAGTTATATTTTATTAATTAGAGATAGGCTACGATTTCTTTATCAAATTCCTCTTTATATCAACTACACTATTTTATAGTTTTGGCGCCTATGGAAAACCATGTATCTAAGCGCCCTTCACGTACAATTTGCTTTCGATCGTAGTGTAGTGACTTTAGAGCCTTTTTATAAAGTCAAGCCTTCATAAAATAATTTCCACAATTTCCCCACACCCTATATCAGTCATACCCTTCGAGATAATCCAGTCCTTGGTGTCTCTAATTATAAACTGCGATAAGTATTGACGTTAGCTATCACGAGCACAAATACCGTTGGCTGCATGATAGACCATAGATGCGATAATAGACTAATATAAACAAACGCTCTATCTATCGTTAAGGAACTAATGAGTCTTAGATAATTAGGGCGCGTTTAGTTTAGTGTCAAGGTTTCCTGTAATACTGGGAAAATTAAAAAAGAAATGAGTTAACAGGAAAATGAGTTTCAGTTTGAAAAACAAAGGAGAAACTCATGTTGCTAGATACAGCGACAGTAGCAGCGGAATCCAAATTTGATGGATGAGACAGTAAACAGTTATTTGACCAAGCACTTAAGTTTGTAAAAAAAACTTTATCCCAAATTAGTTATTAGGGTGGAAGCCGACCCCAACATAGTTGGGAAAAAGGCTCGGAGGATTATGACTTTTATCTCTTCCAAAATAATCTTTTTCACGCCCACTTTGTTGTGAATCTTAGCTTATATCTTTTTAATTAAATAAACCTCGTGACAGGCCAAGGTTTGAACGCAGCATTATATAGAGCAGTTATCAAATCAAAATCGGTTCGGATTTAACCCGTCGCATGCGGTGTGCGGCAGATATTATCGCCCTGGCTATCGCTGGACGCGTGGCACCCGGACTTGTGAAAACAGTGTCATATGTTCTATTACGCCGCTTTATTAAAAAATAGGAATCACTTACGACAGTTAAGTGATTGAGTATTTACGCGTGTAGCTGCGTGAATTCCCAGTATCTCCTTTTTGAGGGTTAAAATTTTTGACACTAATAAAGAAATGTCTTTCATTGACGACACACCCACTTGTTGCTATTGACGCAATATTTTTTTGCATCTATTGGCGAATAAAGAATGATTGTTATTATTTCAGTTCGACCATCAAATTATTACGCGCAGAAGCGCCTCACTTCCTAGTTTTGCAGTTGTAGTTAAACAGATGAATATTTCTTAGATAGGTTAGGTTGTTTGGTGGAGTTTCATGTATCTACCTTACTTCAGTCCAGCTACATATTTAATTTTATGCACTGTTACATATCATAGAAATAATTTATATGCTGAAAAAATTGCAAGTAAGTATACCTACCTACTACATAGATAAAATCTCTGCCTAGCTGTTCCAGGAAAACGAGCATGATGTTGTAGTAGGTTTTTTGTTAAATCTCAACAGTTCTGAGGTCTAGGTCCCTACTAACTATATTTTGGTTTCAACAACTTCTTTAGGTACATTTTACAAAAGTATACTTTCACTAATCGAGGTTATTTCTTATTTCTTTACCTACTTAAAAATAAAGAGAAAATAGTAAATGAGGTCATCTGTCTCGAAGTTTATACGAATATTGCTTATGACGAATGTTATCTAAACACTCAGTACTTACTTAAAAAATTAAATACATAGGTTATCGACCTCCTTATAACCTTATTTATGCTTTTAACCAGCTATTAAAATCTTTCTGACATTGGTGATAGGCAGAGAACGTACTTAAGTACTGGAAGATTCATACTACACAGCATTTCAACAAAAACAAATAGATTATGTAAATGTTTGTTTAATGTGCCTTTGTTTTATGAAGAAATATTAAACAAATGTTGCGTAAGGTCCTTAGTAAACAAAGACTACTTATTTACGTTAGTGTCCTCCGTGGTAAACAATAACATCGAGTTATTTTGTTAATTTATTATGACTAGCAAACGTGCTATCGTGTAACTTTGCTTGTTAAAATTATTCAGGCGCTTAGTGGCAAAACTTCACATGAGTTGATGGTGCATACAGTTATGCTTGGCGCGGTCGGTCAGTGGATGGGTGACCATCATGCCATAAAAAGTTCTTCCGTGTTTGGATAGCACGTTTAAATTAGTGCTTCTCGGATGTCATTGAATATCTTTGGCAGTCGTTATCATTAGTTTTTTTTTTTCCTTTATTTAACGTTAAAAAACAATTGTGTAGGTGCAATATTAAGTTAAGTAAGCATTGAAAAACCACTCAGGCTTAAGAATTAAGATAATGCTTACATACATACATACACACATTAATACCTAATTTAAAGATAACAATACAATATCTAGGTGTTCTATTGCTAACAGAACTGAAGTAAGTAATTACTTAAAAACTTATTATAAAATTATTACTATGGAATGAGGAGACCAGTTTGGCTAAGAGGTATCGTGTTGCCTATGTACTTAACTGGATTAAGGTGGTGGGCAATTAGGTTGGAGGCCAACCTCAATACAGGTAGAAACTGATGATGATTAATATCTATTGTTAACAATCTTATCGTTTAATCCCAAAAATATAATAAATTAAATAATAATAATTAATTTTTATTACGTAAAACTTTTTTTACACATAATTTTCTTTATATAGCACAGAAAGTTGGTACATAGTATATTCTTATATGAATATATTAATCTAGAATGTGCAATAGGAAATTTTTGTTTCCTTTAGTTAGGCATTCGTATTAGATAACATAAACTCGTATTAGATGTCATTAATCAGGCAATAATACCTACTTAAAGACATATCGATTATCCGAATGGCGTCAATAGATCTACATAAAAATATAGTTAAGAAGCCGACAATCAGCCTGGAGGCCATTACTAAGAAGGTTAATCTACAGACATCTTCTATCTTGTCATACTTATTAATATCAAAGGTTAATCAAGTGCTATTTTGTCACCTAGGGTGTATCGTTCCGAAACACCTACGTTTTCCTGCTATATAAATATAACCAACTTATCCATTCAACAATTTTATACTAGGTAGGTATACTGCGATTGTTTAGCAGGTGAAATAATTTAATAAATAATAGTAAAAATACTATTTCATAAAAACAGAAAACACCAAACCACACAAACAGAGTTTGATAATCCTTGGGAAATATGCCTTAGCAGCTTAACTTATATAGTGACAAGTTTCTAAGATACTGCTACTAACTACTACGGTACTACTAAGGTACAAACTTAATGTACTTATTCAAATTGAAGTTTAAAGTTCTTATCTTACTTGTCTACTCTTACCTTATAGCAGTGCGGCGGTCACCGCCGGCGCCGGACGTGTGCGAGAGCAGGCTCTCCACAGTACCTGGCGTGTCCGCTGGAGGGCGCCACAGTGTCGAGCACGGCGGCGAGCGCCGTCGGTAGCGCGGCGGTCGGTAGTAGTAGTGCTGCGGATACCTCCCGCTTTATACGTAGAATCTGCCCCGGCGAAGATGGCACACCAACGCTGATAGGCAACCGGTAGTGGCGGATTCGGCGGGGCAGTGAAGTCTTGTGATAGGCTTAGGGCGACGACAGAGGTCAAAAGTGCTCGTCGGCCATTCACTGCATCCGAAACCTTCTCCAGTCGTGGCGGCTCTCCGTTCCACTGGGAATAGAGGGTGGAGGACGAGAGAGTGCGTCTGTGTCTGCGCAAACACTTACGCACTTAAATATTTCACGCGCAACTGACTGCTTCTGGTTACTGGATCCTGATAAAAGACCTGCGGCGATGGGCTGAAGTAGAGAGGTTGGGTGGTGGTGCACACCCGGCTTTGTCTGAAGCCTGCACGTATGGCAGCCTAAGGAGAGTGGTCGTTTCTGCACTGCACTTGGGTCAACAGTGTGGATTGGGCAGCACCTTAGGTGATGAAGCAGCCCTATTTAGGGAGGCACTGCTTCCCCCGCTCAGCCGGGGAGGGGGCTAGAAAAGGTGTCCTAAAAAAATGCTTGTCCCGTCAAATTGGGGGAGTAGCAACCGCGGCTGCTTAGGCACCCCATTACTCGCGGTCGACGTAACAAGAAAAATAAGATAAAAACATCATTTATGACATTTGGCGCATGGAACGTGCGTACATTAATCGATAATGACGGAAACCTTTGTCCGGAGCGTAAAACTGCTGTCGTAGCACGTGAACTTGCTCGATACAATGTAGACGTGGCAGCTTTGAGCGAAACACGCTTAGCTGACCAAGGCGAACTTGAGGAAATCGGCGGTGGTTATACATTCTTCTGGAAAGGAAGACCCCAAAGTGAACGAAGGTTAGCTGGCGTAGGGTTTGCCATCAAATCCACCATCGTAAGAAAGCTGCCAGAATGTCCACAATACATCTCGGACCGCATTATCACATTACGCCTTCACCTACCAAACGACAACTACCTGAATGTGATAATCGTATACGCACCAACAATGAGTAACGAGAACAGTGTCAAAGATCAGTTTTATGAAGAACTTTGCCAATGCCTTACCAGCATACGTTCAAGCGAACAAATACTGCTGCTAGGCGATTTCAACGCGAGGGTTGGCAGAGATTCTGAGTCGTGGCCGGGCGTGATTGGAAATAATGGTGTGGGCAATATGAATAGTAACGGACAATTACTACTCACACTCTGTGCCCAATTCGACCTCACCATCACAAACACTCTGTTTAGGCTTCGCGACAAATTCAAAACCACCTGGATGCACCCGCGTTCTAAACACTGGCACCTCCTCGATTACGCGATAACGCGACGAAGGGACATATCCCAGGTGCATATCACACGCGTTATGCGTGGCGCGCACTGCTGGACAGACCACAGGCTTTTGGTAACTAAGTTGAGACTCCGCCTTCGTGAACCACGAAGACCCTGCAGGGCTAAACCAATATCTCTCAACTTAGATCGACTGGATTGTAAAGATCTTCAAGAAAAATACCAGAAAGGCCTAACAGGTGCGCTAGATGTGTTTGATGCCCAGCAAGGTGACTTAATATCAAAATGGAAACAGATCTCATCCACCGTACTGACTGTGGCTACGGAAACCATAGGATACAAGAAACGAAACAACGAGGACTGGTTTGACCAGAATGATAGGGCCCTAACTGAAGCATTCAAACAGCATCGTGCACTCATAAAGCGTAATGAAGGAAATCATAAATCCAGTCAAGAAGTCCGAAGTAGTGGTGATTCCTTAAGGAAATTAACGAGGAAGATGAAAGATAGATGGTGGCTTGAAAAGGCAAAAAAGATACAGTGGCTTGCAGATACCCACCAACTAGGCGCTTTCTATGAAGAAATGCGTAAGTTGATTGGCGTTTCCATAAAAAACTGCACTCCGTTAAGATCCCTAGATGGTTCCCAAAAGCTCACTGCTAAGCAGGATATACTTGATCGTTGGGCAGAGCACTTTAATCACCTGCTCAATGTAGATCGATCAGCAGATCTTGAGCATATAAGGCGTATCCATCCTCTGCCGCCGAATGAGTCGCTTGCTGAACCACTAACTTTTGCTGAAGTTGTTCAAGCCATCAAAGAGCAGAAAAATAAAAAAGCAGTTGGCGTTGACAACATCGCCGGAGAACTGCTGAAATACGGAGGGGAGCAACTTCATACTTACATCTGGCAAATTTTTGATCGCATTTGGAACGAGGAAACAATACCACCTGAATTTAAAATATCCCGTATACAGACACTGTATAAAAACAAAGGAGACCGTTCCGACTGCAACTCCTACCGGGGTATATCGCTCCTCTCTGTCCCTGGGAAGATATTTGCCAGAGTTCTTCTCAACCGGCTTTTACCAGTCTCCGAAGCCATATTGCCAGAAACTCAGTTTGGGTTTCGACCTAACAGGGGCACCGGCGAAGCCATCTTTTCCATCAGGCAACTCCAGGAAAAAAGCCGAGAACAAGGCCAACCTTTGTGTATGTGCTTCGTGGACTTAGAAAAAGCTTTTGACTGCGTGCCGAGGGAAGCCCTCTGGACTTTACTGGCAAAATTAGGTTGTCCTGAGAAGTTTGTGAGAATGATTCGCCTTCTGCACGACGAGATGACCTGCTGTGTTACCTATAATGGTGATTAGTCAGAGTTCTTTCCTGTCACCTGTGGGGTCAAACAAGGTTGTGTGCTTGCGCCAACACTGTTTGCTCTCTACTTTTCTGTCGTTGTCAGTGAAGCGCTCAAACAAACTTCTGCTGGAATCAAAATACGTTTCAGAACTGATGGGGGACTTTTCAACCTGGCCAGATTAAAAGCATATACTAAAGTATCTCATGCTCTTATAACGGAGATCATGTACGCTGATGATCTGTGTTTTGTTACCAACTCTGCACAAGAGCTCCAGAACCTGATGACTAACCTTCAGGGAGTCTGTTGTCGTTTCGGTCTAAAAATCAGTGTTAAGAAAACTGAGGTAATGGCAAGCGACTCTCAAGGAGCTACAGAACCTGTCAAGGTAAACATTGGCGATACTGAGCTGAAGCAAGTGAATACCTACAAATATCTGGGCAGCACAATTACATCCAAGTGTGACCTTGATACCGAAATAAACCATCGCATTGGCGCTGCATCAGCGGCTTTCGGTAAATTACGAGCCAAGGTCTTACACACACATGATTTGAAGCTTTCGACAAAAATCTCCGTTTACAAGGCCATAGTCCTCCCAAATCTTTTATACTCGGCTGAAACATGGGTCCTCTATCGGAAACATATACGGGCGCTGGACCGATTTCATCTAAAGTGCATAAGAGACATTCTGAAAATCAAATGGTCGGATCGGATTAGAAATACCGAAGTGCTACGACGCGCGAATGTCTGCGGCATAGAAGCGTACCTGATGCGGCGACAGCTCAGATGGTGCGGTCATGTTTTACGCATGGATGATGATAGGGTGGCCAAGCGCATCTTCTTTTCTGAACTCCAGAACGGCAGACGGAAACAAGGTGGCCAGTTCTTACGCTTCAAGGATGTTCAGAAAAGACACATGAAAAGGTGCAACATTGATCCTCAGAACTGGGAGACAAAAGCCATTTGCCGCCCTGAATGGAGAGGCCTACTTAAAAATGCGATCAAAGATTTCGAAGAGCAAAGGAAATCCGCACTGGATGCGAAGCGTGATGCTCTTAAGGCTAAAACACCAGTAGCCATTCATTATAACTACGTGGACGGTATCCTAACGTGCAGCCAATGCTCGCGCACGTTTACACATAAAATAGGGTACTGCAGCCATCAAAGGGCGCATAGAAGAGCTGATCATCCTAGTTCTTCTCTCAATGATAACTGAAAGCAGTCACCATAGCCGAAATCGGCAGGGAAGTATATATATATATATATAGCAGCGGGTTAAGATGTTTAACCCACCACTGGTCGTGCGGGGTCCTTCACACCCCCGTAGATGATATGCTTTGGATAAAAGAACTGGGAACGACAGGAGTGGGTTCACTAGAAATATTAGGATGCCATCCGATGGCATAGACGACAAAGTACAGTCTGCTGAAATGTAACACAAACTCTGATACTATTGCTAGTTACAGTTATCGGCACGGATATCGAGCCATGACCTTCACCTGCGCAGAAGCGGTTTACTGCCTTATTGCCTTATGCGTACGGGTGCGCAAAGCGATCCCCACTCTTCCGCCGAGAGCCCAATATCCGTGCCGGTATCTGTAAAGGTTAAGTGCTAAAGTACATACTTACTTCTTCTGATCATAAGACCAGACAGCTTATTGTTCAAATACAAGCAATGATGCAAACAATTCTCAGAATATGCACTTAAATCTCCGATATTGAGGAAAACGTCCTAAAATCCACAAAATCGTATTGAAAATATTGTTGCCTACCAAAATAGTTTGTGGCATCTTATCCACGAATCAATAACAATAAAGTGTTAGGAAAGGATAAAAAAAGGTCAGTGTAATAAAGACAATGCACAAAATTAAACATTTTACAACCATTGGTATTAATTTAAACTGATAGGAATTGCGTGGATAATAATGTTAAATGCATCGAAACGTCAAACACGCCAGTTTGTTTACAACGCGCACTATATCGAGACGCGTTTGTTTACTCGTTTAAAATATTAACCAAAATGTCGAGCACTCCATTAAGAGTAAAATACGTTAAAATCAATGGCTTTCCATTATTGAACATTAGGTTATTTTTGTACAGTGTGGCGTTTGTTCATCAAATTGTGACTGCGGTGGTGACTTTAACCATAGACATGTCAAATGATGAAGATCCTGTGGTCAGGAATTATATGCTCGTGCGGTGGATGCTTATCACATGCTGGTTCAACGTAACTATTTTTAATATTACTTAGAAGATATTATAATATTATCTAGACATCTAGAGATGTTAGCCTCAAGGCCCCCTCGAGATACTCGGACCTGATCTGTGCATATTTATGAAATCTTAATATTTTACTCTTACCCATTTTCAAGTAAAACTTCATCATCACCAGCCTATCGCCGTTCACTGCTGGACATAGGCCTCCCCAAGTGCACGCCACTGAGATCGATTTTGATGATGATGAAGTAAAACTTACCACTCATAAATTAAAAGTTTAAGTGGCAAGATAATTTCAACTCGGGCTATAAGAGTGACATAATAGAGAGAGCATCTGTGTCTGCCAAACTGCTTGTGACTAAGATGTCCTGCACCGTTGGCTGGTCTGCTTGAATGATAACAACCGTGGCCAACCTTAGGACTGGAAGTCATGATTATTATGTAATAAATTAGAATTTAAGTTTCAATTTATTTTTTCTGGTGATTTCAGGTGGTACTGCTAGGCTACTTTCCGCTGTGCCTCTACTGTGACTGGTGTGAGAGAAAGGATGATGAGCCCCCTCACGTTCAGAAGCTAAGGATACTTCGGGAAGTTATCATGACTTCCATTCTGGTGCCGATCACGACTGTGAGTAGTCCTGCTAAACCTAGAAGTTGGCAGATGTGAACTTAAAGCATTTATTATTTAATTAACTTATAAGTATAAGTAGAAGACTCGTAGCTAAGTACTTAATGGCTGTACGGGTCTATCGATCATAAGGATAAGCAAACGCCTTGCGTAGTCGGTCAGTGGATGGGAGACCATCTTGTCATGAGTTCCTCCATCTTTCGGAAGGCACGCCTAATCGGTTGGTCCCGGTTGTCATTTATACATCTTTAGCAGTCGCTAAGGGTCACTAAACAAACTGTCTTAACAAGAGGGAGGAGGTTGAGGGGATCAGACAAGCAGTCGCTCTCAAACTTTAAGTCAACCAGACCAACCCCAATTTATTTGGGGAAGGTCTAGGCAGATGAATGATACTTGATAAGGTTAGTATCTTTGCCTAAATTGATTAGGGATCGTACCGTTATCTGTATTGATTAGAACATAGGCATATGAGTTGGCGACACAAATAAGGATAGCAATAGGCAACTCTATCTAGCCTTGTAATAAATCCAGGCAACTAAGTACAAGCCTAGTTGTTCAGACAGCTAAGTCGTTGTAATTACAAACCGGCTTTAGTGCACATTTTTAATTTTCAATCTTTAGTATTTAAAATCAAGCAATTCGTTTGAATAAACTGTGAATTAAATTGATGAATGATATTTATTTATTTATGAGTAAATAAAGTTATGTAATAGAAGAAGTAGTAGTCAGAAGCCAGTAAGTCTGACACCAGTCTAACCAAGGGGTATTGGGTTTCCCGGGTAACTGGGTTGAGGAGGTCAGATAGGCAGTCGCTGCTTGTAAAGCACTGGTACTCAGCTGAATCCGGTTAGACTGGAAGCCGACCCCAACATAGTTGGGAAAAAGGCTCGGAAGATGGATGAAATAAAGTTATGAAATCAAGAACTTTAATTTCAATGTACGCATGATTATACAACGATTCCAAAAAATGTTAACGAGTTGAGGCCGATGCACTTACATAAGTAGTCTTCCTAGCGTTTTTTCAACAATGTTGTCGAGTTTAATTATAACCAGATGCAGCTGAGTACCGGTGCTTTACAAGAAGAGACTGATTCTGACCTGCGCCTAGTTACTCGGACAACTCAATACGCCTCGGTAACGAAAGCAAAAAATAATCAAATGACATCAGACAATACACTAAAATAATCAATCTCAATTGTAATCGGTTAGGTATACACATTTACAAGAACAAAGAATACGATAATTTTTGCATAGATAATTCCGATAATATCAAAGTATCTCAAAGAGAAATGGAAGTCAATTATATTATCTACCTATAAGTGTTTGCTCACTGGAAACTTTTAGTCGGCCGACAGTTTGTTCGGGCCATCATTGTGGACATGAATGGTAGTGCGCACATTTAATAACAACGGTCAGGTATTTGGCAGGTGTCAGACCGACTAAAAACTTTTATTGAATTCACGATTTTCTTTAAAAAAATATCGGGCCAACTGTTGGCTGACTATTTAGTCTGCAGTGTCCAGGGTTCTTAATCGTTTTACCGATGTATTCTAGAGTTATTATTCAATATTCATATCGGCAATCCACCTTCAGCAAGCGTGGTGATAACATTCATTATTTCTACGAGTATGTACTTACTTTAAGGACATAGAGACATAGAGGCTTTATTTTTTTCAACGACGTCGAAAGTCGTCAAATGCCCCCCTCCCGCAGTGGTTAGCAGCGGTGAGGGAGTGTCAGACTCTTACTGACTAAAAACCGTCGTGTTCCGCCGTAGGCCTTTTATGTACCAGGGCCCGCTGTAACTCTTTCGAACAATCCCGCAGCCCCGGCAGGGCTTGGCCCTTCCGGGCCCCGCTGGGATGTATTAGAGGCCTGCGCCCTGATATATAACAATAGTGAAAGTGATAAAAAATAACCTTCCTCGATAAATAGACTGAAACATTTTTTTAATCGGCCCTGTAATTCCTGACTACCACGTTCAAGAAAACAAGCAAACTCTTTAAGAGTGCAGATCAATATCGAGAGTAATATATAAGATATTTATTATGTAATAGTATAAATACTTGTAGGTAGCTCGATTTTGTAAATAACAATTATCGCTTTTATACAAAAATGAAAACGGACATAAGTATTATGTTTACAAATAAAGTGTATTGATTCAGAACAGTTTATTTTTTGGATTGGGTTGCTTTACTGTCTCTAACTTCGAAATACTTTTAGGTCTATTGATAAGAATTATGTTTAATATCAGAATAAGGAAATGTGTACGTAATAAACACTGCCAAGCTATAAATTATCACCTTATCAAGCTACCTGACCAACCTTACTGTAGTCAAATATGACTTTGCGAATTAATTAGGTACCTACTATAAGGAGTCTTAGAAACAATACTGATAACCCAAAGCCTTATTATAATATCTAAGAAGACAAATTAAAATCTTACTTTAATTAATACCTATAATAACATGTAATTACAGGTCACGTATGTATGCTAACTCCAATTAAAACTACTTGGATATATCCTTATAAGAGCTTAAGTCAAAGAACCCGCTGGATTTATTACGAAGACCGAAAAATTACATTGTTAACTTTCATTTTCAGTTCTCCGACGTGACATTTTGGATGCTATACAGATCCTACTCCAATATAATAGCTCCAGATCGCGTCTGGGAGTACCTGCCTCCTTGGGCTCAACACTCCTTGCATACAATCTCCATGGTGGCTGTGGTCATAGACTTGATAATCACGCCTCGAAGAAGGCCTGATAGCATGAAGACTGGACTAGCTGTCATGTTTGGCTTTTCAAACGTTTACTGTCTTATGTAAGTATCTTTTGCTTGGATATTCGTTTGTAGCAGCGGCTTCACCCGACTTTTGAGAACTTCTTTGCGCAGTCGGTTGAAAAATGAAAATTAATACGTTTATTCAACACTGCCATACAAAATATAAATAAAAATTACAGTTGTTAGAAATAAGAAAAAAAAGACGAATTACAATTAAAATACAGTAATGGGAAATATGTGTCACATCACACCCCACGTGAAACGGCCCTCGCTCAGCATAATGCTGAGACCCTATACGGGACAAAAGCCTCAGCGCTGATTTTCAGCGAGAGCTGAAAAGTAGCCTTCTTCGACCAACACGAAAGTCGTCTTTGGTCCTCGTGGCCCCTCTCTAAAAGGCAGAAGAAGGCACAAAAGCTGAGGTTTTTAGTGGGTGCAAGCCCCACATAACCTCACCGTCTCCCCGGGCGGTGTGTGTATGCGTCAGGCATTTTCCTCAGCTGAAAAAAAATAAAAAAAAAAATAAAAAATAAAAATAATTACGAAAATACTAGTAGCTGTTCCTTGCGGCTCCACCTGTTTCTCGGAGAACTATTTCTCGCACCCGGATAGAAGAAGCTCATGTCTTTTCTCAGGCTCTAGAGACTGTGTATATGTAAACTTTTTTACACAGGGATGCCTTAAATACCACAGTATGTGCCTTTAGACGATTTTTTCAGTTTTTCATGTAACTAAGTCTGTTGAAAAACTGTTTATAAAAAACAAATGTACGGAACTCTCGGTAGGCGAGTATTATTTATTTATTTATTTATTAACTAGCTTCTGCCAGCGACTTCGTCCGCGTTAGAGTCGGAGTTTGTGCAAAGAGAGGAAGAAATAATAAACACCAGCCCCTCCAATTATCTAAATCTATGCGTACTTGCTGCTTCTTTAAGTAATAAAATGTAAACTATTAATAATTTGTAGGTAATTTGAACGAATATTTAAATACAAAAATAACTAATAGGTACCAACCTATTTTATAAAATAACAACAAAAGAAAGTTAAGAATAAATTATTTAAAACCTAAAAGTCGCGCAATAAGGTTGAACGCTCTGAACGTCTATTCGTATCAATCGCACCAACAGCCAAAATTGTATGAAGCTCGCGCAGCGACCGCGCCGCGAGTCGCGTCGAGCGCGGCGACCGTTGCACAAAAATGATCCTTATAGCGTGATTCAGTATTCACGCGCGGTGGCTTATTACCGTTTTTCATGTATAACTTTGGTGTTTCTTTACCGATTTAAATCATTCTTTTTTTAATGAATAGGTAATACTGTTAACTATTTTTAATTAGTATGAGTGAGAGTGTTATAAACGAAATAGTAGACAAATATAATCAGAAAGCTCCGAACTGCTAAGCTACCGAGAGTTTTACGTGTTATTGTGAGTCAACCATAAAAGATAGACATATGCTGCCACGGGATATTTTTTACATAATTTTATGGAGAATATTTCCGTCCTACATGGTTTCTGTGTAGCTGTTGCCATTAGGGTTGCACACGCGACGGAAGCTTAAAAAATGGAGTAAATTCTCCCGTTTTCCCAACATTTACCTTCACTGCTCTGCTCCTATTGATTGTAGCGTGATGAAAAGTATCCTATAACCTGCCCAGGAGTATGAAGAATATTTGTGCCAAGTTTCATTAAAATCCGTCCAGTAGTTTTTGTTTCCATAACGAACATACAGACAGACAGACAGACAAAAATTTTACTGATTGCATTTTTGGCATCAGTATCGATCACTATATAATCACCCCCTAATAGTTATTTTGGAAATATATTCAATGTACAGAATTGACCTCTCTACAGATTTATTATAAGTATAGAAGATTGCTTATTACAAGGTACATTATATATTCTCAAAGGTACAAAATGTCCAACAAAACTGTATACAACAGTTTGTCTGTTGGATCAGATTTTTTAAACTATTGACTTAGGTACATTGGTATTAACTATAGCTATGCATTTGTCCGTTTTATCTTAAGACTAGAAGAGATTATCCTTAACCATAATGCTATTATGTACAATTATTGTTTAATTTGTCAATTAAGTGCTCTAACAACGTAACAACTGGCAGTTTCTGTTCATGCACATTCATTCTATAACACTGAGTTCATGGATGTTTTTATTCTAATACAGGTAGGTATCTTGATTAAGTAAAACCGGACTTGTTTCAAGTCATAGTGTTATCATAGTAAATCACATCTGACTCTTAGGTACTTTATTAGCAGGTTTATTCTCCGTTACTAATTATATTATAAAAGCTACAATTATTCTGTGTGTTTTTCCAAAATTCTTAACCGATTTAATAGATTTTTTTTAGGTTCATATAGGGTAGGGTCTTTAGCCTGAAAAAACTGGGGTTTATAAAAAATTGCACCCACTTTTGATGCCCCCGAAATAGCCCTGAAATTATACATAGTTTTTAAATTTAAAAAATACAAGTAATAGTGTTTAATGAGTAGATATAGAAAAAAAAATTGTTACGTAATAGTATTTTCAATTATATGATTATGCCATTTCTGACTATTTATACATTCTGTTAAATTATAATTAAAAATTTTATTTTATTTCGCAGGGTCTACATATGTCTTCTGTTTGGTATCCCGGTGTACGCGTTCCTAGCGACTGCCAGTGATGTCCTATTAATAGCAGTCTTCGTGGGCTTTCACATTGTGTTGATAACCAGTTTCTATGCACAATGGCAAATTGTTGAGTACATTTGGGGGCATAAAACGACTTCATCTAGTAATAAGTTGATTAAAATTAGTTAGGAATCTGTTGGCACAGCTTGAATCTCTTGTAGAACTCGAGGTTAAACACAAAGTCGAGCTTTTTCGTGATTATACGAAAAAGATGGTCGAAAAAGATTCGTATATCCTTGGATACATATATTCCTGAAGTATAATTTATTCTACCTATGAGTATGATGGACTTACAAAAGGTTGTGATACAGATAAAGCAAGGGTTCGTTTTTCATTTTCACAAAAATCAATATTTCGACTGACTATAAATATAGAATGTGGTGCTGGTGATTTTAATGTATTTTACTATAGTTATTTATTATAATATTATGATGAAGAGTAATTGAAGAATAATAAACAACGAATACCTTAATTTATATGCCTTTTATTTGTTTACCTTGATATGCAGGACATCACCCGGCAGAAGAATCTAATCCTGAGAAGAAAAGCAGTATGAGTTCGCTTCACGCTCTTGGCTACGTAGCCGTTCTACAGCACTCACCACACTTTTTAAAAACACGAGCCTCTGTATAGTTTCCTGTGATAAGACCATTACCTATAATCCAAGTTAGATTGATGTGCAAAACGATCGTGGATGACCTAGTTTCGGCACTGAAAGCTATCGGGGTAGAGTAGAAAGCAGAAATCAAAACAAAAAGTACCAAAATTAAAAAGTTTAATGTTACAAAAAACATATTTACAAAAATTATCACCATTTATATTCTTAGTTCTACCTACATATATAATAGTTCAGTACAGCCTATAAGTTTATATATCTACGTCTAGTTACAAATAAATACCTAATTGAGCAACTAACATAGGCAAGTAAACTAACACAAAACATTTGTGTACATATGTTTCCTACAAACTGGTAGGTACGATATCATGTCATACAACAATATTACATTTATCCACTAATATTACCCTATTATGATTAGGAAAGATTTAATGGGAATCGTATGGACGTCCTACAAAAATTTTGTCAGTCGACGTCAATAGCTTCAAGCAAATTCAATTTTATGTATGCAAGAGGATAAACTGATGTTCAATTTTAATCTTATACTTTCAATTACAAAAATATATTCATTTAATAATCACCCTTTGATTGGAAGCTAATTATCATCCAAAAGCTACAAAATTATAAAGTTTTACGTCATAAAATGCTCTCATACAAAAGACCGCTCAGCCTTTAATTTAAAAAATATAAATAAAGAAGAAAAGAACAGAAATGTGTTTGCATGAAAAATAAGAAATTACGGTTAAATAACTGAAAAGAATCGAAATATTTTGGAAACTTATCACAGCTCTGTTTATTTTTGACACTATAATATTTAATATGACACAGTTTTAACTTGACCTTATGTCATATAATATTTACTGAAATTTTGTCACGAATCGACATATAGATGCGTAAGCGCACATTTTGAACGAATGATTTTCTCGCTGTATCAAACAAAATTAATTTCCTATCAAGCTTTTTGTTTAACAGTCAAACAGCCAATTTCTCTTACGACTTAAAACTACAAACTCCCAGAACTTTCCTCATCATGTCTTGACGATGTTTACCGCACGGCATCCAGTTTCCACTTGAGGAGCACGAAGGCTGCGATCCTGAGGACTACCACGAAGACGGACAGAGCGAGGACATCCCACCAGAACTGGTCGGGAGACATGGCTACCTCGTTGAGGAAGGTTCGTGGATGCCTGTGGAAGAAATAACAAAGTTAAGACTATGCAATGTTAAGGTAAGACTTAGACAATGCCTAGATAGGAAGCAAGGAAGTTTGGTAAACCACGAAACCAAGAAAAAGTTCTGAATAATGCGCCGTAATATAATTATGTGACATGATCTTAATCTCTCAGTGACTTTACAAAAAAAAAAAACATAAGTAAGACCAATTAAAGTGATTAAGAATGGAATATAGAGGAGCATATTAAAAAATTACATGTTTGTGACACTAGATAAAAATCCGTTATAATTAAAAACCATTTAGTAACCGTGGTGTGCAACATCACAATTAATTACATAATACATAAGACAACACAGAGGAATAAGCAACGACAAATACTTTTTTTTTGTTGAGAATTTATATCCTCCTGCTTCTGGGCACAGGGCTCCTCTCTTACGGAGAAAGATTGATGATTGAATCACCACGCTTTCTCACCTATAAAGTTAGCAAGGAATATATACTCACTTGTAATGGCAATACAAGGCCTCATTGCAGTCCAGGATAGGCCTATTGAGGCCGTAGATGGCACCGATGAACCCTTCCAGGCCATACCTCAGGTACGACACATAGGAACCCCAGCGGAGATAGGCTGGCAAGTCTCTGAGGGTGACTCCAAAACCAGCGAACATCATCATCGGTACTGACAGCGTTGGGCCTAAGAATGTGCCGTTCTGCAAAATAAAATAAGGGATTTGAATAAGTAAGTGTGTTGTGGAGAATTCTTCACTTATGTTTAACTTCAGTAAGCAAGGCATCCATCAAATTCAGTAAGATTTTAACTGGTCATGAATTCTTAGAAAAACTTAGGACTGAATTCTTAGAAAAACTACGAGACAGTACCTACTCAAAAACACACCACGTATTTTATTTGAACTCTTATTTACTAGGGATTTGAAAGTTTTTAACCCAATTACTCAATGAAGAAAAAAACTAATATCTTATTGACAAGTCTAAAATTGCCTTATTGCCTTGTCCAAAATTGGTTTGCCGAATCACTAAGAAACCAAGATTTTTCTTCAAAATGATGCCCTAACAAAAATAGAACAGAATACTCACAACAACACTAAACACAGCACCGATCATGAGGCCGAAGCTCTGTGCCACGAGCACGGTATACAGCGAGATGGAGAAGAACATGGAGAAGCGCACGATGTCCAGCGGCTGTGACGACATCGTGTACACTATCACGCTGAACACTGCGCAGCCTACTATCTGGAATGGGTAAGGACGTGCTATAAGTGTTTTGTGAATTTGCTTTGGCTGCACCTACTTAAAAAGTCAAGTCGAGACCATACACCAGATCTTATATGACTTGTATGGTGTGTGAATATTATCTTTTTTTTTTTAAGTGTGGAAGACAGCTTCCAGAGAACTGAAGATGACAATGATGAATGATGAGAATGACGACAGTTGAAATAATGATAATTGAGAGATAGTCTCTTTATGTTAACTTTCTCAAGCAATCTATACATAAACCTCCGACTGACGACAATTTTGGTGCAGAGACTGAGTTAAGAACATAACTAAGATGTTTATCTTTTTTGTAACTAGTAAATAATGTTAACTCACCGATACAGGTAGATCGACGATCGTTATAGACGTGTAAAATGATCCTAAGGAGTACCATCTATTGAAGTGCTCTTTGGACAATATCGACATCTCATTGGGGACTGAAAACAAAGAAACAGAACAATGTAAACAAAACGTTTTATAAGATACAATATCGCGGTCAGAAATGATCGATCATGAGCTAATGTTATCTGATACAGAATAGGTTAAGTACTTTACAAATAAACTAAGATGCAAATATTTACATTCTAAATCAGAATAGATATCATCTCACAAAACATAATTTCCCTTTAGAGTTAATAAGCAATAATAAGACAATAGACAATATATTGTGTCTCGTGTATACCTGCGCTAGAACTTACGACGGGCTCAAGGAACTAGCGAGCTCTTATTGTCTTTTCTTTCTATTCTTTATCTTAAAGAAGAAGGACATCTTTACTTACAAGGGAATTATTATTTCAAAGGCTAAACTGTCGTACTTACAAGTAAGGATAGTCAACATCATAGGAGACATCATATGGTGCATAAGTATCGCGAACAGCAGGTTGTAGTTCTCTATGACACGAGAGCCCTCGTTGCCAGCGTTGATGAACAGGCTCCCCAACATTATGCCTACCACCACGTTCACGATCAGACGCAAGTGGGTCATCGTCTGGAAACAAAATTGGAAATTGATTAGAACGTGTTTTTAGCGAAGTATAAGAGCTGGTTAGGCAGAAAACGTTGATTAATTATTATAAGTATTATAACTGTTTACTTTTGAAATTCAACGTAAAAAATCATAACAAACAGCTGTCGATGAAAACTGTCGCTCACGTTGTCTGTTAACTTAGGTCTTAGTAAAAACAGATATAGAGACAGCTTTCCTGGATCCACTTTTAATGAGTAGGTATGAGGCAAAACCTCAAATCAATAACAAGCATTTGACAGGGACAATTATGTTATTTTCAAGGCCAGAAGCACCGTGTCCTATATTCAAGAATCTAGTAATATGGACACAATTTTAGAGCTATAAAGTATGAACACGTACCGCATCCCTCTTAGCCTTCATAAAGCCTCTCTTGATCAATACTCTGAGCTGATTAGACTGGCTGGTTTCCTCATCACCTCCTGTTGGTTCCGTGTCTCTCAGCACACTCAGTGGCAGCAGCTTACGAAGACCTTCCATCGTTGGAATATTCTGGTGATCATCCAACCAGTCTAAGGCTCGCCCGTTCTCGGATTTATTGGCCATCAGGTCTATTTTGTCTTGCCCGTATTCTCCACATGATAACTCGATTACTGAGGATAAAAGAGACAAATAATTTAATACCGGATTTAATTGGTTCTGATTTTAATGCTCTACATAAGTCATCTTCGTGATTGAATTAATTCTTATGTTGTTACTCTGAAGCAGTTTAACATAGAGGAGGTTTGTTACTAATTGTTTTTATCGTTCAATTAAACTATGTACCTCGTATTCTTTTCAACCAATAAATAGGACCCATCCATTTTTTGACACAGAATTACCAGGACTACACAACACATGAACAACTTATCCAAAAACAAAAGCACACTCACTATAATCAGCAGGGTTGTGGTAAATCGGACAAGGAATTCCACCCTGCTCCAAATAAGGCACCAAGTTCTTAGTGGTGCCCTGGTACATGCACCTTCCAGCTGCCAGCACGTATACTTGGTCGAATAGTGCGAACAGTGAGGCTGATGGCTGATGGACCGTGCACACGATGGTCCGACCTTGGTGCGCTAGGCTCCGGCAAAGCTGGACCACTTGTGTGCATGAGGAGCTGTCTAGACCTCTGGGGATTGGAAAATGGTAAGAATAAATATACATATTGTGTATCTAGTTATAAATTACAAGAATGATTCTTACGAATCGAACATACAACATTACGACGTTGAATTGGCTCTTCATTATGAATGAAATAAAACTTTTTAATAAGTCTCTTTAGGATATCTGATTGTTTTAATATATTCATCTCCATACCTATTTATAGTATGGGCTCTCTAAATAATACTTTGACTTCTTTAAATAACTATAACTATTTTTGAATAGCTATTCAATTAACGGTATTCAAAGTCAATTTTGATATGATCCTCATCAATAAATATAATATTAGTTTACTTGGCAAGAAGGGTGACCCCATTCTATACGGTCACGTGTAACCTCTGTTTGTGCATATTGCTGCTATCGTTATGTACATACAGGGGTAAAAGTTCAAGTATTGAGGAAATTATAATTGTAATATTAACTATTAGCCCTAAAATAGAACGCACGTGCAATTACCATACACAAAACGAGTCTAGGGAAAATGATACTGTTAAACAAATATTTTTAAAAATGTAGAAATCTGTTACCTAACTAATGTATTTTTATGAAGATATTTGCAATTTTATCTAATTTTGACCTTCTTCTGATAATAAGTAGCTAGGGGGGGGGGGGGGGATTAAGGAGTATTTACATGATTGATTCAAATTGATATGTTATCGAGGTGCTAAATGGCTTATATGGGTCCATCGATTTTAGTAGCAATAGAGACACCAGACCCATAGCCTATACATAGAGTCGGCCGATGTTTGGCCCGATGGTTAACAGTTAAGTTTTTAGTCCGTCCAATAACAGATCGTTGCAATAAGCAGATTACCTGCATACCTACTGATTTATGAGCCTGATCAAACTAATTGCAGTTTTCTCTTATACAGACTTATGTAGCTACAAGTCTACTCACGTGGTAGGCTCATCCAGGAACATGATCAGTGGGTTGTTGATGAGCTCCAGCGCGATAGAGAGCCTCTTTCTCTGACCACCTGACAGCTGTGCGCCTCGCGTGTTCATGTGCTCATACAAACCTAAGTTTGTTAGGATATCCTCGATCTGAAAAGATAAATATTTACTTAGGCTTGATATTGCATCCTTCTCTATACTTAAAAGACAAATGAGAACGTGATTTGATTATAAATGATGAAAATGATTCTAACTCTCCCATAATGGACCTACTGGAAGAGATTTCTTAACAAATAAGCCTTGGTATTATTTGTTCTATTTTTCATCTTGCCTGTATTCTGTGTGTGTAACTCTTAAATAAATAGTGTACTTAAATAAGTGTGTACTTAAACTATTAAATAAATAAAAGTGATTATAAGTGCCAAAATTATTTTTGCTAATTGCTTACTTGTTAAATTATCTAGCTTTGAAATTGTCATTATTCTTTGACAGATTGAAGGGAATTTGTTTTTATCCGGGTTATTATTTCTTCGAAGTAATTATCGCAAGATGCTTAGGTATAAAAGCGGAAAATACGTAGTTAAATAGTTAATTCCTTTTGCAAGTGTGTAATCATTATTTGTAGTACGATGATATTGATAAAAACACTAAAAAGTAAAAAAAAAAACTAATTTTAGGTGCATCGGCCTAGAAGTCGGTGTCTAATGGATGTTACGTTAAGTTAAGTTAATTTTGCCACCGATTTTTAAGCCTATGCACCTAAAATTAGTTTTTTTTACTTTTTAGTGTTTTTGGAAGTCGGTTTAATTTTTTTGTAAAAAAGTTTTTTATTTACAGCTTTTCAGTGATACGAATAGTCGTTACTATCCATATAATTGGAAAGTTCTCATCAATACAAAGAATATAAGCCCAAATACGAGGTATTTTACATATTCAGTTGTCGAGTTCCCTCGACCTTCTCTGGTCTCCATCATCAGGTCAGCTCCAAACCTTCACTGTTGCAAAGGTCTCGTCAATACAAATAATATAAGCACAAACACGAGGTAGTTTACATATTCAGTTGTCGAGTCCCCTCGACCCTTTCTGGTCTCCATCATCAGGCCAGCTCCAAACCTTCACTGTTAAATAGTGCTTTCAAGCATACACCTGAGTGTCAAGTTTTTACTCTATGTATGCCTACAACTTTCGAAGGTTGCCCTCGATTTCTCAGGGTTTCCATCATCAGATCCTGACCTGATGACTATGGGACCAACTGGCAGCTATTCCGCGTCGAACAAAAAAAGAATCATGTAAATCGGTCTATAAATCTCGGAGTAATCGATGTACATACATAGAAAAAAAATATATACCGGCCGAATTGAGAACCTCCTCCTTTTTGGGAAGTCGGTTAATAAATGATGATATTGATATAATGGCTCTTTCCTCAAAAGGCCATTCCAGACCGCGTACATGGTGACACTCACACATAATATTATTTGATTTATAACATGTTTGGACTTTAAAAGAGACTATGACCCTTGAGTTTGTTTCGGCGTTTCTTCTCAGGGATCAGGCAGTTAGGAAATGCCGACCTCAGCGTTCTTAAAATGACGTGTAAAAGTGATGTAATGTCCAACTTGCAAAATAAACGATTTCATTTCATTTCGTTTGATACCCTAAGAGCCTTCGCAAACTAAACTGTCGGCCGATAGTTCGCCCGTTGGTTGATAGTTTATTTTGAAAGTAATCGTAACTTAATACAATCAAATTATTTGCATACAATGACGTTTTTTAGCCTATTTTACCTATTGCTAAAATTACTTATTACTTAATAGTTGTGCATTTGAAAATAATTTATCACTGATTACTTGCAATAAACACACATGCACACTATTACCGTAAAAGTTTGCAAAACATGCAATTTGCCAAAATTGGGTTACCGACCGTAGTGTCATTAACTTCTGCATTTGTATGTAATTTTGTGCACACAACATGCAACGGTATAATATATTATATTATGTGTTATTTTAACAGGTACGTTTTCAAATAATAACTTGAGAGCTATTTCTACATGGAAGCCAATTTCTCAATTTTTACCAAAACTTCAAAGTTAATGTGCGGTTAACATTGTAATGTGCATGAATTTATTTCTTGTGAAGTTATTTTTAAGTTAACATATTTTCGTAAAATATGTAACGTACAAAATAGATCTTTACTTTTTATTGTTTCTACTACAGCCAGCGGACAAATAGGTTTCAATAAATAAATGCAAGCTGTTTTACACGTCTTTTGTTTTATCTCCTTTGTCTTAATAATGCAACACATACGTAACTACTCATGAAAACATACGTACGTAGGCATGTACGTTCGTTATGTCCGAAACAAATTGTATCAAAATAAATACTCAAGTCATGTCTAAATGTGACCATTTAGTTCTACGTGAGTCAAATATTTGCATTATATGAGCACATTGTGATACCTAAGTTTGTTGTAGTTCCTATGTCAATCGGATGAAACGTTTCAAAATATTTGCAATGCAAGCCATGGTTGGTAAAATTAAAACAAAATCTGTATAATTAAGTAATATGATCAAATTAATTAAATGTTACTATTTAAATTCGTAACCTAATATCGATACCTAATTGAAAAAATAATTTAGATTCTAGATCAAATTATTTAAGTAATAAAAAAAAGATAAGATCGACAGAATACAAGACATTAAAATTGACAGTTTTATGAGTTAGTTAACGTTAACATAATTTACATGCAACATTATACATATTTAAATCTGCTCAATGTAACATCAACTTACAACTTCTCCCTTCTCGTATTTGTCTAAGTTGGTCGGCAGCTTGAGATCAGCGGCTAGTTTCATGTTCTCTCCCACGGTCAGCAAGCCTTGTAACCTGTCGTCCTGTTGGATGTAACAGGACATCCTCTTGAACCTCTCTGTAATCATTGAAAAGAAGATTTTATTTTGATTTTATTTATGCTGACTTTAGTACAGATATCTCTAATTCGTCCTCTATAGCTACCTACTTGAGGATTTGAAAAGTCAATGTTATAAACCTGTACATAGTCACGTTAAGTTACAATTTATGATTGAGAGATTGCGAGAAAGAATGTTACTTGTGAGATTATGGCAAACTGGAAGGGATGGAAGTAGAAAACGAGCTGCGACCCGACCCGACATATAAAATTCGGAAAATTCCAGGGGGATGACGATGGTGATTTAGTTATAATATCTACATTACATTTCATCAATTTTATCTACCAGTATGTTACATTCGAGACCTCCAAAATACCAGTTTGACACTAAGACCTTCCTCGCAAATTTTAAATTGATTTATAGTTATTCGATTAACTTATCGAATAATCTGTCAAAATGGATATCGCCTCTGTCATATCGATATGAAATCGTGCATTCGAGATTGACATGTAACACGATCTTGGGAATCGATTGCACTCGCTTCGCACCGATCTGTGCGATTCAAGAACTTGTCTAGGTCATGGTTACCACAGACCTTAGTAGTAGTTAAACCACTAGAACTGTGATAGGATTTAAGTACAGATATGTGGCGAGTTTCATTAACAAGAATTAATTAGTTTGCTTACGAATGGTATACAATCATTCGCTAGCAAAACGATTCGTTTCCATTCCATTTTATTCACATGTGGTAGGGGCAAATCAATTCCTAGGATTTTTTTGTAACCATAATAATTGTCCGTATACAGCATTAGTTTACGATTTGGAACCAGATCTCTTGAAGTTGCAATGAAGATGTATTGAGTTGATTTTGTAAAAGGAAAGGGAGAAAGATTTTCTAAAAATAATATTCTGCATCTGTTAATAAACCTCTCTGCATAACAAATTCTATATTAAGACCTCCAAAATCTGCAAAAAGGCCCCAGATGACCAATAATGTAGACACCATGACTCATATTATTATCAACGAAGGTAGATAATAGACACCCGTGGCAACCATCACGTGAATAAGTTATTTATCACGGATGCAACATGAATGTATAGATCTAACCCAGCATTATCTAAGTCTAGAATCCGGGTCCCTGGTTCATAGCTAATTATTTTCGCGATAACAGCTGCGTGAGCGCAATCTAATCAGTTATTGATGCAACCCGTTAATCAAGTGCATTTTGTATTTATTTGCATTATAAAGTGGTATTTTATTTAAGTATTTTTTCAGCTTGTATGCTGTCAGTAAAGTGATAGAAAAAGCTCAATAAAAACCATCATTCATCAGCGTCAAACGTTTGATATTCAGAAGTTGCGTCACCTTCTTTCACAAAAAGTAGGAGTTTCTCAAGGTAGATTTTTAATATTGAGAAGTATGAGTGTGAAATTTTTTACAGACTAAGTCCTTATGCCCGATCTAAGCAAAAATTAAATATTTATATCTTCCCTAAAAGAAGTAGATCTAAGCATAAAGAAATGACTTTGAAAGCTACTTACTCATTATCCTCCCTCTTCCATTGATGAAGACAGCACCCCCCACTCCAGTGATACGGTATCCCGACAGCACATCCAGTAGGGTGGACTTGCCCGCCCCTGAGGGTCCCATGATGGCGATGAGCTGACGAGGTCGAAGGCGGCCGTGGACGCCATGGAGAATTTGTTTGCTGCCTGCAACAATGACGATTGAAATTAGAATTATGAAGTATGAACATTCTGTTTTTGAATTATTAATTGGATTTAGAACTTCAAATGTGTATATTGCCTGTAATATTTTGGTTAGTATTTTACGGCAAGCTGAATTCGAATTCTACCTCTAGAAAATTACATAAAATATTTTTGGTGTGCATTTTATAAGTCTAATGAAATTTTAAATTAAAAAATTATGCCTTTAAAAAAATGGAATTGTGTAATTTCTTAATAAATATTTAAATTAATCTAACCGCAATTTTAAGACTGACTTGTTGACCTTGTCTTCCGGATTTATCCATGTGCCAGCATATTTTATTTGTAGTTTTATTCCAATTGGGAAAATTTTCATTAGTATAAACATGTAAAAAACCCACAATAACAGCATTCCACAATCAATAAGTGTGTAGACGGATAAAGCTTATACAAATCTAAAACCATTTGCTGGATCTAAAACCTAATTCCTGAAACTGACACAAAAAATGTGTAACTACGCAACACGGGCCAACATTCAACTGATAAGAACCTTTTCCAAAAACAATAGCCGAACTCAATTTCCTGTAATTCATCAAAATATTGACCTGCCTTCCTCAGCATACAAAAGCCACCTATTTACTCGTTATTTGACCCACATGGTCCTATACAGTTTCCGCGGTTCGTCTCAACCCTGATAACCTCTGTTGACGTCAGAGATTACGTTCTGTTGCACTTGACAAGTAAAATTGTCAGTGTGTGTAGTTTAATTAACACTCACATATCCTGTCGTGTCGTCAAGGCTGTGTGTAATCTTGAATTTGTCACTTAGAAACTGTGGTACTTTTATCGTGTAATTTTAAATTCGCGAGCTTGAGTTGGTAGTTTGTTCTAATCGTGTTGTAAATTTGCGAAGTTGAGCTGTTTCTTATGTTTTTGGAGCATTTTCTTAGATCTTGAAACTGCTTGTTTATTAGAAAATCAATTTTCAGTATATACAAATTTATTAATAGTAATAGTAATTTATTTATTCAGTATATACAAGGTAACGGATTGCTGTCTCGATCAAGCTAAAGTCAATTAGAAAATTGTAAATCTGAGTATGTATGTATATCGTTCGCTGTAAAAATAACGTAACAATTTTCAAGAATACAGTTGTTTTAAGAAATATGGACGTTTAAATTGTCCGTGTAATTGGGCCTTAATGTTAGATATATGATATCATTGATAAGCTCCTAGTTAAGCCTGAAGATTTTTATCGAAGTGTAATCAGTATAGCAACTAGATCAAACATATATTTTGACCGCTATTGATGTTATCATCACTTAAGCAATTTCATTGTATCAAAGAGCAATGTTTATAATTGCACCATCACTTACAATAATTAATCGGTTGAGTAATAATTGAAAAAAAAAACCTTTTTTACGGTTTCTTAACTACTAATAAGATAATACATTAATTATTGTCTACTAAGTTTTAGGTATAAATAAACTATTTTTTGGCTTGGATACACATTAATTTAGGTTCCTTAGATGATTTCATGGTTTTAATAAAGTGTGCCTATAATATACCCAGATAGGTAAAGTGATATAAATAATATCTTTATTACGAGGTATACTAAACGATGTAGGTGTCATTAAATAATTATGACTTATGATTGTTATGAAGAACGTAAAGCGATATTCTTACAAAGTGACTAATGACCGTGAATTATTTAATTGCTTTTAAATGTGTGTGTTGAAACTTTGCACGTTTTAATAAAGAGAATTGAAGTGACAAGACCATTTGGCGTTTCATCTGTACTAAAGCAGGATTCTTTATATTAACATCACCTTAGCATTGAAAAGGAGTGGCTATGCAATTTTGTGGTGTTGGTTTGCTGTTACATATATGTTTGTGCTATTTGTACACGATATTAGCTGTAAGTACATACATATACAATGGCAAGCTCTTTGTGGAGAAATTGCTATTTCTAAATTAGTGAACTAACCGAAATATTGAGTCCTGACCCAGAAAAGCTTTATACACGTATGTGCATTTTAAGAAGAGTGGCACATGCAAGCAACTTGTGCTTCCCCCACCTCCCCCACAACTCCCTCAACAGATTTATCGAATTCGCAGATGCATCGTCACACAAAGACACACCCGTATAAAAACAATAACAAAACAATACATGAACTCTGTGAACATGTACTGCGCAAAAAGCTCAGTAAGCTAATTGAGAAAACAAACACGTTTGTACACAAAGTGATACATGAACATGCGCGCGCGCACGATAACAGTGTTAGGAACGAGTTTAACAACTGTTTGGCTCTGATTGCAGATGACTTGCTGAAAAATTTGACATTTGGTCTCATTTTTAATAGTATAATTTTCTTGTTATTCATAAAAATACTGTATTTTTATTTATTTTAAAGGGTGTTTGTTTAAGCTTAGTCTGGTTTTGTTGACACTAATATAATTAGGTATCGATATCTAACAATACCTTCATGGAACTGACGGTAATTTTAAAACATATTGTAACACCTGTTTTAATATGCCTATTAATATTTTTAACTGTTAATCAATCTTTTATGGCTTCAGTATTCTTGTTTTTATCTCTACCTACATGCCTAGATAGATACATGTTTTACGATTCAGTCATAAAGATAGCTACCTGATATAGGTACTTTACACTAGTATGTACATACACAATCTGTGTATATGTACGTAAATGTACACAACACGTGTCGTGACAGACAGACCGACATTACGATCGGCATAGTGAGGAAAGTAAACATCTTTGTTCGAAGGTATTGTCCCACGAACTAACATTACAGCTGATTCATCGAAATGTATATGGTACAAGTATAACTCTTTCTGAGTAACTATAGCGATTTCAGGAAACTCGGACAATTCTTATTGAAACATTTTTTGAGGAAAAATGCACTTGAAATACATGATTACTGCCGGGGCTGCGGGTTGTTCGAAACAGATACCGCGGCCCTGGCACATAAAAGGCCTATGACGGAACACGACGGTTTTTAGTCAGTAAGAGTCTAACACTCCCTCACCGCTACTAACCCACAGCGGGAGGGGTCATTTGATGATTTTTGACGTCGTTAAAAAAAAAAAACATGATTAAAGAGAAACAATTACCTTTAGTCACATGTCATTGTACTCACAAAAATAATATATGCAGGTAGGTAAATATGTGTTTTATGACCATTCAAATATTTTCTTACATTTACATTTTATAGGCAGTGATATAAATATTATTGAAGTTTGGATTAATTAGGTATGTCATGCAGCTAACCACATCCCACTGTGAAGAAGCATCGGTTTTGCTTGATAGAGGGTAATCCCTCCTTCAATATAGGAAAAGCCACTCTCCAACAGTGAACGTTTTGTGCTGTGACAACACATGTCTATTACCTCTTAAAATCCATTCATCCGTTGCAATTTCTTACACCTTCAATAAAATAATACATACAAACGCATAAAACGGAAGCTAAATAATCATATTTTTTTAAGAAATTTCGTTAACAAAGGCGTAAAATTTCGCAAGTCGCGTTACGTCAGAGGTCAGTTCGTCGATTGAGATACAACGACCTATATCCGCAGGTATCAGCTGTGAGTGACGTCACGAGGTTGCTGACACCGACACGATAATGTTCGGCCGATGCCAAATACTGACGAACGAGCTCTTTGTGTACAATGTAGTTTTAATATTCGGCTTAGTTTAGACTCCAGATATAATACAAATTACAAACTGTACCTATCAAATCGTTGTCAGCTGATCTTTTGTAATTTAGCATGTTATTTGTGGAGATAAATAAAATAAATTTATAATAAGTATGCACGTTCCATCTTGGGGAAAATATCGCTTGTACTCAACCAAGTTTAATGAGCCTTTTTGTTAATAAGTTGCAAAAATGTTTATTTTTTAGACGTGCTCGGTACCTACTGTAATTCTGGTTTGTTAACTTAAGTCTTGTTTCTTGTGAGAAACTTGCTTACAAAGGTTTAATAAAAAATTCAGCGTGGCAATGACTTTTGTCAATGAGTTTTATAAAAAATTGTTGCAAATATAGGTATGCAAAGTAGTTCTAAAAGTTAGCTTTATTACGTAAACTAGCTTCTGCCCGCGACTTCGTACGCGGATCCTGTCCCTTATGCCAGCGACTACGGAGTCAGCAAAATCAAAGATCTGAATAGTCGCAATAGACGTGAACATAGGGATAAAAGTAGTGATTCTAATTAGTCCGCATTTAAGTTGTGTGTGGCAAAAATATTACGTAAATAATCATTAAATAGATGACAAAGTCGTGGTGACTTAGTGGAATTCGTGGTGGTTTAGTGGGTAGAGAACCAATCTCTACCCACTAAACTTAAGTAAGAGCGTGCGTCTTTGATTCCAGGTCTGGTAAGTGCCTGCCAATGCAACTTTTCTAAGTTCGTATGTACTTTCTACGTATATTTTGGATACCAATGACCGTTATTTGGAGGGGATGTTAAACTGTAGGTTCCGGCTGTCATTGAACATTCTTGGCAGTCGTTATGGGTAGTCAGAAGCCAGTAAGTCTTACCAAGGGGTGTTGGTTTGAGCGGGTAATCGGGTTGTGGAGGTCAGATAAGCAGTCGCTCCTTGTAAAATACTGGTACTCAGTTGCATCGTGACTGGAAGTCGACCCTTACATAATTGGGACAAAGGCTCTTGAGATAATAACGACAATAATAATGAGATATAGGCACCGCAGGACATCTGAGGCTGATGACGGGGAGTAGCGACCCCGCGGGGCTATATATACTGAGTTCTCCAGGGAGTGTATACTGTCCCCCATCTCCGGCCGGTCGGAGTGAACCATGACGGGGGTAGATCTCACGCCTCTGGCTTGGCTTGGCCGTCCAGAGTGGAGCCGTCGCTAGAGCAGGATTAGTAGCCTTGCTCGGAGGGTAGGTGCCTCATGGTAAGCACAGGGAGCGCGTAATCTACGTTTAAAGTCCGCCGAGGTATCCTCACCCTTCAGCCGCTCATATCCCTGTTGCCCTCTTGTTGCTATTCAGTGACTGGTTCCCGGGGGCCCAGTAAGTGAGGTGGCGAGTCTCCACCTGCCGTTTTTACATGTACCTAATACATTGTCATCCACTAACATCCCATCACAATAGCCCAAGTAGTTTTCCTCAATAGTTAGCACAGAACCGGGGATTGTCTTTTTTTTTAACGACGTCCACCGAGGATTGTCCTTGGATTCATTTCTATAGTGTATAAAGGGATAATCGTCGGTTAAATTTGTACTAAGCAGTGACTTAACACGAAATTCAAGCGTTGTTGATCTTCGTTATTATTTGTTTGTGTGAGAGAGAAAAGAAAAATGCGTCAATAGAGAGTGCTTATCAGATTGAACAACTTTTGCTAAAACGTCATACCTCTATATGCTATAGTCTAGCTGGGCCCCTGGAGTTCCACATCAGATGTTTTAGATCTTCAATTTGTATAAGTCAATAGAAAGTGCTTATCAAATTGAACAACTTTTGCTAAAACGTCATACCTGTATATGGTACAGAGAAGCTGGGCTCTTGGGGTTCCACATCAGGTGTTCCAGATCTTAAAATTTATTATCTCAGCTTAAAATGCTCATCAAATGAAACAATTTTTGCCACGGCACCATATTTGTATCCCTTATAGTTTTATTGGTCTGTTGGAGTTCTGCATCAGGTCTTCAAGTTTCGAAGATAAATTATAGCCTATATGTTGACCAGGCTTAATACTGATACAACAAAGAAAAAATCATTGAAATCCGTTCAGTAGTTCGGAAGATTAGCGTGTACAAACAAACAGACATACAGACATACAGACATACAGACAATTTTTTTTTTTTGGATTTGTGCTCCATTACTGTTTCTAAACCCCACCCAATTATTATTTTTTTAATATATTCAATGTACAGACACAGTTTTTTTACAGATTTATTATATGTATTGATAAGTAAAACACGATTGTTCACGAAGGTGTATTTGGCATAACACGAGGAAATGCAAATGTTATCAGTTATCTGCCCGACCTTTCTCATCCGGGATGCTCGTTTCCCGATAGTTTCAAAGTCAGACAGCTGAGCAGACATGTAATACACACATGAAGCTTTAGAATCGTAATGAAGGAAAATTTTCAAAAGAAAACAACTGAAAATTGAAGAAATGTCGAAGATCTGTGATAGAAGTTTGCAAAATATAAATCATGAAATATAAATATTAAAAATCTTTTTAAAAAAAGGTGTAAAGTTATGTATATTTTATTCATTCATTCGTTTATAAAAATACTGATTAGCTATACCTATCACAACTAGTTATTGGATTACTAAGCATTGTTGTCATTTGCGTCAATATTTTTTCATAAATAACGTTTGTAAGATTTAATTTTAATTGACTTACGTATATCAGCGTTTATAGATCCGGTTCATACTCATATTGGATTTTGTTAAATTATGAAACTGTAGATATATAGCTAACTAGCTTTCGCCCGCGGTTTCACCTGCGTCCCGTAGCCGGATGGTGACAAAAACTATCCTTAAACCTTCTCCCGGGTATAAGTTACCTCCCCTCTAATTTTCAGCCAAATCGGTCAAGCCGTTTTCATGTTATGTCGTGACAACAGAAAGCGGGTTTCATTTTTATTTATATAGATTACATACACAGTATTATAATGGTGGTATTGATATTTGACAGTCATAGAATTTCATTTATATGAGATAGTTCACGATTCCAAATACCTACCTGTAAGATTATTGCTATCCACGCAGGAAAAATGATTAAAACATTGTTACAATTTCTAACGAAAGACTTATAGGTACTTAAATCTTTCTTAAGTAAGATCATCTTTTCAGGAGGCGTATCTATAGATCCGTGTAGGTGTAACGATTATTCTTTATTGCATAGAACCGACGTATTTCTAAACTGTAGAAAAACAATTTCTGACGTCTACAAACCGGCTCTCAATTACTAGGCTCGGATTAAATAAAGGATTTCGTCATTAGTCAATACTATAGATAGTATATAGATTTATTATACTTTATACCTATTTCCAAAGACAGCTACTATGTAGGCTAGATAAGAGATTTTCAGTTAATTTGTAATGAACAGCTGTGAACAATAGTTCGATAATAATGTGGGTCGGTTGCAACACTGCCTGGCCTCGCTTCTAAGGCTTGGGAATATGATAACAGTGTTATTTTTGCGTGTTACAAATGTCCATCAATGAGCCACTAACAAATATGTTTTAAATGGATTTTCAGTTAAGGAAAAGAATAAATCCTGCTTTATGTTAAAGAAAGAAACTTTTAAGGATAAGGTTTTGTGGCGTTGCTGATTAACCTTTTTACAGAGGCAAGGTACTAGCCACAAATGTGAAAATAAGAAAAAAAACATGAAACATGAAAATCGATATGTTCATTGTTGCTAACTTGTAACACAATTAGTAATACATTTAATTGTAGTAGTGAATATGCTGGTACAGTTATCTAATCAATTCAGCCTTTGAAACGTTTAGTCATAATTTAATTCAGAACTTACTCAGTTCCTATCTCGACCACTAAATGTGTGCTCAGATAATACCATTTGACAGTGTGGTTTTGCTACTTTTTAGCCGACTGCTGGAAGGACGGTAATAATGGCTATCTTAGAAATTGATCACTAAAATTAATATTACTGGTCTCATAAATAAAAACGTAAGGAGTGGCGGTGATGCAAAATCATTGCGTGCTAAAGTCTAGACACACGGCAGTGTATCCGCCAAGTTCGAGCAAAAAAAGCGACACACCGGCCGTGGGTTATATTACACGAACCATTTCGGGCCAAATTCGACCCCCCTGTAACTCAAAATCTATTTTATTTATGCATATCAAATTTCTAGTATCTGTTGAGACCCCCTCACTTATCTAAAATACAAAATTTCATTAATATACCTATTGTAGGTCTTGAGATATTGACGTCAGAAAATAGCTATTTTTACTATATTAATTCAAGCATACATAGTATATGTAGTTTTTAATACATTATTATTTTTTATTAGATAAAAGTTCTAGTAGTATTAATACTGGTTTCTAAACCTACTTATGAACAATTTTATTTATATCATATTGTTTGTTTTAACAGCACTGTGTAAACACCAACAATCGATGGGTTCAATCATTGACGCACGCGCATAAAGGGTCAAAATACACAGATAAGCCAATCCGTCTTAGAGACAACCTTTAAGGGCAAGGCTGATGACGAAATCGAATGTGCGAGCAATTTGTCACAGTCCTATGATTTCATTATATCCTACTCATTTTATAAACAGGAAATATTTGATTGTTTGTTTTTTGTCACAACTCAAACAAAACTCGGTCGTGGTGGCCGCGTGGGTAAAGAACCAACATCTCGAGTATGAGAGTGTGGGTTCGATTCCAGATCAGGCAAGTACCAATGCAACTTTTCTAAGTTTGTATGTACTTTCTAAGTATATCTTGGACATCAATGGCTGATAAAAGAAGGTGAAGGAAAACATCTTGAGGAAGCTTGGACTATACTTAAAGTCTGAAATCACCAACCCGCATTGAGCAAGCGTGGTAGTTAATGCTCAATGCCCAGCAGTGGGACGATAAAAAGGCTGTAACATAACTACACACAACAAACAAAACTACAGCTATTTGAACTTTTAAAAGTTACACTATCTCCTGATTACATAAGATGATAGGCTGCATTTTATCCGGGTACGGGAAGAAGTTCCCCATGTACGCGGGCGAAACTGCATGAAACATCTAGTCAACATTATAAAAGTGTTAATTACTGCGGTTTGAATAGTACTTTGATTCTGTATGTTTGTGTTCAAAGTCCAAGTTGACCGCAAGTGTAAAGTTCAGAGCGGATGAAACCGCGGATGTGTGGCAATCTGACCGTCAATGTGTACCGCGATTGTATTTGTAGCCACTCTGGATTATCACAATTGTAACATCCTGTAGCATCTGTTAATAATGTTATAGATAAATTAATTGAGAATCATCACAGTTTTGCAAAAGAAGACAAGAGATAATTGATGTTTTTTTTTTGTAAAAGTGCAACTTATACAAGTTGCTCTCAACTGGTTTCGATTTTCCTTTTAGTTTTTTTTTTGTAATATATTACAAAATAATTATAATATTTAAGCTCATTGTGATGAAAATCAGTAAATAGTGTTGGGTCAAACATAAGTTTTTGCTCCGGTTAGATAACTATCAGAATTCAGAACTAGGAATCATCAAAGCCCTAATATTTTACTCTACGTGCAAACCTGTCTGGTAAATGAAAGTTTGCGGTAGAACTAGCCTAGAAAGCTAGAATTGTTTAAGTGGTAAAACTTCCTTATTTTCTAAGGCCAACTCTGTACCCGGGCACATTTCTCAAAATGATTTAATTGCTACGTAATTATAATTAATTTATAATTTATGAAGGCAATTACATTATCTTAATTGAGCTGTAAATTTTTATTATCTTTCCCATTAATCAAGTTATCCAAAAGATTTCTCCAAAATGTTGTTTAAAAACGGTATTTATCAAAACGACATTTTATCCGCAATTCCGCAAAAGTTAGGCACTCATTTCATGTCATGTCAAAATTCTGAATTTTGAAGCTTACTTCAGCTGTTTTAGGTCACATTTAACTGCATAATAGCACTGCACTTAAGTGTACGTATTAAGTATGATGCAATAAACATATACTCTGGTAAATAAATAAATATAACTTAGTGCTAAACATTCACATAATCTCTTACCGAAGGCCGACGACGCGGCTAACCCGCAGCAATATACTCGTTTGAGTCAAACAACTTACTAGTAAGTAAGTATGTACAGCAATATCGGTAGTTACTTCACTTGATCTTTACATAACCTGAACTTAAGAACAACCTTGTATGGTAAGTATGCAGGCAAGCAGTACTGTTGGACCGGGTTATGACACGTTAAAGTGGTCCAAATTCCAGAGTATAGATGATGCTACTATTTGTTGCATGGCTCTAATTGTCACAAGACCACATAATATGATAATATGAACATAAATATGACCACGGACGATCTGACATACTCAGCAAAATTACCGGGGCAACACTACCTATATCACTTTTTTAAGACCGGTTGTCAGACTTTCTGGTTTTTCCCGGTGGCCAGAAACTACCTAAGTACAACACATGCACGGAACGACTGCGCCAGGCGTAGGACTTCTGAGCGATCCAATCCACCCGTGTGGCGGTAACTTAGCCACGAATTCCTTATACATATGTATACGGAACCTTAAACCGTAATTGAACATAACTTTACAATAAAGGCTTCTTTATCGTACTTTTTACGACAATACACTTCACGGAAGAGTCTTCTTTAGATAAATTTTATTCAACAATAAACAATTAAATAAATGTCGTCGTAGAATACTCCAATATTATTTATTAGTTAAGTAGTATATTTATATTGTGGGTCTTCGGTGCTTGAAATAATGGACTAAATACAATAATGATTACAAAATATAAATATTTTTAGATATATAAGATAGGTATTATAGAATATTGATATTTATTTTGGTCACAGATCAAGGCTGCTGGACTTCGGTCGTGTTTTTTTATTGATCATGTTCGAGGAATAACCACATACGTAGCTAGCTGCGGAACTGGTTCGCAATCCAATGGGCAATGGCGGAGAATGCTGACATGCGCAAATTAATTACCTATACCTAGGATCAGGAAACTCACCAAAAATACAATAAAGAGGATATTATTCGAAACAAAATGTTTTAAGAAATGAACCATAAAATATTAATTTCAGCTAATCCTCCGACCCTTTTTCCCAACTATGTTAGGGTCGGCTTCCAGTCTAACCGGATGCGGATGATTTAAAATCCAACCCAATGTGGTTGATTTTCCCAAATAATTTAACTGTAGATTTTTGCGTGACGTGGAAAGACCTATAAAAAATACGCAGGTAGGTAAGTATTTGCCGAGTAAAATTGCAATCACGTGCATAGCGAGAAACATCTTGTAAATATTCCAGTTTACCTTGAAGTGAGGTTTATGCGGTTGGGATTTAGCTGACTATTTATTGACAATATGTAAATAATATCATTAGCATAAATATATCATGATTTTTCTTACAACTTCTGTGCATTAAGATAACCTCTCCAATATTTATCCAATTTCCTACTCATGATTTATCGATGATGACTTCTATAAATAATATAATATAAATATTGTTTATATAATTATTTATAATAAGCTTGTCTAGACGACCGTAGTTAAATTGCATTGCGGAAAAGGATTCGTACTTTTTGTTCGAGCTTTTTGTCCGCACGTAATTTAGTTCGCGTGTGAAGCAGCATTCTTGCAAATAAATAAATACAGTTTATTTACATAAATAGGGCTTCCTCTACCACAATCACAATATCTTGGAATTAAAACAATATCAAATCGTTTATTTTGAGTTATAATTTATTAGTTTTAAGTTATTTATATAAAATATGTATTAGTGTATGATTTAATGTTATAATATTTATGTATTGTATTTTCTATGAGCCTGAGATGATAGATACAAATAAATAAATTAGAGACTAAGGTTTTCCCAGAGCACCCAAATGGTTAAGAACATTATTACGTCGATAAAAACCAATATAACCAATGTAAACCTACTGATTGCTGGGTACACATAAATGTGTGTGAAAGGTACATAGGCATGTGACCGTATGTGTGATGATGGAGCAATGCACCATGTATTGACTTGGTGTATACTTGTAAACATTGCGAAGCTATTGTGGCAAAGTGTGAAAGTTGACAAAGAACTGAGGTTTTTCTGTATACAGGCCACCCATATAAAATTTTTGCATCTGCCTACCTACATAGATTTTTGTCATTACTATGAACACTTCAATAGTTTTAACTTTATGGCTAGGCTAGCTATAAATGCTAGACTTGTATCGTAAAAAACATTTATGAATGAACGTCAATCAAAAACAAAAAAAAGAACAAGTTTTCTATCTACGTCTACACATGAACCATAAACATTAAAATATAACCAGACGCAACCTTTATTGACGTCATGAGTTGGTGATGCAAAAACTCATCACGTGTGATTCTCTCCATCATAATTACTTAACACTTCGACTTTCTCCTTCGTGCTTCGACTCTTAACCTCCACAGACAATTATATCACATATCAGACTCATCCTTAGCATGTAGAGTGCATGTCAATCTTTATAACTAGGGTGATATCAGATATCACTAATCACCTTGTGTGAAGAACTAGTACTAGAACGCGGGAAGTTCTATGAAAGACGCATAGATAAATTAAAAGTATAAGCGCTCATGTGTTACTGGTACACATCAATTTGTGATTCAATAGGATCTCTGTCACGTCACTTCATTCATTCAAATATTGAGATGTCGAGATTGGTAATAAAAATGTTATAAAAGCACTAACCAGTTGCATACTTAGAAGCTTGCGAAATTTAACACATCATAAAACACTTAGTAGTAGCCATAATTAATATTTGGAATCTCATTAGCATAGACAAATCATAAATGACTATATAGAATGCGCTTCTCGCTAAACTGTATTTGGTCCAATGACTTTTCATAGCAACAAAGACTGATATATTATGTAAAACAGTTCGTCTCATGTAATAAGGAAGAAACATAAGCTACAAATTCCTTTGAAACTGCCATCTGGACAAAAACTTGAGGTCAAATACATAACAGCTTGTTACCGAGTCCGTGATATGAATACTAATTAAATAACAAAGATTGGTAACGTTTGTTTCCTTTATAAATCACAATATATATCTACATTGATAATGTCTCTTATTGACTGGAAAATCTAGTTTCGAGATAATGCAGTGGAAATTTATCTAAACGTGACACGAATCCGTTTAACCTTAAGGTATAATTGCGTTTATCAATGGATTGATGTGTTTGTCTGAGAAGCAGATTTATAAATAAACTGATTATATTTTAAAACAATATTATCAGTGTCAGGAACAAAATATGTATCTTAGGAAAGGGAACGGAAATTAAACATGTGCGATATTCTTTTATTTAAACCGTATTTTTTCTTTTTAGACAAAAGACCTTCCGCCCGGGAAGAAAACCTTTTCTCACACACTGGTGAATCACGAACAGCCTTGTAAATTAAAGATTGACGTTTCAGGAATTTAGAGGTATAAAGAGTATTTTACTATATAGGAATTAGTACATTATACTAGGAATTATTCAAAGACTTCATTGAACGAGTTCAGTCATTCATATCACAAATGTAGACTTACGATTTTCCGTTCAACAGCTATATCGAATTAATTATCTCCTCTATATTGTTGTAGATTTCATGGGAGAAATCGATTTGGTAAAAAACACCTGGGAGACGAAAATATTAGAACATTGTTCAACTTGAGTGCTGCTGTGTCCAAAGTCAAAATTGTCTTAATAATACCTTTTGATGGGAAATCATCCGCTGTAGGATAGCAGCGTGAGGGGGGAGATTCAGACTCTTACTGACTAAAACCCATCATGTTCCTTCTTAAGCCTTTTATGTACCAGGGTCGCAGCAACTCTTTCGTATAATCCCGCAGCCCATGTTAGCCGACCTTCGGTAGAAGAGTGCAACATAAGAAGAAGAATAAAATTTTTAAACGAAAACAGCTGTGATACAAAGCATCCCAGCCTTACAGATGGTATATACTTAATGTGTATTTAATTGCGTGACTAATGTAGTTTGCACCGTGCAAAGTCCATGTTATGTTAGATGCCGTGGAAACAAAGACACGCTTATCTGTCAGTTAACGTTCATGTGTAAAGTTTAGCAACACTAACCGTGAATCATTCGTTCAGTACAGAATACCATACTCCTGACTGAATACTATTGTTACTCAGTTTTGTGTACTTTAGAGTTTGTAAAGGGAGCTCGTGGCTAAGTCAAAGGTGTAACCATTATAAAGTTAATCGCTGCTTGCCGCGATCGGTCCGTCAATGGTAAATCATCAATTCAGAAAGAAGGCAAGTCAGAAAGACTGTACTGTCACAGAGGTATCGGAAAGCCCACGTGACTAAGTTGAACCAAATTAAATAAAGAATCGTAGATTAATTAATTCGTTTTAACAATGGATAGCTAATGTAATTGATATCTATCGAACAAAATACCCAAGTACGAAAATATCACTAAGGCGGGGTTTAAGTTAGGTCTTCAAGCAACTAATGGAAACCTTTTCATAGCACGCATTTTTATATTTTATCTTGTATTCGGATTCTGGGAGTAAACAGATTGTCAATAAAACTTTTTGGTACAAACTAGTATTTACGTTTTAGTCTTACAGATAAGAAGATATAGGTATACTAGCTGGTGCCCGCGACTTCGTCTGCGCAGGTTTAGTATTTCGAACAATATGTTTACAAATTGTAGCCTATGTGTTATTCTGATGTATAAGCTATATTATTGTAAAGTTTCATTAAAATCCATTCAGTAGTTTTTGCGTGAAAGAGTAACAAACATCCATACATCCATACATACAAACTTTCGCGTTTATAATATTAGTAGGATAATAACAAAAATATTATTACTCTAAGTAAACATTCAGTTTTTTTTACATAAAACTGTGTCAGATACAAATAATAATAAACAGATATGCTATGTACTTACTTTAAGAATATCATTCCACGTAGAAAATATTTTACGTTTTTTTTAAATCACCTATTGATAAAGTTACTTCTTCATCCAAATTAAATGATTCCGTGAAATATGCCCATATATTAATTACACGATGAAACCGTTAATTTTATTACTAACAGAGAATGTAATTATATTTTTAAAGCATTGTCTTTGGTTTATAAAACTTACTTTACCTGACAAATAATTTAAATAATTATACTCATAAGCAATTATAAAAAATGCATTTTTGTGATTTAAGTAGGCAATTACAGCGACTTCTTTATACTTCCAACTCAAGTTTTTCTTTCAAAATATTTATTATTTCTTTAAAATATACAGGGTTACTGGTAAGTAGACCGCATCCTTTCAGGAGGTGATAGTATAGGTCAATACGGACAAATTTGACCATGGGATACACTGGGCAAAAGTTAACCTATATGTTTGTTCCTATATTTACATTTATAGTTTCTTCCCATGGTCAATTAACTAATGAGTTTTGTCTCGTTAATTATTTCCTAGACACGGGCGGGTTATGAAAACAATTTCTATTGCTGCGATAAAGTGGAACCGACGCCTTCCTTATCACAAACGGTTCTTAGTTCAATAATAACAACCGCAAAACTACATAATTAGTTATTTGCTAGAGGGATATAAATTCTTGCTTTACATAAGAATTCAATATCTTTGCCTTTTATAGGTATTTGCATTGAAAACCATGTGCTTCAAATAGGACTTGGATTTTTGTAACGTTAAGATTAAAGCAAGAATGAAGCCTGTTATATTCTTAATGTAGTTTGCACACATAAAGTCCAAGTTAAATATTTTTATTTCTAACAGGGCCTCGCAGACTTTTATGAAACGTCACACTAGTTGCACATTCTCAACATTTGGTAGGAAAATTCTAAGTTAAATTGCCATCATTTATCTCACTGCATACGCTCTCAATAACATAGAATATGTATGTGTTCAATTCCTTTTTACCCTACCATCGCAACCCGATCGAAAGTCATATCCCCATGAGTCAAACTCAAAATTGTCCACTTCCTACTATTTTGGAGGGGACTACATAAAAACTGGACAAGTCAATTGGGTTGAACGACCTGCACCGATCGAACATCTGTATAAGCAATTGTTGGCTGACGGTGAGTGTTCTTATCAAAACTTGAGTGTATCTAGATAATGTACCGCTTATCGCATATCCGGGAATAGTAGAGGGCGTGAAGATATAAGTCATTTTGCTATCAATTAGCAATGATTGAACTTCGGACGCACGTTTGCAATGTCCTTGATCTATATTTTCTGCTTCATTTGTAATGGAATAGACACAAGAAAATGTACTCAATTTATAATTAATAGACACATAAAGTATTGTAATTGATAATTATATTTCCTATTAGGTGGTTTAATAGGTTGTTCTTGTATAAAACCCATTGGAACTTGCAATACTTATTCTGATTCTCAATGTTTGATATATTGCAGATAAGACTTTGTTACACCAAAAAATCGGAGGTGTAAATCAGATAATCACGTAGGTGTATATATCTACATATAATAGGGTAGTGTCCAGGGTCGAAATAATGAAATAATATTTAGTCCGCTTTTTAGATAATCAAAAAATATTGGATACGTATTTTTTCTTTTTTTAATTAAACATAAAATGACAAAGATAATACACTTCAAAAATTAGGAGTGGGGGCCTTTTACGTCACAGTGTCCTGAAAATTGTAGCAACTTGTGACGTCACACTCAACTTTAACACGCTATATCTTAACAAGTTCTGATCCAATTTAAAAAAGAAAAAATACGTATCGCTTAATTTTGGACAATCTACAAGACGGACTAATTATTATTTTTTAGGAAACTAGACTATTATGGTGTAATACACATTTTCCTTCACCTGGAAGATAAGAAAAAACCTTGCAATTTTGATAACATACCACTGAAATCAAGCAAAGGTTACAACATTAAGTTATTTATGATTTCAATATCTTTTGTTAAGCCCGTTGTAACCGTGTCTCGATAAATTTGATAATTTGTTTAATCCATGGATAAGAATAGATTAAATATTCGAAAGTACGCAATCGCTTGCATATGAGTTTTCATTTATTTTATTTTTTTGTGCTGCTTGTTAACAAATCGGTCATAATATTATATTGTATTTACATTCGTAAAGCTATCGAAATAGACGAAGAGTCGCAAATAGGCTTTACTCTCTTGGCATTATAAGCGCTGAAATGTCAACGCTTTCCCTACTATGCAGACGTTGCAGCGTTGCTGTTTCTAGTAGTAAAGTCTACAATATACTTGCCTATTTTCATTGCCTTGTCAGCTTGCCTATTTTTGATTGTGATATTTGAAACTGTGTGGAGGTTCTGTAATTCGTTTCTAATTTAGTAATTTTACTATTAGTGAAATTTTACAGTTAAAATAGATCAAATATCTTTTGCTAGGATCATCGATGTTAAGTCAAAATAACGATGATGCCATATTTGGAAGTCCAAAAGCTAGTTAAAGCTAATTCGATATTTATCTGAAAACCATGATTATACAACTACATTTACTAGTTTATCCTACGATTTCTTCCGCTTTAGGTCAAAAGTCAGGCCCTGACGCAAATTACTATAAGCTATAAATAGATTTATTTTAATCTACACAGTCATACGGTGATGGATTCTTGTGAGACTACAAAAAATAAGCAAAAGGACTTCAGAAGATATTATATAAGTGGTAAATAATGACGCATTTACGCAATGTTAAGTGATTAACTAAATTAAGTAGTTAACGCCGATCGTCTCTTTGGAGTATAAGATGAAAAGAGTATTGAAGTGATTAACATTATTAATCGTCATTTAAATAGGTACTTAAATGCAAAACTATTTTAGTTTAGTATTTCACTACCTGGTTTGCCAACTGCTCTCTTGAATTCTAGCATTAGAGTTGTATCGTAAAAAAGAGTAGGTCCTAAGTAAGTGATAAATTCTACCTATCATTACAAAAAATGTGATCAACCCCGGACAATAAATACTAGAGCAAATTACAAAAATGTGGCTCCGCGTTGTTTTACCGGTTTTTAGTAAAATTCCACACGACAAACCGTTAAAATGAAAGTCAAGATGAAGTTTAATCATTGGTTTTTTTCGTTGACAACCCGTGACCCATAAAAATCTACATTGTACACAAGAACTTGATCACACCATATTTGGTTCTTATCATTGAAAAAGTTCTTATAAAATTACTTGAAAATTTGTAATAATACAGGCTAAAAATACACCAGGAACAATGTATAAAGTTATTAATAGCCCATGATGCAGTTTTGGTGCAAAAAGTGAACTTGACTTATATATAAGTCGCTGTTATGATGGAGCAATCGAGTCAAGGCGATTGCAATTATTAGGTACGCCTCAATTGATATTGTTATCGATCGTTCAATCGTTGCAAGAAGCACTTTATGAACCAATAAGCGCTGGTGAATTGAGGTGAAATAACTTTTGACCTTTGAATTGATTTAGCGAATAATTTGAATAAGCTGTATTAGCTTCTGAGACATTATATTAAAAAATAATACAGAGTATACATTGAAAGATATAAAATATATTAAAGTTCTTTATCGATTTCGAGTTCTTCGCAAATCAATGAAGAGTATCGATAACAGTAAACATTTCGCAGTTCACGCCACTAATTAAGCGTCAAGGAAATTGGGCCGTTAATTTGTAATTAGCATAATTTTAACTTAACGTTTCTTACATGCACAAGAGCCATAAAACTGTATTCGAAGGGCATGGTTAATGAGAAAAATAAACAATCACTGAAACCTTTAAAACGTTTTTACTACCTGTTTGTTTTTCATTGCGATTTTGTGATTTGAAGTACTAAAGAAAATATACATTTTGTTTATCTTCTGTGAAAACAAAAAATAAAATGCTCATTCAGTTTGGGGAATCCATAGACATTACAAAAGTCACTTTGTCTGTCTCTTACGCTGTAGTGGTAAAACCCATTCTGAAATCTGAGGGATGCCACTTGCGGAAAGACGGGATGATTTTAATGCTAGTCTGTGAAATGATCTTTTGCTATGCTATAATCCTTCCTCTTTTTGTGGAGTCTGTTAATTATGACTGGGTGTCCTCAGCTATAATTCTGTACCTATCGCTTTCAAACTAACGATGATGGCAATAACATTTTGTGATCATCATGGAAGCGGAAGTTACTTTGTTTACCTAAAAGTTTACATTTTCTACATAAATACATTCAGGTTACTATATTACGAGCCAGAGCATCTTAACTTCTTGTATGTGGCTATATTAAACAATAGAAAATCAGTTGTGTCTCGTGTATATCTGCGCTTCTGCATACAACGGGTTAATATGAGGTAGGGATGGTTTCAAATGCAAATAAATCGAACATTGCAAAAGGAGAGGCTACTTTTTTCTATCCAACCACAGTGCGGTAGATTCGTGCTTCCCTGGGTACACGAACATATTCGCGAACAAATCTAGGATTGTCATAAAGTTTCATTATAACCGCATCCTGGGCATGCAAGACTTATTTCCGACTTGCAATGAACAGTCCACTGATTGCCACATCGGTAGATAATCCACTAGGTACTAATTACACGTCTTTCACAATGATAACACGGCTACGTTGTTGAAAGGAAATTAGTTCTGACTTGGCATAATTAATTTGATATTGATAGCCTTGCATCTGCATAGTTATTTTATTTGGGTCACTTTATAATTCGTTGACTATCTTTTATTGTAAACACAGACAACCGCTTTTGTGGTGTTTTAATCAGGAAATTTCAGGCTTTTAGCTTAAAAAAATCTTCTCTCAGAGTAATTGTTAAATGCTGTTTAAATCCTAAGCGAAGACTGTGATAATGAATGTCCTTTTAATAGTACAACTTGGTTATCTCATATATGACGTCAAGTACAACATCCAAAAGTAAAAAGTCGTTCGCAGTAACCTTCTTTGACTCCAAATTCATTATTGAATAATTAAATCGCGCATTATGTTTACCAAAGTTCACAAGCGACAATCATTAGGTACACACTGACATAGAGATAAATAAATATAGATAAGTACTTATGTATAACTAAGCAGCTAATGTTGTCAATAACTTATTAAGCAGTTACGTTATTTACGTCTTGTTTATTATAAGAAACGTGTTGTTTTAAAAAATATATAGGCGGTCACGTTTACTATATTTACAAAACCGCATCCACACAAAGACGTTCAGATATTATCGATATTCATTATCGTGTTACTAACGATATAATCGTAATATGTCCGTACATAGGTATTTGTATCGCATTGAATAGCATTATCACGAATTGTACGAAGTTTATACTTGTCTTGTATCGATGTTAAAAGTGTGTTTAATGCCCTATGTAGGACAGTTCAAAACCTTTATTAGTACACAGATCATTAGGTAAAGAATTCGACCATGATATACTTTCAGTTTGTACTAGATTAATTTTCTTTTACTACTCTTAGATTGGAATCTACAGAAAAGTAACATCGTCCTGAAAAACTACAAAAGAAAAACACGTATTTCAGTTTTCAGGAGCAAACACAAAAAAGTGCACAAAACATTCCATTTACCTTTAGTTATTCCTAGTTTGACTGTGCATGTGATGTTGCTGAAATGTATGTCCACTGGTTCCTGTTTCGGGATCATGTGCAGTCCCTGTGCTGGGGCAGCCTGGGCCACCGGCTGGGCTTCCTTGGAGGATCCCTGGGCTGGAAGCACTGGGGGACTTCCCCCAGCAGTCCCCATGTTCCCCGACGTAAACGCCACACTGTTTTCGTCAACAATCTGCGCCCCGGCGAGCATCATTATTTTCGCGAACTACACTGTTCCTTCGAGTCGAGATCCGCGCGTGCGCGCTTCGGTGCGTCGCGCATTCAAGTGCGCCCGCGCTTCGCTCCAACGCGAAGTGGACTATTGGAACCCTTTGTCCGCCGCCGGTAAATAATTGCACACGCATTTGTTTCACTGCACGTTAATTTGTAAATGAGTGTTGGACGACACTCTATTAGCGGCGGTGTGCGTGCGTACGTATGTGTGCGTAGCATGAACAATACCCTTTATTGTAATGTTATTGCATTATTCGTATATTTTATGTACACGGAGACAAAGATACGCATTTCTCCCTAAATAAACAACAATAGATTCCTTAATACAATTCTTTATTAGTAGCAGAGCTCGTTGCTAAGTAGCAGACGCACAGATCGATCGATTGTAGGGTCTGCCCGTGGATAGGAAATGTGTGCATGCCATGTCTGCATACATGTCCTCCGTTTTTTGGAATAGACTTTAATTTGATGGGTAATGGGTCACCCAGGTAGGTACATGTCAGATATAAGCAGTCGCTTCATGAAAAACACTGGTACTGCAGCTGAGTGCACTAGTACCCAGTTAGACTGGTTGGGAAAAGAATAAGAAGATGCGGTAACTTAGTAGAAGTAATTTTCTTCCATCAGCTTAATTCGGACCAGCTGGTGGAGAGCTGTTTTACTGAATAAAAAAATCAAAGTCATCTTGCGAAGAATGCCGATATAAAAAGGAATGAAATTTTGGGACCTCAAATAATATTTTTTATGACAGTCAAATTGCTTTTATTGAATCAATCAAACTCATCCTTTCGAATATTTGCCCACAACACCCCATTTTTATGGGTCAACAATATCTCTTGTGGTAACTAACGTGGTTGTGTACAAAAAAGCCAAATAATCATTAGGATACTCCTTCATTAAGCAGTTCAGGTAGATTTTATTGTACCAACATTCCTAAAGCCAAAACACAATGAAGTCTAAATAAATAAAAAAAAAACAAAACAACATTTCTTTAAACCAGTGACATCTCTGGTCGTTATGAGGAACTGTAAATATATACAATATCTTACATTGCTATGTTATGTAGTTTTTGTATGCTACACAGCTGATATCATGAATACGAACGCATAGTATCGATGTTAGTTAAAAAGTTCTGAGCGTTAAACCTAGATGGCGCCACTGATTCGTTATTTTAGTTTGAGAAAAGTCAATTTTCCATAAGGCGTTTTCTTTTTCCACTGGCAAATTACACGTGAAATAAAAGCTTCTAAAAAAGTTCGACTTCGAAGATTTGTAAAAATTTGTACGTCTAGTTTCATGAAACTGAAAAAAAAAAATAGGCAAGGCATTTTCAATTTATTTCTCTACAGTTTGGAACGTTGGTAATGGTCACAATTTCGGTACCTTATGGCTACAAATTTTTTGTGCTGTTTATAACAGACATAAAAATATGAAAAAACTAAGTTAATCGCGTATAAAGCAACTATGTATAGCGTGTGTTCTCATCACGTTGTCGTTGGTAATACTTAGGCATTATGCGTAATTAAATTATAAACATTAACAATTGACCTCTAAATTAATATAATAAGCCACTTAAAACTAAATTACCTGACTGTCAACTTAACTTCCTTGATTCAACAAAAGTCAAAACATTCAAAAGTTACCATGATATTATGAGAAATACTATAACGTGACCCTCCGTAGACTTTGATAGGTACTATTGAGAAACAAAAAAAAACTACAAATGTCTATGCGAGTCAAAATGTTAACACCAAGAACTGCCAAGAAGTTATGATTAGTACAAGTTCTTCTTTCAATTTGAATAACTTGTGATGAATAGTAGGTTATTGCTTTCCTATTTTTTTTTTAAATAAATATTACCACTATATTACTATATAATTTTATAATAATCACTGTCATAAAACCTTTACCAAGACTTTTCTCTTTATCTGTCCAGCCAGAAGTTGTTTTTATCGATACGACCGCCCATTGTGTCAGCCATCACACCTACTTATGCTAATTTAAATGTAATAAAATTATTATTGACGTGTCTCGGACCTATAAAAACCTATAATAGGAAAATATTTCAAGTTGAATGGACAATATCTGGCAAAGCTGTTGCTATGTAGATAGAGCCAAAATAAATATTACATAAAATCATTTTAATTTTCAAAGTAATTATTAACTTTTTTCAAAACCACAAGAACACATAAACTGTCTATATTTTTTGTAGGTACCTATGTAAATAAATATTTTTATTTACAACAAAAAATGACAAGATTGAGTCATCGTGAATATTGAAGCACAAAATTAAAAACATGTTAGGTTTGAATAATCTTTTACTACTCATAAATTCATCCAATATTAAATAGATTCTCAAATACTAATAGCTCATGTAAATCAATAGGTACACATGCATATTTTAAAATATTTTTTTTTTATAAAAAAATATATAAAAGTGTATCACTGTGATGAATTAATGAATCTAAACATGTCTTTTCTACTTAACAATATTTCAATAAAATATTATTATGCTTGATATCAAGTAATTCAGACTTTTCATACCTTTAATGACTGTAATTACGTCGGAAAATGAAAAGAATCTTTGTTTAAGTACTAGTTTATCCTTGTATTATATTTTATTCAACCTTAATTGAAATAAATAAGTATACACTAAGCCTACAGGAAAAAAGAGGATGATATTTTTTCCAGTGTTTTTTCAATTGTTTATTTTATTTTTATTAACACGTACAGATTTCGTAACTTTATTTCGGTACGTCCTCAGATGAGTGGGAAATACACATTCATTACCTTTATAAAATTGTAGGTAAAAATACCTTACCTTATATACCTAAATTAGGCAGGAACTAAAAATACCTCGCATCATAATTTAAGGCACCGAACTATACTTAGTAATTTCCAGTTAATTTTGATCATTATTTTTTTAAGCAGCCTTGAGGATTAATTTAAATAAATATTTTATTCGTTTTAGAATACGTAATTATGTGAATATTATATTAATAGAACCTTGATATAATCCGGAGCATGTGAGAAATTAGAAAATCCTGCTTGATTTCATAATCTTAGAGTTAAAAAGTTATATGTTCTGGAAATTTCTGAAAATTATTACTAAGCTCTATGTGACCTATTTTTATCATCTCAGAAGATTAACTTTCGAACTGGGATATGGTACAAACAATCCTACAATATAAGAACGTAAGTCTCACTTTGGCTTAGATTTTCTTGACCTCTCTATTCTTTACTTTTGGGTGACGTCTTTAGACATTAATTATCTAATATTCAATTGTTTCTGTTTCTTGACCGAGGGTTCTTACTTTGTCACAATGATTGATCTATCTGAGGTAATCCTAGGTACACCAAAAGACTCACACTCAGTTCATTGAGGGGAGAAATTCTATTGGTAGTTTAAAAACTTTTCTGCTCAACCTCCGAGCCTTTTTCTCAACTATGTTGGGGGTCGGCTTCCAGTCTAACCGGATGTAGCTGAGTACCAGTGCTTTACAAGGAGCGACTGCCCTATCTGACCCCCTCAACCCAGTTACCCAGGCAACCCAATACCCTTGGTTAGACTGGTGTCAGACTTACACAAACTTAAAAATTTCTCTGCTGTGCTAGAATTTAAATGGTAAAGGAACGTAAGAAATGTGACCTGACTAGTAATCGTTGCAGATACAAGTTTGCATAAAAAAAAAAACAAAACATACCTTTATCAGTGAAGGTAATTGACCGATAAGAGTTCGATGTCCGTTTTTGGCTTAATGTCAAAAAACTACCTTCAAACAGGCTGCCAATAACTGGCCAAAAAAAACTTTATTCTTTTTTTTAACGAAGAAGTACCTATACTTACGCGTTCGAATTTGTAATTGCGTGCCAAAATCAAAATGCGTTCCACGCACCAAAGTCAAAAAGTGACACCTAACTTTTATATCTCGAAACCAAATCTAATCGATATTTCTAACGTGTGCCATTAAAATCGAATAAAATAGTGTTAATCAATAAATCATTCTGGAATAATAATACCGACCGAATACTTTGTAGTGAGTAGTAACAAATTATGTATGTGTGATGCGAAAGAGAATAGATGGTTTTGCGTAGATCCGTAGTACAGAGATACGAGAGAATATAGTTTGTTATACAGAGTTACGAGAACGATATTTCAATGTAGTTTCTGCAAACAACATTGTATACTTATAAAGCCAAACTCTATTTTTAAGCTAGACGATCGTGGCTTTTCCTATCTAAAGACCCCTGAGAAAGAATAACAAAAACATTCTTAGGTCATTGTTTCTTTGAACTTTAAGAAAAAAATACTATTAATTCCGAATGTTGAATGAATCATCTAGAACTATATTCGGAATTATCTTCTGAAGGAGAGGAGCCTATCCATAGTAATATAATAAAAGCACCTTTTTTTGATTGTTTGTTTGTACCCTGAAGGCTCCGAAACTCCTGAAGCGATTTGAAAAATTCTTTCACTACTGGAAAGCTACACCCTTCCCATGAAACATAATTTAAGCGAGACAGGGGCAGTAGTTCTCACCCGATGCGGGTGAAATATTTGGCAGAAGCTAGTCATGTACCTAAATATAAAAGGTATGGGCGACATCAAATATTTGCATTTCCATAGGAAAAGTTATTTCGTTACAATGATTAAGAACCAATAAATTCTGTAAATATGCTTTAGTTAATGTGTTGTTTGTCATTAGCCATTTATTGGTTGTGTAATTATGTTACTTGACCGCCGGAATTTGGCGCTCTAGAACGAACTATTTGCTTGCCCTGCACTAATTAATGTGTGTAACTAAAAACGACTTATTTAATTTAATCATATCATCGGGGAGTACCTACCTACGAATGACTGGTCACAAATGTAAGGAAACCGGAAGGATCCTTGGCTGGAGTTGGCTGTTTTCAAAACTGTAAAGAACAGTCTTCTATCTTCTTTAATAGATTGACTTGTGCTCGACAACACCTTTCTTACTTTTCCCTCCAGTGATACTCATAATCTCCCGAGCTTTTTCCCAACTATGTTAGTGTCGCCTTCCAGTCTTACCGGGTGATCAGACCTCCTTAACCCAGTTACCCGGGCAACCCTCCGAAGTAATTTCCAACTTATATTCTTAGCCACTTTTTGTAACTTACAGAGTAATGTATTTTCGTTGCTTTACTAATTCGCTGCTTATCAAGATTGAAGCAATCAAAATACATCCTGACTTCGTCCTAAATGATGCATTCAGAATGCTTTTTTCCTCTTAAGTTAATTATTATGGAGTCAGATTTTTAAGGAACCCGTTTAATTGAGCTTGCAACAAGATTTCGAGAATTCGATAGGTATTCAAAACTGAATAAAATTGTCTGGAAAGTTTTAAATAAATTATGCTGTCTCATATTTATGCGTTTCTTTCAGTTACAAATATTCAACACGTGGACATTATAATGTCTGTGACGAAAAACAAACTGGGACTGTATTTGTATTTCTTGTATACAGTCTATTTAGCATATTGTTTGTATTGACGTAGGTAGCAAAATCCATTCTATCCACAGGTCATTCAAGTTATTAATTTGTGTAAGAAAAACTTATTTAGGAATTAAGTTCGAGACATTTTTTTACAATATTCCTTAACAATTTTATCTTGTAATATTAGACCGGACCTAGAAGTCCCTGAACGCTACAAGTTAAAAATAAATAAACAAGTAGGTAAATGTTCAATAAAACAGACAAGCATGGGTTCAAAGACTATAGTTTAGCCGATAAACTCTATGGCCTTATTAATATAGTATGATATCAGAAACCTGCAAGTACTTCGAGTTAGATAATCCCTCATTCGATAAATGCGTTCTATGTAGCCTTAGGAACTGTCAGTATCTTATTATTTATCTATTGGACAAATGACTGTAGTAAAGTAAATACTAGGTGATATTACCTACTCATGTCAAGGGAGGCATACAATTCTGAATAGTAAGGCAACATTATGATTTATGTGGGGGAGGCTTGTGTCCAAGAAGGATCTAACATCAAATAATGGGCATCATATCACCATCTATCACGTAAGTTTTCATTAAAAGGGTACCTAACCAGTAGTAGGTCACATCTTTGTTTCATCAATATTTTTTGCGATTGCCCAAAAAAAGGGTTACATTTTTAATGCACATTCAAAAGTTCATCGACTCGCTCGAAACTTTTTTGTGTCGTAAATCGAACTCGTTTTATTTTTGAAAAAGGAAGGTCTTTTCGAAACTTGTTTCCTGGCATTCAAAAAAAATAATTAACTCATAATTAATCGATTAAAGTGACTAACTTTCAAACCAATTTTTTTTTTAAGTCTTTAATACTTACACGTGTTTTTTTTTAATTTTTACGAAATCAAAAAATATGAACAAAAACACGGCCGAATATAAAAATTACTTTTTTACCAGTCCGTGAGCAAAAAGAACACTTTATAAATCTTAACATAAAAAACATCCGAATTAAAAACCTATTCCCTTTTGGGAAGTCAGTTAAAAATCAAATTGGTGTTAGTACACAAGGCCTGACAGTTTCTCTCTGAATATACATACAAGACATACAATATTTAGTTGCATTATAGTTGCATTTTTATGCAATGAATGTCTTTTTCACCATTGACCTAGTCGTCTTATAATTTGTCATACGGTAGCTAATATTTTACTTAGGTAATGAGTTTGTAGACATATTTTAGGTACTTACAATATCATTTAGGACAATTACCTTTTGAGTCTCCTTACACAGGCATTAAATATTAAAATATTTTAGTACAGAAATAAAACATTTGCGTATTTGTATTGCATTTTGTCGCCTAAATATCCAGTCTTTTCGAATCATCCTTTAATTGGTGGATAGATAAGGTTTGTTTAATAAAGTAAGAAGGTAAGTAATATTGAATTAATCTAGGATGTCAAGGTGCACTTGTGCGCTAAGTATAACATGTTTGAATTCCTCTATGTATCTGAGACCATGTTAGAAAAATTACCGCTATTAGTCAAGAAACCAGCTTAATGGCTGTTCGCAACTAAATTCCGAGCACAAGTACCCATGCTCCCGTGCCTTAAACATCCGGTCAAAAGGAGATTGGGCAAGAATGTATGAAGTTTGGTCCAAATGTCCACCACGAACGAGACCTATATAATTAAAAAGTCCGCTTAATTTAGAGTAACTTTTACTAAGAAAGTAAAAAAAAAAACAATGCCAAAAAAAAGTTATAGCCAAAAATGTATTCTTAATTTTCGGTAGTTTTTGTACGTTATCTTTATTATTTTTTATTTTATTCCACTTCCATTGCCGCACTTTACCTTAAACTAAGATGAGTAAGACACATTTGACACAACAGCCCATATTTTTTTGCCCGATGGATGTTCGAATCACTAACCAATTGAGGCGCCAGAAGTGCTTGAATATACTCAGTGGTGCCTGGATCTAAGAAAGTTCGATGTAACTGGTGGTGTCTTCTCTCTAATAATGAACAATTCTATTTGGTCAGAAGTTACAGAAAGTACGAAAATCGAACATAACGAAAAAAAGTAATTGAAAAAATCTATAAAATATTTTATTTGATTTTGCCATAACTTTTTTCTGGCATTATATTTTTTTTTACTTTCATAACAAAAAATGTTCTATATTTAACGGGCTATCTAGCCATATAGGTCTCGTTCGTGGTGGACATTTGGCCCGGAATCGCCCATTGTCCTTTAGCGACAAAAAAAAATTCGCGACTATAAGGTAAACGCGGGTGAAGTCGTCATGCCCCAATAGTCGTCAATTAATCTAAAAACTTTTATTTATTATTTCTACTGAACTTAAAATGGGCCGGTTTATATGTCAACATATTGTTGATAACATATTGCACAATTGAAATGACTATACGGGGTTTTAACAGTCATGGCGTCTAAGATATGTTATTCGAAACGTGTGTGCTCAAACAAAAAAGTTTTTTCGTGGAGTTCAGCTGTCAAAAGTGAAACTCAGCACGTGGTTTTGTCTTTTGATTTACATAACTCCAGTGGGGTCTGTGGTATGTTTCTTTGTTTAATTAGATAGTTAAGTTTATTTGCTATGGATGTAATATGCAATTTGGAATACTTTTAACATAGAAGATATATTTTTTTAATGTGACATGTATTGGTACTTTAAAACTCCCATTTGACCCAAAACCCGTCAATTTTAGAATTATTTTGACGACTACTGGGACATGCTCAAAAGTTGCACCTAAAGTCGTCACAATGAGGATATTTTGTGTTTTACAGTACAAAATGCGAATAAATAGCTAATATCGGGACTTTTACAAAATTGTTAACTCTCTAGAACAAATATATTTATTTATTTTTTAGGTTTAGACTACATGTGTTGATAAAACTGCGTTTCTTTTAAGCTTTTTCTTAGGGGTAAATTTTACTCTACTGGTTCTAGATGCACGTACACAGTCATGTTATTCGATTCAATTAATATGTTTCTTAATGGCTAAATCCCCTGTTTTCTATGAGTATGCACTTTCTACAAGTGTTTTTTTTAGGTAAATATTGGCCGCTGTAGGCCTCCGCCATTCGATTAAGGACACGAAATAGGTACATATCTACCGCTTTGGGTACAACTTCCACTAGCCTTTGTTTCTACTACTGAAATACAAGATTTCAATTTGTGGCAAGCAAAAATTGACTGTTCTTACACTATGTTTGAATGTAAAATGTTTGAAAGAACTGCATGTCGTCACGCGTATTGTACCGCGTCTCCCTAACGTGCCTTAATAGCGCCGGTATAAAAATTATGTCATTCACTAGTCACTAGTCTTTACGCAAAAAATATTAAAATCAGTTTTAAAACTAAGATGACATAGCTTCCATCCCTGTCACTTCTTTGCTTGTCGTATTCGATATCGATGGGTAAAGAGTAATCTTAAGTAAGATTTTTTATTTAAAATTGTATGTACTTAGTGATTGCATGGTCGTAATTTTAATAGCAGATCATGACTGAAAGAAACTAGAAGCAAGAGGGCCTTTTATAAGTCATAGAAGCAGTAAATCAAGGGGCCACAACATCAGATGCAGCAAGAAAATTTAAAACGCCCTTTTGAGACAACTTTAATGAAATAGTGACACAAAACCGACGATTATCCCTGTATACATCTATATATATAAAATAAAGTCGTGTTAGTTACTCCACTTATAACTCAAGAACGGCTGAACCGATTTAGCTGAAAATTGGCAAGGAGCCAGGAGGTAGTTTAGAGCCAGGAGGAAGGACATAGGATTGTTTTTGTCACCATCCGGCTACGGGAAGCAGTTATCTCGGGACGCGGGTGAAACCGCGGGCGGAAAGCTTTAGTAAACTATAGAAATGAACCCAAGGACAATCCCCGGTTCTGTGCTAAACTATTGCTAACTATGGAGGAAAACTACTTGGGCTATTGCGTTGGGATGTTAGTGGATTAGGATATAGAAAACTATAGGAACTATGGCACCTGCCGATGACAATGTATAAAATAATTGTTAAAAGGCAAGTGGAGGCTCGCCAGCTCACTTACTAGGCCCCCGGGAATCAGTCACTGAATAGCAACAAGAGGGCAATACATGAGCGGCTGAAGGGTGAAGATACCTCGGCGGACTTTAAACGCAGATCACGCGCTCCCTGTGTGTCCAGCATCACCGGCCCAATCGTCACTTACCACGAGGCACCTACCCTCCGAGCCAGGCTACTAACCCTGCTCTAGCGACTCCACTCTGGACGGCCAATGAAGGCAAGCCAGAGGCGGGGGCTTGATTTCACATGGACTGATTGGCGGGATGTCTGCCAAATGGACGGATCATCTCTAGTGTAGATATAATACAGGGCCGGAACAGCGGCTACAAAACCTGAAGTTAAACTTGCCGGCCTGATATCACTGCTACGAATTTGTCTTGTTGAGCCTGAAGCAGATGCTGGTATGTTACCGTCTGCAAAGGGACGGATTTTTATTTATGTTTATTTCACAAGGGAAGGGATGTAGTGTCCTGCAGTATCACCGATATCTGTCGTCTCCTTAAATGGAAAGGGAAATGAAATGGAAACGGAACAAAGTAAATCAGTTTGATGGCAGTGTGATCGGTGGACTGATCTGATAGCGTGGTTTTGTTGTGCTGCAGGTGTTTGATAGATCTTTAAGAAATTACCAAAATATTTATGAGTTTGATTGTTGGACTTTTTGAAACAAGGTTAAAATCAAAACAACAAGGGAGAGATGTAGTGTATGCAGGTACATGTGCATCATTGTATAGGTTATGTCATTATTATGACGCCTCGTGCGCATACGTCACTCGGTTATAAATACCGGATCGAGCGGTGGGGAGTCAGTCGTTGTCAGACTGTCGACCTGTGTGGTGGTGCGTTGGCGAGTCGATTAACATAATAAAATGAGCGTACAATACATTGGCCAATGGGCCAGCAGGAGTGAAGCAGGACAGGGACAGTATACTCTCTCTGGAGTACTCGGTATATATAGCCCCGCGGGGTCGCTACTCCCCGTCATCCGCCTCAGATGTCCTGCGGGGCTAATTAAGATTATTATTAGATATCTCTTCCAGACCTCGGGACTATAGAGTCCCGGATTTTTGGAAGGCGAACGTGGGGTCGAAGCCAACACGCTTAAGCCCTTTATTGTGATGGGATGCTAATGGACTAGGAATGGGGAAACTACGGGAACTATGGCACCTGCCGATGACAATGTATTAAATACATGTAAAAAGGCAGGTGGAGACTCGCCACCTCACTTACTGGGCTCCCGGGAATCAGTCGCTAAATCGCAACAAGAGGGCAACAGGTACATGAGCGGCTAAAGGGTGAGGATACCTCGGCGGACTTTAAACGCAGATCACGCGCTACCTGTGGGTCCAGCATCACCGGCCCACTCGCCACTTACCATGAGGCACCTACCCTCCGAGCAGGGCTGCTAACCCTGCTCTAGCGACTCCACTCTGGTCGACCAACGAAGGCAAGTCAAGAGGCGGGAGACCTATCCCCCGTCATGCTTCACTCCGGCCTGCCGGAGGGGGGGGACAGTATACTCTCCCTGGAGCACTCGGTATATATAGCCCCGCGGGGTCGCTACTCCCCGTCATCCGAGTCAGATGTCCTGCGGGGCTTATTAGATATTATTATTATTGGGTTTGAACGCTTAGTTGTAATCAGAATTTTGTTTCATACCTTTAAAACAATTTGTTTTGAACTGTCTATAGAGATTTTTTCAAATCGTACTTAGCATGCGCTAAGCAATTCATAAGTTTTGATGAATGACAACCTTACCTACATATTTATGAATGTTAGTAATTATTTCGCGGAAAGCTTTTATTTTTTGTGAAAACTAATTATTTTATTTTACAATTTTAATAGTAACAATTTTACTCGTGCTACATATGCACATGACTGCATGGTTATATGATTGATTACGAAATATATTTTATAGACTGATTTTGTGATTCCAAGCGTCTGATAGATAGGAATATAAATTAAAATGCAACTATGTATCTGTTTTATTGAATACCGTACCTTACCATGCCATAATGTAATGTTTCAAAGGTATAAGTATGCTTAACAAATTCAAGCACAAAAAAAATGTACATAACTTGAACTTTATGTTCAAGAGCAGAGAGTTTACATTCGCATTAAAAGTTGACGAGTACTGGGAATATTTGACGAGTATCCGTACAAATCAGACGACTATTGGTACAAATCGCCCTTTTTTTACTTTTGCCTTAATAACTACATAAACCCATGAAAATGATTAAAAAAACATTAGTTACTTAGAATAACGAATAAATACTCTATCACGTCATGCAAAAATTTTCATTTTCTATTGAATATTTAACACACAGTAGCGCTTCAAAGTCGGCGATTTCCGAAATCCGACGAGTATTGGTACGTTTACCTTAATATCTACCTATATCAGAAAACTTTCGTGAGAACTTTTACCAGATTTTGGCTAAGTAAATAAGTCTTGTAAAACTGGTAAACTGGAACGAGTCTTTCTATCGTCTCACGTCTACTTTCATAATCCGCTAAGTCGATATTACAGGAAAATTACAACATATTTTTCACTCATAAAAGAAAGATACCTATCCATCCAGATTTTCCCCTTCCTACACGGAAACTTCACGATTATGATAGAATATGTAGCAGACGGGGTATCCCATTACTAAATGGTAATGTGCCTGCTCAATCTGGCCGCGGAAAATCGTACGCCCACGCATCAATTGTAGCAACATTATATGCTTAAGTAGATAAACATCAATTTATCTACTTACGCCCATTTTCACCGACAACATAAACGCCCGTTTTTCTTAAAACACTAGGTTACTTACAAAACAATAAACAAACGACTGACACTTTGAAATTTGAACCTATACTTATTCATTATCTTGCTAGCCTTTTTGCCGACTATAGATGTTGGGGTTGGCTTCCAGTATTTACCGGATGAAGCTGTTACGTATGGCGACTGCCTATCTGGCCTCCACAACCCCGTTACCAGGGCAACCCGATTTCGTAAGATGGTAACGTCAAGATAGTAAACAGTTGTTTTAAGAAAACTGACATTTATATTGTCGGTGAACTTGGGCCCTATGCATACTTTTCCACAGCAGTAATATGATATTATTGATCGTTTCTATTATGGCCTTCCTACAGTTCACATGACGTTTTTCAGTGTCCATTTCACACGGCATTATTATCTATTAAATATTTATCGAGGTGTCTAGTGAAACGTTTCAATCGATACTCGTAAACTTCATTTAACCTGGGGTGCTTGACTTTATAATTAATTTATTCACTGACGCAGACTAGTACCAATTGAATTATTTTTATAATAAGCAGCTTGTCCACACGGTTCCAACCATGTCCCGAGGGATATACCTCTTGCTCGTGAATAAAATGTAACCCATAGCCCATAGATTCGACCAGACAGATTTAGAGGCAGACCTATAAATTTTAGTGAGTGCTTTTATCAAAATCTATCTAGCAGTTGTAGCGTGAAGGCGTAACAAACTTACACACAATATCTTTTCAAACTTTTCCTTTTTCAATTTTATACTAGGACTAGTAGGCTAGTACGATTGTGGATTTTATTTCTGTCTAAAGACATTAAACAACCCATTATTTAAATTAAAATATAAAAATAGGCTACTTAACCTCGTATAAGGTGTATTTTTAATGTGTCATTAAAATTCACACGGTACAGTAATTAATGGAGATATCGCACCACATCTACCCGATGAGTGCTCGAAATGAAACAAGTATGAAGTATCAGCCGCGGTGTGTGCGCCGGCAGTCTGGTGACGGCCTCGCGTTGTTTCGCACAGAACGCCGCACTAACGAACATACGCAAGTCGCGGACAACTTCCAATTTCAAAAATTTTAATAACGTATTCAAACTATTTAAATCGAACCTTTAAAAATATTTATGTCAGTTCGTAAATAAAAAAAAATTACAAGACGCTATTCGATTCGAATTTTAAATATTTTTCTTTTCGATTTTATATTTATTGAACTTACTTTCGTTATGTGGTGATTTCTAATTGGAAATAATTAATTAGTGTTGTTTAAAACATATTGAGAATAAAATAAGTGCACGTGTTGACAAAAATGGCGAAAGCTATGGCAATGCTGCAGGGTTTGGGGCAGAAAGTGAGCGGGAAAGAACAAAATGAGTGTCGGACTCTTCAGGTTAATATGCCTCCCCCCAGGCCCGTGGACATAGAATTTAACGACATCACGCTGAAAGTTTCAGTAGGACTGACCTCAAGAAGTAAGTTTTCAACATATTTTTTTCTTCTACACAATTTTACTGAGTTGCATCAAGTTTTTATGTAGGAGCTGGTTTCATAAAATATAATTCTACTTAATCGTAATAATGAAATTGACATACTCACTTGAATACTTAAACCGAAGACAATTGTTGCGTTCCACATGCGTAGGTAAACCGCTGAATAGATTCACCTAACATTTTTCATTCTATTATAAAGTTACCTAGGTATTTTTTTCCGAGACAGATATGTAAGGAATTTATTTTCTACCTATGCTAGGTAACAGCTAACGGGTAAAACTAGTTAGTACTCGATCCATATACTTAGTATCAATTTCATGATCTAAGAGTCTAGTTTCTTCAAGCTGATGCGTCATGATATTAGATTACAGTAGGATCAATATTACAGTAATAGGTTTGGGTAAACAACGTGCATAACTCAATCTTCGCGATAACAGCATAGTGCGATGCTTTTGTTGTTGTTCAATCATCTGTGCATTAAGACCTTCATGGTTATTCGTAAAACAATAAACACTGATTCCACAAAAGAAAAAAAGGTTTAAATTACTTGAAAAATAATGTAAGTCATTCAGACTTAATTTCAATGAAACGACAGTAATAAAATTACACCTAAGTATACTGTGTCAATGAATAAACAAGACACTAAAGTGCTGAATAAATAAATAAGTAGGTTGATACTCGCCAGTTTTTAAAAGTAACAGTATTTCCTTATTTGGTTAAATCATAACAGTAACACTCGAGTTGTTCCATTTAGAATCAAACTTGATGAAAGTACTGAATTAAAAATAGATAAAAGACGTATTATTTTGTTTCTTGCGTGGCCGTGGCCTGGAGTTCATTAGATTATAATTAAGTGGGTAACCTTAAAAACTTGAATCGTTCTAAATAATCGTTCGGAATTCCAACTGTTTATATGGTTTAATTGTGAAATAAATATAAAATTATACCGCCAAAAATACTGAACGGGGCGAACTTTCTCAAAGTAGAGAGTGCATACAACTCAAAAAATTTTGAGTCTCCATAAAAATCTGTTACTTACTCACCAGTTCTTATAGAAAGCGGGCCAGCTGCATTTTATGAGGTCAAGGCAGATGTTAGTAGGATGGCATTATTTGCATTTCCTAAATAAATTCGGATTAATTGTGACTTCAAGCATTGCTAGTCTAAGCTGTTTTATTGAACAATTGCTCACGAAGAGGCGTATATTGCCGTCTTCCGGAGGTGACAGAAAATACTTTTTCTTATTTGTATCATAATAAGCGTAGTAGACTTCTCTAGAATGTATGTAAATATTATTATCGTTAAAAACACCGTAAATATTCCTTTCTTTTATCGGCTGTAGACGTAGTACAAAGCTTTCCGTCGATAACAATGAACATTGGACATGCGTCATTCATCACTCACATTTTTTGCTAAGTACTTACCTACTAATGAATAAGTAACGTTAACTTTGGGAATTACGATAGCTATTTTAAGCTAATATGCAACAGTACTGAAAATACTGTGTTGCCCATTCTTATTAATATATCAGATAACACGACATTAACAGGTTTGATGCAACAAATTCAATGATGCAGAACGAAATATTTCGTAACTTGTGCATTTCTATCGAAACACTAACATTAACTAATATTACCCAGTATGACCGTAACTTCATTTCTGCTTTGCACATACCTGCATGTATGGACACACAACTGGATTATTGTTTGTATGTTTAAAGTAATACTGTTTAATTAAAAAACTTATTCTTTATTGCACACTTAACAATACATAATAAAAATAATAAAGACAGTTTATGTACAATGGCGAGCTTAACCCAGAATTGGGTTCTCTTACAGCCAACCTTAAAGCCATGGAGAGATTTGATAGTGGTAGGGTAGATTAAAAAGTGCACAACAAACATTGAAAACTAAGCAAAAATATCAAATAACAATATACTAAACATATATATGTAGTAAAACTACACAATACATAAACATAATACATATAAAATATATATATATATATATATACATACAAATATAAATGTCATTCATGTCGATAAATAGTATTCTTTTACTCGTCTCTTGAATGCACCCAACGATGGGCTTTCGCGTATCGAATGTGGAAGGGAATTCCACAGTCTCACAGCACGAACAGTGAACGATCCATCATAGCGGCTCGTAGTGTGGGAAGGGACACGAAGAAGGAGAGATGAGGAAGTGCGACAAGGTTTGCCTCTCGGAACAAGAAACTCAAAACGTTCCCGAAGATATCTTGGTGAGCGAGGATTGTAGAGAAGAGAGAAGAGAAAAGAAAGAATGTGAGCATCTCGACGCCGCCGAATAGGCAACCACTTCAACCGACTTCGAAATTCCGACACGTGGTCGTACTTCCTGAGCCCGAAAATGAAGCGGATGCACAGATTCTGCAGACGTTCGAGCTTATCTAGAAGTTCCTCAGTCGCATCAAGGAAACAGACATCAGCATAATCTAAAAGTGGGAGAAGAAGCGACTGAGCGAGAGTAATTTTTGTTGAAAAAGGCAGGAACTTTTGGAGCCGTTTGAGAGACTGAAACGTGCAAAATACTCTCCTGCTTACTTCCGCAATGTGTTTACCCCAAGACAAGTGACTGTCCATTAGCACACCCAGGTTTTTGACGTGCGAAGAGTAAGTTATAGTAACATTATCGTACAAGAGCGGCGGAGGAGATTGCAACCTATTTAGAAAATATCTGCCACCAATAATGATAGCTTGAGATTTAGAAGGGTTGACTAAAAGTCCAAAGCTCTTAGCCCACTGACTTATGTTGTCAAGATCATTATTGATGGCATCAATTGTCCTAGGAAGCTCCTCAAGATTACAATGTTGATAAAGCTGCAAATCGTCTGCATAGAGATGGTAATGTGAAGTTAGTGACTTCATACAAGTAATTACTTTGTGCGGTCGCATTCTATGTTAAATAACACGTTTTTTAAATACATGTGAAGAAAACATGTTACTTAGGGTTGCTTCTATACCGTATGTCCTGTAGAGCAAATTTTCACCAGAAATTATGTTATACCTATAACATCAAACTATGTTGAGACACGTAGCGCAAAAAATACGCTGAGTACCCTACTTGTACTTACATATGTATAAAAATAGCTGATTTGTTCACATTAATATCACGGTAATTGATTTTATTTTCTTTAGCTCTCGACAAATTGACATGTAAATACCCCTTAGATTTTTTTTAAATATTGCTAGCTTGAAAAAAACTGACAACCTTGTATGCTAACATCACAAAGTGTTTATTGAAAACAAATCTAACACGCAATACGCAAATATTACAAAAATATTCCGTCACCCTGGCCAAACGTTACCAAATGACGAATTTAGCACTAATGTTGCAAACTCGATGCAAACCTGTCGGAGTAAATTGTTTATATTTCTGTAGGTCAAACTATTGGTCAAAAGATCGGTTTATTATTGTCTAAGATGAACGGTGGAACAAACCGTTAGTTCTAACAAAGATATGTGATCATAACACATCCAAACTGGTCAAGGTATTAAAATTGAAACCTAAGGCCGTATCCATCGTACAGCTGCGAAGCAACAGGTTCATTTGATTTTTATGAACTAGTATCATCCATGTCATATTGAAAAAAATATTAATAAAGCTTATCAGCTTATATGGATTCATAATGAGATCAACCCAAGACTTTAAGAGTCGCATCATATCTCAGTTTGTATAAAGCTTTAGTTCGCTCGCAGTTAGAGTATGCTGTGTCCGTATGGTATCCTTTTTATAACAAATACGTAGATATGATTGAGAATGTTCAACGTAAGTTTTTGCGTGGAATGCACTATAGATGCTATGGCTACTATTTGCCTTATGACCAGTTGCTAAATAAGTATAAGTTGTTAACTCTAAGTTCCAAACGTCAGTATCTGGAAGCCATGAATCTCTTTAAAATTGTCAGAAATAAGTTGGATTGTACAGATTTAAACAACTTGTTCCTAGAACCATACATAGACGACGGGTGTGTGCCGGTAAACTTTTTGCAGTGGGCCATTCCCGAACCAATACAGGTCTCCATTCCCCCGTTCGTCGTCATCATCCTCCGAGCCTTTTTCCCAAACATGTTGGGGTCGGCTTCCAGTCTAACCGGATTCAGCTGAGTACCAGTGCTTTACAAGAAGCGACTGCCTATCTGACCTCCTCGACCCAGTTACCCGGGCAACCCGATACCCCTTGGTTAGACTGGTGTCAGACTTACTGGCTTCCGTTCGTCGTATGGTTGCTAATTATAATAGGAACTTTGTACATATTGACATATTATTTACTTGTACCATGGGCCAGTTCAAGAGTCTTATTCGTAAATCACTCAGTAATAATATTAACATCAACACGTAGGTTATTCCCAGTATTGTTTGAGTATGTATAGTTAGTCTTTGTATTTTTTTTTTTAGTCTTCTAACTTTAGCTTAATTTTTTATGTCTCTATATATTTTTATTAATTTGTGGATAACGTTGTGGGTTGCATTGTTACATCTATTTTAGTTTATAATGCCTGTGTTCACTATTTACAATGTAGCTGTTTGTTGTCTCTTCCGAATAAAATAAAATAAAAATAAAATGTCTCATGTTCCTTATTATATGGTTTTACTGAAATAAAAGTTTCAAAAGAGATGAGCAAGCAATTAAAGAATTAAGTAAAAATCATTAGTTAACTTCTATGACAAAACTTTTACATAAAGCGAACTGCATTTCATTTCGACAATTATAAAGATATGACGCCTACATTACTGGAAAAGGAAACCAACAACAGTAGGTAATTATAGTAAAAGTTCCATGTTTATTCAACCGGTTAAGATTCTCGGAAATATTGCTATCCGGTAATATTTGTAAGAATTTTCCTGGAAAAAGCCATGTGGATTTCTGATTAAAACATGTATCTCGCTTAAGGTAAATACCTACATGCTCACTCATGATCGCCTGGTAATATAATTTTAATTTTTAATTCATTTGCACTTCTTGGAAATAAAAAAAACATTTCATTGTATTAAACCGTAATTAAGGTTCACGATATTGTCTTTTCCGTATCAGTGAGGTACAAAAACACAAAAGCAAACAGCCAGTTTTCACACCAATACTCTTCTAATTAAGAAAAACATAAATCTACTCACAGTGACTCATAAAGGGACTCACGAAATAACTTATGATAAAATCTCGCATTATTAATAAATAATAAGAATATAAATAATTCATGATAATGTATCATATTGGCACCCTCTACATTATCAATTAGGAAACAAAATATTCCTAATTACTATTCAAATACTCAGATTACACATACAAAACAATAACATTACCTACCTACAGCACGTGTAAGGTAAGGGACCTGTATAATGCAAGCGTGCTTCTCTGGCAATGCAGTAAATATTATGTTGTTTGTACCTAAAGTGGTGTGACAGGTCGTACGCAGATATTATTTCAAATCTTTAACGCAACCGACCTTGACATTGCAGCAAAACAAATCGTGTTTTCTCTTAATGGCTAATAAGCACGAGTTGCAATATACTGATACCTTTTGATTAATCTGCATTAAATAGTCTTATTAAATATAAGCTTCTATAAAATCCTCTTCTCATACACAGAAGCCCAAATCACAAATGTTTACCTGCGTATGGGGCTTGGTGATTCCACACAAAGCCATAGACCTCTTATTTACTTTTAAAGGTCTGAACCCAATAAAAAGACTGTGTAAGTCGCGTGTGTGACGTAGGTACACGTAATTCATTTTTCTTTATCATTTTTGGGTGAGAACCAACACCTTTTGTCACAAAAAACCCTTGGAATGTTGCCAACATTTAAAACCAGAAATTACGTGACCAAACGCGCGGACAAAGCCGCTTAATTACAATAATGACTTCCATAATACTTGTATCTTAATATTTATTTAATATCATTGTCATTTGCAAGTGAATATCGTTTATGTCAATAACCTGAAGTTGTTATATGAACATTATGAACTTCCGAATCATCAAACGTGATAGCCGCGATGCTACAGGTATTCTTCAACTGTATAAGGTGTGCAAAAACTTGACCTTATGATTTTGTACAACCAATAAAAATTAAAGAAAGTAGAAGTATCTATATAAGTTTAACGTGAGTTACATTTAAATAGGCCCTCCCTTGAGTCCTCAAATCTTATTTAATTCTTCTAAACATGGCAGTCAATGGAAATGTTGATTAAAATAAATCAGATCCAAACTTAAGAGTCCAACGAAAATAATTATAATTTCAACATAATTAATAAAAATCCTTGTAAGTAATAAAATTATACTTTATTGCGTTTTAAGTTTGAGCCTTCGTAATAATGTGTTTGAGGTTTACTTTATAACTTGTTGCAATGACAGTCAAAAATAATATTCGAACCATTATCGCTAGTGTTAATGAAACAGAATGGCTTAATAATCCCACGTAATTCCTTTGTTCCATTTATTCCATGTTCTCGTGTTGGTCAACTATGGTTCAGAAGAAAAACACCTTGCAGAAAATAAAACTGAAGGTATTAACGACTATTGATTTATGGGACAAGGTAATTATATTAATCTGGAAGAATAATAGTAGCCATAAAATTACGAAATGACAAATGAGGTTCGCGTCGTGTTCACAACAGGATGCAACTGCAAGTGCATCCCATTATGTACATAGTGCTAATATGCATAGGTACGTAGTTTGGCACAGCATGCGTTTACGCTGCCAAAGGACCATGCTTTGTTCACGCTTTTGGCGTGAATAACCTCCACCTTGTGAGAATGACATTTTGAATAATCTAAAGACTATCCTCCCCACTCAGAGACATTTAATGGTTACTTAAGCTATTCCTTAGTGAAGGATTTGTATGACATTCCGTCACTAAGGAGTCACTTAAGTAATCATTAAATGTCTCTGAGTGGGGACGTATGTTAATTATTCTGTGTTATCTCTTAATACTATGCACCTAATCATTTATTTACGTTACGTTAAAATTCATTCAAATTATTTCTAAGAGAGGTCTTTCAACTCTGAATGCATTTGGGATATTAAAAGACCTAAAGCACACCTAAAGTCTAATACTGCCCGCCTTCTGACGTAGATGTTGTTTTGAATTGGATTATAATGGATACTTTTGTAAAGGTCTTTTTAATCAAAGGGTTCTTGCCATTGGATTAGTATCATCATACCAAGATTTTCAGGCGTGTGTTCACATTCTAAAGTCCAGGATTTTTCTTGCGAACTTAACTTAAAAAATATTTGCTTATTCTTAGATATCAGCGCGTTACACCTAGCTTAAATTGATCTACATGTGAGGTAAATATAAGGTCAGAAACTATTATCTTTGTCGTGCACATTAAAAAGGAAACAGGTTTAATTTCAACAAACAAACTGTTACCTCTTTCAAAGGTAACCAAATAACTGGTCACGTTAGTTTTGTTATACATTTTATTACCTCATTAATATTTAGTTTGTTTCGTATGTCAGTCAATTCATAAATATGTAAGTAAGTGACATACAAACCCATGTTGTTTAGGAAACCGACTCTAGTTTGTTCTATATTAAGAATTTATATATAAAAAAAGTTTTATTTTGTAATAAAACTACGTAGGTATTATACCTACTAGTTTTTTGATTAGGTATATTATGGATGATAGATACATGTTTTAACAAACATAAAATCTAAACAAGACTTGAACTATAAAATTAATCAAGTTTTACATTTGACTTAAAACAAGTTTAATTTCATTTTTATTTAAAATGTTTTTGTGCGAATATACTCGTTAGTACCAAGTACATTCTTAATATTTGGATTCAAACAAAATTTTTTACAGGAATAACAAAGCATTAAAAATTCGGTTACGAAATGTTCGTAGCAATTCGTAGCCGTAGCCGAGGTGAGACGTTTTATGACACGAAGATAAAAATTATTTAAGACAAAACAACGGATTCGTCATTGAGTCTAAATAAGCCTATCATTTACGTTGTTTTCTAAATAAATACTTGACCTCGACCCAACTCAATAACAATATCAATTTTGTTTTGAATAAGGAATTTGTGAGGTCGAGGACATTTTTACAACCATAATCTTAAATTCATAACAATAGTGTAGATACTAAGGTAGTTCTGGTAATTTGACATAATGCGTAGATAAGAAATATTTTATGACCAAGATTAAATTCAGCATCACCACGGCAGCCACCTTTAAAGAACTGTTAACATTAAAGGAAAATATTTTTCTGCCTTTAAGAGTAGGTAAGTGACGAAGAACAATGCCTTACTATGGCCGCCTTGACCACCTTCCAAGCTATTATTTAAAACATTTCAGCCGTGAATTACTTATTATGATACTAACTACTCAGGTTTAATCTTAGGTATAACTGTATCACAGAGTGGACTTAATTGTTGGCAATTATTCACGTGAGAGAAACAGTGGGATTTTCCTGTGTAACGAGAAAATTGGTACTAATATGTAGGAGAAAAAATGCTATTGTGGTCACATTGTAAAGTGTTGTGAAACTGACCTACAGTTACATGCAAAGCCGGATCGTGGACGTAAACCTGTACAATACATGCAGAGGCCTGATTTCCCGAAAGAGAAGATAGATGTACATTTAAAAGCCCCAGACATTTGCTTATTCGATCGTCAGATGAACAAAACTTAATGTAAACCTTACCAATAGTAAATCATTGTCGTACAGTTTATTAGTAACAAGACAATAACGGCGTTTCAGTATTACATAAATCACACAATAGCCTGAAACGGTACTTAATTTACAGTAACAAACATACTTGAATGTTAAGACCATAGACATACTACAAACAATGCACATTGTAATTTACTGCAGTTTAACTATTTATGGGGCCCATACCATGACCTTCTCAACATATTTCCTTATAATGCTTCCACAGAGTAGGATGTTACATTTCACGGTCAAAACATTCAGTAGACAATAGATTAATTATCAAAACCATCAGTTACGGTAATTTTACGACAGTAAACTGACGTTTTCAAGGATACGGACGATACATATTTTTAAGAGGCTGTACCTATCTTTACTGCAATTATCCTTTATTCTAACTCTCACAAGGACTAAAAACATTAAAGCACTTATGGAATTATGCCATAGGTAAATACTTAAGTATTCATAAGTTTTTTTTACCGACCCTTGAGATTGTCGTGACTCGATAAATCGTCCTATGTTGTACTAGAAACCCTCATTGACCTATGAGCCTTGTAATAACTCCCTTCTTTACTTGTTTTTGCGAGTCTCGTAATGTTTTTATTTTTTGCAACGCTTATCCTTCAAGATCTAAACGGTCGTGTCGCAAAATTGTTGCCAACACTAAAAAACACTATCACGTCACTTAAACTATCTTTATGTAGTAATTTCATTTGTTTTTATTACCTACGTGATATTTTGCTTAATGAAACTTTGTAGGAAAAATTATGTATTTTTCTTCTTATTGCGTGCTTACATGCACAGCCATTTGTAAACAGTTTCCTCGTAATTCTACAAGTATTATATTACGTATTTGAATGGATAACCTAACTGGAAAACTTCTTTAGCCAAACTGTTGTTTACTTAAATTGCCTATTATAAGCTGCAAGATAATGCAGAGTTATTTATATTGGCAGGCTTGTGATTCAAACTGAATAACCATGATATTGTCCGCAGCGATAAGTCAACGGAACGGAGTCACGTGTTAGCAAATATACACGTGAACAATAACACATATTTACTAACACTATTATGCGAGTTGTATAGAATCCGAGAATCTCTTTTCTGGGATTTACGGAGTGTACAACACGTAAGTGCTCCCTAAACCCAGAAGTCCGCGAATTAGTAGAAGTAAATAAGGTGTCTAGACTCGAAAACCTCATAATAATTATCAAACTTTACATTGGCACTATCATTTAATGATTCATACCAAATTGAAAAAAAGAACCAACAAGATCGACATGTCTACTACTTATGATAGTTATTTTTTTATATCTGTACAGACGCTTTAGATTTTTTGTTTCAGGCTTTTTCTGAGTTAGTTAAGCTGAAAAATGAAGGCCATACTAGTAATAAAACCGTCACTTGAACTTTAGGAGTGCCAAGCGTACTGTGTAATTGCCTAGAAGTATAATAATGATTCTGCTTAGAATTTTTTATAATCACAGACAATATTTTTCTATAGTGATGACCAGTTTAATAACTAAGGCGCATTCTGCAAGCAAATAATCTATACAAACACATCGATATCTACTTACCTATCTTTATATTCCATTAATTGTATAGCCTCTTAATATACCTGTATATGTGAACTTCGCATTGACTTCCTCCATTTGTGATTGAACAAGTATCTGCTATGTCAATATTGACGACCTCCACAATGACGATACATTGTTATTCTTTGAAACTGTTCTCAAGGTAGCTGTTCAACAACAAATCTCGAACTTCTCGTATTTATTTAATCGTATGGTCATAATTAAAACTGGTCAACACGTAACCGAAGGGTCATGGATGACCAATCTGATAAAATGTTAAAGCATCCGCCCTAAAGATTCAATCAAGCTTTAAGTTATATTGCGCAAGTGTGTTGCGTATAAATTATTCAAATTACATTTTTTTTTTGTTTAAACAATTCTATAATATCCAAGTATAAGTGATCTTATTATAGGGAAATATTAAAACTAAGTATCAAAATATTCATCATATATGGGATTGAAACCCTGGGACCATGGGGCCCAAGTGCCCACAGACTCTTTCGAGAAATTAGTAAGCGATTAGTGGAGTCCACTCGTGACCAAAGGGCTGGCCTATACTTCGGTCAAAGGATATGCATTGCCATCCAGCGTGGCAATGCAGCCAGCCTTTTGGGCACGATCCCAGCTGACAGCGATGCGGATGAATATTTTGATACTTAGTTTTAATATTTCCAAATTACATTGTTTAGGACCTCCAAACTTAAATAAGCATGCATATAATTGCTGCACATTTTTTTCATTCATTTTGACAAATTATGCTCGTGACTGCGGCGTTCAAGCATCGAGCATCAGGTTTGAGAACTAGTTTAACCAGTTATTTGGTTTATCTTCATATGCAATGGATACAGTAAAATACTTTCTGCATAAAGAATTACCGGACCAGTTCTTCAACGCTACGTACTTACCAACTTAGAGGTACAATGTATCCTTAACAATTAGTAGAAACTCAAACTGAAGTGACACAACGCTTTTCCGACATTGTATATTAAGTACACAGAAAACAGCATAGTTCAGAAAGTTCAATAAGAACTTAGACAAAATGCGTCACCAAAGTGCGTCACTTTGAATAAAAAAAATACCATTCTTGATAGCAGCACTTACACAAAGTAGCTAGAATTAGTCGCATGCTATTTTTTCATGAAGCGATACATAGGTATGTAATTAAATACAAAATTGCCACAGCTTAGTCTCCATTATTCCAATCTAAAACTTTGAGATCGTTCATAGGTTAATTGAAGATGACTCGCTGTTTATCCGCATTAAATGAAGCCTCATAAAATTACCTCAATCATAAAACATTGTAAGTAATAAACTAATCACTTAGCTTTATTTCAAGCTCTGCAAAACAAATCGCTTAAGTTTTTAAAAGAATTTAACGAGCTATGAAAATTAGTGATAACATACGATATTTACACCTTTTAAAAACCAGAAGACAGGTAGATAAATTAAATAATAAAATATACTTACTTAATAAACAATTGTTTGTCTTTCCTTTTTTTCAGATTATTGTCTCATGTTTGGCCAGTAACTGTTAAGCAAAACTAAAATTATTGCTGACTAGCTAGGTAATATGGCAAACTTCGTTTCGTTTAAAATGTCTCTGGAACTTTTCAAATATTTTAAAACCAAAATAAGCCAAAAGCCTGCCATTCTCGAGTTTTAGTTAGTACTAACGAACAGTTTTTCCTTTTTAAATATCAGCATATAGTACCTAACTACACCAAAAATCATGTGCCCCAACAGGTTTACTTAAGCATACACCTCATTAGTATTTAAGTATTGCCTGTAGAATGAGCACATGCTAAGATGCAAAACCTAGTTTCGAGCAGCTGTAATTGCCTTCCAGTGGCTTTAACGAGTAAAATCGATAATTATGAAGTGCCTTCTATTTCCTTAAAGCAGAAAATCATCATGTTTACTTTATCTCATGGACACACAGCACCTAGTTTAGACCTACCGATGCCTATTGCCTAGTAAATGAACGACCCAGCAAAGACCAGAAAAAACTCGATCCTACAAAAGTAACTACAGTTTTATAATTAACAAGAATTAATCATTTTTAGGGTTCCGTACCTCGAAAGGAAAAAACGGAACCCTTATAGGATCACTTTGTTGTCCGTCTGTCTGTCTGTCTGTCTGTCTGTCTGTCTGTCTGTCTGTCTGTCAAGACCCTTTATCTTAAGAACGCGTGGACGTATCAAGCTGAAATTCACATGAAATACTCGGGTCTATTGTCCCTTTAGGCTGTGAAAATATCAAGCTTCTAAGCCAAGCCAATCAAAAGATATAACCGATTATGTCGATATTTTCAACAAATTCTCGACACTCGCAAAGGAATCAAAACCTACAGGGTACTTCCCGTAAACTCAGAATCTTGAAATTTGGCATGAAGCATTGTTATATAATGCAAATATAGGAAAAATTGCGAAAATCTCATTTTTTTTGTTATATAATATAATAAAAATATTTTAATAAAATGAAACTTACTACCTTATTTCTCACGAACGAATAAAGGTACCAAATTGAAATTTATACCAAATACATAGGTCTATTGTCCCTTTAAGTAATGAAAAAATCAAACTTCTAAGTTAACGCGATCAAAAGATACAGCAGTTTTACCGACACCTTAGACGAATTTCCGTCACACGCTAGGGAATCAAAACCTACAAGGTACTTCCCGTGAACTCAGAATCTTAAAATTCGGCACGAAGCAACGTTATATAGTACAGATAAAGGAAAAATTGCGAAAATGATAAATTTGAAGTTACAAAAAATATTAAAATATTATTTTTGCTTACATGACATAAAATATTTTTTAATAATTATAAACTTACTACCTACCCTTTTTCACATGAACGCGTAGAGATATTAAAGTTTTGAATAAAAAGTGAAATTCAAATCAAACACTTCTTAAATACAATGGCCTCTAAACTGTGAAAAAATTTAAATCATTCAAAGGTCATTGGGCACCTTAGTATGAAAACCATACCCACGGCGGATACGAACGAAATATAGCACAGTATAATGATAAAGGCTCTGATTTACTATGGCATTAGTCGCATCAATGTGAACCATGGGAATCTAGAGAAAATCAGGTGTAAACATCAAATATTTTCCTCATTTCAATGGGGAATTTAAACGACCAAGTTTGACGGATTTGAGAAATCATTTCTTTGTAGTGAAAGAGTATACTCGCCGTTTATTTCCATTGTCATCAGGTCAGGATCTGATGATGGAAATCCTGAGAAATCGAGGGCAACTATCAGAAATTGTAGGCATGCATAGGATTAAAACTTGATTCTCAGATGTATGTCTGGTGATACTATCAAACAGTGAAGGTTTAGAGCTTATCTGATGATGGAGACGTGAGAAAGTCGAGAGAACTCGGTATGTTTTAGTTACGTCGTGTTTGGGCTTATATTATTCGTATTGACGAGAACTTTTCACAAAAGTTAAAAATAAAAACATTTTACAATAAAAAAAAACAACTTCTAAAACAACAAGAAAACTGTTTATATGCATCGGTCTAGATCTCGGTGGTTAAATAAATATAGATGCATCCTCTAGACACCGACTTCTAGACCGATGCACCTAACATCTTTTTAATTTCATTCTTGCTTTTGTTTTCTTGTTGCTTTTTTATATGTTTGAAGTTGGATTTGTCTGTAAAATGCTACAAAATAAAATAATGCCGACTTTATAAAACAAAGAAAGGGACAGAATTACACTTTTGTCAAGGCTCTAGAAACGTAAAGCCAGCAGCCCCGAATCCTACTCTCTAGAAGTCGTTGTTACAATTCGACAGCTACAAGTCGTCAGGCGGTCTGCTTTAACCCAAGTTAGTAGTGAATTCTCATCACCTAAAATAAAATAAGCTCCAACACAAGGTTACGTTATAAATTGTAAAGGAGTTCCCATAACTATATCTGATCTTAGCTGTCGATCCCACAATGGCAGTCAAACATATCTTTGTGGAAAGTCTTCGCCAATACGAATAAAATAAGCCCAAACACGTGGTAGTTGCAACATACCGTTCGGGAGTTCCCTTGACTCTCTGTAGTCTCCATAATCAAATCAGCTCCAAACCTTCACTGTTTACCAGTACCCTCAAAAATACACTCACATGTCTGGTTATGACTCGATGCGTGCCTACAATATTCAAGAGTTGCCCTCTATTTCTCAGGGTTTCCAGATCCTCATCAGATCCTGGTCATCCGGATTGGCACCTTCCTTCTTTATGAAATGTCTTTAACAATAAAAACTAGCATTGCAACCTGTACAATCCTCTGAAACTGCTTGTCTTTTATATTTTTCAAACGATCCTGGACATTCGTCTCCATGGAATTTTAATAAAATATTTATATTCAAAGAAACGTCATACCATTCTCCACGATTTAAAACTACTTTGATTCATGTCCGCCACTTTTTACAAAGCGGGTCAGATATGCCCCATGACTTTTAAGACATAATTAGTTATTTTCAATCAGATTTCTAAATGATGACTATAAAATGTTGTATATAAATAACTTCATTAAAATAACTTTTACAAGGTACTGGCCTACTATTTTAGTTATATTATAAAATAAAAAATATTAACTATTTTGACTCTCACGAAATTACCATAACTATGATTGTTCTAAACTGAACGGTTGGCGCGAAACTCACTTTTTATCTATACAGCATTTGTACGGAACCCTCGGTGCGCGAGTCCGACTCGCACTTGGCCGGTTTATTATTCTTACTTATACGCCATTTCAGTAATTCAGTATTTATGGTACAATTTCAGTAGGCACTTACCTAAAGATATGAGTAGCTTATTTGTTTAATGGTTATTTATTTGTAAAAAAAGTAAAAAGTTTTTAAGGGCCTACTCAAATGGAGTAATATTTTAATTAATCAAATATTTTAATTATTTAGAATTTGATTAAGTGTATGCAGAGGTATTATAAATGGACATATTATAACACAGTGTTTAGAAAAGGTAAAGTCGAACATAAAAATTGCATTGACAAGTATTGCAAGTTTTTTGAGAAGTAGCATAAAGTTTTAGTCCGGACAAGAACAAATAACCTTTCTGACCAACGACTAACAATAAATGTAGTCTACCCGTTTTGTTAAAGAATTACACACGCATTACCATAACGGAATCAATGCTGAAATTGAACTATAAACAAAGAGGGAAATACAATCGTTAAGTACCTAGTAGTAGAAATTGCTATTATGGTAGAAAATTGAAGGCCAAGGGCGAGTACTAATAAAATAGTGGATAATAATAAACATATTCGTTATCAAAGCCGTTTGTTAAACGATATGCACTCACGCACTCTTGAACTCAAGAAGTGGGTAAGTCAGTCACTGTCAGCATGTCATTATCAACGACGCAATAATTATAGTTAATAATAATTATATAGTGGCGACTGTGGTTAGCGACACGCAACTAAAGCCCAACTTTACGGACAAGCATAAACATAAGTTTTCTCAAATCCACCGTTTACTATGAATTTTCATGTAGATACAAGTTTTAAAGTTAGCAGTTGTTTTAAGAAAAACGAACGTTTAAGCTTTCGGTGAACTCGGGCTTAACGATGTTATGAATAGGATATCTAAGCATCTGTTAAAAATAACTAAAATTGACAGGAAATATCTATATTAATATTTACCTACTTTAAAATCTAATTGGATAGGTACTTAGCAGTACTTTGTTTCTTTGTCACTAGGGGCTGTAATCGGTAGACAAAACAAACAAACAAATATTCCGTTAAAGATAACATAACTCGACCTAGCCCATGACCCAATCGAGGAACCAATAAATTAAATGCTTCAATTTGATTAATAAAATAAAAAAGTTGATTTAAATATAACACGAGACGAATCTTATTTATATCCCGTCAGACGGGTTCTAGAAAATTCAGACAAGCCTGATAAACCTGCAGCTCACTTTGTAAATAAATAAATATATATTTATAAATAGTCTAGCCAAAGACCGAAAAAAACAAAACAAATGAAGTAACAAACAACAGATTATTAATTAGTGTCTATTATATAGGTCAGGAGTCCGATCGCCTGATAGGACATAATTAAAAACATATTAAGTATTCCTTACGTGTAAACAACGTTCGCTTGTTTGTCAATTCTTTGTCATGCAAGCAGTACCTCATGAAAAAATTAAAAAATATATATGTTATTCAAATAATCTAAGATGATTATAGAATTTATAGACGACGACATTCTATTACAAATTATGTAATCGCATTACTGTTCATTGACTTCCAAATGTAAACTGTACTTCATTGTATTTTAGAAGAATATCCTACTTCTAACAAAGTTCCGTAGAATATATTATGTTCTATAAGTTGAATAATGTTTAAAGAATCGTCGAAGAAACTTTCAAAACCTGCTGAATGGCTAAATACATCATCAAAACAGTAAAAAAATCGATCTTAGATACCCTAGAGTAGCATTTTTAATCATTTTAGTGAGACAAATAAACAGTTTTTATTACTTACTAAAATGTTGACGACATTTTATCGTTGCTGCAGGTCGGATTTAAAGGAAAATAAAACATTTCAAGTAGGTATTTGAGATAATGCGTAAAATAAACTAGGTATCTACATACACAATATCGGTATTTGTTAATAAGAACGTAAATAAATACTTAGCAACTATGTAAGTACTTTAAGCTTAGGACTTCCGCAATTCTACATCATTGCATTATATTCAAAATGCGACAACAATTTACTGAGACCATCTAAACAAAAAATATCATCCTCGCATTTCCGCGGATTATCTAATTACAGGAAAACCGTAGTTCTATTATACTCCAATGATAAATGATGATAGGGACTATAATGAGTTCACTTATGTCGAAATACTTGTCATGCTGTGCAAACGGCGTGACTTCAACTGTTCATATAATTTAGCAATTTTTAAAATTACGTGGCAAATCTGCAACAAGTTTAAAAAAAACTAAACGCAAACGCGTTATTCCAAAAAAGATTCACGTGTTTAAAACTAATTTTGTATTGGTTTTTATTAAACACGTGTCTAACTTTTTGTAATATCACCAAAAAAGTGTAGATATGAGGAAATTAAATATAAAAAGCAGTCAATCGAGATGTCATTTCATTTGTGGTTAGTAACAAATTGCATTTATCATTAACAAAGCACATTTTTATGGATCTGTCTAAATGATGTTATTAACTAGCCATTTTAATATAGCCCATGTAGTCAGTAACAGTAATTCTTCTACCAGATAATTCACACAAATTGAGTTCCATGCAGTTACTGTTACTGTTACAGCCTTTTTATCGTCCCACTGCTGGGCACAGGCCTCCTCTCACATGGAGAAGGATTGAGCATTAATCACCACGCTTGCTCATTGCGGGTTGGTGATTTCAGACTTAATAGTCCAGGTTTCCTCAAGATGTTTTCCTTCACCTTTATATCAGCCACTGGTGTCTCAGTTATACTTAGAAAGGACATACAAACTTAGAAAAGTCGCATTGGTACTTGCCTGACCTGGAATCGAACCCACACCCTCATACTCGAGAGGTTGGTTCTTTACCCACTAGGCCACTACGACTTGCAGTAGTCAATCAATAAATTATCAGCCCGATAATAAATCTTTGGATGTAATACTATGCCACAGATGACTGAATAGTTACCACGTAATCTATGGTGTAAAAACTGTAATCACTAAACAGAACTACTGTACACACAACTGTAATCACTAAACAGAACTACAACAGAACTAACATGGTGATAAAATTAGTTAAAAGAGTTTGAAATTACTTGACAAATAATGTCATCCGAATTTAACGATCCATAAATCTTTTAATAGCTACATGTACGTAATTAAGTAGTGAACCTGAATAAATGTGTTTCATCTTAACATTGATTGCTTACTATCTACGTGCTAAATACATACTACATGTATACTAAACATTATATTTTATATTATTGTTCCCATTACTCATACATGATAATAGTCATATAAATAGTCGTTTCTTTTAATCGTTTACTTTTCTCAGTGAACGAAAGATTTTGGGAGTACGTGGGAATTCAATACTACTACTTTCCATCAGTTTAGACATTAACTTTACTGAATTTCCTTGTTGTGGTATTAATTCATCTTAGCTAAGATAATTTCTATTTAGTCACAACAATTTAAAGCAATTAGTTAAGTAGCTGAAATAAAGTTATTTCAGCTTGCTAGGTAAATAGGTTACGTATCGAAAGTAAACTACTTACGAGACGCATTGATTGAAACTACATTATTATTTATAAAATTCTGAATCTAAATTACATTTGGGAGATTTATGAAAATGAAAAACCTGTCCGTAGCTTGCAGAACCACTTCATTAAAAACACTGACACAAAAAATACTCGTATGCAGCTTAAAATTAAAAAATTGGCGTTATTAACATTAGCCGGTATTATCTGTAATCAATCAAAGTTATTATTTCCTCAGATTTACCTTTACCCTTAGACCTTTTAGATATTATCTAGTTATTATTTATGACACGTGATCAGAATATCTAAAACTATATAAACTGCAAAAAGAGTAGGTACCTTATGTCCGGGGCTGCGGGATGGTTCGAAAGAGTTACCGCGGGCCTAGTACATAAAGGGCTTAAAAAGGAACATGATGGATTTTAGTCAGTAAGAGTCCGACACTCCCTCACGCTGCTAACCCACAGTGGGGATTTCCAAATTTAAAAAAGTATCTTAGGTGTTCAGTGGGGGCAAAAAGCGTCAAGCGATAATTTCCCACACACATAATAGATAGTTTACTTAATTAAGCGGAGAAACGAGAATGCAACATTGTAACAGGTTGACAATGTAATTGAAACATTTTTCAAATTACAATTCATTAAAATAATTGCTATGCTATTAAAACTATTTTAGATTGATGATAACGAGACATTGTTGAGAACTGTACGCAGTTTGCCCTTTGTCTCGCAACTTATTATAAGTAAATAGTGGTCCAAATGATCATTCAAATTTTCATAAAATGACTTGGTGGTGATCAAAAGGAAAATGCTATATTGTTTCAATTATTATTCAAATCGCGTAAAAACCAACATTCTCACAATATGAAAATGAAACCTCGCTTCTAGTGAAATTTAACATTTTTTACAGAATTTTTAAATTCATTTATTAAAGAAGTAAAATAAAAATTATACCTATTATGTCCATTGTTTCAGAAACGAAGACCATTCTGAAAGGTGTCTCTGGTCTGTTCAAATCTGGGGAGTTGACGGCCATTATGGGTCCCTCGGGAGCTGGTAAATCATCCCTCATGAACGCACTTACGGGATTTGCGTAAGTGGATTGACAAAATTAAAAAAAAAAACCTCTATACAGCCATGGGCACTTTTGATATTCGTGTTTTTATATGATTTATAATAGTGGTAGAGTCATGCTCAAAGTACCTATTTTCAGATTATATCTCTACTTAAGTATTTAAGTAATAAGATATTGTTTGAAACAGTAGCGGAACAATTTTTTTAGAGAAATAAAATTATTTTAATCCGTATTTAAATAAAACAAACACCATGTTTTTTTTAATAAACTTCATATAATTTTCTTATCTATGTATATCTTTATAATGAAACTATTATTTCAGGACAAACGGTGTAACAGGCAGTATACGAGCAGGCGACAGTGTCTGTGAACTAAGGCCTAAGAGTTCCCTTCGCTCCTTGAAGGCATACAGAAAGAAGTCCTGCTACATATTACAGGATGACAGACTTAACCCCCTGTTCACTGTAGCTGAACTCATGAAATTCGCGGCTGATATGAAACTGGGGGACACACTGACTGATAAATTAAAGCTGAGCGTGGTAAGTAGGTGACAATTTTTCATTTTTCTTTTTAAATTCCAGTTGTTTGTGTTCAAGCTTTTAAATTAAAAATAGCCTCTTTAATTGTTATGTTTTTTTTTTTCGTTTCAACAATGGATATTTTCAACTCGCTTACAAAAATAAGGAGATTATTGTCAATCATAAAAGTTCGATGACACTATTATGCTTCTGAATATCCTTCTTACCGTTACTATACTTAATTTCCGTAGACTCTAACGGTTCCTTCGGGGTCATCAAAATCAAAATTCTCAACCAAAAACGAACAGAATTGATTTATATATACCTAATGTAGATTTTACGTATTTAAATTAATATTTGTATCTACAAATATTTATTGAAACAACATTTCATAAAACTTTTCAACAGCACGTTACTGTGTTTGACTATTTACTTATAATTTTTTTCTTACAGATAGCTGAAATTCTCTGCACGCTAGGGTTGTCCGGATCAGAAAACACGCGATGTGATAATCTGTCAGGGGGCCAAAAGAAACGACTGTCGATAGCTGTCGAACTTATCGATAACCCTCCAGTACTTTTCCTTGACGAACCTACCACGTAAGTACATAATATATTAATATTTATATTTCATTTTAAGTAGGTAAATGCTTACCAGCTAGACACTAGGAAAAAAAACTAGTTTTCCGTAATATAAGGCGGGTCCGAGGGGAAGGTCCAATGCCCGTCTGCTACATAACCAGCATGCTTAGCAAAACAACTTGTGAAAATTCGTAGTAAACAGTGATTTAAAGAAAACTGGCGTTTATGTTGTCGGTAAACTTAGGTCTCAGTGTACAAAAGTTTTTAATCTACCATCTGCATTTTTTCGAACTAAGTATCATAGCCTGATCTAAAATATCATGATAATGATCCTCCAGCAATTAGTTTATCATAAGTTCCATTTTATTTGAGTGCATTTTATTTACTTACCTCACTGAGAAAAAATCCGTCTAGACTGCTATTTTGGGCGAGGACGACTTTTTAGACGCAGTTATTTTGGCTATTGCAAATATTTGATAATAGCACTAAATAAACATTTGGCAGTTTTAAACTCACCGATGCAGTATTTGGCGATTTTTGTATGGAAATTAATACTTTATAAATTCAAAAACGTTTTTTCAAGTTAGGCTGATAATTCAGCACTTTACGAGCTCCAAAAACAAACGACAACCCCCAAAATGCCCACCCTTCAACACTTCCTATGTACATATTTTTACTGGAAAGAATAAATGGCGCAACAAACTCCCCAGCAACACATGTCTGTTGCCATAATTTTGTAGCTGAGCTTTTGTCCATCTGATTATAACTAAGTATAACTCTAAGTATTAAATCTTTGCAACACCGCGCACTTGCTCTTATTTGCAACACCGTTGCATCACTGAAGCTACAGTTATATAAAAACGCATTTTTTTTATGTATTTAGAGATAACTACGCTATCGAGCTCGAACTTTTTTTTGTGAAAAGATAGTAGGTATACAATCTATACTTATAATAAATCTGTAGAGAGGTCAATTCTGTACATTGAATATATTTCCAAAATAACTATTAGGGGGTGATTAGTGAGCGATACTGATGCCAAAAATGCAATCAGTAAAATTTTTGTCTGTCTGTCTGTCTGTCTGTCTGTCTGTCTGTCTGTCTGTCTGTATGTTCGTTATGGAAACAAAAACTACTGGACAGATTTTAATGAAACTTGGCACAAATATTCTTCATACTCCTGGGCAGGTTATAGGATACTTTCCATCACGCTACGATCAATAGGAGCAGAGCAGTGAAGGTAAATGTTGGGAAAACGGGAGAAGTTACTCCATTTTTTAAGCTTCCGTCGCGTGTGCAGCCTTAATGGTTACAGCTACACAGAAACCATGTACGATGGAAATATTCTTCATAAAATTATGTAAAAAATATCCCATGGGAGCATATGTCTATCTTTTATGGTTGACTCACAATAACACGTAAAACTCTCGGTAACTTAGCAGCTCGGAGCTTTCTGATTATATTTGTCTACTATTTCGTTTATAACACTCTTACTCACACTAATTAAACATAGTTAACAGTATTATCTATTAATTAAAAAAAGAATGATTTAAATCGGTAAAGAAACACCAAAGTTATACATGAAAAACGGTAATAAGCCACCGCGCGTGAATACTGAATCACGCACGCTATAAGGATCATTTTAGTGCAACGGTCGCCGCGCTCGACGCGACTCGCGGCGCGGTGGCTGCGCGAGCTTCATACAATATTTGGCTGTTGGTGCGATTGATGCGAATAAACGTTCAGAGCGTTCAACCTTATTGCGCGATTTTTAGGTTTTAAATAATTTATTTTTAACTTTCTTTTGTTGTTATTTTATAAAATAGGTTGGTATCTATTAGTTATTTTTGTGTTTAAATATTCGTTCAAATTACAAATTATTAATAGTTTACATTTTATTACTTAAAGAAGCAGTAAGTACGCATAGATTTAGATAATTGGAGGGGCTGGTGTTTATTATTTCTTCCTCTCTTTGCACAAAGTCCGACTCTAACGCGGACGAAGTCGCTGGCAGAAGCTAGTTATGAATAAAAGAGATTTAAAATAATTATTTACATAACACAGTCTTATGTACGAATTACCTATTATAAAAATATGTACCTACATTGCAATATATCATCTGATAACCTTCACCACTATATAAAGAAATCATTTGAAAACAACCTTACCTAATTTTAATGACACGATAATACAAATATTGTCAATTTTAGGTACACTGAATTTAAGATATACCTATATACACTTTTCAAATGTTTTTTGATGTTAATTGGAGTACCTATAAATGTATTTTCCCATTTACAAATAAGTAGGTACATAAATGTTGAGAATTTTTTTCGTTGTGGTTTTCTCAGTGTCTGCTTAGAGACTCAATTTGTGTCAGGTCTAGCAATATACCTACCTTCATTATTATTGTCTGAATATAATATTTATGAAATGTATGTAAATATGCATAATTATTGATTTATTCTTTAACCTAAGAAATCCGGAAAACCCATCATGATGTCACGTTTGTCATTGTTCCAAATATTTAAAGACGCACGTTTATTTTTTTCTTAAACTTCAAAATTAAATAAAAAATCACCTGGAACAGATGATTTTCGATAAGTTTGACATTTACAACATTTTAAATACAAACAAAAACCCATTTTAAATGACATGTCGATAAATAAATACGTCATAAACGTCACTGAAAAATTGTCGAAAAACTAATTGTTATGTTGACCTGGGATAATCTCTAAGTTTAATGACGTCCGTTATAACAATGACCATATTTTTTCACCATGTTGTGTTCGTTCAACGAACTTTGTGCACTACCTTTGTAACTTAACTAGTCATTTTTACTGACTATACAGTAAGTCAGTAATGTCAGATTCAATTGGAAATTCCAAAATTCATTCATTTTACACCTAAACATGGAAAACATATAGACATATAGATACAAGTACATATAGATTTCTTTAAGTACCCTAGATACAACATCCGATATACAACATACATTATTAGTTACAGAAGACCCAAAAACTAAACAGTTTATTTATTTACTCAACATAAATAAAAATGCGTAATTAAATTAAAAAACAGTATCTTTCCTGTGTTGTTATCAAAAATGAATAATGTAACAGAATGTTTAATAAAATAATAACAAGTAGGTAGTTATGTTAATATCAAGGTTTTTAAATAGGTATGAATCTGCATACCCTTAAAAGATTGTGATATTATGATGATGATGACATATGTAAGTAAACTGTATCAATAACTTAATCGGAGAAAAGATTTTGTTGCATAATAATATGTGGTCATTAGTTAATGAAGTGCAATTAACATGCAGTATCTAATAAAAACAATAATTTATTATTAATTGCGATAAACGTCCCGGAAAACTACATAGGTACCTACTATGTTGATATATCAAGCAATCATACCTACGTACCTAAAGCAAGTTCTTCCCCTCAAAGTAAAACACAAACCTCCTTCTCATGCACATATCCGTACTAATTGTGTTGATAGGTAAATTATTTCTCGATATTACTTTACAATAAATCGATGAAACACAAGATTTTAACCAATTAATTTTGTATCTTGTCGTCGGCAAATTCCAAGCAGCTAAACGCCAAGCTAGAACAATTTCCACGCACCGTCTTACAATTTTTTAATGGAATAAGCATGAATCACTGTCCTTTAGTGTCAAACATATTATCTAGGTATGGTGTGAATAATTATTTATCATTAAATGCAAATAAATGTGTCAATTATTGAATTGCAATAATAACGTATGGCATTTATTAAACGTCATAATTAAACTTGTAATTGTGCCTGTTTCTGATGGAGCCCTGATCTACGTTGGAAAAACCTTAATTTAAAACATTCAGTTATGATTTATTTTAAAACTATCATTTTGTGAAAATAGAAGATGATTAAAAAACAACCCATAATCTTGCCATGCAAAATATTTTATTACGATATTTTTTTCTATGCAGTGGCCTGGACAGCAGAACATCAGCTCAGTGCATGGAAATGTTGAAGAATTTGGCTCGCAACGGACGGACAATAGTGTGCACTATTCATCAGCCCCCTGCCTCTATCTATTCAATGTTTGACCAGGTAAGAAACTTTTTAGAAACCTTACGATCAGTACTTATTTTTCCGAATTATATGTTTTTCCTTAATTCATTCTCTAAGCAATTTCTTGGAAGGATCTCCTAAAACCTGCCTTAGCAAATACATGGAAAAAATAATATAAGAAAAAAGGTGTCACCATAACTCAAACAGTGTCAGCAAATAAACTGCCGTTGGTTTTTTTAGTATGCTTTTAACAGTTCAGTCCAATGTTTACGAAAAATATCGGCCACGAACACTTTATTACCGTACCTACCTAATCAAATAAAGTAGCAAGATATTCTTTTAATTAAGCGTGACTAAGTACGTATATGAAGTTCTATGTAAACAGTAGTTATACACTGTTTATGGAGCCATCTTTACATAGAGATCTTAATCATACAGCTACGCGGAAATAATATGAGTATGACACACTGTGCCGGTACGTCATTGACCTCACGGAAAAAATCTCAAACGATTGATGTCGAACTTGATAACTCTTGTAAAGCCTTGAAAAACTAAAAACAATTAAATTATGTTGACTAGTGTTTGAAAAATCAATGACATTATTATCAAATCGTCTGCTTACTTTAAAAAAAAATATAGCAGTTGTCCTCTAGATCTCTAGTCTATGCAGTTGAACATACAACCACCTCCTTTTTCGGGAAACAGATAAAACTTAAAAATAAAGAGTGCATTGCCTGCGAGCTCCGGAGTCAACGACCCGCGTTTTATGCATTTAAAACTCACACTGATTGCTCTGTGCATAATCTGGTTTTTAAAGTGATAAGATATTTTTCTATACATAAGTATGCTGGCATTCAATTTCAGTTTGTTATTATCAAGTACAGAAAAGTCATTTCAAAGAAAATTGTATATTGCAGTCTTAAAATTGTAAAGCCTGATTCCGGCAACAACTTTAACGATTTTGGTTAATAATTGAAAATAAAAACTGTGTGGTAGGTACCCAGGAATCGAACAAAAAGTTACTGAGTGTCCTTCGTCCGTATTTCCTATGTCATTTAATTTACCGTCACACGACACAACGTTAAGTTTTTTCTCAGTTATCAATAGAAGGTAACTGTTTACGTAAATGGTTGTGGATATGTATGTAATATGCACAAGGCTAGTAACATTATGTTAAGGCTATCGATAAACTATTCAATTTGCACGACGATTATCGTTCTGCAGTACATACCTACCAATAATACCTAGATGACCTTTCCTAGTTGAAAATAGTACAAGAATCCATTAAGAGTTCGCAAGATTCTAAAAAGAAAAAAATGTTTATACTTAAATGTACTCAGAGTTCCCAGTCGGTTAGAGTGGGAACCTGCGTAAAGAGCCAGTCTTTTTCTTTATTAAAAATCAGTATTTAGAAGGACAATATCTAATATGTATGTTCAAAAATGTTGCCCTTTATTTAAAGCACGTGTACTTTCATAATCGTTAGCTGAAAGCCTTGAATTAAGTTCGAGCTCAATCATACATAATTAACTTAATAAAGTAGATCAATTTGTGTGCAAATTAATGACTTATCTTAGATCAGTAGCCAGTAGGCTTAACCTTGGCACAACCCCTGTAGCTTTTGCTAAAATATTGTTAAAAAAAAATTGTCCATACGGAAGAAATAAATTTAACTTTACATGTAAAAGATATGAAATTATAAAACAAGAACTAATAACTAACTGCTGCTTATAATTAAATACGATTAGTACCATACCCATGAGATTATATCTTGCTTATTAAGTTGTCTCAATAAATTGTGGGAATATAAGTTATTCATAGTTTTATAAGCATCACTAATCGTATTTATACAATAGAATATCTGTAGCGACATTATATCACATGAATAATAAATTAGTTAGATTTTACAAGAGGCGAAGGAAAACTACTGTTCATAATAAAACATGAAAATGCCTTCTCTAACATTTTTTTTCCCCAACACAGGTTTATATGCTCGCAGAAGGTATGTGCATTTACCACGGCTCGAGTGAAAACACGGTGCCCTACCTAGCATCCGTAGGGCTCCAGTGTCCTAAGTACCACAATCCAGCTGACTATAGTAAGTAACACTCACTTAAAATTGGTCCTTTTATCCCTACACTTAGTTATAACTAGTCCTCGTATCCCCATACTAAGTTTTAACTGGTCCTTCAAGTCTTTGAAACTTGAAAGTCAAGTAAACAAGCTGTCGTGAGTAGGTTCTCATATCAGCATTCTTTAAGTCTCTTAATCTGGTTGCATTAATCAGATGCCAGTTTTCCCACTTAAACAATCTCCAGCTGCATCTAGTCTTGTTAACCTGATCCCTTGACATTTAAGCCAGATTTTTGTAAACAGCCTAGGTACTTTTATCACTTTTTTTATATGTAACCTTCAAAAAATTTGAAAGTAAAATGTTTTGCAAAGATTTTAACGACCCGTGAAGCCGAGGTTTTTCAAAAAGTTGTATGTTTAAATTATTTAATAATTCAGCAAACAATAAAATGCCCATAAAAGCAGACTGAAAAAATAAAATTCACGTGAATCACCATATTCAAATTAATTAAAAACAAGCTTTAAAACTTGTGTATTATATTCTCTTGTTTAGGTGATAGTGTTCCCTATCCTATTCGTAAGCGAACAATGTTTTAACCATAAATATCCTTACAATAATTTATTACCATCCCACGACAGTAATTTCCTTTTTGTCAATTCATAGAGGTATTTTGCATAAATTCGCGAGTCCGCTCTTGATCCCATATTAAAATATGCAAGACTTGCTTCACATAACTTATCTGCAACTTGAGTAGCATCACTAAATCTTTATACCTAATCATTAAACATGCTTTGTTGCATTAAATTACCATCTCAAATTCTAAAACCATTCATTCAACTTTTTTCCTTAATTTTGAATCACGTTAATCGTCTAATTTATCTAGTAGGTATCTTTAAAAAATGTATAGGTATATTAACTAAGACAAAAACTCTAGATAATTACCTACCTGCACTGACAAGATCTCACGTAGCTGTCTAGAAACCACATCAGTTCATAAGTATGCAAATCATCCAATTAAGATCATACATACACTTCTAACGAGTTGGACTGGTTGTGCTTGTGCACAAAATTGTTAAACCACGCTGTCGTTGCATGAACGAACTAAAATTACATATTTTATTAATAAAATCTTAAAGATAACTGGCAATTATTTGTCGAATTACGTTATCTCTATAAAAAATCGAATAAATATTAATAGCATACGCATTTATTACAGCTACTTGACTAATGAAAATTATTTTAACAGTTTTAGAAATAGCGACGGGCGAATACGGAAAATTCAATGAGTTCCTAGCAGAGAAATGTTCGAACAACGAATGTTTGGATAAGCCAGCACTTCTAGCAGTCCCTGATATCAAGAGCGAAGTTCTATCTTTGGGCAAAACGTCCATCATCATTAACCCACCACATGAGCTATACAAATTCGGCAAACTATTCAAAAGATGTATAGTACAGCAATATAGAGATTGGGTAAGTTCTTCCTATTGGTCCTTGTGCCCATAACCCACTTCTCAAACTAAAATGGTTATCTATTTATTCTATGCGACCTATGACCATTTTAACAGACCCTTTTTCCTTTGGAGTAATGTCGTAAGTGCAATACAAAAGGGTGTTAAGTGTACCTAATGACCTGGTCCTTTTATTTACTTGATGTTTATAGTCTTAGTGTTGACGGATTGGTTAAGTGCTAATAGATTACTCAAACAGTAGTTTAATAATTCTAGGTAAACCTATTAAAGATATACCCATATTAGTTTTACTGGTAGGTACATTAAATTATACGGATCTTAAAATGTTCATGGTGGAAAATACTTAGCCGATTGTGTAAAATCTTATTCCTTGTGTGTTCCTTACCTTACACTTCTGACTTCCTATCCTTAAATTATCAAAATAATGACCGTGTGCCATAGTCCTTAATTAGGTAATTTGCTACCTGAAAATAAATTGTCAATGCCAGTCTTCAAAATTCCTTCAAGTTATTACAGGAAATTTAATTCGGCAGACATTTCCGCCCTATTAAACAGACTATTTTAAACGTATTTCAATTTATTGGACCAATAATCATTAGAGTAACTTATAAAAAAACAAGTGTAATTATTCTTTACTGTCTATTATCATGTTATCTAGACAATACACGAGCTTTAAGTACAAACTCCAGCATTTAATTAATGTATTTATTTTTATGTTCACGCGAAGACGACGTGTAGGAAATCATGAAGCCAGTAAGATTCTGTCACGTTGGCTTTGGTCAAACTAGTTTCCCGATAATTGTAGCTTTATTGATATTCGTAGTCAACCTTCGGAAGTAAACAAAGTTTATTATTATAATATTATTAAAACAATAACAAACAATTTGAAATTTTTCCTGATACCTATCTGTAGTGCCCGGACTCCGAACCCCAAAGTTTAAAATTAAAGCTATCATTTGGAAGATGTTAGGTGTTTATATTACTACGTTACTTTACAGCCTTTTTATCCCACTGTTGGGCACAGGCCTCCTCTCGCTCGGAGAAGGATTGAGCATTAATCACCACGCTTGCTCAATGCGGGTTGGTGATTTCAGACTTTATAGTCCAAGTTTCCTCAAGATGTTTTCCTTAATCTTTTTATTAGCCATTGGTATCCAAGATATACTTAGAAAGTTAGAAGATGTTATGTGGTTTATATTACTTATTTTTTTTCTAACAATAAGCCTTGTCCAAAATAGACAGTATCCCACCTGAAGCTGTTAATGCACATGGTGATCGGCGTGCTCCTGGGCCTACTATACGAGAGAGCTGGTAGTGACGCTTCCAAGACTTTAAGCAACCTCAGCTTCCTACTCGTCAGTACTGTGTACCTCTGTTATACGTCGCTTATGCCTGCTGTACTTAAAAGTAAGTGGAAACTTTCAATAATCGTCTTCTAAGTCTTTGAAATATGGCTTCCATTTTGCGAGTTTGCTATCTTTTTTAACATTAATTAAGTACTCAAGACAGGATTATAAATATTTTTTTGATATTTTTTTTATTATAAAAGGTACTGAATTTTATGGATCATTCATCTGACTCTTTACAAACATTTTTGTCTTCAATTATTATTTCCCAAAGAGATTAGGTACTATATTTTTTTCCAAAAAGCTGGTTTCCTATATTATTTTCATTAATTTTCGGTCCAATAAAAACTTTAATTAAACAGTAGCTAGTCGTCAACTATCTCAGCTTTTTATCCATGCAAGTTTTTTCTCAGCTTTTTATCATGTCTATTGTCATCCTCTTATTAAGTGGATGCAAAAAAATACTAAACAAAAACTGGAATATTTCATTAATAAAGTCGACATATGCGAAGCACATTAAAAAATCTGGTTTGATCTAAATACAAATAATGTTGAAGCCATTAAAAAGCTTATTATGCAGGTAATTATTTTTATGGCAACATTAGCACATATGTCAGGGTCGAGCTAGTGAACTAAGCTATTTCCTACTTAGACATTACACTATAAAGAAGACAAATGTATAAAAGATTGGCCCCATCCCACGACTCTTACGATATCATTCATTAGTTATCTGGGAAAACAGCTGAGCGCTTTGACTGATTTTAGACCTGATTTGAAAAAAATGTCTCTCTCTCTCTCAAAATAATAATATAAAAGGCATGAAACACGTGACTAGGTACATAAACGATAAATAAACCGGCCAAGTGCGAGTCGGACTCGCGCACCGAGGGTTCCGTACAAATGCTGTACAGATAAAAAGTGAGTTTCGCGCCAACCGTTCAGTTTAGAACAATCATAGTTATGGTAATTTCGTGAGAGTCAAAATAGTTAATATTTTTTATTTTATAATATAACTAAAATAGTAGGCCAGTACCTTGTAAAAGTTATTTTATTGAAGTTATTTATATACATCATTTTATAGTCATCATTCAGAAATCTGATTGAAAATAACTGTCTTACGTGTCTTAAAGGTCATGGGGCATATCTGACCCGCTTTGTAAAAAGTGGCGGACATGAATCAAAGTAATTTTAAATCGTGGAGAATGGTATGACGTTTCTTTGAATATAAATATTTTATTAAAATTCCATGGAGACGAATGTCCAGGATCGTTTGAAAAATATAAAAGTTTCAGAGGATTGTACAGGTTGCAATGCTAGTTTTTATTGTTAAAGACATTTCATAAAGAAGGAAGGTGCCAATCCGGATGACCAGGATCTGATGAGGATCTGAAAACCCTGAGAAATCGAGGGCAACTCTTGAATATTGTAGGCACGCATCGAGTCATAACCAGACATGTGAGTGTATTTTTGAGGGTACTGGTAAACAGTGAAGGTTTGGAGCTGATTTGATTATTGAGACTACAGAGAGTCAAGGGAACTTCCGAACGGTATGTTGCAACTACCACGTGTTTGGGGATATTTTATTCGTATTGGCGAAGACTTTCCACAAAGATAGGTTTGACTGCCATTGGGGGATCGACAGCTAAGATCAGATATAGTTATGGGAACTCCTTTACAATTTATAACGTAACCTTGTGTTGGAGCTTATTTTATTTTAGGTGATGAGAATTCACTACTAACTTGGGTTAAAGCAGCCATTGCAGGAATGGGATCTTTTATTTTTGAGGGATTAATCACCTAAAGAGCCCCAGTTTCAGGTTTTTTCGAAACCGCCGGACGACTTGTAGCTTTCGAATTGTAACAACTACTTCTAGAGAGTAGGATTCGGGGCTGCTGGCTTTACGTTTCTAGAGCCTTGACAAAAGTGTAATTCTGTCCCTTTCTTTGTTTTATAAAGTCGGCATTATTTTATTTTGTAGCATTTTACAAACAAATCCAACTTCAAACATATAAAAAAGCAACAAGAAAACAAAAGCAAGAAAGAAATTAAAAAGATGTTAGGTGCATCGGTCTAGAAGTCGGTGTCTAGCTAGAGGATGCATCTATATTTATTTAACCACCGAGATCTAGACCGATGCATATAAACAGTTTTGTTGAGAAGTTGTTTTTTTTTTGGTAAAAAGTTTTTATTTTTAACTTTTGTGAAAAGTTCTCGTCAATACGAATAATATAAGCCCAAACACGACGTAACTAAAACATACCGAGTTCTCTCGACTTTCTCACGTCTCCATCATCAGATAAGCTCTTAACCTTCACTGTTTGATAGTATCACCAGACATACATCTGAGAATCAAGTTTTAATCCTATGCATGCCTACAATTTCTGATAGTTGCCCTCGATTTCTCAGGATTTCCATCATCAGATCCTGACCTGATGACAATGGAAATAAACGGCGAGTATACTCTTTCACTACAAAGAAATGATTTCTCAAATCCGTCAAACTTGGTCGTTTAAATTCCCCATTGAAATGAGGAAAATATTTGATGTTTACACCTGATTTTCTCTAGATTCCCATGGTTCACATTGATGCGACTAATGCCATAGTAAATCAGAGCCTTTATCATTATACTGTGCTATATTTCGTTCGTATCCGCCGTGGGTATGGTTTTCATACTAAGGTGCCCAATGACCTTTGAATGATTTAAAATTTTTCACAGTTTAGAGGCCATTAGATAAGGAGTGTTTGATATTAATTTCACGTTTTATTCAAAACTTTAATATCTCAACGCGTTCATGTGAAAAAGGGTAGGTAGTAAGTTTATAATTATTAAAAAAATATTTTATGTCATGTAAGCAAAAATAATATTTTAATATTTTATGTAACTTCAAATTTATCATTTTCGCAATTTTTCCTTTATCTGTACTATATAACGTTGCTTCGTGCCGAATTTTAAGATTCTGAGTTCACGGGAAGTACCTTGTAGGTTTTGATTCCCTAGCGTGTGACGGAAATTCGTCTAAGGTGTCGGTAAAACTGCTGTATCTTTTGATCGCGTTAACTTAGAAGTTTGATTTTTTGACTGCCTAAAGGGACAATAAACCTTGGTATTTGATTTAAATTTCAATTTGATACCTTTATTCGTTCGTGAGAAATAAGGTAGTAAGTTTCATTTTATTAAAATATTTTTTTTATATTATATAACTAAAAAAATGAGATTTTCGATATTTTTCCTATATTTGCATTATATGACAATGCTTCGTGCCAAATTTCAAGACTCTGAGTTTACGGGAAGTATCCTGTAGGTTTTGATTCCTTTGCGAGTGTCGAAAATTTGTTGAAAATATCGACATAATCGGATGTATCTTGTGATTGGCTTGGTTTAGAAGATTGATATTTTCACAGCTTAAAGGGACAATAGACCTGAGTATTTCATGTGAATTTCAGCTTGATACGTCCACGCGTTCTTGAGATAAAGGGTCTTGACAGACAGACAGACAGACAGACAGATAGACAGACGGACAACAAAGTGATCCTATAAGGGTTCCGTTTTTTCCTTTCGAGGTACGGAACCCTAAAAAACATCGCTAAACCTTTTTCTCAGAACTAAAGTCAAGACATAAGTTCACTCATAAATTGTGTGATTGTTTTTTTGAACATTTTGTACGGTTGACAGCAATAAATTGAGAAGATAGATAACGTGACTGTTAATTTTCTTAGCGGCAAACTTTTTAGGAAAAAAAATAATCCTCAAGTTAATTAATCCCTCTATTGTGTGGACTTTTCCCTGGTAAAATAGGAGACGTGAATAACTATACTTTATGACGTTGACAAGATTTTTTATTAGTAACTGTTTTTGTTGTATTTAAGCGAGTGATTACAAAACCAAATACCTATAGGTACTGACATTAATTTGATCGATGACCACAACGTTAGGGACATCTTTTCGAATCACCAGCGCTAGAATTCTTTTTTGCTAGGTTTAATAAAGTAGGTATAACAAAGACTATCGACTAATTACGATCATTAGCTGGTTATTTCCTGTTAAATTAATTACTAATTATGGTCATTATTGCACGACTTTAATGGATAATAATAGTAAGGTAATGTAATATGCTTTAATGTAGCTATATTATCTTTATAGTTTGAGTAACTAAATGGAAGTAACCAAATTATTTAATAAAATCTACGTGTATTTTATTTATGATACTGACCTATAGATATGTTGTCTATGCCACTAGTCTGTTCCGTTTGTCTGCTTCGCGTCCGATCTAAGATATTCCGGTCAGGGCCAAGATTCTGACGGTCCATCAGAATGTTGTTGCTATTGACACAATTCGTGTGATATTAAGTTTAGATGTTTGATTCTGATGACCTTAAGGGCTGAATTTAAACGTCCGTAGAATCCACGTGTCCAATGGTGATTAATTTGAAATTGTCCTGCTGTTAGTTTAATTGAAGATATTTAAGAGGGATTAAGTCAAAAATGAATGCACCAATATTTTATTTAAAGTCGAGTTATAAAAAAGGTGGAAATCGACAAAAAATATTGCAGTTATAAGTGATAGATCGAACTTTTTGCCCCAAAAAGGGTGCCATGGTCTTTTATCTTTTACTCTATAGGCTTCACGGATTTTATTTATTTAGGGATTTAAAGAAGTGCATGCTCTTACGACCTCCACAAGGTTACAGGGGCCATAAACATGGCCTCAACTCTTACGTCAGGGCAGACCCCAATCGGGCGGACCAATTAATACCGGGACTGACTTCTTATTTTCCTACAGTGCGTAGGTATATCCAGTGTGCCCCTTGGGTGGGTTACGAATTCTGCGGAATAAAATAGTCTTAAACGACATGACAAAATAAACAAGTTGTTGTTGCTAACCAAAATGTTTCTTTCTTTCTAGTACCCACCGAAATGTCAATATTGAAAAAGGAGAATTTCAACAACTGGTACAATTTGAAGACGTATTACGCAGCACTACTCATCACCGGCATGCCGTTGCAGGTAAACTATGTACTTCAGTCTATAATTAGATAATAATTAACTATCGTCATCGGTAACCTGCAAGCCTATACCGGTAACCACTGTAATTAAATCATAGAGGTCCATAATTGCGACAGATAACGAGCTCTTGAATTAACTCAACACGTGCACGGTAATGGAAAATGTCACCAGGTATGTAGTACGTATATGATGAGATAAATACATGTGAAGGTTGAGATAGATGCAGCCATAAAGGTAAATATGGTATCTGACTGCAAAATGTCCTATCAATGACACACATTTCGACAAAAAAGTGCTAAATAGATAGGTAGTGCTAAAATAATTTTCCGTTGCTATTACAAAGAGTGCACAAAAGGGATATCATAAAATATAGAATTTTGCTATTTTTTGGAAATCAATTCAACATGTTTTTCATTATTTCATTTATGTAAATAAGGCATTTTAGCGCGCATGACAATAAAATATTTTTAACACTAACGTACCTGGCCCTACCAGTGACGTGCAAAAGTATTTTCGGATGTTTGTTTTCATATCGACATTTCGTTTTTATTACGTAGGTATCTCTCCGACATAATTCGCTACCTGTAAAATCTCATATTAATCTCTATTCAACAAGACCAAAATATATTGGAGATAGTTATGCAAATTGAGAAAATTTTTGGACACGATCCCCGCTGACAGTGATGCGGATGAGTGTTTTGACGCATAGTTTTAATATTTATTTTCTTATTAGTGGGTATGTAGATGTAATATGTAAGTTATGTAAATATATTGCCTCAGCTAATTGATATATAAAATCATTCCCTATTTGTTTCTGCAGGTGGTCTACAGTTTCGTGTACTCAGTACCTTCATACTTCCTATCGGGTCAACCAATGGAATCCTACCGGTTCCTCATGTTTGTCATCACTCTCGCCAATGTTGCACTTCTCGCTGAAGCCATGGGCAATGTCATCGGTACCTGCTTCAATCCTGTTGTAAGTATCAATTATTTAACTATTTAAGTAGAAAGTAGCAGGCTGATTATGAAGACTATTCTTAGAGTAGAAGTCTGATGATCTGGGATACGTTGATATAGTTCTGGCTACGGTGCGTATCGTATCCAGTACGCCCAATATCGTAAAATATCCTAATGTACCGAGTCGCCGATGTTGAGATGTCGCGCTTTGGCCGAACTATATAATTTTAAAAAAATAACTGTAGTTTGTTGTTGTCGTCGGTTGTAGGTAATATAAATGTAAGGGGTCACAAACATGTTAAAATAACGCTTGACCTAAGATGCAACCTTGAGTTACACCTGTTCTTTTTTCAGTTTTTTTTTTATGCAAGTGCGTAATCTATGAATATAAAACGAATTGCTTTTAATTAATCAAGGCTTTTCCTGGCTAAGTGCAAAGTGCAGCAAAGCTGAAAAGCTGACTATCTCTGAGAAAAAAAGACATCTAACGTATCAAAGGCCTATCACAAATCACAATCTAAAAATAATAACAGCCACTATTTCAATGATTGCTTACCGAAGTCAAAATGAAACTGGAATTTCGTTATCAATATAGACTTCAAACTAGCGGCGAATCATTTATTAACACGAGAGGTCACTAAGCCGAAGAATGCGTACTATTAAGCCTACCTATCAAGCAGGAAATATTATGAATATTCATTGTATCTTTATGTTTAACAAAATAGCTTGCATTCAAATACCTACGAATGTATTAATTCAATATAGAAATCTGTGTCATTTAAATAAAGATAGGAATTAATCTGTTTAGTTTAAAGTGACATCCGCTTTTACATTACTACTTCATATTATGTATTATTAAATAGTTCATTATTACAGTAAATTACCTAATTAGCGTTTTAATGATGGACTTTATGCAATAAGGTTACACCTAATGAACCATTTGAATCATCAGGTTATCAATTTTGTGGCGTATGGTTCGTTTTATGTGAACTATAAATTCTCACAATTCTGTTTACACGTGCCTATCAGCACAAAAATATCAAGAAAGAGACTGTTTATCATAACGTGTATATACCTATAAGGAATAGTTTGATCTAATTTGTATATTTTTAGTAATATCACGATTATTACATTTAATTTAGAAATAAAGTTAAATGTGTTGCTTGATTAAGATTCACGCAAATGTCCTTTACTAGACCAAGCGCAGACTAAAAAGTAACTTAAGTAAAAAAAATAGGTAAGTAGTAGGTATTCGGCTTTGTAAATTATCATGACAAAGCAATATTTAATCATGAGAATTAGGTAAGTATGTATTACACGTGTCTATATTTCATTTCAGTAGACATTTAGATAACTAATGGTAAACAATTTTAATAGCAAATAATATAGGTACTAAACAAACAAATAATCTACTACTTTGATTAGGTAATAATTCAGTGCCCAATTGTTATAAGTATACCAGCTATTAACATTGATTTCTGGCGGCATTTCATTTCTAAACTGAGTTTCTAAGTAAATAAAATAAACTAAAGAACTACTAGTGCCTTATTGCACGTCAAATATACAAAAGGTACTTTGGACTAGATCAAAATCAGTTACGACTGATATAACGAGGCTCCTTTTGGGTTTCTTGAGACATCTTATGGTCAGAAAAAATGGGTAGGTTCCGAGGAGGCTTAGGTATAAGAACGGATACAGTTTGGCGCGCTACTGTCTTAGAAGATTTCCGTTATGGCATCTCCCCTCGTCATTCTGTTCTCCATGCTAACATGCTAATCTATTTGTTCTTCTTTCCAGAACGGCACATTCCTAGGTGCAGTCTGGACATGCGCTATGATAGTGTACGCGGGCTACCTGGTCCTCCTGGCACACATGCACCCGGTGATGCGCGCGGTGTCGCACGCGTCGTTCCTGCGCTACGCCTTCGAGGCTCTCGTGCTCTCCATCTACTCTAACGGCCGGCAGCCCCTCATGTGTCCTGAGACTATGACGTACTGCCATTTGAGGTGAATATGCTGCTACTTTTACTTTTTATAGGTCTCCAAAAGCATGCGGACACGCTAATACCACTACACTCGTCACAACAGTCTTTACTCTACTGTACAATGAACATTGTATTAGTGAGACTGTCATTTAAGGTATCTAATTCATCATCATTATCTTCTACATCTGTCTATTTAATATTAGTTAATTTCTGAAAATGGTCCTCAGTTCAATGTGCTATGTCACTTAGTTACTTGAAGATGTACAATATGTATTCCTTTATCTGTCTATGTAGATGTAGGTCATAAGATAATTCTCGTTTGTCGAAAAGCTATGATTTCTGACCCTGACATTTGTGCACAGCAAAAAGTTTATTACTAAACTGCATTCTATACTTCTAAGCTAACTTTAATATAGCTGCTAATTTTTAGCCTCACCTTTACGGGTTGAAGTTCGTTTTTTGTTCGTCCGTCACCTTTCGTCTTGACTAACCCTAAAGATTTTGACATGAATGCAATATTTAAATTATCTAGTATGTATGTATTTAAGAGCACAGCAAGATGAATATTACTTATTGTACCTAATTATTTCTAGGCATCCTTCAGCAGTTATCGACGAATTCAGCCTCAAGCCTGACAACTATTGGACGGACATCGCGGTCCTAGGAGCCGAACTGGTTTTCGTCAGAATACTAGCGTACTTCACACTAAAAAGAAGCGTCAAAGCCTCAGGTTAAACGACATTTACCTAGCTAGCGAGTATTCTGAACATTCATGTAACGAACTAGAAAATCGTAAACATAATGACATAAGTAATTAAATTATTCGGAAACAGTTTACGAACTTGAAACACCATGGCTTGTCAATGGCGGTGGAATTCATTATCAAACTAGTTTGTTAGGATCTAGCCGACCTCATGTCGAAGTGATAAACAATGTAAATTATTGATATAAATGTAAGTATTTATTTTAAAACGTATGTAATAAAATTTTCGGTCCTTCGAACTTTGGGCAAGTTTTAGAAGAAACTTAAGTCGGATTGGAATTTCATAGAATGCTGGTTATATTGGTTAGATAAAGCAGGACTTCCTTTAAAAATTAAAGGTAAATACTCAAGTCGAAATACTAAAAACGTGACAATGCACTACCGTGCACTAAATAACACCTTGACGAACTTGGCTTGCACTGCCAATAATAATAATTTGAAGATCAATTGGCTGTGGTAGACTGAATCCCTTTACTTTTTAGTAAAGGTGATAATTTGGAATACTGATTTTAAACTGTATTTTTTATACTTGACTGGTCAACGCCTTAAATTGTGCAGTTCTGTATCTTATTCCATGCCAATCAAACTTGATATTACCTACTACAGGCAGGTACAGTCTACACTTTCTCATACCAATTCTGTCTAAACTTCTATGAAAGCTAAACCAGTTCCACTTAGGTAAAATCGCAGCTATGCTGAAAAAATCAAAATTGCCTTAAATTATAAAAATATAAATAAAACGGAAATAGTGGGTTTATTTTAGATAGATAATTTAATTTAATAGCTGATATAATTTTATGAAAAATGCATTTATTGATCCAAGGGTTTGTGGGTACCTCGAAGGTGGACGGGAACACACGATTGACAGTACTTTGAGTCCGTGATTTTGGTCTTTTTTACAATACGAACTGCTTAAATAATTGGCAACAATAAAATCAGAAATCATGGAACATAATATTTTGTAAACGAACAAATTCTCGCGTAGAGTCCATTTCACGAAAGAAGTCCCAGCGGAAAATTGTGGAACTATATATTTTTGTACGTATTTACTGAGCTATCGCATAGACACTAGCGCTACGTCTGCGGGACTTCTTTCGTGAAATGGACTTTAAAGTTAAGTCTATGAAATGTGTTTTAAATTATGGTAGAAGGTAGATTTATTAGAAAATCATTAGGATAGGTCCATTACAAAGGCTGTCATGTCGAAATAACGAAAATAAAATTTTATATTTTGAGAAAATAGTTTTTAATTAGTAATGAAATTAAAGTGCCTTAGTTATCTAAGTAAGGTGTGATCAAAGGATCTGGTTAGATGTAAGTGCCTATTATTATTATAACGCTAGTTACCAATACATTGTCAAAGAATAATGTTAACAAGTTGCCCCATCCTGTGATAAGTTTTCTTTTAGATATAAGTACTTAAACAAATATTTCTCCAAGTGAATCTTAATATTATTTAATGTACAAACAGCTTTATATGCACAAATAAATTTTATGGAGGGTGGCTCACATTTGTAACTTACACAGCATCAAACTGGCAACACCAAAGTTCGGAAAAAAATACCAGGTTTATGGTGTTACAAATGTTGAACCACCTCTAGGTGATCTTTAGTATTTAACTACCTACCTTATTTCATCAAGAAAATAGTTTTATATTAAAATAATAATTAAGAATTCCTTTGTAACTTTTTGTTATTCTAAAATATTACTGTAATAGTCATATAATGAGGTAGTAGGTATTTTAAATTACACACATTATATTTTAAGAATATTTTTTTATTAAAATGCAATGAAATTACAAGATTAATCATTGTACTGAATCAAACAATTTTGCACAATTCTTTTTCTATTTAGCGAAAATTAAATTCTAATTTTGCAAGCAAATGCACTTGTTTTGTTTTTATTTTTTCCTAATGTAAAGATTTCTCCTTCTTCTCCTTTTCTCTTACTTCTTGCATCTTTTTACAACAGCATACCTTGAATTCGATCTGCAGTAAATGTTTTGATACTATGATCCTATCACTCGCTCTTGGAATGTGCATCACAAAGGTATTATGTAGCGGCACAAGGTCTAAGTAACAGTTTTCACAACGTTATTGGTGCCTACTCTATTTATTTCTTTATTCTAACATCCTTCCACAGAACATTTTGAGTTTCAGACCTATAATAATCTGGTTACACAATTTGAGTTCCGACAGTGAGGCCCTCACTACCTGCTGTTGAGGTTCAGAATCGGTTTAAGAATTAGTGCTCAGAATGTAGTACAATAAATTAGCAACTGGTCGGGTGGTGGACAGCACCTACCTTAAAAGTCCTTTGTATTTCCTTTGTTTTAACACCTTGCTAATTTATATCCTGAGGCGCCAAAACTTTTGCGCAGTTTCCTTACACTGGAAAAAGTAGCAGCCATCGTCCTAACAGAATGGCTGTCACCTTTAGATATGCTGATTATCTTCAAAACCAGGAGGGTAACTATTGGTAGCAACTAATGGCAGCTGGCAGCAATTAGGTAGGTAGCAACTCTCTATTTCGAGGAGATTTATGAGGAGTGACAGCGATTCTGAAAAATCCAACAGGGGTTTTCAGAGAATTTTTCGGAGGATTCCCCTTAGACAGTAGCGGAAGATTGCCAAATAAAAAAACTAGAAAAAGTGTGGCTGTGGTCATTAACACTGAAAGTGGGCATGATTACACTTACAAACATCACACATATCTCGATTAATTAATTTGGTTATACAGCAAGGGAAAGACTCCACCAAAGTGAAGGCAAGCACAGAACGAAAAAGTTTTTGAACTCAGCTCTGCCCCACTCTGCTCCGCACAATGTCTTCATCTCGCCTTCGGTCCGCTTCTCTTCGGACATCTGTGCGCCTTTCTGCTTTGGTGGAATCTGTCATGAATCTGGCCTAACCTGGCCCTTAACTTTAAATACTGAATCAATCAATCGTAAACTGAAGCGCCGTTCACGTTCACGTTTACGAAGCCACGCTTCTGTCATTTCCACAGAGTACTTTTATTATGTCACTTCTGTCATGTTGGAGTTTTAAGTTATCTGTGTCGGATCATCAAGGAAGGTCAACACACTTGCCGACACCTACACAAAAAGTAAACAATTTAGTTTTATCTCAATTTCTCGTGTAAATTGTGTTATCTCACGTTGCCTAATTATTAACGGATGAATAATTAAGTACTCCGTTCTTATCGGTGCCTGAGCCTAGTTCGAATATTAGAAAATTTAATAATAAAAAATGTAAGTAAAAGTTTACTAAAGTTCATTTAATTTTATAAAAAAAAAGATTTATTACTAAGGTTGGAATTAATTATATTGTTTTAGGTTAAAACTCATAGTTATCAGTTGTTTTCTAATCGGTGCTGTTAACCTAACCGATATAACATACTATGAAATATTAGGGGTGACGAAAAAAGCTTCGGCACAGGAGATAAGACAAGCTTACAAGAAGTTAGCTGTAAAATATCACCCAGACAAGAATCCCGTAAGTACCAGTAATTATTATAGTAAGTATATTAATTAAATATTTTCATGAAAACCCCAAGGAGACATAATGTAAGGCAAAAGACAACCCACTGACGAATATACTTAAGTATGCTTAATGTAGCTTAATGTATTCCTGTTTAAGTATGTATTATCTTAAAAGGAATAATTTCCTAATATTTCCCTATTTTAAACATTTTACAGAATGCAGACGAACAAGAGAAGTTCCTAAAAATCACAGAAGCTTACGAGACCTTAAAAGACCCAGACAAGAAAAAGGATTATGATCTGTACGGATCATTCTCATACTCAAAGAAATATGACTATCGGTCACAAGCTGAGTATGATAATTTATTCTACAATGGATTGTATCACAATGACCCGTTTGTGGACACGCTTTCAGGAGCCAATTTTAGTAAGTTTATCTTGGTAACACTTCAACCGATTAATTATGGGAGAACCTGTGGATGAAATCTATGCTTGAACTAAAAAGTGTGTTGAAATCCCAGCAATATCCCTGCAGAATGAATGACTGTACAATATTAATTACGGTTTTAAAACAAATTAAATCTTCATATTCAATATTTTTCAAGTAAATAGTCGATGTTGAAAAACATTCAAAAAAATACTTATAGAAATTTTATAACACCAACATTGATAACAGTAATTAATATTGCATCACTAATATCCATGACAAATGCAATTACAAACGCATTCTTATTCCATTTAGAATTTTATAATGCAATTTCAGATATTTTTGCATAAATGCACTTCAATAAAATGCTTTTGTTCAAAAAAAATGTTGTTTCTTCAATAAATATTTATTAAACGTAAGAAATTATATCACCATTTCAAGAAAATAATAAAAATGTCGTATTTCATTCAATTGTGTTAAATATGTATATTACATACTCTACAAGATCATAATTTTTTTACAGAAAATTATTTGAAGGATGGTTTCTATTTTATAAATTTTTATTCTCCATTCTGCCCGCCTTGCCAAAATGTGGCTGATCATTGGAAGAAATTGGCAGAAATATACAAAGGAATAGTAAGTTTTAATTTAATAACTTTTTTCATTTCAGCCTTATTATGTAGAAATTATCTAGAAAATACTACATACAATAACTTAATTGTGTATTATAATATCCATAATAAAATAAACGAAAATGTATTTAATAGGTGAAAATTATTTTATTTTCAATTACAGGTAAAAGTTGGTGCCTTAAACTGTAAATATCACAATTCGTTTTGTTACAATAATATGAGGATTGGCAGCTATCCTACATTGCTCTTCTATCCAAATGTAAGTGTATCCCTCCCATATGAAATTGCTTTTAAGTTGATAACTGCGAACTTGAGACTGAGGTGGCAAAGCTGCCCTGTTAACCTACATAGTTGTTGGTCCTGCATCTGCTCTCTCTCCGGTCCTGTTGAATTGTAAACATTGGATCATGAGAGTGCATGTGTGTCTGTGTGTACTTTTGTAGTATAATATTTTGGGCTGTCTATAAACAATAGCCACTGTAGCTGAAAATCTGTCTCGATGCTATTATTATGTATTATATTTTGTAATCATTGATGAAACAATGGAATCAACTCTCGATTCAAAAAAAAAATATATAATCTCTGCAGGCAATTAAACAGTCAGTCAATCTTACTGTAAGCATAATAAATTAGTGTCGTGTATTTGAATCCGTGACTTTTTGCGCTAATTATGATTATTTTACGGCACGACGACGCTATCGTTATCTAGGCGTTATGTTAATGCAAACTAAAGTTGTTTTCTGTTATTACCAGCATTTTTTTGAAAACCCGATATAAATGAGTTGAGGGAAAATGAGTTTGAAATAATATGGAGAAAATTCCAGTATTGCAATTAATTGTCCGTTTTTATGCAAAATGGAACCACTCGACAAATTTCAGTTTTTACTTTTTTTGAAGAATACTAATGTAAAAGTGGTCTAAATTCTTATACAAAATTTTAATATACCTTCTTTCCAAGGGGGAAATCATGTGGTTCTTTTTTGTATAAGAATTTAGACCACTTTTACATTAGTATTCTTCAAAAAAAGTAAAAAATGAAATTTGTCGAGTGGTTCCATTTTGCATAAAAACGGACAATTTAGCTTCATTTAGGCTGTAATCATGATTTAGCCAACAATGCCACAAGGAGTGTCATGTTTAACAATATGTTAATATCTTTTTCTGAATAGTTTTTAACACGGCAAAATAATACTAAAAATCAACATAATTGTTTCTCTAACAGGGCCAAAACGGTAACTTCGTATACCACAAAGGAGATCGAACCCTGGAAGCTTTAGAAGAGTTCGTTATGATGTTCATACGCAATAAGATACACGTGCCGACTATAACTCAGTTGAGGAGTAATGACAAACCTATGGTGTATGTGCTGGGTGCCAATAGGATCGGCAAAAATGCTCTCACTAGGATTGCTTTCCATTTGGTAAGTATAGTAAAACTTTTAACTGCCACTTAATAACTCTTCATTTGGTTTTTGTGATGAAACTTGGGAAGTAGGTACTTTTAACCCAAAACTGTCCAAAGTTTTCGGGAACAATAACTACAACCGGAGATGTAACACCACAAAAACACTATGATGTAGTAAAAGCCATTTAGAAGATGAAAATACTGACACGATTAATTTTAAAGTCGAAATTATTTGGGAATTATTTTTATGACATGTAAATTAAATATAATTGAAACTTCATCTTTCTTAGGGCTAAGTAAAGTCAACTGCACAAACCATTAAATACATCATTTTTTTTTTTATCAAAATCAATTTTATCCTTTCCTTTTTCCAGAATGGTATAGCAACAGTGGTGATACTAGACGATGATGATTTACGTAGTAAACTTACCAGTAATGACTACACAGCCGTAGTATTTAAATTCAAGAAGATTAAGAAAGAAATAGAGAGTACGGATGAAAAGGAGATCCTGAAGGAAATTGTGGAGTCTCTGCCCAAAATTGAACTCATTGGACCCGATAAGTTAAAAGTAAAAGTTTTGAACTATATTTATTTATTTATTTATTTATTTATTCTAGGAAGGCTTACAGGCTAATAACACGACAAGATAGTAACAATAGTTTAACACATTGCTAATAACAAGCCCCCACATATAGGTAAGCTAACATACAATAAGTACACTGAAGACTCAATGGCATACAATCGCATACAATAGATAATAACATAATATTTTACGCATCGAAAAAAGATTTGGCTAGCAAACGCCTTGCTGTGCCTGCACTTGTGCAAAACAGATCTATATTCAAATCTAGTGGTATTGCGTTAAAGCTCCGAGCTGCCCTTAGTAGAAAATTATTACGTCTGTAGTTTGTCGTTGCAAAAGGTGCCTGTAACAGTGGCCGCTGACGGAGTCCACCCATGTTTGTTTTTAACGATAAGTTCGCTAAAAGTTCAAGCAATGGTTAACCTACTTTCAATAGTTGATATACTTTCTCTATAACTATAGTTCATTCATTCTTTGTAACCAATAGCTGAAAGATGGTAAAAACTTTCCACCCTTTAAATGACATATTTAATACCTGTAAAAATCCGAAAAAAATATACCTATCTTGATCATTGAAACAGCCCTTAAAATATGTAAGGTAACATTTGGTTTTGAATTTCAGGAAATAAGGAACAGTTTACGTACAGGCTCTCAGAAGACGTGGGTGCTGTTCTTCTCGTCTAAGGAAGACAGTCGGTTGCAGCTGCATCAGATGATTAATGCATTTCCTAATATGAACTTTGGTGAGTTTTACTTATAAGTTTTTTTAATAACTTAGCCGAAAACATACAGATCAATGAATGTAAGTACCTAGCTGCGGCCAGCGGTTTCTTCTGCGCTCCTTCCGAACCTGCACTGTATAAACTGAAACACTGTAATTTTGTTTCTATGTGGTCCAGTATTTCTTGAGATTACCGTGCTTCTAGCTGGCAGAAACTAGTCATCAAATACAACATACATTTTCCTTTCTAAATAACGGACCTACTAGGCGATGATTAGGCGAGGCTAGGCTATTTTCTTTTCTCATCACCTTTTTTCACAAACTGTTAAACAAACATCCGAATTGAGAACCTATCTACTCCTTTTTGTGTAAATATAATGAATGCTTTAATTCCAGGTGAAATCGACTGCGACAAACACAGCGAGTTATGTGCTTCCCTCCACGTAGAACAAACGCCCGCCTGGTCGCTACTCAAGCGAGGCGGCGGGTACCAACGTGCGGCTAGCTCTGCTGATATTCACGACTTTATTAATACTGCCTCAGAAGCTGTTAACCTTCATACTTTATCTGCTTCTGATCTGCACAGGATCTTGGATGGAGGTATGTAACTGTATGTTATTTGAACATCTAAGGCAGTCGTTACGGGTAGACAGACAGAAGCCGGAAAGACTGACAACCAGTCTTGCCTAGGGATATCGGATGGTCCGGGTAACTAGGTTGAGAAGGGGTACGGGGTTGCCCGGGTAACTAGGTTGAGAAGGGGTACGGGGTTGCCCGGGTAACTAGGTTGAGACGGGGTACGGGGTTGCCCGGGTAACTAGGTTGAGAAGGGGTACGGGGTTGCCCGGGTAACTAGGTTGAGAAGGGGTACGGGGTTGCCCGGGTAACTAGGTTGAGAAGGGGTACGGGGTTGCCCGGGTAACTAGGTTGAGAAGGGGTACGGGGTTGCCCGGGTAACTAGGTTGAGAAGGGGTACGGGGTTGCCCGGGTAACTAGGTTGAGAAGGGGTACGGGGTTGCCCGGGTAACTAGGTTGAGAAGGGGTACGGGGTTGCCCGGGTAACTAGGTTGAGAAGGGGTACGGGGTTGCCCGGGTAACTGGGTTGAGAAGGGGTACGGGGTTGCCCGGGTAACTAGGTTGAGAAGGGGTACGGGGTTGCCCGGGTAACTAGGTTGAGAAGGGGTACGGGGTTGTACGGGTAACTAGGTTGAGAAGGGGTACGGGGTTGCCCGGGTAACTAGGTTGAGTAAGGGTACGGGGTTTCCCGGGTAACTAGGTTGAGAAGGGGTACGGGGTTGCCCGGGTAACTAGGTTGAGAAGGGGTACGGGGTTGCCCGGGTAACTAGGTTGAGAAAGGGTACGGGGTTGCCCGGGTAACTAGGTTGAGAAGGGGTACGGGGTTGCCCGGGTAACTAGGTTGAGAAGGGGTACGGGGTTGCCCGGGTAACTAGGTTGAGAAGGGGTACGGGGTTGCCCGGGTAACTAGGTTGAGAAGGGGTACGGGGTTGCCCGGGTAACTGGGTTGAGAAGGGGTACGGGGTTGCCCGGGTAACTAGGTTGAGAAGGGGTACGGGGTTGCCCGGGTAACTAGGTTGAGAAGGGGTACGGGGTTGTACGGGTAACTAGGTTGAGAAGGGGTACGGGGTTGCCCGGGTAACTAGGTTGAGTAAGGGTACGGGGTTTCCCGGGTAACTAGGTTGAGAAGGGGTACGGGGTTGCCCGGGTAACTAGGTTGAGAAGGGGTACGGGGTTGCCCGGGTAACTAGGTTGAGAAAGGGTACGGGGTTGCCCGGGTAACTAGGTTGAGAAGGGGTACGGGGTTGCCCGGGTAACTAGGTTGAGAAGGGGTACGGGGTTGCCCGGGTAACTAGGTTGAGAAGGGGTACGGGGTTGCCCGGGTAACTAGGTTGAGGAGATCAGATAGGCAGGCGCTCCATGTAAAACACTGGTTCTAAGCTACATCTATTAAGACTGGAAGCCGACCCCCAACTTAGGAAAAGTTGTACCCTTCAGTTTATATTGCCAGCCTTGTTATACAGAGTGATTCGAAACAAAATACTGTTTTCGCATATTATGGTCTTCGTAGGCGCGTATCACAGTATATGAGCTTTTTTTTTTATTTGTGTCAACATGTATAAAACTTAGTTTTTTTTTTAAAGTCTAATTTATGGCAACTTTTTTTTTATTTTTAAATAGTGTATAGATTGAAATTAACGAAAATTAAGTTGGAACGCCAAAAATATAGCTAGAATAATAAATATCCGAATACATAATGGAAAAAGCTACGTGATCACTTCCAGAATGTGACTCTATTGAGTATGATATTAACAAAAAACTACACAAAATATTATTAATATTTTTATTACTAATTAAAGAAAACAATCTTGTCAAAAGGAAAAAACACAATACACGACAATTCTTTGAACGTTTTATAACAAAAATCAAACTTCAATTTCAATTATGTGACTTTTGATGCACATCGGATATTATTTTTTAAAATATTAAGCTATAATAAAAATATATTTCTGCAGTGATCCCTAGTTATGAATCAAAATTAAATTCCTGTCCATCGAGCGAAAACAGAACAAAACAGTATTTTATAAAGAATTTTAAATATTTTTTTGTTTCAAATAGAAAACTGGGACAGTCACGCAACTGAACGTCTGAAAAGTATAAAGCTTCATCTACATGGACACTATTATTATAATTATGTAATATTCCAGATCAACATTTAATAATAATCAAGAAATACTATATCTTTTCAATAATGGAACAAATAATAACAAAAAAATATTGTACCTTGTTTACATAAAGATTGTAAACATGAATAAAATAAAATTGATCCCCACAGAAAACTATTATTCTGAATTTCTGAAACAACATCACTGTTTCCATGTAAACTTAATTTTATAGGATCAGTCATGTTGTGACTTTGAGCTCAGCCCGTATGTGACCATAGATTTGGTCACAAAACGGAAGTCACATTTTCATACTTGCCGATTAAAAAAAAATTATAAATAATTATTTGTAGTTCTTTTCCATTTGATGTCATTTTAAACAGTAACTTAAAGAAATGGCGGTTTCTAGAAATAAACAGCAATCCTAATATTTGGTTACGCTGTAGTAAAATTCAAACACAAATCTGAACATAAATTCCGTTGTTGTACGGAGCCAGCAACAAAACGTCTACGTTCCTCAAAATCCTTTTGACTTTAATAGTAAAGTAAAGTAAAAACCAGTAGTATGTCTAAGTAGTGCCTGTTTCAAAGTATTAGGACCCAAAAATTGTGGCTTAAAGTACTATAAAATGCGGTCACAATACTGAATGTTCAGGATGGATCAAAATTTCATCATCCTAGTTTTATACGTTTTTTTATGTAAATAAGCCAGAATATTACAAATGAATTGATGAATATTATTAAATGATGACATTTAGAAACTAAACCCCTTAAAAAAAGTATATCGTCCGTAGAAAAATCGCGAAATATTCTTGATCCAATCATACGAATTCAGCTGGGGACAAGCAAAAAAAGCCTACTCCTGTTTATTTAAATCCCACCCAAAACAAAAATGTGAAAGGCTGCCAAGTTCGATAATATGGAAATACTTCGCCTATAAAAGAAGTGAGATCTGAATAAGTACCAAGTTCCATACACATACCTCAGTTAAAAATAGTTACTTTTTAATGATGTTACTTGGCAAGTTTTCACACACCTTCTTATAAACCTACTAAACGCAATGAATCAAGTATTTAATTTTCTATTAAAACTTGCCAAGTAACATCATTAAAAAGTAACTATTTTTAACTGAGGTATGTGTATGGAACTTGGTACTTATTCAGATCTCACTTCTTTTATAGGCGAAGTATTTCCATATTATCGAACTTGGCAGCCTTTCACATTTTTGTTTTGGGTGGGATTTCATTTATTTTTGTAAGGTTGTTTATTTTATTTTTTTCTTATGATTAAGTTAGTTAAGGAAATGTCTCATTTATACTATCTTTCAGATTTTTGAATATGCACTATGCTTATTACAAAGAAATGAACTAGATTAACTAAATGGACTAGATTTACCAACTGACTGACATGACATGTTATCATATATTATGTTCGTGGATCAAAGTTACACATTCGTTATTTTCGAAAGTGACTCACACTTGGCCGTTTTCAGATTTTACTTTGACTAAATACAAACCTTTGTAACAAATTTCAGATCGGTACGACCATTCGAAGATATATTATATAAATATAGATAAATTTAGTTCGTTTTAGTTCCTTAGGGGTATAAATTTACACTGGGTATTTTACACCTTCATTATTTTGAAACCGACTCACACTTGGCCATTTTCAGATTTTTCCCTTTACCTTGACATAAAGACCTACCTCCATGCCAAATTTCAAGTCAATACGACCATTGGAAGTGGTCTAGGTTTTTGATGAGTGAGTCAGTGAATCAGTCAGTCAGTGAGTGTATAGTAAAAATAGCGATTTTCTGACGTCAATATCTCAAGACCTACAATAGGTATATTAATGAAATTTTGTATTTTAGATAAGTGAGGGGGTCTCAACAGATACTAGAAATTTAAAATGTGTAAATAAAATAGATTTTGAGTTGTAGGGGGGTCGAATTTGGCCCGAAATGGTTCGTGTAATATAACCCACGGCCGGTGTGTCTAGATGCTGTTAAAACAAAATAATGAATAATTGGAACAGAAACTAATATAATAAATTAAAATTAAATGTATATTCTTTGGTCCAGTATCTTTAAAAACTCAAATAGTTAATGGGTTTAACAATGAAATTAGGTCAAATCCGGGGGACAAGCAAAAAAACGCACTTTACACAAATAAAAAAAAAAAGCTCATATATATTTTATTTTGAACTCACTAGTTGAAATATTTAAAAAATCTTCTATATAAGCTATATTTACTGAGTAGAATTATCTGTTGACCATCTAATAATTACAATTACAGGTGACACAGGTGTGTGGGTGTTATTAGTAGCACCATACGGGACTAAGTGGGAACACATTGTGGATCCATTCACTAGAGCTAGCCAGCAGTTTATTGAGGATCAAAATGTTAATGTAAGTGATGTTCTAGCAATATTCTGTACCATAACGGTGGTTCGCATCTAAATTCCGAGCACAGGTTAATGTCTGTGAAACTGCAACCTGCGGCGACATTTTTCACGAACAAATAAGCGCAATTTATTTTTTTTGGTGAAACGCCGTTAGAAAAGACTAGCTTTTTAACTTCTTCCTGTACCCGGACCAAATGTAGCCTATGTTATTCGGGGATAGTCCAGCCTTTCAACAATGAAAAAATATTTCCGCTTTATTATATTAGTATAGACAGTTAATTATGCTATTTTCCACCCCAGTTCGGCATAATGAGCTGCACAATAACAACAGACAAGTACTGCCGCACAGTAGCCCCCGCGCATGCCGCCATACTCGTGCAAGTAGCCGGCAAGCGCAGTGTGTACGCCGGGAGGGACTACGAGAATCAACTGCTAGACTTTATTGATATGGTCATTGATAGTGGGGGTAAGTTAAGATATTTATTTAATAAAACATATTTAGAGTTGTTGTTATTTAAATAATTTAGTTGCTTTTTTGGGTTCTGTGCTCAGAGTTAGAAACGGGAGTATACTGAGACTTCACTGTCCGTCTCTCTGCCATTTCTCCAGTCGTTTGTCACCAATCAGAATCACGAGAACCGAGATTGTTTACACAGATGAGATGATTTCTGCCATTGTATCAAACAACAAATATTGAAAACTAGAATAAAATGAATATTCTATGCGGCGTAATCGTATTTTTTTTTACCATTTTATGAACCCTTTATGCCCGAGTCTCTCAGTGATATTGTATTACTTATTTTCAGATCTAGAATTAGACGATAACCAGGTGCTAGAAATACTAGACGCATCATCCAGAGAGCAGGCGTGGCTCGTGGCTTACCTGCCGCAGCACTGCGGCCAACTATGTAGTGATCTAGCTTACGAGTGGATGACTGTCGCTAAAAAGGTAACGACGATTTACATTTAACGATACTTTTCTATTATAAAGAAAAAAAAACCGTCTACTTGAACAGCTCTTCCTTTTTTTGAAGTCGGTTAAAAACGGACCATGTTCTAAATACAAGTCCGCTACGCAATGCTACACTTTTATGTAGATTATTAGTTCAAGCTATGTACTAATAACTCCTTATTCTACTTTCAAATGTATTTTAACAAGCTATTTTGTATTTTGCCAGCTCCGTCCGCTAGAGTTCGTCCGCGTGGGCGTACTGAACTGTGCGCGGAGTGCGAGCGCCTTCTGCCAGAACATCCGCGCGCCCACCGCCAGGCTCTATCCTATCGCCTCGGGACACCACTATAGGTACGTAACTTACCTTACTCCAAATATAACTATTGTTTATTTATATTCAAAAAGGTGGACTTGATATGATATTTATGACGATGTATTTCTGAACTTATTGCACGTCTTCCCTTGTTCTTTTTGGAAATTACTGTATGTACTCTATTTCAGTAAGCACTTAACTAAAAATCAACAATCTTGATACATTGTCTTATTATTTTACTAAAATCGGTATGAAGGGCTAAATTCAACTTAACTTTTTCAATTGAATCATTATTTCAAACAGTAATTTGTTTGTTTAATATGTGTTAAAATCTTATGAAGTTTATTTACCTTTCTTAATGGAGATTTGAAAATAATTGTGTTACCTAGTCCACTATTCACTTGTAGCTTATTGTATGTTACATAAATATTGTATATTTTCAGTGTAAGTCTACAACACCTATCACAAGCGCCGTACATGCTAGAGTGGGCACTCAACTACATCGACGACTCCGTACTGAAACTCAACTGGAATACATTCTCCAAAAACGTTATCGATGAAGAATTGAATCCTACTGGGTATGCTTTTTTTATACTTTTACATTTATTGATAATAAAATATCAATAATCGGAACTGAAACCTCCCTTTTCGAAAGTCGATGTGTGATACATTTCTTTTGTCAAAGTGCCCTGATCACCTATCTATTGCAATTATTAATTCTAATCTATTTTTGGCAACAGTGGATATCTATGGTTGGTACATTAACTGTTGCTGTTTGGATAAGGACCAGTAAATAACGTTCATTTTTGCAGGACCAAGAAACCTTGGCTGGTCTACTTCCATTCGCCAAGGTGTTACAGCTGCTATGAGAAGTATTCCGATTTTGCTGTAACGGGAATTGTAAGTATAATTTCATATTTTTAAAGTATTTTTTTATCGATACTATTATATCACATATATGATATTTAATCACAATTTTTGACTTATTTTTTTGCACTATCGATACAATAACTTGTTTCTTTTTCAGTTACTAAACAACGCCGTCCAACTAGGCAAAGTGAACTGTGTAACCGAGAGAGGCGTTTGCCAACACGAACAAATCATGAGCTATCCTTCTCTCAAACTTTACCTCAAAAGGAACCAACGCCAAAGATTTAGCACCGTCATCGACATACAAATAAGGGACCATGAAGCTATGTTGGAAGAACTAAAACCTCTTTTGAAGGGGTATGATGAAAACTTACTGGCTGGAATCGACCCTAGTATACAAAAAAGTTTTCATATAAAACATGATGAGTTTTAAGTAGAATCTCTTTTGTTAATCTCTATTTAAAGTGTTTGGGTTATTGTGGTTTATTAAAGGATTATAAAAGATTTATTTCCCGCTAGACTTTCGCCTAGACAGGGTTTTTACAGACACTTAGCTGTAAGTATACAGGAAAAAAAACTTAATAAGTATAAAATTATCTGAACTTTTACTCATATAATGCAGATATGACATAAATGCTTGAAAAACGGTTTATCACAAGAAAATGTTAATTTAAGTTTGTATAAATCTATGATAACCCAATAATAGATACAAGCCATGAGAATAGAATAAATTATGATCTTATTTGAGGCTTATAAGTCGAATCAGAATCACAACTCGCATACTAATTTAAGTATAATGTGGCAGTTATTTTGTTACCTATAGGTATAATTACTTTTTAGATTAATATTAAGTAGATTCCAATTTTAAATTATTTTTTACCTATTAATGTAGTAAAATAGTAAAATTAAATCATTTCCATTTTGCATTTTTCTTATCTCAATTTTGTACTTACTTTTGTACATTTTTTTAAGATCTACGTCGTATTTTTTGAATTTCTTGAATTTTAGTAATCTCTGAGTGTTTAGCAATTTGAAATCTCATATTTTTAATTACTTTAGGAAATCAGTTATTTACACAAGTAATCATGCTATATTGTGTACAGTGGTGATATTGGCATTTAATGTGATATTAATATACTGTAGCATTACATAAGAATAACAATTATGGGAACTGTAGAATACTAAAACAAAACTGTAATGACAATTATTCCTTCCTTGATAACATCATCTAACATTTTAATCTGTATACAAGTATTACAAATGTATTAGGGGTATCGTAATAAACTAACAATTGTAGTGCCTTTGGGTGCATTTACATAGAGCAGGATTACAAATACAAACTAGCAGGGGCCCGATTCTGCTAAGTTAATAATGTCAAAATTGAATCGCAAAAGCAGTTTTAACCTTAGCGGGCATTCTGCTACTAATATCGGGTGTGTTGTACCTGATCACATTAATATATAAGTTAATATATGTCGATTAACACAAAGAAAAAATCTCAATCGGATGTGAATGTCGCTTAAGTAAAATTAGTAGAATCGCGCCCCTGCTATCTAGAGCTTCTCTGAACGGCAATGTTCTAAATCTGTTTACGCATTGTCATTCTTGTAGAGGGGCGCCTTAATCAGCTTTGACAAGCTATACCTGAATGTATCCTTTTGTACCATAGTACAAACCATAGTTTTATACTATAAGGCTAGTTAAGCCATGGTTAAATAATTGTATATTGCACTGTAATTGCTTTGACCAACAATAAAAAAAACAAACTGCAGTCTTATTTTTATTTATTCAAGCATCCACAATAATATAGTTATAATCTAATGTATTGCTGGCATCTTCACATACAGCATCTGAAATTAACATTTTCAGCATTACTACATAATATGAACAAAGGTCTGCCATGTTTGTCTGTAGCTGAAGAACTCAAAAACAACTGAACATATATTTACATATGTTCAGTATACGCCAATCTATACTAATATAATAAACAGTAAACATTTTTTTGTTTGTTAGTATCCTACTCGGCTCAAAAACTACTGAACCGATATGAAAATTATTTCACTGTTGGACAGTGAAAGAATTATTAGCTACACTATTCCTAAGTAGTTACCAATAAATTAGAGGTTTCAGAAAGAGAACAGTTTAGATTGCTACAGAATCATAAAGTAAACACAAAAAATATGGACTAGATGTTTAACAGAATAATAAACATTGATCCTGCATCAAATAAGTAGCAAATGACATTAAGTCCAAGCAACTTACATCAAAGTTCCTATTCAACTGAGCATCTATAGCATCTTGGTCCACACTGCAGGGCAGGAAGAAATCCACCAGCTCAAATACTCCTTTAGAGTCTAACACCAGTCGGTCTTCACCAACTTCCAAGTTCAGATCATTGAGACTTATCTGCAAGAAGAATATGAGCTATACCAATTTGTTGTACAACATAAAACATAGTTCCTTGCATTATTGTCAGCTTATTTGTTGTCCCACTAAGGCAAAGGCCTCTTCTCATACAGAAAGGGAATAAGTGATTCCTTGCTTATATATTCAGACAGAAAAAAGTTTTTTTTTTTTTTTAATTATATGAGTGAATTTATTTACATAGATATTTCCAATACATATTTACAATAAAAATCAAAAACTATCCTAGTGAAACAAACAACTAAAAAGCGTCAAAAAATTCGTCCCCATCGCTGTCAACTGGGAGCGTGCCCAAGAGGCTGGCAGCATTACCTCGTTGGATCGCCATGCTGATTCTTTGTCCGAGGTAATAGCCAGCCTTCTGGTCACGAGAAGCGTCAACCAGCCGCCTAGAGAGATCTTTAAATAGAATGTGGGCATTCGGACCCCACGACCCGAGGGCTTCAACCCCAAACGGTTCGAAAAAAGTTATTCTAAATTCAAATTATACATATTTACATACAGATGCAGGTATCTTGATTTCAGCCAGCAAGTAGTCGATTTCCCCTGTAGGAGGTTCCCGTCTCAGCCGATACTCCAATTCTCTCTTCACAGCCGATGGAATACTTGGTTTCTGAACAACACCTTTGTCATCTAACTCTTCAATCAAAGGTCCTTTCACCTGAGTCGGAGGAGGTGCTATACCTCTTATTTGTATTCTATGACTTTGCAACGTACCAATAGACTTTCTATTTTTCAAAATTGTGTACTTTTGCATGTCTATTTCAAACTGATACTTGTCTTGCAATCCTTCAAAGACAACAGTCAGGAAGAATGTTTGGAATAAATCATCTTTTTCAATTTTTTTAAAGAAGTCTGGATTTATGGCTACGTCATAAACAGTAGCAGGTGCTCCTGACTTGTCAGGTTCAGTTCTTCCTTCGCCAATGCTCATGGGTACTCTGTATGTAGATGGGTCTTCAGAACTGAGGATCTGCATGAGCTCTTCATTGGTAATGTCTCGTGGACAGATGATGGCATCAGTCAGACAAATGTTGACAAACACCTTCTTGCCATCTGGCTTTGTAAAAGTTTTCACACAAAAGCCTGTGAATCAAAAATATGACATTGGAGTAAGGAAAATATACTGCATGAATATATACGGCAGATGATTAGAAAATATGAAAATTCCTTACCTGGCGATGGTTTCACAAGTTTTGTTGGTACAGTTTCAACTGTATTTAAAAGTTTGTTAAATTCTTCTTCCACTGGACTCTCCTGAATCGACAAGAACATTGGATTACATTACGTCTCTCCTCATTCAAAAATTAGCACCTTTTCGAATTAAAATCGTTTAAAATCATACGAAATTTATTAGAATACGATGTATGAAATAAGGATCTATGAATAATAACGTGAAATTGAATAACTTACCCTTATAATTCTCATATTTTTTTCCATTATCGTTGGATCGACGTCCAAAGTTATTGACTTTTTTGTCATATTGTTTAGTTTCTAAGCAATTTCGGCTATAGCAACGAAATCAACAAATTATAATCTCCAATCACAAAGCACACCAGCAAAACTCCAAATTCGACTTCGTTTCGTTCGATTCAGAAATTCAGAATGTCATTCAATAAAAAAACAACTATTTACTGTCAGTTCTGACAATGACACTGGATTGGCAGTGTCTTTTTTTTTTTAATTTTTAATGGCATGGCCTTCTAGCCTTTGTGCCAAATCTTCATTTTGAATTGGCAGTGTCAAGTTGCAGGGGACTTGCCTGCTCCAAAATTCTTAAGAGTTGCAGGACGGAATAAAAGATAAACTTTTATAAAAAAAAGAACTACTATCTGACTCCAAGTCAACCAAGCAATCCTTTAATAGGTAATTTGGTGTTTTATAAAGGTATTTTCAGTTTTAGTAGAAGTTGGATTTGATATACTTTCTGCCCTAAAGGGCATTTAGCATCCGGAAATTTTAAATGATACGGCGGATCTTGACACGCTATTGATTTAAAATGCTTAGTAAAATCATCAAAAAAATTTATGGACATAGGATAGAAACAAATTATACCTATACTTGGAAAACAGAACCTTTACGATACAGACTTTTTCATGTTCAGAAAGACAAATGAAATAGAAACAAAAGCTTTCTTTTGGTTGAACTATGCGGAAAAGTCCTAAAAAATTATATTTACACTATCAATTTCTCTGTAAAGTCATTATATTTTACAAAATAATTTCAATTTATTACATACTAATGATTATTTAGTAATAACTGATAGTAAGTTAGAGTTCCTCTATTTGATTAGTATGGTGATAAAACGCCATCTCTAAATTAAACGTCATGGGAACTAGGTCGAAGGAATAGTCCATGTCTAACTTATTAGACTATTTTATTGCCTCAGCGAGCCCTTCTCCATGAAATTATTATCTAATTAGTGCACCTAAAAAATATACTGACGATGACATTTATTTCTGAGACATAGCTGGGCTTTTATATCATCGGTGGAGAACCAATCGAAGGTAAGGGTATCATTCTGTCTTAAAAATTGTTTGCCATATTTTATCTATTTGAACTTTCTTTTATGAGTTTATGTTGCAATTAACTATATATTTTTGATCTTTGTGCAGAATCTTATGCTATAATAATGCAAATTCTTATCTAGTTTGAGAAGTAAAATAAACTGTGTTGTGGCTAAAAAAAATTAGACCTAGTTTGTCAGCTGTGTTAGTGAATGTAGAGATACGTATGCATAATAGCTACCTGTGTCGGTGTATTTACTTGTAATACAGGTATTTATAATTTACGATATGTAGTAACTGTAAATTAATTTAATATCACCAAAAGCTGACACAACTATGCAGATAAATTGATTTCTTTTCTAACTTCCAATTCTGACTGAAAATAAAGTAATAATAGGAATAAAATAATCCCACTTGAATATTCCCTATTAATTTCAAGTACCATATATTAGAGGAAAAAATCTTCAGCTCAATTTTTTAGATGAAGCAATGTTGAAATTGTGCAATCAAGAATTTCAATTACATATTTTAATCCAAGAATGGATTATTTTTATAATGAGAACCTCTTTAGTTTTGGGAATTTAGCATATAAAGCACACAAAACTTCATAGTATTTCTTAGATAGTTTATAAGACAAATAGTAGTAAAGAAAGTTCAAGGAAGTAGATATGTAGGCACAGTAATTGCTTTCATACTTGTAGTTACATGATAATTCTTGCCTGTATTTATTGTACAACCAGCATAATATAAAGAGGTTTCAATACAAAATAGGTGCATTAAATAAAAGTAGATTCTTTTTGCCACACCCCATAAACTTTAAAGAGGTTGTACATGTGCTAAACGGATCAATAAAATGCACTCAATTTCTGAAAGAAATATGTTTAGCCCTATGTAGAATACAGTAGCAGGTATTTTAAACTTGAACTTGAATTAAATATGAAAAGAGAAAGGTATAAGTACTTGGTTAAAAAAACTTCAAGGTTTTGATTCAGCTAATTAATGAATGAATGCATGTGATTACCTCAGTAAGTTGACTATCAGTGATACTCTGACATTCACTGATAAGCATGTAGTGTAAACTATTCAACTGGACTATGCCTTGCATAATTTTATTTAGTGCACAGCTTGTTAGCAATATTGTTCTTGATGGTTTTAGTTTTGCCTGACATTCAATAAAACTAATTTTAATAAGTCTTTCCATTTATAAAAGTCTCAATATCTTTTTTCATTCCTTTCTAGAAATGATGATTTACCTAACTGAGAAGAATTACCTAACATTTACAATTTAACTAAACATTTTTAAGAGTAAATGAATAAATAACATACCTACAGTATGATATGAGTTATTATTCAAATATGGTCTTTGTTATAATTTTGTGTATTTTATGTTCTAGGAAACAATTATATTTATGGCATAGACAGCGGGTCATAATGGCCGATAAACACAGCCTGAACTATGATGTGAGAGAGTTAAAGTTAGGAGCCAGTTTCACTAATAATAAGGCATCACAGTACCACACTATCAAATGTAAGTATTAATTTTTATTATAAATATATTTAAAATAAACAGAATTTAAAAAAAGTAAAGGCAGGTCACTACCACCTCCAGAATCACGGGTACTATTTCATATGGTAATGATGAGATTCTCTTATTTTAAGATCTGTCTAATAACTTTGATTCTCATTCACAATATTAGTTTGGAGATCTTATTACCAACGGGTAAGGTTGGTACATCTGAAAGACCGTCAATTCAGACCAGGTTGACGAGTCCTGGCTTACCTCGAGGCAGCTGACCCTTGATTATATTTTGAAGCTTCAGTACATATTTCAAACATAATGGCATAGTTTTAGTTATTAAAATATTTTAAGTTAAACAGGTATTTGAATAAATAAATGAATTGAAATATAAAATTATAAATATTGCAATTTGCAAGCAATTATAAGCTATTCTATCTGACTATCATTTGTACAGTTTATGCAAGAATGTATAAAACAATACTCTAATGTTTGCATAATTATTTATATCTTACAACATAATCGCTAAAAAAGATATTGTTTTAAACAAAATTCATTATTGGTGTGGTACTCCTGGACTCTTTTAACCTGATTTTGAAGTCCCAATAGAAGTATGCATCCTTTGCTTGGCTTACAGCCAGGATTGTTTGTTAATAATGAAACCTATTGAACTTACAGTTCAAGCAAGGTCATTGACCTATAATCCGTATTAGGTATTCAACCAATTTACATACATTACTGTTAAACATCAAAGTTCTCGTTCATTCTACAAGTAATAAGATTAAGCAAAAAAAACCGCGAGTTTTTTTTGCTTAATTTTTGAAATACGGGATATGGTTGGGCGCTGCGGCAAAACACCATTCCGTTAAGATACAAACCCATTCCTGAACCCAAATAAACTACGCCTGTGACACTCACAAATAACGTAGCTTTGTTAAAATAATTTTCGAAATGAGTTATGTTGATCAATAGATTACTATATCCTATAACATCAAAATTAATTAACACACAAACTTATTTATGCCTACCTAGAGAATGTCCTCTTTCATAAATATAGTTTTACCATTTGTGTAAAAAATGTTCTTATTATTTTCCAGATGACTTCAAGCCGGCGTCAGTTGACGTTAACAAAATGGCAACGGTGGATGTTGGAACAAATAATCAAGTGACCGTCACTGTACCACATTTGGGTTTGTATTAATTTGGCCTTGTTATAGTAAAAACAGAGCAAACGCGAGCCTGTTACAGTTATCACCAAACTTAATGTCAGCTCGTAACTAATTCTTCCAATCTGATCTCGTAACTTTGAGCATGTGGCCATACGGATCATGAATCTCCACCCTCTGGTACATGAAATTGATTTTTATGTACGTACATTTTAAGCTTGCCGCGACTGATACCAAGTGCCACAGCCACAATTTTTGGGAGTAAATCCTCAAAAAGAAACAGATCGTATCAAAAGAATACTAGATTCACAGTCTTTGCGAGAGGTATCAGATTGTAGGGGTAACTTGGTCGTGAAGGTGATATAGGTATTCGCTTCTTACAAATGCGTTTTCATTTGCTCCAGTAAAACTGGAAGCCAACCCCAAAATATAAAAAAAATCCTAGGCAGATATTATGCCTTACAGTTTTTTCCTAGACATATCTGGATTGTAAATGGGTTAGCGGCATCAAAGCTAAATACGTGAAGTATGCACCCAAATAAACACATTTCCATGAATAGTACACTCATCTGGTTTTCTGAAACTTTGCAATAAATCTAGTAGAAACATCTGAATGTTGTTAATGTCTTCTACTCAAATATATTTTTGTATAATGTATTATTTTTGTGCAATATATTGCATCTTTCCTGGTTCTGAAAATTTAAAAATAGAACTGAATAATGGGGTTTTTATTTGCATTCAGTTTAGATATTATGCAGATAAAAATAGTGTGTTTCAATATACTTTTCCTTATGGTACTGAAATATTTTACAGGACTGCTAAAAAAGGATAAGTCTTTTTCAAGTAACTGCAGTTTCTTTGCACGAAATAAATTAAGAAAATGGATTTTCCAAGTGACGTACCTATCGGTTTTTCCAAAGTAATAGCAACATAGTTTTAATGAGTCCTAGTTACACGTGAATGAGGAAAATTGGCGCACAATTACTGAAGACTATTTAAGGTCGTCTTCATTACTAATAAGAATCGTACACAATTATTGATTTTTATTGGGTCGAAACTGTCAGTTCCTTAACGATTTGAAATGTGCTAGTGCATCATTAGGAGCAGTGTCGGTTTATGGATTCTCCCGTAGCAATAAAAGAGGTAAAAATGAAATCCTTAAAAGTAGAACACTGCCTAAAATCTGAATCAGAAATAATTATTTTTTTAACATAGGTAAAATGAGGATCTTATCATTAAATATACACATTCTCTTATTGTGAGATCCTTCTGACGTATCTGGACTGAACTGCAAAACAGTGAAATAACAGGTCAGTTCATCGTTTGCACAGGGACTCTTCAAGGCCCGGGTGTGGGGCCCTCTTAGGAGCGGGCCCCTAACGTAGCATAGAAATTGTTACTCTTGCTGTTGTATGGTTAATCCAGCACTATTTAACAGTATTCTACGATGATACCTTGCTGAATGGTAAATAAACTGTTCTGATTATGGCTGGAGATTCTAACAACTTGATAGTAATTTTTCAAAAGTCATAAAACAAAAAAGAAAACAATTTCATCTCAGAACTGATTTTAATTACATTATGTAATTTTCTTACCGTTAAATTGTAAAGTGTATAATTCCCACCAACAGATGGCGCCGGGGTCCCACAGACGGTATTCAAAGGCAACCAGCGGCCCTACACCAAGGAGTGCGTGCTCATCATAGACAGGGTTACCGGCGAGATTACACTGGAGAAGCTCTCTAGTAATATACAGGTTAAAAAGACAAGGTCAGTCGTATTTCGATCATCTGCCTATCCGCACTTTCTAAAATACAACACTTGACATTACTATTATACTTCGGCCGTTCAGAGAATGCGTTCCTGACACCTATCAGTTAGTCACGACTAGTGATGGGCACAACATAACACTGAGTTCGTTACCGTTCCTTCAAAATGAACCGCCGCATTATTTTAAGATTATTTTCGTTTTAAATTGGCGGAATCATTTGTTTTATATTTTAGTTATTTAAGTGGAAACCAAAAAAAGGTAATATTCATATAATAAAATTGTTTTATTTATTCTTTGTTACAAGTACATTGAATTGAATGTGCGAACAGAATATTAATCAGACTCCGATTTGCTTGAGGAGGTGGTGTCTTCATCATCATCTTCGCCTACATGTATAATTATATTATTATCAATAACAGAATCAATCCTGATATCTCGGTCTAACAAAAGCCGGGTAATCAAATAAAAACAGATCGAAAACACTTGAAAAACGTGGTCTATGCGCACGAAACGACAACGGACGACTGTTTTAGCGTCACAAAATGGCGGCCCATAACGCCATTTGGGGTTACCATTTTTAATCTAAGTATAAAAATGCGGTTTGGTCATAGTTTTATTTTTATATTTCATAAACGTTATAATTAAGTCTTATAGTCCATTATTTTCCAATTCTTAAAAAGAAAATCAAAACGTATTATTTTATATTATAACTGTATAAGAACAGATTACGATACTTGCCTGTTATTTTTAGCACAGCACTACAAAATATAAACCGCTGACATAACCTTGTAATAGCGCAGTATAGATTTAGAAAAATATTGTTTACCAAGTTATTTGACACTCAGTTTGGCACAAAATTATAACATTCATTGATTATTGATATAATAATGTTGTTTTAATGCTCCTCAATTGTTAAAACGGTAAACAACCAGCAAAAATATTTTTATCGTAACTGCAACGCCATTGCAAAGTTACGTCGTCAGTTCAATCGCGACGTGTCAGGAACGCATTCTCTGAATGGCCGAACTATAGTATTCTGATTAGTAATTATTACATCATTTGAAACCTTTACAATATGACAGTACATAATATTGCATTGATATTTATGTTTTGAGTAATAAAATGACTGTCTTCTGGTCTAAGCTTTGAATGGCTAATGTTACGAATGTCTTCTGGTCTTTACTTTTGAATGGCTAATGTGACCGTTTTATTCGTCGCGTAATATACGTCAATACGCTCATAAAATAGCCTTTTGAATATTCAAATAAATCTCACGAAAGAGATTGAAACATACATTTTATGTGTACATGCACATTTATCCTGAGCGTATTATTAATTATTACGTATTAGAAGACAATATGCAAATGTGCAACATCATCATCCTCCGAGCCTTTTTCCCAACTATGTTGGGGTCTGGCCAAGGTACCAGTGCTTTACAAGGAGCGACTGCCCTATCTGACCCCCTCAACCCAGTTACCCGGGCAACCCAATACCCCTTGGTTAGACTGGTATCATACTTACTGGCTTCTGACTACCTCATAACGACTTACGACGAACGGCAAATGTGCAACAACCTTCATGAATCATCAATTTTAGGCATCCGTCACGCTACTTATCTGCTCAGCCCGTTATAGAAAGCCGTGATAACCATTGCGTCATCAATACAACTTAGAAAGCCCATGACTCACTGACTTGCCTTTCACTGAAATGAACAAAAAAAACTTAAAATATGATGTAATTTAATAAGGTTGCTACTGTGAAAAGGTGTATTCCGTTATGGTAACAGTACTTATACCGTGGTAGTACTCAGGTGCAGTGATATCATCGATGTAATTTAGACTTGAGCTTTTCTTTTGCTTCAGAGGTTAAGTCACTTTTCTTCTTACATAAATTCTACCCCTATGTAATGAAAAGCGAGCATATTATATTTATGTCGAAAGTTATGTAGAGTAGACAGACACCAGACATCAGCTTGTCTGTTGTTGATTTTAGCGATTCTGGTCCTATTTGAGTAACTAAAGTAAAACATAGTCTCCCCGAATCTAATAGAAACTTTCTAATGGGGGAGTAAATTAATGTTCAATTGCAATGAGCGTTTTCTTGTCTGGCACACTTAATTTATTTATACATATTTCCTCCATATTCCTTCCACTTATTATTTTATATATTTAATCTAAAATTCAAACTATTCCTTCAGACAAGAAACGACTCAAAAGCCGCGGCCGCTGACGCCGGTGACGACAGACTTCACGAACACAACGCAGCGATCCACGTCACGTACGCGCGTCGCCACCAACCGACGCAGCGCCACTAACGCAGGTTTGTGCGATAATGAGCCTTATGTTGTGATGTGTAAGTATGAAAATAGATTAGCCATACAATTGAAACTGTGACGTATGGGCGTGGCCAGCAATCGACGCAGCGCTACTAATGCAGGTTTGTGCGACAATAAGCTTTATGTTATTACCCATACAGTTGAAACTGTGATGCATTGCCTCTAATGCAGGTTTGTGCGATAATGTGCTTTTCTGTTATTACCTATACGGTTGAAATTGGGATATATGTGCGTCGCCAGCAACTGCCGCAGCGCCACTAACGCAGGTTAGCGCGATAATGTGTTCTATGTAATTAGTAATACGGTTGAAATTGTAACGTCAACAACGGTAGTGCTACTAACCTAGGTTTGTGCGATAATGTGCCTTATGTCCTTACCATACAGTTGAAATTGTATCCTATGTGCAACCGCCGTAGTGCTACTAACGCAGGATTCTGCGATAATGTGCGTTATGTTATTAGAAATAAGGCTTACCTACAATTTCCAAAAACACTAAAGGAGAAACTATAAGGCCATGGTTTAATGTTCATCTCGTTTCACAACAATTATTTGACACCAACATTTTTAACACGTCAAACTATAGTCATATTGTCACAAATCCTTTGTTTTTTTTTTTTCAAAATTCAAATCTTTTATAACAATTTTTTTACTTACTCTATCAACTGTCACGTAATGTACACATAGTTTTTGAGCAAGTTCAATATCTCCGTGCTATTTATCTCTGCAATACAACTTACCTTACTGTTTACATTAGCAGTACCTGGAACGGGTCCGGCGAACCCCGCGGCGCGGTACAACGGCGCCGGCAACATCGCCAAGCCGCCCACACTCGTCAGATCTCCTCCCAGACAGAAGACTTCGCCCCCTCAGGCTGCGCCGTAAGTTGATCTGCAAACAAGTTATAGGAACAATATTGTCAAATTCCAAAAATCTTATATAAGGGTGCTCCCACATTGCCCTTAGAAATATTTCCTATAAAAACATCCACTATTATATTTACCCAGTACATTAGTACATGTTTTTATGCAATAGGAATATAGGAGCACCATATATTGGATCATCATATCAACCTTAGTAAATGTAGTAGTTATTACTGGTCAACAAAACCCTCTACATTGATATCTGATAGATCCAGAAGATGTTTTCAGTAGATAAAACCCAATTTTGAATGTTGAATTAAATTAACAATGCTAAAGCAAAAATTCTTACATTTCTTCTAACAGTTGGTCAGGCGGCGGCAACAGTACCCTAGCATCTCTCCCGATGATCGGGCTAGACGACTCGCTAGGCGGCCCCGCGGCCGCTGCCCCGGCCCCCGCGCCCGCGCTGCCCAGCCTGGGCCCCGCCGCGGGCCCCGCGCTGCCGAGCCTGGGCCCCAGCGCCGGGCCGCACGCCGCACACAACGGGTACGCGCGGCCCTACGAGCGGCCCGCACCCCCTGCGCCTGACAGGCCCCATCACAATACTAACGCCTACCAGCCGCCACCTCAACACCATCAGGTAACACTACAGAATTCATTTAGGATTTCCTTAGAGTGCATTGCTTTTATTGCACTTATAGACAACAAAATCATCGATATACTTAAAAGGTAAAGATTACAGATTAAAGTTGGATGTACTGCTTAACGCAAGTCGATAACCCATAATTTTAATGGGCTGTTCTGAATGTTAGAAGTAAATTAAGCAATATGTAGGTAAAACTGCAGTAAACAGCTCTTGTTAAAATACTTTCAAATTATGAAACTACTTAAATAATAAAAAACTATTATTTAATCTTATTCAGCCCCCGCAACAAGAGGACAGTTCGTCGAGCTCGTCGAGCGAGAGCGGCAGCGACTCGGACAGCGGCAGCGACAGCGACGACAACGACTCCAGCGCGCATCACTCTATACCCAACGGTCAGTTGAATTTACGCTTGAGGCTGTCTTTTCACCAGATCTGTGCTGATTCTATTGGTTCTTAGCAAATACATCCCTCGCTATGCATCCTCACACATCTCCATGATGGAAATGCAGCCTTATATTGAGGGTGACCTTTGTGTGTGACTTTAGTAAAGCATAGTTATTGCATAAGGGTGCGTCTGGACGGGCTTCATTTTTGTGCAATATGTGGCTGCTACACAGGAGTCAGCAACATTGCAAGCAAACATTTTTGGTATGGCCATATTGTTCGAGAGATCATCAGCAGCTACCCTGTTGCAACACACGGTTCAGCCGTAGTAATATTTTCCAAGCAATTTTGCTCAATTGCTTGTAGCCAATTTTTTGCCGACATTGCAGCAACAAATTGCAGAAAAATGTAGACCGTCTAGCTAGACGTACCCATTGTTATTATAAGTCACATTGCGTTGTATTCACCAATTTTTTTTTGCCCATTTATTTTATGTACCTATGTTTCATTATTTATGTATCGTGTTCCAGGTACCGCGGCCCCGAACCCGGCGCTGCCCGCCGACGTCCTCAACGATGATCTCTGCCTGTCGGAGTCGGGCAGCGACTCCGACTGACCTCACGACAAGCCTTTATTTCATCGGGTGTGGGTGTCTTATTGTTTCAGCGTTTCTCTATCCACACAGATTACAACTCAAACTTGGCAAGTGTGCACAGATCATGACACTTTGTACTTTTAAACACGGAACAATACAAAAAGATTTTTTTTTTACATATAAAAGACAGATTATCAGTTTTATGTCTTGTCTTTTATATATGTATTAAAAAAAAATGATTTAATTTTTTACAACTTGATATGAGAGTTGAATTTGTCTATGCATGCGATAATGTGGGATGACTGTCATGCGATTTGCAATTTATTTATTGTTCCATTTCTAAAATAATCCGTGTCCAATAAATGATATTACTCTGGGAATGTACGGTTTTAGGAAAGAGAGGCAATTGGACAGTTGAAACCAACAGCAATCAAAATAATCATCAAACTAGGAATCCTTTTTATGACTTGTCAATCGATTCTCCTGTACATATGGCAAGACAGCCAACTCATTTTACTTATTTTTATCAAATGTCCTAAGAATTTATTTTAAATCGGCCACGATATAATTAAACTCAATTTAAAATACTCATAGGTTGCTTATTGGTGTCAACTACCCAAAGACATTGGTTCTGCAGGAACTTGTGTAAAAATATGATGATATACCGTTGACATCCCGTCGCCGAGACTACGGCGCTCGCTCTAGTGTTACATGTAAACTTGCCATGTTTTGAAATATTTTTGTAATGTAAGAAATGGTACATTAAAGTATAATATTTTTATGTCAGATTTATTTTATTCATAATTTTTAAGTAAAATGAACTTAATTGTTATGTATTGTTGACATAATTAAAGATAATCGTAACGTGCCTCATGTGAACATAGATATTTTTTTTTATTTTATGCCAATATTTGTAAAAGATAGGATTAAGTAAGTACGTAATGATTGGTAATAATATTTTATCGCGATGTTCATTTATTTAAATTTAGTTGATATCTAAAAATTGCAATAATCCTTTGTACAGGAAGATTACGAGAGTAAATATTGTAATATAATGATAAACATGATAGTTTGTCGAGAGATATAAATCGTTTGTATGTACATAGAAATGAGAGAACTTAATTATATTATAATAGGGTTGTTGTGGTTGTTAACTCGCAAAACCTGGAATTGTGTGCCTTCAGCAAACTACATTGCTAATTTATTTTGGATCATTACGTCGTCTAATATTGAAAGACGTTACCTACCCAATTATGTCCACATGCTCTTTTTACTTATGAGAATATAGACAAAAATATGAAATGAACCTGTTGTATTATTTCACTTTTTTCTTCCCTGTATAGTTAATAGCTTAAGCTTACAACATTGACCTATTCGAGGATTTAGGAGATCGACAAACCATTCATTGTCAGTGGGTGAGATTCTTCTGGGGCCCGATTCTCCTAATTTTACTTAAGCGACCTTCGATTGACGTTCGACTCAATTCGACTGAGATCCAATCCCGACTCGATTACTATTGAAGCGTATGTGGCATTCCGCTATTTTTTCTTTGAAATAAACGTTTTTATCCTTTTCTGTCATTCAATAATGAATCATTTTGTCTGCAAATGATTTACGATTGCAAAATGATTGTACAGCAAACTACCGTATAGACCAAAATCATCAAAATAGCAGACCAATCGCACACCAATCAAATGTCAATCGAATACGATTGGTCTTTTATTAGTAGCAGAATGCCCGATATGGTTAAAACTGCTATTACGATCATATTGCGATTCGATTTCTATTCGATTTTGACATTATTAACTTAGGAGAATCGGGGCCCAGAATGGTCGGTACATGGCAAGGATCCAAGAAGCAGTTGTATTGCCGGATTGGATTCAGACTCAACTTACGTTTCGCTCCAATAATTCTGTAGGTGTGAGTGAGTTTAAAATCAACTGAAAAAACAATGGTAGGCTGTCCTGAAGACCATAAAATCTCATAAATCATAAATGAGATCTGCATAAAATTGCTGCCATATATGTCAATTGAAGTTAAGTTGCTCTCTTCTTGCTTTATGCTTCAGATACTGTTTTGTGTAATTTTGGGGGATGAAATGCTACCACTGCTGCTGATTGTCAATGTCAAAATGTGAAGCGTGTCAACCGTCTGTCAGTTTCGGGGAAATAGAGTTATAAGCTTCGCATTTCTTGTTACCGTTCTTTATCAAATTGTTTGAAGAATTGTTTACTTACGTGATTGCTTATTTTTTAACAGGCACAATTTAGCCGGAATTATATGTAAATCATTAACCTAATATATCATGTTGTGAGTATTTCAAGGTGGTCGTTACAAATGAAAATGTCTAACTCACTTTCGAGTACTAAAAGTCACTCGAAAAAGTCGAATAGCAGCAGAGAACGTGATAGAAACAAGTCTGTAGCATCAGAATCAGGGGGCTCCAGTCAGTGCGACACTCCTCCGCTCAATGAAAAGGTAAAACATTTATATAGTTGAGGTTATACACAATAATTTGTGGGCTTTTTACTTGGCGCCTATATTCCCTCAGCGCATAAAGAGGTTCAATCTCACTTTTAGGACCTTGTAGGAAAGTGCTAAAAAAATCGTCAGTATTTAAAAAGCACTGACAAATACGCAAAACCACCTACAGAAGCCACAAATACACCTACTTTCAAAAATTTGTAAAAAATTGAATATTTTTTTTCCTAGGATGGAAGCTCATCACAAGGCAAGTTCGCGGGCATCAGCCCCGACTCTGTGGTCTGCATGGCAGAGCAGGCTGGCCATGAGGTCAATACAGAGGCCATCACAAACCTGGCTGAGGATGTCAGCTATAAACTTAGGCAGACTATTAGTGTAAGTGATAGACTATACATTTTAAACATCTACTTACTTGAATTATTTTTAGCTTAATCTTATAAAGAATATTATGTATGTATTCTATTTTTATGCCCCACTACCGGGCCAAGGTTACATAGACAAGGTCATTGATCAGTACACTTTCTCAAGGCTGATAAACAAATGAACTTTATTGAAAACCTTCCTAACTGTTGGATCGTTCAATACTCTTCATCATCATCATCATCATCATCATCATCATCATAGCCATAGGACGTCCACTGCTGAACATAGGCCTCCCCCTTAGATCTCCACAGATACCTGTTGGGGGCAACCTGCATATAGCGTCTTCCAAAGACCTTAATAACCTTAATAACCAATGTCCACCTTTTTGGTGGACGTCCTTTGCTGCGCTTGCTAGTACGTGCTCTCCACTCCAGCACTTTTCGACCCCATCGGGCATCTGCAATATGGCCTGCCCATTGCCACTTCAACTTGTTAATCCAGTGGGCTATATTGGTGACTTTAGTTGGTCTACAGATCTCCTCATTTCGGATTCAATCAAGTAGAGAAACACCGTTACCCTTGGTCCACACACAATACCCTTAGTCATTGAAATAATTCTTAAATGTTTATTTCTGTATCTTTGGGAGTTAAATTGGGACTGTAACAAATTCTGTAAATTAAAGTTTAGATCTTATGAATAAAATAAAACTGTTTAAAAATATCATGCCCCAAACAAAATTGGGATAAGGGCAGCATGATGATGAAATAAAATAGTGAAGGCAAGCAATAAAATGGCCAATGTAGCTGGCTATCAAAATCAACATTCAGATTATCTTCAGAAATATTTTTTTGGCAGCAGTCGCCAATCTACGATTTGAAGACCTTTTCAGTTTAGCAAAATAAATCATTCTGGTTGTTAACATAATAATCACAGTTAATTTTATTACTTTCAGACCTTAGCTCTACACAGTGAGATGATGAAGAAGACGACAGTAGACAGTTGGGATGTGAACTCAGTGCTCATGTTGTCTGACACCAGCCCGGTGGTAGGCTCCTGTGTCACACAGTATGCTACGCTGGGTGAAGAGAAACTTTGTGTACCACTTGTGAGTAAAATCAGTTAACATGCCATGTTTTTCTTACCTTTTCTAGGACAGTCTTTAGGGACCTTTTAAACAGGAAGTAAACACATCTTTTCAAAGGCAAAAGGCCAATGTTAACCACTCCTTAATTGTGTGTCGCAAATATTTTTTTGTGATCTGGCATATAATTTATTAAAACAAATATGTCACGTATACCTTTTGCGGGTGACAAAAAATACTTACCATATTATTTGTACTGGTATTCAATTGAGTCTGATAGTCTGAATTAAATATGCTTTCATTATCCTGCAAGAATCAAAGAAGTCCAATTACATTATTATGCAACAGCGAAACTAACGACGATGACATTTACGTACATATTTCTTTATAACCAACATCAAAAAAAGAGAAGCCTATCTATAACATTTTCGCATTAGAATATCATGGGCTAATACTTATGTATATTACATTTCAATCAGATCATTATAACTAATAAATAAAATAAAAACTCACTAGTATCAAAACGTGTTAGTTGCGCAGGTTGCGCTATATTTTTCGACCTCCGGCGAGTTTACGCGGCGCAACAGCGAGCGATACGTCCTTCCTCGGTAAGCGCTTGGCGCTGACTAAAGTTGAACACCGCGCGTCACAAGATTTATATTGATTTTTGCATTGCAAACAAAAATTATTTTAAAATATTGTTTTACTTTTAAATAGACCAATTTTTTTTTTCAAGCTTTATAAGAATACCACCTTAATTATTAAATGTTTTTTATTTGAATTTCGATTATACTTTCATAGATAAAAAATATAGTTTCGTACGGAAAATTGTCAGTAACTCTCAGTTTTATAGAATTATTTTTGGTGTAACACTGTATGAATTGTAATAAACTGATTTAAGCACTTTAAAGAACAAGATATAGTTGTATCTTGAACATTTTTTTAAATGGTTAAATTGCTATATCCTCGGAGTACCAAAGCATCAAAAGATACCCAAAAGCAACATTTTATGAAACATCCTTTGCATAGACAAAGATTTTACTGATGTACGTGGACAAATTAAAATATTTATTTAAAACACCTTCAAGATAAATGATTAAACTTTCTTAATCTTATTTTTGTTTTTTTATTGTGACTATATCCAAAGCATCAAAACTCGTATAAAACGTTTAAATTCGCGAAAATTTGTGATAGCCCTCTTAAACACGAATGAAGGAGATTTTAACATTCTGAGATATTGTCAAGTTTTTTCCATGCCAATTATAGGAAGATGTTGCATTAATAGAATACTTCGCATATTGTATCTATTTACTAACACAGGAATACTTTGCAAAAAGCCCATCAGCAAGTTAATTTTGCAAAATTTTTTTTTGTAAATGAACAACAGAATAAACTGATAATTTATGAGTTTTCTCTCCTACTGCAGGACAACTTAGTGAATGTAACAGAATTTGCACTGACACCACAGAGCTATGTGTACAGCTCTGTAGCCACAGTCTCAGTGGAATGGATCACAGACGACAAGAGTCTCAATAATAGCAGTAATATTAGCGTTAACCTGCAGAATTACTATACCAAAGTTGCAAGAGGTGAGTTTGAGATAAATTCCAAGAAAAAATCTTGTCAAAAAAGAAAGGCGGTGATTAAATCCACCACATGATTAAAACCATACTTAAAATTAATACACAATTTTTAATATAACTTCTATAAGTCGTAATTTCAAGCTAAAATTGCCAGTTTCTATGCTAGGCGAAGGCAGAAAACCTTGAGAGTCTTAAATGATCCAAAAAAAAAAGGATATTTCCCAGCCCTAGGGTATCCCTTTCATTCTCGATAGTTTTAACATATCATAAAAAAATCTGTTTTCCAGCCATATTAAACCTCCGTAAAAAACCAAAAGAGCTTGCAGTAGAAGATTTGACGACGAACACTCGCATCGGTCCAATATTCCCCAACCTCTTCAACTTGGCCGTGCTCGTTCTGAATGATGACAACTTGAACGCTTTGAACGTGCCGGCCAAGAAACCTCTGCAGTCTAATGTGTTGGATATGGTTGATGCGCTGTGTTCTAATCCTTGTAGTTTGGATACTAATATACAGCAACAGGTGAGTTTTCATTTGATTAATTAACAAAATTGTATGTATGTAACTTTTGACAGGCCTTTGTAAAATTAGAAGGTTCTAAATTCTTTGGAATCTTTTTATTCTCTTATTCTTTACTGCACTATTAAAACGCGAAACAAAAGTAGAGAAAGTTTTTGTACAATTATAATTTTTTTATAATTTCTATCTATAATCCTGTTCTAAATGGAGAACTGCAGTTATTATAATAAAGTCACTTTTATTTGTTTCAAGTACCTACTAATATCGACAATCTTTTCATTAGTTTTGCACGTCAAACAAATATTCACTATTGTTTAAATTCCACTCCTCTTAAGTGCCTACAAGTAGTCATCCAATATTAACAACTACATGCAATACTTGTTATTTCAGTTCCAGAGATTATTTCCAGTGATGGTATCTAATATTCTTGGCAATGGATCACTCGCGGAGAAGATGGTCGCAATACTCACTAAAATTACAAGGACGTGGCCTTCGTTTATTACGATAGGTGAGATTCAAGACCAGCAATAAACCTAAAAACTTAATAAGATTGGGACAGGCCTTTGTCCTGCAGAGGGACAGGATAGTAGCAGTTAAGAAAGTAAAACAATTTATCATTTATTTCACAACCTCTTTGGGCTTGTAGCTTTATAAAATTAAAAGTATAATTATAAATAAATCGATACGGGAAATTGTAGCGACTCAGGCGGCAGGCCTAAGTTCATCGACAACATAGACGACCATCTGAAAAAACACATGGTTACTTTGTAAATAGAAGTAAAAATTCGTATAGTTATCGGCACGGATAATGAGCTCTCGGCAGAAGAGTGGGGATCGCTTTGCGCACTGTAAACTTGTGGCAATAAACAAATAAATCACTTCTGCGCAGGTGAAGGTCAGGGCTCAATATCCTTGCTGATGTAAAGAAAACTCGACGTTTATGTCTTCGCTTCACTTGGGTCTAAGAATTTGAACTAGTAATCACAAGGACTGATCGACGGATCTAGATCTAAACGACTAATTGCACTCTTTAGTTATTATAGGATATTTCTAAAATCCTATTCTACTACTACTCTCTTTCTTTATCAACAACTTTCAACCTAAAAGTCTTAGCAATAAAGTTCAAAATTAATTTTCCTCCATATTACCCATCATTTATTTATTTCTTTCCAGGCAAAGGCATCCTGTTCGACTACCTAGCACAGGGCAGCAAGGAGCGTCTGACGGCGCCGATGATCAAGTGCGTGATGGCGTTAGGCCGGAGAGCGCTGGTGGAGTGCCTCGCCGACCATCTCGACCACATCGACGACTGCGTACACGCGCCCAGGCGGAACCATCTGCAGACTGATCTTAGGGAAACTATTCTTGTGAGTAGATGTAGTGTTGGTATTTTAAGGCTGAGTTTGGTTGGCAATTTCGTCTTTATGGTATTAGGAATAAGGTTCAAAGTAGTTGTTTGATAGTTATCGTATCTCTAGTACGAAGGGCTTGAGAAGGAACATTGCATTGGTGGGTTTTATTCAGTAGGTTAGACTGACACTCGTTACTGACCGGCATAAAGTAAATAACCACTAGAGAGCGCACTCGCCAATTCCTTCTAAGAACACGACTCACCGCTGCGGGCCGGGGGACGCGGCATAATCCGCGGCTACTATTGGTCAGTTCAAGGTCGAGTTGCGTGAGTACCCTCAGCAAGGGATTGTTCTCTTTCAATTAAAAAATATCGATAAAATGTATTTCATCGTAGTAATAAATACTCAATAAAAATCGTATAAGAATATTTAATAAAAATCAGTCTATTACAAAAAAGAACTCCGTACAAGAAAATTATTGATTCTTAAAATGTATTAATTTAGTACAAGTTTTTCGAATTAATGTTTTAGGGTCCTGATTGTTTTTGGTAAAAAAACGATAATCGAGCGTCTACATATTTACTTGTTGGGGACCAATTTTCCCCATTGATAGTGTATATCCACTTCTCTTTTATTTCTGGAATCTTCAAAAATCTTCTTTCCATTACGTTAAAAGTAATTTGTGGAGGCACCAGGAACAGCTGCCTCTAACGTCACTATGGTCAGTTAATTAACTCATTAGCCAAAATAAAACATATTTTTTAATTCATGTAAATGTACAATTATCGATATCCACTTCATCCTTAAAGGTAACAGCCCAAATTTCATCGATAGGAATACAAAGGGCAAGAAAGAGATGGACGTATTAAAATTTCTTAATGAAAGAAAGGGACTTTCCCAAAAGACATCAACGAGCGTGAGCGCGGTTTTCCATCCACCAATTTAAATAGACCCCTGTGGTATTTCGTAATATAATTAAATCAAAGCCAAATTTTGGTATTGATACTTGCCAATGCCATACTTTTTGTAACTAGATGTCCTGGATTGTTTCCCGCACCATTTCATCGCGCATGTAGGCATTTTTTTTATTTTTTACTAAATAAAATCCTCAATAATTTAGCGTGTTCGCAGGTCATAGACTTGGTCGCTACTAAAGGATCGTACTGATCGTAGCCTTATAGTACGCGCAAAATCACTAACGTTTGGCGAGCGTCGGGGCACTGTATGCGCAGTCAAGTGGTTTTATAGTCTTTGCTGACCGGCAATAGGTGTGGCGTGTTTCGTAGGGGTGATTTTTCTAAAAAGGAAGCTTGCATACCAAAATTTGGCAAATCTATTTTGTAGATTCTTAAATATCATACTATCTATGTATGTGTAGATCCTTTACACTATTGGTCAATAAGGGCCAATTTCAGTTACAGTTGATTATGTAATCGGTGGGCTAAACGACAATTTTTTTTTACTATGAATGCTGGAATTGTCGTAAAACCTTTTAGTTCCAACTTACTTCAGTAATCAGTCGTTTTAGAAACACTGATTTACGACCCTTTAATTTACGACAAACAGCTGTTTTCCTTAATCGGAAATTGGGCCTAAATACATATGCCATGTTACTGTCTAACATGTTGTTATTTTGTTCAGGACGTGTCGAGCTGTCTACTCAGATCTGAACCCACGACGTATCTGGAAGACTACGTGACGACAGACTACACGCTGTACGAGATGCTCGGCGATTCCTTACTCCCGAGGCGGATGATATTCCCTTTCACAGGTACAGACAATGTTATAGATTAATTGGATTGAGAGATCCTAGTAGAAATGGCTCAAACAGTTTATAACATCATTGCGTTCAATAAAATAATGTTAATTATTTACTTAGAAATCGGGCAAATAATGGAAAATATATGTCAGTTTTCTCGCGGAGACAGAATGCCTATTTATCACTTAAAGTTATCGCACGGCTAAGTTCACAAGACGACGAATTAAAATTGTCAAAACCTTTAATATTCAGGCTATTTACCGACTTTTTTAATTCAATCTAACAATTTGTTGCAGACAAAGTCACAAAAACGGACACATCACCAGAGCGGACGGCTGACGAAGAATTCACATACACCCCCATTCGGCCGGTCATGAAGCGACCGAAACTCCGCCTCATCCCCACCACCACAGCTTTAAGAAACGGCACCCACAGGGAAAACGTCTTCGAACCAACCAACTTTAAAAGTGATAAGTGCATAAGAATCAAAATCAAAAGTTGTCGGACAATTATAAGACAGCCAGTGAGGACTCCAGTGACGAATTATGTGTCTAGTACGCAGTATAAAGGTGTTGTTGTCGCGAGCGGTCTACTCAATAGGTTTAGGTATAAACTCAACAAGTCTAGTGAGCCGTTTCCAATATTTGGAGCAGTTTTGTTGTAAGCTTTACTTTATTATTATTATACATAAATTATTACATTTTGATGGTGTTGTTTTAATTCATTTACCAATTTAAGTACGAAATAATTCAGTTGATAGGATATCAGTCCATTTCTTATGAGCCAAGTAGACAGGTTGAGTATTGTCTTGTAGCATAATGAAATGCATAATCCATGCTTTATAACAAAATTCAAACATGGGCTTTATGTATTGCTAATTAGATACAATTCAGATTGGCAAAATAAATAAGCAGACCGACGAAATAAAGAGCACCGTCAGATTGCCATGTTGCCAATCTGAAGGAATATTTTTTGACACTATGAACAACCCTTTCTTTGTGCCATCCCTGTTGACGGTTACCTCCCCGCCAGCTCGCGTAGGCCACAGGATCACCAACGGATTTGCCTACGGATTTGTACTCACCAGTACTCATTCATCTCACTGCAAAAAAAAATTACCTGACCTGAGATTTGCGGATTCAACCAAAACACCTGTTGATTAATTTAATGTCGGATTTCCCAATGATGTTCATCCAACGTCATCATAATACGGGTTTTATTACTAAGCCATTTCCAAGTGCTGAACACCTGAAATTTCAACCAGATGGTGATGACGACAGACATAAGGATAAGTGGAGTATTAGGTAGTTTTATTTATACATATTTTGTCTGGTATCCTCAAATTAGACCAAATCATCAGTTTCTGAGGCCTCTGCCTCGAATTTTGCGGGCAGCGGGGCGGCATCGAAAGCGGGGCGGGAGCGGGGCGGGCAACGCATACCTGTTCTCGAAACTAGCGGGCAGATCGCGCGGCAATATAGCAGTGTAGTGTTGTGTTCTGTTGTGTTTGCTGTTCCATATGGGTGTCCTCTCAAAGATGGCCGAAATAATTAGCTCTTGCACGTCCGAAGACATTTTGATACGTCACAAAAAAAATGTATAACACTATGCCTACAATGCAGACGCCCACCGCGGGCGGTCACCGCTTGACTGGAGCGCACCGCTCGTTGCCCGCCGCCGCGCCGCTCCCGCGCCGCTGTATTCGAGGGCTGGTCCATTTGATTATACGCGTAAGATCCTGCCGCTCCCGCGCCGCCGCCGCCGCCGCCCCGCTGCCCGCAAAATTCGAGGCAGAGGCCTGAGTGTTGTGAGTAACGAGTTAGGTATATCAGAATCATGGCTGGATACATTATGATTAGTAACGATATAGATAATGGTAATAATTTTAGAGATAATAATGTTAGGAAGATAGGGTTAGATAGGAGGATATGGGGATAGAAGATCCAGCACTGAGATAAGGGTGTGCAAGGTTTGTTTGGCACATTCATCCGATACAGCAAAAATTATTAAAAATCACATAGGTACCTACCTGTATTCCGATCTATTTAATTCAGATAACTACATGAGGGAGTAGGTATATTGGGAGAGCATATGAAGGAGTAACTTGGAAGCATAGTCAGGTACAATAACATGTATTCACTGAGGAAAAAAGGGATATCTTCGTGAAACGTTGGTTTGAGATGAAGACTATTCTGTAATACATATTGTGACTGTCCATAGGAGAGTACATAAGGGCAGTAGCGAGTACATAGAAGTCTTAGTATTCAAGAGAGTAGGTAGGTACCTACTTCATGAAGAATATAAGGGAGTACATAATGAAGTCTCAACTTTGTATTCAAGTATGTAACATTTTATCAGACACTACTATTTCGGTGTCATGACATAAAATTCAAGTCGCCTTCCATCGTCAAAAAATCTCGTTTGCATTCTTTTACGTCTCGCGTTTCCTATCTAGAGCAATGGATGGGCAGAAGTTTTACTACGGCAACATTGTTACTGCGTAGGTACGGGATGTCGAGTTCACACAGAAAATCCTGGATTAATTAAAGTAGAGTGGTTTATTTTGCTGAACAGCTGAACTAAAGTATTATTTAAGCGAAGCTATTAATAAGTAGCAATGGTTTCATAATTTTTATGACTGAAATAAAAATAACGCCAAACATGTAGCCATTTTGTGCAATAGGTACTTCTACAAGTCTTGAGTCCAAAGATAGCGATGTAAAATCCGTGGAATTGCATGTCTGTATAAAATTTTCATACTTACAAAAGTTCTGATACTGAGGAAAAAATGGGACGTCGTTTTGGGAAAACTCAGACCAAATATTTTATTTTCGTATACGAAAAGGCAGTTCTATAGAAATGCAAATACACGAGTCTTTGATCATTCTGCCTGTGATCATTGACGAGGTAATTAAATTTGCAAATGGCTGCCAAAACCACTTGAAAGTTGAGGCAACGTTTGGCAGACGACACAATGCGATTCTATCAGGTCGCCGTGGCTTTACAATTGATAGGATTTTCATTGTCTGGAGACTGGTTGGGTGTCTCACATTTTGTCTACTTGTGGTGGATCGTTTTAACTTTTCGAATTATAGATGTTTGTCTGTATATCATTAGATTTATTTATTTTTTATAAATCTACTCAGATGATACCAGAATGATGATCCCTTCTACTGTGAGTACCTACAGCAGGAGGGAATGCCCAACTTAAACTCAGCTTGGAAGTTCCTGGAGCCCTTTGAGTACCTTACCTACCTGTGCCGCGGGTAACCCTTTCGATCAATCCCGCAGCTCCGGCAGGCTTAGACCTGAAACCTGGGGAAGGCTTTACCGGATAAATTCTATAGTTTGTGTTTGTAGTTATCTTTTCATTTCACTAGTTGTTCATGCTCTGTGACGTGGACTCTGAATTAAATAGGTAAAAACAGTTCTTAACCATGAAATTTTCAGAACTTCTAATTAGACTACAATTTCAACAAAAGGCACCTCCCCTCAACTTACGTACTAACAGCTACAAAAATGATCAAACTTAAAACTAGCGAAGACAATATGAGTTGTCTACCAATTTAGATAGTGTGCGTGTACGCCTCGAGTACGGAGTACGGATGTTTACAAGAGGCTGGCGACGCTTGGCGTCGGCGGCGCCTGTCGTATTTCACCTGCGAGGCGACGGCGGGACGCGACCGGCGTCGTGTCACACCGACGCGTAATGCATCTATAATATTACCTGATTAATTTTTTTTGGCAGGTTACAACCGCTATTGTTTTTGGTAGACTTTTTTGAGAAGTAGTGTACGCGATTAACGTCATATAGGAATGACGTCTTTTACACAGCTGCGTACCTACAGCACAATATAGTCATGGGTTTTCTGACACTTTTTTTTTTAAAGTTGCTGCTGTTCATAGTCTATTGCTTGGCGTAGGTAACGCGTACATGGAAAATTGAGTACTTTTAGAACATGATCCTGTTACCTATATTCGAAACGGTATTATTTTTACAAACGTCTATTTAGTATTCTTGAGACGTAATCCAGTATGTTTTTTGGTAAAGTTGTAAAGATAAACGGTGGAAACTTTTTGTTTTAACATTTATTGGTGGCGCCACGTTTATAACGGTGTATGCGATTATAATCATGGAAATAATTTTATACATTAAACATGACATCATTCGTACATACCCATTATAAAATTAATGTCATTGTCGTAATGTTATGTTATTACTAACTAGCTGAGATTGGTAATTTGTATTGTTTTGCACAGCTACACTAGTAATAACAACATGATTGTTGGTTAGTAAAAATAAGCTTATGCACAATTTATTTAACCACAAGCTCACTAGTTTAATTTGAGGATGGAAACGGGCAATTTTCATTTATAATACAGTCCTGGTTAAAGCAATTACAATTGTAACTATAATTGTTCAAGATATGTGATTTGACTGTAGTCCAATGGAGTCACCACGATTCGGTAACACCGTACCAAAAAGAGCAGTGGTAATTAAACAATTAACCCGCCAGCATAAAACTTTATAAACCTTTATGTTAAATACCACAATAGTAAAGATAAATGACACGTAAGACGCATTACTACAATAGCACGTGTCAAACGGTGTTGTTTATTTGTAGCTACCGTGTGTACGCAGACTGAGAGGCAGGCCGTGCATGTAAACGACTGCTTAATGTCTAGTTTTGGAGCTAAGAATGTTGCGTAGGTAAATAACATATTTTACAATACTTTAGTAGTGACTAAGTTAGATAAGAATCTGTTGTTTTTGTGGCCACTGTTTGCAGTAGCGTTTGAAAAAAAATATTGTAAAACTACAAACTACTTTAAATACCCAAAAGAAATTAATGCAGCGTGGTGACGATACAATATATTTTTGCAATTACATAAATTAAAAAACCATAATTGCTGATTGCATTGTTTTTAATTTTAGCAGAAAAAGGGCCTTAACGAACATAAAAAATACGAGCATTGTTAAATGCAACGCTTCGGTGTAACCAGCGGCCGATACTTTTGTTACTATGCCGTACTTCCCAGCTTTGGTGTCTATAAAATTTTTGGAACATTGCCTACGTTGCTTGATGTAAGACGAAGAGTACTTTCATTTGCCCATTTAGTCCAAGGATCATAAATATATTTTAAAAACCATTAAAGCGAGTAAGTGTTCGTTATCCGAAAGTATGAGAGGTTTCAATATCAACTTTATTTTTGAAGTGCAATCATAAACGTATAAATAAATCATGCTTTTGCTTGTAATACAATGTAAGAATGTGGATGGATGTGTTGCAGGCAGTTCCAGGTCACAATTGTTTGTTTATTTTGAGTTTTTTGCTGTATCAATGCCTTGGGTTGTGTGCGTTCGGTTTGCGGTTGAACACTTTAGCTGACGACCTGTCTGGTCTTTCTAAAAATTGTGTCCGCAACAAAATTCACTTTGTTTTACCTATGTAATTACCTTTTTTATTTACTAATTGAATACTAACAATTTATAAGACCTTGCTATTCGATTGAACCTGCTTCCTACTACTTATAACTTTTAAATCTGTAACTCCAAATTCTGCACGCTATTTCCTTCCACACATTTTACGATTAAATTCACACTGTTCAAGATCGAAACCCTGAAATACCAATGTCAATACTGTGCATTTTTCGGTCTGGTCACCCACGTACCTAAGTATGACGTCATTGATGTAATACATCAGATGAGAGCCCGCCATAATATGACATTTAATTGAATATTTATGAAGAAGTGACGAAAGGGTTTTTGTATTTAAAAATTTAGCAAATCAGTGCTGTTGCAGTATAAGGTGAAGCAGTAGGTTTGCTTGGATCGGTTGTATACACAAAATTTTGTTTACACTGATCAGGTAAACAAATGCCATCAGAAATGGTGTCATTAGAGAGGAGTTCCTAATAGGGGACCTAAGCTTGGATTAAATATACCTACACTTGAAAAATCTTAGAATGAACTTGGATAAAACTTTGGCTAAAATTAAAAATTATGATTCGGGAGAAATTGTAAGACTGAGCTAATGATAACATAGATAAAATTATTTAGCGATAATTATAAGGAAAAATTCTTCCTGAGTTTATCGAAGCATGCTCACGAAAATAACACCAGAATTTATTGTCATTTTCGGTAAAAATGCAGGTAAACATGTTTTTTCAGGATTCCTGCTCCACCTTGTCTCCTAGAGGTACGTGATAGAATTTTACTGGTAGATAACACATACAATTTATCCTTGAATTGTTTTCCTCGTATCTAGAATTCTTGGCTTTTATTTCTAAAAGGATAGCAATCGAAATAATTTAAAATTCATGACTTTCAGCAGTCGGACACTTCTAGAGTAAAATATTGTCGCATTTATCGAAAAACTTTGGCCAAACACCTAAAATTACATATTCAAGAACGTACATAAAAGCTTGAGACCCCATGACACTTTTCGCGAAACTACACTACAAATAATAATAAATCTGACTTGAAATAGGAAATATTCAAGGAAACACGACACGCTGGCAAACATTTTCGTGCATATTTATTTGGTATCAGTTTTCTAGCGGGTTAACATGAAAATCGTGCCAAACTTAGCATACGTTAGATTCATGTTAGATACAAGTTGAAATGGGCCATCTAGATTATAAACTCCGTTGCGAATTCACCTCGAATTCCGAATATGATATACCTACATTATTTTGCATAGTTACGGCTTCAAATATAGCATTGGCTTAGTAACAAGATAAGATCATAATCCTGTTCATATGATTCAATCCCAATTAATGAGTCCAATTGTTTTACTGATTGTGCCGCGTCACTGTGCAGTGTAATTCTCGTGCTGTGGGTGTGATCGTCACTTTTTTCCGTCGACAGAGACGAATGAGCTCATTGTTGACGTACAAAGGATCAACGAATGTCTTCGTACTCTTTACATAATACAGCCTTGCTTTGCCAACCTTTGGTTTGTCTCCATTGCTGACGAAGCGGCGCCGACTTAAGAAATTGGATTTACTAGAACATTGGCTGTTACGTTTGGGGACAGTTTAGAATTGCGTCTAGTTTTAGCAAATTGTTCACGTTTGTCTTTGATTTATTTGACTGCGTGCATTTCAGATTTGTAGCGAGATTGTACGCTGTTGAATATGAAATGCTGTCACAGTTTATTTTGTCCGAAAATAGGAAGCTTTAATATACATACCGACTTATTTACCAGTCTCTATGTGCGTTATACCTAGTTCCTATCTGGCGAATATTTTTGCATCATGGCTGCTTTAAAAGAAGCTCCGAAAAAGAAGTCATGGTCAAGATCATTCTTTATTTATTCTATTCCCCCATCTACTTTTATGAAAGAAATGGTGTTTATTATCACAGAGATTCTTGCATTAAAATATCATTAGCTTTAGTGGCTGGACGTTACGCTATTTTTCTAAACGAGTGGCGCTTAACTCGAAATGACAGCTTCGTGCAGGTGAAATAATATCGATGTTTTGATTGCTACTAAGGTTATCTGGCACATACATCATCGCTAAAATAAACAGAGACGGATAAGAAATATTTAGATCGTTTTGACGTCGTTTCGTGGGAAAAATGTTTAGTTTATTGTCGAAGTTTTGCAAGAGTTTTATTTTGAAGCAGTTAAATTGTTTACCGCACAATGTGGGGCGCTTGAGATGTGTAGCTGTGTTTGTGCGTGGTACCTATAGGGAGTTTATAGGCACTGAAATTTTCGCATTGCCTTACGTATTGACGGGCGTGCGTCATACCACAAACCATTTAATACGGTTCCCTCAGACAGACGCGATACAATGACGTTTATGCAATATAATACCAGCGAATGCACTGATCTGATTTGTTTTTGTGCCTAGATGCAGAACCTGTAATATAATCGGTTGTTTTGTGCTGATTTCTAATTACGGATTCGTAATGAAGACAGATATTTCTATGAATAGAGTATTATGTAGGTATAACTCTGGAAGTTAATATTGACATCATTAGGTATTTTAATTTGAATTTCAGAAATAAGTATTTCTATCTACCTACACTTGTTGCATTTGACTGAATGATGGTCGTGCGGTAATATGGTAATAAGAAATACTTAAGATAGACAAAATTAAATGTACTACCTATTTCATTATTACATCCATTAATTTTGTTCTTACAAAGTACAAATTCGTCCTAATTGGGTCCAATTCGAGGGTCGCGGTTATCTTGCCCTGGCGCCAAACTTTAATACTTAGTTATATTTCATTCTAAGCTAATTCAAAAGATCTTGTTTTCTTTACCAATAAAGGGCTTATTCAATTGTATTAACCTACAAGATTCCATCAACGGTTTCACCGCATCCCCTTTGAACTATGTACATACATAGTAGAAGAGATAAGGAGTAGCCTATTTTTCCTCCATTCCACTGAAAAAGAACATTCAAACAGAAAAGTTCTGTACATCTTCAGATTAGCGTGTTCAAGCAAAAAACAAACTCTACAGTTCAATATAGGCAATTTTACGAAGGAACCTTGTATCAAGGTTTATGTTTGCGAACTTCTCAAAGCTGATCAAATGAAAAGGATAAATGTAAAACAAAAGATGAATCAATTTATCTGATCAATTTATTAGTAATCAGTTTAGATGATGATGAAGTACTTATTGTACATTCAACTCGTGTAAATTGAATGCAGCCCGAACTTAAACAAAAAATGTCAGAAAAGTAAAATGCAATATATGGTGTTTAGGCAATGCGATGGGACCAACCTCGCGATCTTAAAATTTAATAAGTCTTAAAAGGTCCTTATGCAATTCATTGCTTTAAAAGGCCGTCACAAACTTCTTATGACCATTTGGTATTTCGTTGGCGCCGTCAAAAAACATGCTGGAAAACTTATATGTACAAATGACTTAAATAAAACTACATATTAAGCAAAAATTAGTTTTTTCTCAGAATGTAAACAAGACACCTTTTAGGGCAGTGTTAAATATTTTAATTGGAATTTCATAGTTTTTTAATGTTTATATTCATATCTTGAATATTCTTTACCTTATAAAATGTGTGGTTATTAGAGTCAAAGATGCCGCCAATAGATTTTATGCTACGCCTAGTAAAATGACAGGTTTTGTTCACCTTTCATCAACTTTGATCCGAGCATTCATGTTCTAGGGTCCTTGGCTGGACATCGCTTATTAGAAGCATGACTATAATTACTAATAGGTAAGGCACGACAACTCGTATGGCCCGACCTACCAAACTAAGAGTTTCAAACCAGCTTTTCGTCTTTATTTTGAAATTCGATCCATTTTTTACCACCTTTCCATACAATCGTTAAAGTTCAAAATATTCGCAAACAATATAGGTGCCTTTTGAAACCATACCAGTGTCAATTCTTAGAAGTAACACCAATATTATTGTCCTTTGGTCCCTTGTGGTTTAAACACGTCGATACATCGAGACGCTAGTCGGTTGGAGATGATATTTTGCGGTCAGGGTAAAAATAGAGAAAGCACCGTGCGAACGTTCAACTCGAGTAACAATCGATACCGAATAGAAGTGTTGATTGCCGAAGATATTATGTATGCAGGTGTGCGGATGTGCGAAACTACTCATGACGTCATGACTCACTGTTGACATTTCCTTCGACTAAACAAACCAGGCACGTAAATATTTTTGGTGGAAAGTTTAACGGTGTGCTCTAGGACATGTCTCCAGTTTTTAATTTATGACCTCGGTTTACAATGGGACGTGAATAGTTTTTGAAACTGTTGTTGCTAATTGAACAGAAATTAGGACCTGCCCAGTAGAAAGTATATACCTACGTATGGAAAAACTTAGTAGGTTTGCCCTTGTTGGCATTCAAGGGGTCTCATTTCAGCTGCGGACAGCAAAAGGCTGATGTGATGATGATGTGCTGATAGTAGATAGCAGGCGAAGTTCCAGTGTTTGTTTCTTTACTCCATGAGGTATTGGAGATTTAAATTCGAACAGCAGCAGGTATAAACATCATTCAAGCATTGTAGCATCAGATGACAGTGATCTCTAATTACGAACTTTTAGTCTCGTTTATTGTTTAGTGTCAATTTCTTTGCAAGTATGTTGTTTTTAGAGACTTACATTTTAATACTCTAGGCGGCACCAATTCTTTCTGGCGTATCCACCGCCGTCCCGAAAAAAACGACTTCCCTAACCCAGTTAAAAAGTAAAATAATTTCAGGCTCCAAACTCTCTGTGTACCTATTGGTTTAAAATTGGTTCCTTAGTTTTGGCGTGAAAGCGCGACAGACAGACAGACAGACAGACGGAGTTACTTTCGCATGGTGTAATAATATTAGTAAAGACACAGATTACTATAATAGTTACTATGGTAAAGATTAGTTCTTATCACATTACGGTCAAAATACTAATGCTCTTAACAACTTTGTTTTTGTTGAAATGCGATTGCATATTTTGCAGTACAACTTTTTGTCCCAAAACTTCGTCCTTAAAACTCGGCTAAACACATTTCGTGAAGAATTCGTGAGCTAATTATAATGCCGATAAGGAGTTGTAATGGCGCCAACGCTCGCAGAATTAATTCTACGCGTACTATTACATAATTTGGTTGTAGGCGCCGGCGCTCGCGCAGACGGCGCCACGAGACAAGCGTCGGGTTGCCAGAGACGTAGACTATTTATGATTTACTTAGATCCTCGTGTGTCACACCGTAAATGTCTGTCATTGAGATGTTAGTCCTAATGATAATCTCATATTAGGTGACAATTGATGAGTGGAGATGTTATTCTGGTTATTTTACATTGTAATTCAGTGGCCAATATAGTGAAAAGATTCTGGTACCGGATGTAACAACGTGTAATATACTTCTAAAAGTTAATGGCTACGTGTATTCGTTTCACCAGATTCTGTACACTCAATTATATTCCTATCTATAAAACTTTTTGGACTTTCTAGTCCAAGATTTTCTAATCTTAAGAACATTGTTAAAAAAAAGTATCTAATAAATTGGTAAATTGCTTGCTGATAGCCCTAAACAACCCATTCACATGTAAAAGCTCGATAATAATACACGAACACAATACGCTACTATGCTGGCAACACTGGCTACAAGAAGCAGCTAATAGTCAGTAAAATATCGCAGTTAGAACGATAAACTTGACTAAACTACCGCCGGCCGCGGCTTGTTCTACACTCCCGCGCTAAAATAGATAACTGATTGTATAAACAAAGTGTATGAGGACAGATCAAACGTCCCGAAGACGCCGCTATGTTTTATGTTAATTTGACAAAACGCTTTTACACATATTTCGTAGTGATGTACTCGTTAATGGGGGGTGACGTAAGCCTGCAGTTTGTTGCATATGTAGATTTAGTTGTTATTGAGATTTTTGTATTTGCCTTATTAGATGAGTGAGAAGAGATGCCATTAATTTCTATTGTAGAACGGTATTAGGTTCATTTTGCGATATTTTTATCTTAGGCATCATTTTATTTGCAGCATCGTGAAAGAGTAACTGAAATGCCTTTCTAATCTTCTCCTGTCTCTTATTACAATTCGTGGACCTTGTCTTACAAATATCAGCGCTAATTGCTATAGGCAATACATGGCATCGCCCTATTTTTTTCTGAACTGGGAAATCATCTGATGACACCCGACATAGTGGGTACAGTGGGAGAGAATGTTAAACTATTACTGGCTAAACCCCGAACCTTTGTTCCGCCTGAAGACTCTTTGGGAGAGCTACTAACTGGCTACAAGATGCCCTACATTTAGGTTTAAAGACACGCGGTCTCTCCAGAGCCAGTTTGCATCAATGGGCATCTGTTCTGCGGTGCATGTGATCGGCTCACTGCCACTTCAACGCGATAAGAGTCTGACAAATTATAGGAGAAAATGTTTGGATTCGGGCAGTTATTTGTCCACAATTAACATCTAATATTATAAAGCTTTGCCTGCTTATATGTTCCAAAATGAACTGATGCTCCAATTAAAAAGGAAATCAGTGCTGGAACTCAACTCATTTGTTAAGAAAGGGTGTGCAAATTCCTAAAGGAACGGGCGAAACCGAGGGCTGAATCTAGTGTTACCTACAAATAATTATTGGTGGTAATACTAGATACTTATCGCCCTCGTTTTGGAAACTTGGTAAAGCTTTGAAAACCCTTTGTTAAACTTCGAGTCGAGTTTGGTTTGTTTAAGGAGCTGGTTTGTGTAAAAACGGAGAAGGTTCGAGAAAGACAAACCTAAGGCTAAAGGAACGGAAATTCCTACTTTACTATCATTTTCATAATTATTTAAACCACTGGTAAAAAGCTTTTACTCCATTATTTTGTATTTCTTTGCCTTTAACTTTACTATGATTGCCTAATAAATCGTTCTTGGAAACAAACATTTTATTACCCAATATTAATTTAACACGGTTCTACCATCCGCAAACGAACACTACATATCTATAATCTCAAAACAAAAGCATACGGAACTTAATAAAAGCCGACTGTTTACACACAGTCTGACAATCTTTACTTATCTTCCAACTTTGGTTATCTATGTGTGCGTACTGAAACTTTCACGTTCAGGAAGTGTGAGACGCTTGGCAAAAGAGCCGGTCTGCCTTGCGGAACGAACGCGCGCCTCGTGCGATTCGGAACTTAGGACCAAAAAGTTTAGTACCGAAAAGGTTTTAGTAGCGAAGGACCATAGTGAAGATGTGTCGTGTTAGGTGTTGTACTCGAATTTAGTGGAGGGGTTTTTAAGGTGAGATCAGTTCTTTAATTTTTATTTTATATTTAAAAAAGTTTACTTTAAAACACCAGGTTTTTTAAAGCATAAGGTACCTCGTATCCTTCGTATATTAATGTTATATATAAGCTAACATTAAAAAAAAAATAGTATTTTTTAAGATATATTTTTTCTTTATCGCTAAAAGATGAATATACTTTTAGCTTCTTGCAAGCCGATGCAAGTATTATTCAGGATACCTACTTACAAAATAACTGTAGTTGGCTTCTTGAAACATTAATCAAAACTTATTTAATTAAGGGCTTAGCTCTTATCGGTGGTCCTTCCGTTTCTGTTTATCCTGAATTAACAAGAATTAAAACAAATGTAACAGTGACTAACAATGTCATAATATTATGTTACGAAACATAAATAATAACCCAAATCTGGGGAAGAACCGTCAAATAATAAACATTGAGTCCACATAATGTTATTAATATTTAAGATTAGCAACTGTTCGGCAGCCTGTAAATGGAAATGCTAATATTGTAGTACTAATTAGCGAATTGAGGTTAATTTTATTAGTCAATACATTTGTTGTGTTACCTCGAACATTTCCAAATTAAGCTGTCGGACTTAATATTGAGCTACAGATAGGATGCATGGTCATTAGGTAGGTACCTATGACATAAGTTGAAAAAAAAAACGAAATTAAATAAAGTTGAGTGTTTAAACTTCGAAGTTAAAAAAATAAAAATAAAAAAAACCGTTACCTACGTGTGTCATCCATGTACTTGAGTATTGTAGGACTCTTGTAGCTTGCTTAAAGAAATAAACTCCAAAATTGGCTTCGTCTCGCTGTAATCTTAGTATAGATATCTTCTGTCAAACAGCTCTTGAAAAATAATATCTTTCTTATCTTCGAAAATATGCAGATGATATTGCTTTGAACTACAAGATTGATAAATGATGATTGATCAGTATTATATTACTCTAAGTGTGATGTAAAGAGTAGGCGTATTGATTCGCGAACGTAAATAAAATGGTAAGCGCCTACCAAATGCCAAGGTGTTAAATCTGCTACTTCAGATATTTATATTTCTAAAGTTGCACTTTGTTTTATGCCTGTATTCCATCTTCTGTTTAATTGGAGCCATTCGTAAAATCTCTGGAATGTATGTAAACAAATCAAACAACACCAAGGAATATTTTTAAATTCAATATTTTGATGAAACCCCATATTCCATTTGCGACGGCACACATCTATACAATTTTAATTTATCTGTCAATTTCATGGCCGCCATTATCTATAATTCTATTTTCAAACGGGGGCCGCCAATGATGGCGCGCCAATTTGACAGGTGCTATTTACGAGGTATTTCCCGCCAAAAACTTAAGTGGCGTATCATTTGCGAAATCTGTCAAATCAAACGATTTGGAATAGCACTTTGGTAACCTTGGTAGCATTGGAAACAGGTGGCGTGAAAATGGAAAATTATAATTTTGTTCCGAACCCTTGTTTGATCTTGTAATTTAAAACGAGGTATATCAGTGCTATGTCAGATTAAAAGCGAGTAATCTGTGCCTCACTGTTGTTGAAGTTTCAAATTACGGCGCAGTTGCCCTATATTTTAAGCGAATAATTTCTATATTTCCAAGAAACTCCCATCCTTATTGTATTATGATTAATGTCCAGGATTGCGTACAGGAATTTGACGATCGTTCTATTTCTGCGAGTTGTCTATACCCGCGTTGTTCGCAAACACGAGCGGCGCCAATCCAATCAACTTTCAACTATTATTGTCTCATTTCAATAAACATAATAATTAGCTGAACAAGTTATATCTTGCGTTCTAGTCATAAAATCACGGCACTACACTAAACGATTTCGCCTTGATAATTATAACAAGCATGTTATTTATGTACTCTTTATTGTTACTACAGAAATTTCTGCCAGTATCTGTCCGCATCGACTGGATTTTATGACTCAGATTAATTAATGTTTAATCTAGTCCTTTCTGTGATCTGTTGGTATGCTCATTAATTGACCCTTTCATCTCACTCAGAATATAAGAGATTTCTAGAACTATAAACCAATTAGATTGGTGTATAGATATATGCCTTATTGTTAAATCAGATCATTTTGCCATACCTAGCCATCCAAAGAGTTATTTTTATTAATTTGATTATAAAAATACTATATTTAAAACGATTACAAAAACATGTGGAAATATAATAAATAAAACCTAAAGTTCGATTATGAAAAATACATACGGAGCTTTTCAGGTGAAACTTACACAAAAAAAATTAAGCTTACGAATGACACTTTCTCAACGTGAAATTATAATCCTTCAGACAGTTCCCGAAAAATGTCGGTTCGTCCCATCTGTCCGTCTCTTTAATCTTTAGAGTTAATCTCATATTTTATATTTAATGTCACTGCTTACGTAACCAGGAATCGCCTACACGAAACACTTCAATTACGGATTGCACTCGATATTCATTTTGGCAGATTTTTTACTGGATCACAAATAATCTTGTAATGACTGTGAACTTGGTGGTAAATCCCGTGAATCATGTTCCGTGGTTAATTGATGGGTACATCACTATTCTTAAGAAATACGCGTATGTAAAAAGTGACGCGAGTCTTTAATTGTATAATGTTTGTAATGAACATTTTCCTAGCGTGGGTTTTAAATTCAGTAGGAAGTCCCGAATTTCATTGTTTGACCATGAATTTTCATTTTCCTCATCGATGAAAAACTATAACAATACCCACACACTGTAGAGTAAACAGTCGGCCGACAGTTGACCCGATGATTGGCAAAATATTTTTTTAAGAAACTCTTGATTTCAATTAAAGTTTTCAGTTGCTCTGATACTGTAAGTATATCTTACGTCCCCACTCAGAGACATTTAATGGTTACTTAAACCATTCCTTAGTGAAGGATTTGTATGACATTACGTCACTAAGGAGTGACTTAAGTAATAATTAAATGTCTCTGAGTGGGGAGGTTAGACACCAATGACTGTGTTTCCGATGGCACGTTAAACTGTAGGTCCCGGCTGTCATTGAACATCCTTGGCAGTCGTTGCGGGTAGTCAGAAGCCAGTAAGTCTTACACCAGTCTAACCAAGGGGTAACTGGGTTGAGGGGGTCAGATAGGGCAGTCGCTCCTTGTAAAGAACTGGTACTCAGCTACATCCGGTTAGACCGGAAGCCGACCCCAACATAGTTTGGGAAAAAGGCTCGGAGGAAGAGTCGCTCTGATACTGGTTAAATCTACTATCATTCATACTGATTTACCCTACCGGGTCCATATTGTTTCCAATATATTGTTTAAACTTTATAAAAATACCACCTGTATTACATATGGAACGCAAATAAAGATTTGAATTTGAATTTTAGGAAGTCAAACAAATTATTTTCCAACTAAAAGTTTTGCCATGTACGGGAACTGTAGAATACTATACAAACTAAAAGAAGTGTTTTTTTGCCAAAATTCAATATGATCAGCATAGCGCATTTATATCAAGGAGTTAATTTCATATTTTAGGTAAAGGTAAAGAAAAAAAATATACCGCCTATACCATACCACCCATACTATGACTTCAACTATTAATTGGAAACCTTCAATGCCTACTTTTGAATACATTTTGGAGTGCTAAGTCAACCATATAATCTGAAGACTTAACCATATTCCGATCTACGTGGGAGGCCTTTGTTCAAGTAAGATCTTCAGATAAAATCTACTGTATCTATGGGGCCTTAGTAACCTACTTACTCATCAGTTTGCCATCATTAGCATATAAAGATGTACCGAATAAAGGTGACTTTGCAGTTCCCACAAATCAATGTCAAGGTGGTTTGTCCTGATTGACGTTTTTTAACCGAATTCCCAAAAAGGAGGTTCTAAATTCGGATATTTGTATTTTTTCATTGCGTGCTTTATGTTTTTTTGTGTATTATGTACTCGTATATAAGCTGACAGCCTTCCTACAGATTATACTCGTAATACATACGAGAGTTTGTAATGACGATAGTATGGTTAGTAATTTTACTAAGTTTCGTAAGCTGTCTAGGTTGGTTGGGGACTGGAAAGTCGCCTAAATCCAGTTACCTAAATCCGCCTAAGTCGCCTAAATCCTGAACCACCCGTTACTCCTTATTAAGACAAAAATATATAAATGACAGCCAGGACCCACCAATTTAATGTTTATTCCGAAAATCTATTTTACCGAGACAATTTTAGGATTTATTATTTTTTATTAGATACTTAGTTCTAATCTCAACGCAGAGGAAACCGTGAGCAAAAGCTAGTTCATCATAGATTGGATTAGTGCCAGTACCAAAGTTAATGTTCGGTGAACTATTACGATTCAGCTGAAGTTAATTGCAGTTTTTAAGAAAAATTGGGTTAAAATTGGTCATAAATTACTCCAGGAAGAACGATAGAAATCTTTGAAAGAGTTGCTGAGATGTTTTGCTGAAAAATGGGTGTTTACCAACCGTTTTGAAGAGATTAAGAGCGTTATTTTTAATTAAAGAGTTCTTAATTTAAAAGATTCTCGGGTTCATGTTACGTAAGGGGTAAAGTTACTCGAATGTTTGTCCTTATTTTAATTTTTAGGGTTCCGTACCTCGAAAGGAAAAAACGGAGCCCTTATAGGATCACTTTGTTGTCCGTCTGTCTGTCTGTCTGTCTGTCAAGACCCTTTATCTTAAGAACGCGTGAACGTATCAAGCTGAAATTCACATGAAATACTCGGGTCTATTGTCCCTTTAAGCTGTGAAAATATCAAACTTCTAAGCCAAGCCAATCAAAAGATACAACCGATTATGTCGATATTTTCAACAAATTTTCGACACTCGCAAAGGAATCAAAACCTACAGGGTACTTCCCGTAAACTCAGAATCTTGAAATTTGGCATGAAGCATTGTCATATAATGCAAATATAGGAAAAATTGCGAAAATCACATTTTTTTTGTTATATAATATAATAAAAATATTTTAATAAAATGAAACTTACTACCTTATTTCTCACGAACGAATAAAGGTACCAAATTGAAATTTATACCAAATACCTACAGTCTACAACAGCAATAGTTTTACAAAAGTAAAAAAAATTGGATATACTTTTTGGGGATAATAATGATAATAATTTATTTAACAAAAATCAATCAAATCAAACGTCAATATTGAGTCACTAGGTATAGATATTGGTACCTATAACTGGAAGGAAAAACAACCAACAAACCATAATATACCTTTAACTAATATCTCAGTAGGGGAAATCGCAATGTGTAATGTAATGTATATTTGTTCCTACGCCATCAATCAATCATTCGTAGTTGACATTAATCGGATGACGCGAGCGTAAATCGAGCTATTTCCTCCGAGAGTGCGGGAAGGAAATAATATAACATTATGTGACTAGGCAATTTATATAGCTATGATTAGACATGTATGTATATCCTTCTGTATGAGAAAAGGTTTGTGGCCTGAGCCCTGCGATGATATAAAAAATAACCGACTTCTAAAGAATTGAAATAAAAATCTTGAGGTTACTGGTTATGAAAATGCTTTTATTCAAATGTTGAAAATGGCCTTTTTCGAATGTTAAATTCCAGCCCCCTAAAACGCCTGCCTTTTTTCGGAAGAATGTTATAAATTAATTTTGTTGATTTTTGTTATCAAAATTATCACCACATTTCGTTGATCATAATCGGCTGGGTACATAGTTCAGTAAGCACACACATTATTTTCTTTCAGTTTGCCAAATTATGGTAAAAATATTAGCTACATTCTTTTTAATCTTTTTTCTTTTATGTAATAATACTAAGGTATCTAGGCTTTACCTTTAACCATGAGTGACAAAATGACGCCATCGCCGACAATAGCAGACATAACCAGCTGACTATGACTGCTACGGTTTTTACCATTCACGACCAGATAAGTATGTTACTTACAGGAACAAAAAATGGGTATGATTTGAAATGGCGGACTGAAGGTTCCGTATTTCGGAAATAGAATGATCTGACTCTTAAAAGCTTTTAAATAAAAGTAGAATAATAAAAACAACTAATTGCCGGGAGGCATTTATGAAAGTATATTTAATGAACTTGTAATTTAAAATGTGTCACTTGTAATTTAAATTTAAAATGGGTTAAATTGATTGTTTTAATTTTTGTGTCAATAAGTAGAGAATACAATGTTTTAATTATTTTTTTTTAATTAATGTTATAAAAATGGAAAAAAGAGGTTACACTAGTTTTGACACTATTAAAGTAGATAATCTCAAAAATTCAGAATCGAAGCTTGAAATGCATTCCAATATTGTTATGGTACTACGAAAAAAAGTCTGTCTATCAAAGATTTGATTAAGAGCTAAACAGGAGCTAGAACCAACCAACAAAAAATAAGTTAAAAACCCGTCCATACTGTTCAAGTTTTTGCCGAACCCGAAAAACTTACACATAGTAATTATAATTACCACAGCTAATTAGCATAAGCTACAAACTTAGTAATTAAATAAATATATAACGTCATATCGTTACAAATAGTAGTGATGTCACCTCACTTTTTATTTACCGAACTTTTTTGATACATTTTACACGGTTCATTATAAGTTTTACGTCTGTACTTAGATAATTTAACCTGCCGGACACGCTATTGCCGTTCTTTCCCTTCTACTTGACAAAAGCTTGAGAGCTACAAGAGCACTTTTTTAACTCGTATGTAATTCTGTGTGTCAATTTAATGCTCGTTTTGTAATTTTTTATCGTGTGTACACTTAACGATGTGATCAAAAATGCATGACTGTGATATCACATTTTTTTGCGTTGTCTCGACTCGCGCCTATGCAGAATTTTACGCATAGAGATTTATGCTGGCGGTTCCGGTGGGTTAGATAGCCCAAACGTCTATCAGATCTTTCACGATTGTTATTGTTATAGTTTTTACTGGGCGTACGTCATCGTAATGAGAGTGGTATTACGTAATGATGGTACTAGTGAACTGATATCAAACGACACCGCGGCCGCGTGACATAATACTGTCTAATATTGTGGATGCGGTCATTTGTGACTGATTAATTATTGTAGAGTTATAGTAGTAACTCTCCTTGTAGGTAGATCTAGTAAGGGGAAATACAATGTGCAAAAAGTATAATAAAAAAAAATAAAAACATAAAAAAAAGGTCCGGTGCCGAGAATGGCGTTGGCCCTATAGTATACTTAATAAGGATTTTTAAAGAAGAAAGTTAGGTGGGTTTTTTTAGTCAGTAGAAGTCTGACATTCCTTCACGCTGCAACCACACCTAGTGGTGATCCTGAGTTCCGGATTTTATTAATATGGGTAAATTTTTGCATTCAGCAGGTATCTATGTAGATATATAAAGTTTTGATATTTGCCCCGTACCTTTTACTCTGTACATGTTTTGAAAACCTAATTTCAATTTATGACAAGACAATAAGACATCGCGAGATATTTGCACTTAGTTCCAACCATAGGCGTCAATGTAGGTAATATTACCTACTTGATATTTTTATCACTTCACACAACTTATTACGGCGATATGTAGGTGGAATATGATAGCAAATGTAACGATGACCTAATAGCCTGGACTATGGTGTACTTTACCATGGTATTTTCCAGTTTTATCGCTAAATACCTATCACTAATTGCTATATTTTATAGCAATTGCCGTTAGCCATCACGAATAAAGTGACGCAACTGCGAAAAACTTCAGACGTCTAACTTAAACCTATGATTACGTGGATTTTATTCGCATTACATAACTACTGAATTGTAATTATTATATTTGTCCGTTTCTGTAAATAAAAGTTTCGAAAATACATACATCATCCTCCGAGCCTTTTTCCCAATCATGTTGGGGTCGGCTTCCAGTCTAACCGGATTCAGCTGAGTACCAGTGCTTTACAAGAAGCGACTGCCTATCTGACCTCCTCAACCCAGTTACCCGGGCAACCCGATACCCCTTGGTTAGACTGGTGTCAGACTTACTGGAGAGAGAGAGTTTCGAAAATACAAACATTATTACAAAAGGTAGCGTTCTGTACACTGATAACAAGTATTTAGGTATTAATTTAATTGATTTATTACTACTTTATTTTAAATAGCGCAAAAACAATGAATCGTCAATTCCAAACAATGTTTACTTACAATTTAACTTTGGTCGTAAACCACGTTTGTCGGTATGTTGGGTTATATCTACATAATATTAAGTAGTTAAATATTATGATTATTATAGTTATAGAGGTAATAATCAAAGAGGTTCCTATTGCCACCAAAATACATAAAGCGAATCTTCTATAAAAGGAATTTCTTATTATGTTCATGTTTTTACTTAGGTACTATCTTTGTATTTCTCTAACGTAAATATAAACTTCAGTGATGTCCATAGGCAGTGGGCGGAGCATCGCATTATTGCTATTAGTCGTTATCTTAATCATTAAATCCTACAATTTATTCCTAAGAACCAAACTAAATACATAAACATATTTAAAACAGAATACTAATACATTCAGGTGGTAAATGATTGTCAAGTTAAGTTTTATGTTAAAATACAGCCGACATGCCTCCGCAGTTAACTGTTCAACAATTTGTTGGTTAGAATTAACCAAATGGATCCAGTATTAGTCTGGGTGTAAATATTGTAAATTAATTCAATTGGTTATTTATTTATATTTATGCTGAAATTGTAGTAGGTCGCGTCATTTATTTGTTTAGTGATAAGAAGTATGCTTTGAGCTGTCAGAAATGAAGCATGTCATAGTTTTTATGTGGTCTTGACGGGGTCTTGTAGAGTAACTATTTAGTACCAAATCTGTGGTCTTGTGGGATTGTTTGTGACTATGGTTGTCAATTGACGTCTTGCTCTGTGGTATGAATGTAGGTATCATTAATATGAGTGATTTTTGTATTATTTCACTTGAGGAAAGTGTATTTATTTGGTTTCTGACTCAATTTAGTCTAATTTTGACCAATTTTGGTAGGGTATGAGTTATGAATATTGTTGTTTTGTGGTTGTCATTGCTGAAATTACAAATAAAATCAAAATGTGTGTTCGACAGTAACAAGTAGGAAAAGTTTGATTTGCGAATGTCTGTAATAACTCCTTCTTTTTGGAAGTCGGGTTAAAACCTATGTAATTGGTAAACCGCCATGATCAATCACTCGTAGGCGACTTGAAGTCTAGTTACAAACCTACAATCATAAGATACGACCCAGTACCTACCTACAACCAAAATATGCTACAGTACACAACTTCTAAAAATAATATTTTTTTATTCACTTTCATTGGTAAATGCTTTTTTCTTATTTCGAAGAGCCCTAACAATATTTCTTTTGTTTTCGAATGTTGTATGCATCAATGTGTGTACCTATCTTGAAAAAAATAAAAATAATATTTTTTTTAGAAATGTCCAAAAAAAAAATGTTTACCCCTTTATTAATTAACAGCACACTCTTCAATATCAATAAAACTTTTCTTAAACATTGATTAACAAACGCGACATATGCTAATATCTAGCCGTTACATAAATAATATCTAGTGAAACGAGCAAAGCTAGGTAATTGCGTGAATTATTTGTCACCTGATGTATCTATTTAATGGAGCTATGGCAGGCTTGTCTGTCGTGACAAATTACACTTGTTATATATTTCCTGTGGTTTTTTTTAATGGTGATTATGATTTGTTTGGTTATTTTTGTAGTAGACTTGTCTGCGAGATTTAGTGTACAAAATTTGGATACTGAAATTTATTTGCTTTTAAATGGGAAAAAAATCGCTGGCTGATTTTTTTGTATAAATAACTTAATAAATACAATAAATATAATATTAAAAAAAAATTATTAAAACCTATGTAATTTTGACTGAAAAATGGCAGATAACATATTTAACTTAAAAGTAACCTTTTATTTAAAAAATCCCTAGTTTTCAGCCAATAATCACGATCCTTTTCAACCGGCCTCCAAAAAAGGAGGAGCAATTCAGTTTTTAATTAATGTTTACCAAGTATTTTTAACCGACTTCCCAAAAAATGGGCCTCAATTCGTCGGGATGTTTTTTACGTATCTTTTGATTTCAAAACTGCAACTCTGTAACTTCACCGTACACTACACCATAGTGACGTCACCATCCCGGCCATTCAGAACCATGACTGATGGTGATTGGCCGTGATGGCTATCAGCCGCATTGTCGTGAGATAACGGCCGCAGATAACAGCAATGAGATCATAACACTCATTGCTTTCCGATGGTGTTATTTTATTATTGACTAGCGACCCGAACCGGCTTCGCACGGGTGAAATGCTATGTAATGGATGTTGTACATGTAATCCTTCCTCTTGAATCATCCATCTGTTAAAACAAAACCGCATCAAAATTCTTTGCGTAGTTTTGAAGCTTTGGACGTACAAAGGGACATGTTGACATAGGGATGGGAAGGACAGAGAAAGCGATCTTGTTTTATCCTAAGTAGTGACTAGCCGATTTCCCGCGGCTGCACTCGCGTCCCGTGGGAACTAATGTCAGCATCGGGATAAAATATAGCTAGCTAGATAAATATGCTATTCGCAGATAATGTAGCTTTCTAATGGTTAAAGATTTTTTATAATTAGTAGTGAAGTTTTTGAGTTTATCCATTACAGACATCCAAACGAACAAAAATATTTTTTTATTTGGGTTCTGTGGCGTTGTGTGATGTTATGTCAGTATCAGATTGTGTAATGATGGATTAGAGGCGTCATACCTGGTTAAGCACAGTGACAGATGTTAAGCTTCAATGGCAGTGAATGTATACCTCTGCTTCAATTATAAGGACGAAGAAGATGTTTTTTCTTTAACCTCAGGAACTACAGGATCCAATAAAAAAAATCTTTTGGTGTTAGATAGTGTGGGTGCACGCAAAACTTTCCACCGGCTGAAAGCCATCTTCAACTTACGATAGATTGCACCATTTGACTATAGCGATAACTGAGGCACTTTCAGTAGTCACATCGTCGATTTGAACAGTGGTCAGCAAGTACACCACTGGTTATGGGATGGATATCGTTTCAGTTCCTAAGTGGTGCAATTCAACCTTTACCGTCAAAAATTATGGATCAGAAGAAGTAGAGTATAAGAAAAACAAGAGTTTAGTTTCTACGTCGAATTTAATATTAATTAAAGTTTTCATTCGTTTTTTTTTCTAATGGTTGTATGATGTAAGCAGCCAATAACATAGGCACAAGTAAGTGGGTGTGTTGGTGCATATCTAGGCATGTATCTGCCGCACTGGAACACATAAATCTAGCATATTTATGTACGTCGCACTTCAATTAATAACGAATAAAATTAACCGTTGACTCGTGGACCATACATAGCCGTGTATAAACTAGAAAGGGCATTAAAAATTTCAAATCTGAATGTGCAACTTTCGATTATCTGCTTTTCTTATTTGGGGATTTTTTGAACAAAAGTACATAACACATATTATATTCTATTTCTCAAAGCGAATCTGGCTATGCATATATTTTTGTCATTTAGGTAATTTTCATGACTGTTGATTAACGCGATTGAATTACAAATGTTAAAGAAATAGGTGCCTATCATCATTACGGCTGAAACATGATTTCGTAATGATTCATGATTTCGATTTCCTGAAATTGAGGATACACAGAAAATGTAATAATGAATATGATACAGCCCTTCCTCAGATAAACTCCTCCGAAATTATAACTTGCGAAGCTCGATGCCACCTCTATGCTTTCCATAGACAAGAATATTCCTGAGTGTTGCCATTAAACAATTTGTAGTTCAGGTGCCTGTTACGTGTCGCTCTGGTATTTATTAGGCTTGTGTTCTAGTCATTGTTATTGTAATGTCTATTTTAACACCGTTTTACGCTTAATGGTGTGAGCAGGCGCGGTTAGCTTAGATTGGTCTTTCAATTAGAACAAGTTAGGGAAGGTGTCGGTCGTGAAAGGAATTATCGATAAAACCAATAAAGAGTTTCTTCTTTTTTGATATTCAGTAAAAAAACTGCCCTGTTCTTCAGATGAAGTTAGATATATGGTAGGTTGAGTCAAGTACAGTACAGAGCTGCAATATAATATTCGCGTTTACTGAAATTATGTTCAAGTTTCATTAAATCGAGGCTGTTGATGAAAAGTTTTCATAAACGTTGTCCTTTGCAAAAATATCGCCTACCATTGCATAAATTTACTGTTCCTAAACATAATACTCTAGGTATCTAATAAATTATATAATTTCTAGACAAATTATCTAGCAGTAACTTTAGTGCCATAATTCACTTAGCTACAATAAAACTTGTTCGCATACCGTTTTGTCTATTCAAACGAAACAAACACATACCACTAACCTTTTTAGGGAATACTGGATACCAATATATTTACAAACTGATTCAAATTATTGTATGAAATCTGTATGTCTGTCTGTTTTTCCTTTGTGGGTCTATAGTTATTTCCATATAAAATATGTTGGCGCCATTGTAGCACAAGTTATGAAGATAACTTAGCATGTTCAGGCTTTGTAATAAGACTGATAACTTAGTTACATGGAGCAGCAGAATATTGGGTCAAATAATCAATTAGCACCGTTTCGTTTAATTATTGAGATTTGATGGATAGTTGTAGTTTAGATTTTAAATAAAAAAGCGATTTATGAATTTATCATAATACCTCCCGTTTTTATAAAATAAATATTATAAAAGAAGGAATTTATATTGAACTAAAAACCGTCAAAACATCCTCTTCTCTGTCGATTAGGAGCGAACCCCGAGCGTTGTGTTAATGTTTCTGGTTTTTTGGACCAACCGAATTTTTCTATTCTAACTTCGTAAAAGTAAGCCTTACCCTTGTTCAATACGACATAGTACTTAATTTGATAACCTTTTTTTTAAAAAAATAGCCTACAGTTCGAAGTTTAACCCTAACTTAGAATTAAGTCCGCCATCTTTGCGTTGTTTCGTAAAGCCTACTAAAGTAAGCAAGTCGTAGTTAGTCCATTAATTATGCCACCGACAGACCTGTCTAACCCACTATTATTCAACAATAATAAACATAAATCAATAATTAAGATAAGTTACTAATTTCTTGAGTTATGATATCTTTGGTGCGTTATAAGTAAAGTTAATAGCGATCGGTCTTTTGAGTATGGAAATATAGTTGCTGTTCAATGTTTTCTAGGTAAATGATGGACGTCATTATTTTCTGACTGGTTTGGTTTTAACATACAAGATATTATAATTTAGTTGAGTGTAATTAGTTAACTTATATAATGTTTAAACTGCTATCAGAACTGTGCGATGTTAAGATCCCTTGCCTAGACAAGCAAATTTTCCTATTGTCATAGATTTAGTATGAAAACTAGATAAGCTAATTACTAGGAAAATATAGATAGATAGGCTAAAGCAATAATCTAGCGCTCTACAACTATGATTGATTTCAGTATCGTGCGACTTTATTCTGATGTAAGATCTTATCGCTTGATAGATAAATGTCCATGTAAATCTGAATATATGAAATAGGCATGCATCTATAAAATGCATACTTGTTCATAACAAGCACAAATTAAATTGCCACAAATCAACTTAAGTTTATAAGGAAAACAATCAATTTTTTACGGGTTTATACTTAATATTCAAAGCAAGTTCGATAATAGCCATAAGTCACCGTTATACCATCATGATTAGGTAATAAAAATCCGTTAAAATAATGTATTTCGTCTGCGTGCCGGCGGCAAGCCAAACCCAGTAGTTTTCCCGACGTTGACTCATAACTGATAGAACCACATTCGATTATTTTTTGTCTCCCACAAATTATGCGATCGTAAAAACTTCAACAAAAAAGTTAAAGTGCTCTCTTTTAGATTGTGTACACGTGTTAATTTAATATGCCGTCATTTATAGTGAAAAACAATGTTATGATGTCACTTCCAAAAATGGTTGCGCAGCGTTACCGCGGATAACGAAACTTTGGATAAGAATGACTAGACAGAGCCACAATCAGTTTACTTGTGTGGGATTTCTTTTCTCGTATGTTTTTCCTCTTCATTTTCAAGTTTGAGATATCGACATTCAGCACAATGTAGGTGGGGTCGTGGGTTCGATTCCAGCGGAGGTAGTAGGCGGATTTGTAACAGCACACTTGATGTATAGTGGGCTGATAATTTTAATTTATCATGTATTCTGCAGTATGTAAACATTGTACTTATATCTAAGTTACGCGAGGGCGTTGTTTTGGCACGCAGCTGCAACACTTTTTACGTAATACGATCGTATTTTACTCTGTGAGGGTTAGGATTACTGTAGGAATTCGATTCAAACGTGATTTATAATGGACATTTACTGAATTCGTGCAGCTGTTGCCAACTTGTGTTCGATTGTGTTCATGATTTCTTTAAAATGTGTTAACTGAGCTGTCTTGTTAAATAATTTGCATATTTGGAACGTTTGTTTGTTTATGTCATTTTCGTGCTCATGATCATTTGTGACTATTTATTAGTATGTCTCTGAATATGACGTGTGCTGTGTAAAGAAATATTTTAAAATGATTGATATCCCACATAGATCATTTGACAAAAGTTTGTCATGTCTTGGAACACGAGGAAAATTTTTAATCATGTCTTTGTTTCATAACCTAGGGCAATAGGAAGTTTATGCTGAACTACCGTGACTAGACTATTAATACCTACACTTAGTCATAATTAAGGTATGTGCAAACTCATCATAGATTTTACTAAGCACAGAAAATTCCATAACACGATTTATCTGATACAACAATGTTTTTCTATCTAGTAAGTATTTTACTATTCCTATTTTTTAGCTTGAATGGTAGGTACATACGTGAGTATAAAATTGAAGATTACCAACTATTCCAATCCTGCAGCAAGTGATCCAAGAGAATCTTTACACAAAAAAACTCCGAATAAATAACACCAAAAAATGTTATGTCAAAATAATATTAATAACATAATTCGTATTGAAAGGTGTGTAGTTAATCGTGGCCGTGATCTTTAGACACGTGACATAATATGGTCTTATCACACCTTTGCATGACGCCGTGGTTCCATTTTTGGTCCCAATGTTTGCCCAATGTATACTTAGGGAAATAAGCATTGGCCCCTACTGAGCCAACATTGGACCATTATGTGAGGGTTTCTGAAGAGTGCAAATGCTCAGGGTCTATCGAAGAAACTTATTGTTTGCTTGGGTATAACAAGAGGCCGCGGTTAAGAAAGGTTAGGAAAATTTCAGAACAGTGGATTGGTTCCTGTGATGTTTTTCACACTCGATACATATTTTTGAAAAAGTCTAAACTTTTCTTATTAAATGTTGGTCTCCAGCCATACCCAACTTCCAAGGTCTCCGCAACTATCCCCAAGTTGGTACCTTAAAATGTTGACGTCATTATATGGACCTGGCCTGATTTTCGCCAGACTTCGTGACACTTGTCTGTCACAGGACTCCTGAACCTGCATGTTCTAAACTCACGCGCACCTTATCTGCCATCAACTGGTAATTATACTGACTGATATCGCCTAACTGTAGTGTTAGGGAATAAACTAGTTTTTATTTAAGGGGCAGACAGAGGAACGAAAACAAACTGAATTTAGATTGAACATTATTTTTTCTATAATTTAGATTTAACTTCGTGAGTAATGTTTACGTGTTATGTAAGTCAGGTGAATGGTTTCAGTCCTAGCAAAGATATAATTACGCAAATGATGGCTGCTTAGTTAATTTAAGGTTTCAATCATAAATTTACTTCAACTTAATATCGAAGAAATCTATTATTACCTAGTAAAGTATTTAGTTTTTCGATACGTATTTCAAATGCATCTCACGTATATAAGAATGTGTTATTTTGTAACTAATTGTTTTTTTTTGTGAACGTCGAGTTTTATTAATTGTGAGAATTATGAAACAATAGTCTATAAAGTTTGTTTTCATTTCATTTTTGTAGCAAAAAATGGTTGGATTTAAAGATGTTTTCTATGAATTTTAAGTATTTTTGACGTTCGTTGTTTATATAAGTGCATATCCATGATGTAAGTGTTTCTCTACAATTATTATTTTAATAACTACTGAACTGATTGTCTGCGATAAAGACCAGTTTCTTTGTTGATTTGAATTTTACTATCTAATTTATATTTAAATTCGTTAATTTTAAGATTTAGGTAAGTAGTTCAGTAACACTTAAGTAGGTAGTTGACTTTTACATAACTCGCGTCAGTCAAGATACTTGAAGTGTGTTAAATAAAGTTTGATCTTTAAAACTTTGTCGAATATTTAAAACGAACACCATATTAATACATATAGGAATGAAATTAATTATGAATATCGAATAACTAGTGATATAATTAAAATCATTATAGTAAGGTATGTGGTGTTCCCCTTAACAAGGACGATATTGTGGGTTATGACTTCACTGCACAAAAACTCGCCCGCCACAAACGTGCCGAACCGTTCAACGATCCGATTGACTGACAGATCTGTCGCAATCGATTCATTTGATCCGATTGAATAATCGACTAATCGGACTAATGATACCTTTGTTGAATACCGAGTTTGCTGGTTCATACAAACAAATGAATTTAAAATAGTTTGGATTCTCAAAAGAACGTGATTTGCAATTTTTTTTAATATAGAAGCAAGATGCATATGGTGGTCTATGGCCAACAATGTACCGAGATTACAAGGGATTGATGATAAATATTTAACATTAATTTAATTTGTTAAAAAGGTAAGTATTTAGGTATATACCCAGACCCCTTTTGCTAAATAAATTAAGAGATTATAAACGTATTAATTGGAATACGGGTCCCTTACCTTAAAATATCCTTACAAAATGTCCATCGTATAATTCTGATATATTGGTATCCTGACAGTTTTCATCAAAAACCAAAATAGGATGAAATTAATGTAGGTAATAATTCAGTACCCTGATAAAGTGATTGCGTAGAATATACGAGAAATAAATGTTACCAAAGTGTATGAAGTAGTTCTATAAAAATGACAGGCATTGCTAAGTACTTAAACTCTTCAGGCCAGTCCAATAAAATAAATTAAATTTTAACGAAATTAAATCGGTTTCTTAAGATAAACATTAATTAACTTTAAGACCACACAGGTCGCAATATAAATAATTATTTTACGTGTGATGTTAAAAATAACATAATCTAGTTTACGGCATCCTTCGAGTGTCCATATAAGGTGAAATAAGAAGCAAATAAAATTATTACTAGGCTTTAAATTTTAATGTTTTGCAATTTCTGTTATCTGTGTGATTGTATTTTTATTGACTACGGTCAAGGCTTCTGCAAAATATAGGTAAATCAAGGTTATTTATAAAATCGTATTTTGCAGTATGTTTAGCATATCAAAATCAGTAAAGTCAGTCAATCAGTTATCTGGGCAACCCTTGATATCACTTTCTTGCTTCTGTTTACGAACTACAGCCGGTACCCATTTTAACGTGCCTTCGAAACAGTTCCGAAACGTGGAGGAACTCGTTATGTCATAGAAGGTCATCAATCAACAGACCAACCGCGTTCAGCGTTTCTTAGCTGCAATACCTTTGACTTCTTCTTGAATGTATAAGCCTTTTGGTGAAAACCGCATTGAGATAACTATGTTGCATACTTTGAACGACGGCAAGGTATACCTTACTTATTATGTAAGGATTACTAACAGAAATATTAAACACATTCCTACAATCAAGAACATATATTTTCCTCCAAACTCAATTTGCAATTAATAGGTAATAAAAATCCAATGACATACATCAATTAGTGTTTAGACTTGTGAGGAGAATAAATACATACAGGTTGCTTGTAAACAGCTTATTTACATTAATATCAAAGGCGGTAATTAAATGCATTATTTATTATTAATAATGCGGCCTTACCTTTAAGTGATAAATAAATAAATAGTGCATGAAGTTCACAGAACTGCTTTCAATTGAATGTTGAAATTATATACGTTACTATATCTAGTACGTCTAGTTACTCAGTACCATGTAAGGGGATTTCCTGTATGGAATTTTTGTTTAACTATTAAGAGCAAAGTGCAATAGTTAAGTCAGACAAAATGTTCCCTTCATTGTTTATAGCTAAAAACAAAAGCAGATGTTGTGTACCGTAGCTGCTTTTATGCTCTGAAACATGGCTTCATTCATTTTAAAGTAAAAGAGGAATTGTAAAATTGACTTACAGAAATAATAATTATCCATACAAACGCGAAAGTAATGCTCATTTTCACCAACAATCTCTTACCGTTTCCTTATCTAGAATTAAGGCTCCCCCAATTTGCACACCTATTAAGGTTATAAGGGACACCTAAACTTTGATGAAAACGAAATTCTTATTATGTGTTAATGCTCTTAGGGGTTCCCTAAACTTAGGTATTTGTTGATGAAAATAGGCATTAGTGTCTTTCTGTCTGTCCAGCATATAATACGAATTGATGTGTCATAACCTTCCTCAAATCTTGAGAAACATCACCAACGCAAAGATTACAAGGTAATGGGTACTTCACAATCTACATCAGATAATTTCAAATAGTTTTCACCAAAATACATTCAAGTTCACGGCTATCACGGAAGCCGGAATCGTTGAATCACGCCATATATTATATTTTATCTTTGACGATGGCTATAAGATATTAGGAGTTGTATGCAGATGCTAATGGGGTGTGTTGTGGTACAGATTAGAGTATTAAATCTCAGGCAGTCTGATAACAGTGTATCTTCTGCCAAATTTTCCTGAACGCATTATGACGCGCATCTGGTCTGTCTCCATTGCTTGATGGGTTACGAGATTTTTTTTATAAATGTACAGCTATAGCTATGTGATTTCAATAAAATAAATCTCATTTACTGTTGGTGACCACTGTGACACAAACAATGTTAGATTTGCATAAAAACCTCGAAATGTCGAAAACCTCCTAAAGTCGTATATCGTATATGAAGTAAATAATTCTATAAATCGTAACCTGTTAATGGCTTATTAATTTGTAGTTTGGTATTTTCCTTAGTCCCCTAAAATATTAAAGATGCTCTGCAACGAACACGAACAGCTTATCGTACCTATAAGATCATTCTAATCTATCCATTATCTGCAAAATTTCCATTAAGATATAACAGATGATCCAATACCACGGAACAGTCCAATACCATGTTATCGAACATCTACTACTATGAGTATTTTCCATACTTTAGATTAGTGCATTCATGGATTATAAGTTCACGCTAATACACTCGTCTTTTTTGGAAACGACATACACAGATATAAATCTAACTATCTCCACTGTTCCGAATTTATACTAATATTTTTTATCACTGTCAGGAAAAGATTTTGTGTTTTGAAACCGGAACTTTAGTCATTATTATGCAAACAATATTGAACAGATTATGAAACTGGGCAGTTTAAAAGCTTATTATTAGCTGAATAATATATATACTACCTCTTATCCGAAAACGAGTAGTAATTCGCACGACAAGGTTGAAACCGCAGGGAATACCTAGTTAAAACATTAGTCCGTATCCCCAAACAGAATTGCAATGGACTTGTTGTGTTCACTCGCATAGACGTCACGTATGTATAGATCGGTGAGTCAGTGTGTTTATTCGGTTATCAGACAATGTTTTAGTGCGATCTCAAACGGACAGATGGGTAGTATATTGATCGACGGACCGTCTAAGCTCGGTGTAATAAATGCGCTATGCAGAGCTAGATTTTGTTTGATGCTAGGGAGTTTGGTTATTTATTGGTAGGGTATTGATAGCATAGGGCGAATGCTGTCCACACAGAATGAGGTTTTGAGTTCGATTCCCGGGTTGGGTCAAGTTGCTTTGAGTTTGAAAAACATGCACAAAGCAGTCCGGAGACTCAATGTTGGTGATTGATCGGTTGGGAAAGGTCGGGTCGGATTTAAGGGAAAAGAGAGATAATGCACCTGACTGAGCATTATGAATACTTCTTGCGCGGCTGGCTGATATACCTAAAGAGAGTAGGTTTTGTATTGATACTTCTAGATTGTTTGACGTTTATAAAGGTTAATTTACTTTTTGATATTAACCACCTCATGGTAGTGTGGCTTTTCTATCGAATATAATGCCATTAACCAGCTAAGCTTCGGATCCATTATAGTTTATATTTTTTTCTTCCATCCGAGCCATATTTCTTCCATCTTGAACTTAACCTAGTTTTCTCACACAAATATTATCCTTATGACACACACCAAGATATTTCACATCAAGATTCTTATCAGGCCTTCTGAAAACTGGCAAGTTCAAGGTACAAGAATCTTGTCGTATCATCTTGTTGGCGTAACTAGGAGGTCAAAGTACAGACTACAGTTTGAGGAAAAATGCATCAAAGCTGTTAATTGACCAGTTACACGTGCGTGAAGTCTAGGGAACTCTGAGAGTTTTTGATTTATTATGGGTTACGAAACTAAGGAGCTGCTTATCGCACATGGCCAAAAAGTGGACTGTAATTTTGAAAAATTACATAACTGCTTTTCATGAAAGAATAGAAAGAGTAGACATAAGTACATTTTTACAAACTTTCACATCATTGTACAATATTACTAGGGTATTTGTCTCATTTCAGAATATGTACAGTTGAAAGGTCTCAAACGCGAAACTTGGGAAATAAAAGAGGTCCTGAACGTTCTACTAATGCAGTTTTTGTCTACAAAGACTAGTTACCTAGGCACCACGTCGAAACATACATGGTCACCCATCTATAAATTGACCGCGGAAAGTAAGCATACCCTGGCTGATTCAAATAAGATTCGGCAGTCAGTTCCCCTGTCTTCTCAGTATTGCTGTAATTGCTATTATTAGTTAATATGGCGCCAGTCCTCCTAGCCTATCCGCCGATAATGTGTTTATGATAAAACCAAAATGTATGCGCATGAGTTGAGTTCGAACTAATGTTGTGAATTAGGATTGTGGCGGCTAAGTATTATTAGACGAGTAATAATGTAGTGGGGATTCAAGTTATTCCTTTGTATGTTATGCTTTTGATCCTTGGATGAATTTTGAATGATTTATTTGGATAGATTTATAACTCAATTTTAACGAAAATGCATGCATGAAAATTTTGTGAGGAAAATGAAGTTCAAAAATGTGGTGAAGCTGATAGTAAAGTTGCACTATTTTTAATGCACGTATTACATAATATTTACTGTCAATCATGTGGTAAATATTGTACCTACATGAAAGAAAATCAAGATAACAGTACTCAGATACAAGATATGTCTTTTTAAATCACAAAACTTACAACTTGAACATCTTCTTTTAAAAGTTAATTTGACAAAGTTCCAACTGTTGTTACCAAACGCTACAAGTTTGATCTCCAACTGTGACTATCTCACCCGTGAAATACTTGAAAACAAAACTTTGAACAGAACAAGAAAAGTTTTAAAGCCATTTTAAAAACAATAACTTAAGTTGAAAATTGTAGTTGTAAAGTTGGAATCTACGATAGAATTCATGAGATCCTTATTTCTTATGATAAACGACAAACTATGTACGGTCTGTGCGTATGAAACAGTTTTTTCCCTTGAAAAATAAACTGACAGCTGTCAACTGGCACAAAACATACTTACTATATAACACACGATACTTACTTCTTTAAATGATGTTTCTAGCCCTTTGAAATTACATGCAAAAGTACATAAATAAACCGTAAAGATAAATTCTTTTAATGCACACATATATGAAGTTTCTTGCCGGCTCTTCTCCAAGAGAGTAACTTTTTGGAACCGTGAAACTGTGTGAAGTCTCATAAGAGGCTGCAAAGGAAAAATTTGAAATAAAAACATTTGACTTTGATACCCCATATTTGCTCATATTCCCCATCAAAGCTCACATCCATCCGGAAACATACCACACCATGTATTCACAACAAAATGTAACACGTCTATTATTTGTTATGCTAAATCGTGCTCCGACGCAGTAAATGTCATGACATAATGACACTTCGTCGAGTTAACGCACGACTGAACACTACAAATTACAGGTGCAATTTAACTAAGAATTGTTTATAATGAATTAATGTATGGGGCGACGGCAGGCGGGTATTATGCAGATATTATGACGTCTGTGTTAACTGTCGCATCACTATTCGTGTAAGCTCTTATTGTAGGTAAGTGTGGCGCTTTATCGATAAAGATGTTCATGCAACTTCTACATAGTGAGTTAGTACCTACTCATCATCATCCTCCTGCCCTTATACATATTTTATATGGGGTCGGCGCAGCTTGTTTTCTTCTTCCATACTTTGAGTCTGCCGTCACCGGCTTCCATTATATCCATATGCCTTGCCCATGCCTTTTACTATAAAAATATATGCTATAATACACAAAATTATATATATAGCCCCATATATTTTTTTCTCACTGTATTATACTGCTACACTCTGTATACATAAGTAACGTTATTGTGAGTCTCAAAATTACGTTTATGAATAGGTATAAGCGTGCGTAAAATGTTGTTACTTCTTTGTGCGTAACGTATTATCATAATAATTATGTGTCTGATTATTTTAACTTAATCCTTTAATATTTCCTGCGAAAGTTCACTCGGACAGAACGGATTAAAAATGATTTTATTTATTCAGATTAAATACAGTGTTTTGCATACTTGGAGTGATTTTGTCTATTTCTCAAAGAGATCTTCCTTCTGTGCTATTTTTATTTTGATCTGGTAAAAATACTTTTGGACATAGTTTTCGAAGAACTCTATCATAAACGCGATCAATGTAATATGACACCAACAATTTATATAAAAAAAAACAACTTGTAACTTCACCAAAACATATTAAAACATGTTTATGACTAACCCACAATTAGGTAGACATGTTTTATTTTATTTTAATGTGACTAATAAATCATTTTGTTTTAACCACAAAGGCTCGGTGTGAAATACTTACCCGACATTTTAACTGTTTAAAAATTAGTTACGTCGGTAATGTGTGAGATTTCGGTGAAATAGGCAAATTATGTCATCGGTTTTTTGTTTATAGGTTATTAATTAGTTTAGAGGGAACCTTTCCTGTGGTTTATTTAATTTGATTAGTGTTAAAAATGACGTATATTAGCGCCGATAATAATGTTCAGGTATGATGGTTTGGCAGGATGAATTTAATGTATTGGTAGATATTTTATTTATAGTTAGGAATTATGACTCAAAAGTATGATAAAAATACTATATTTTGACATATACACATTCCTAGGCAATTTTTACTGTTACCAAAATAGAGAAAATTCTAATCAACTTTTAGAAAACCGAAATAGTTATTTGGAAATCTGTTAAAGAATTAAGCAGAGCTTTACCATTCCTGGTAACAAACTCGTCATACTTTTTTTTAAATACCCAGACAATACTTCATCATTTAAAGAATTTCTATAAGATTTCCATGAATTAGTTATTTGTCGTTCTGAATACATATCCGTTAGCGTTCATTAGCTAGACATTCAATGCTTCAGACCCACTTCAATATATATCTGAGTATTTGTGTCGGCATTTCCGAACTTATTATGTGTAAAAATATCTCTGATTTTTTATTTACGCCTCTCTTCACAATGCCTCATGGTTATGGAATGTTTGTTATATGTCATAACGTCTGGTTTTTAAAGGGTTGTTTTTAAATTAGAATTTAGTGAAGAAGGTGTTAAGCTAAAATTAATTGCTATATTTTGGGAATAAGTATATAAAAAGGCTGCTAATTACAAAAACGACTCATATAATGTGTATGATATAGCATACCTATTTCACAATTTTACAATCATGATTAGATCCTATTTGGAAAAAGCACTTCGTAGTAAAATAATATTGTTTTTCATCTACAATGAAAGCTGTCGCTTAATTTATTTTTCTCGCTAAAAGCTTTTATAAGTTTACAAAGGAAGGCGAAAAACAGAGGGAGATATACATAGGAACTATCCTATGAATGTAGGTGCAATTAATAACTAAAAGCATGAAGTTGTAGGATGAAAAACCCTAACTTATTTTACGAATTTTGTTTTTAATATTTTTCTGTGACGGTTTTACTTTTGTGACGCTCTAAATAAAGAACGATGAGTAAAGAGGGCAAAAGTGGCACTACACTTTAGGAGATTATCATATGTTTTTTTAATTCTATTATTTTTAGTAGTTCTAGTTTTTAATGGAACTCCTTAGATAAATAATCGATAAAGTTTATGTCTTTAGATAAAAAAAAACTAACAATTTTTATTGCACATTACGTCAATGAAAGTGTATACCGACAGAGTATCACGCAGGCATGAAATAACTAGGCATACCCCGATGAATCGTAGATAAAAGTACCTATTATAAATAAAATTTGGCGATGCAACAATTTAAATCAACCCAAAATTTAAATCATAGTTTTTCCTTACAAACATTGTTTGCATCAGTGATTTAATTACTGTTGAATGACGAATAAACAATAACAATAAAGTGTGACGTCATGGGCCTATGTTCGGTATTAGAGAGCTAGTGGTTGCGTCAATTGTAATCGGTAAGCCTGGTGGTCTACCAGGTATGTGGCTATAGCAGGAAAATTCTGGACGAAAGTCATGGTTTAATATTTTGTGATTGTGAATCAATTACAGTTTGTACCATAGTCTATATTTAAACGTGATTTCTATACTCGAAAAGTGGATTTTCGGGCAGTTTTCTGTTCATTTTAATTTAGGATTTATGCCGAAATAAACAATAATTTTAATTTACAATTAAGTAAAAAATTGGCATGTCGCAAAAACATTGATGTCTTGCTCACGCAATCGGACTACTGCTATCATTCTATAAATATGGGGATATATTGTTTTTTTTTTTTTTTTTTTATAGTAAGGTCTGCAATTTCTAGATCACTTTTATTGGTAGTAGAAATTTTTAATTTTGTATGTTAAGTTCAATAAGTTCAATATAATATTCGAATTTCCTTTTTAATTATGGGTATTGCGGTCATAATTTATTGTATAGGTAATGGATATTTACGTAATACTGATATCAATATTTGTTTATGCAGGGATTTAGTATTTGTAATAATTTAAGGGAATTCCATAACGTCATGAAAATAATCCAGACTACACTAAGTTGTTTTTTTTGGGACACGTAACTAAAATAACTTAGATTATATTCGCTCACCTTGTTACATTTCAAATTTTGTTTGGATATACATGAAGATTTTTGTATTTTATTAGCAATAACTAAAATGGATAACAGTTTTGCCCTGAAAAAAAAAGGTTATTTAATTAACTTGTATATTTAACTGTCCCCGTCTTTAGCTCGGTCAAAGTAATAACAATGTATAGTTAATCTTGTCTACCAAATACACAATCAGCCATTAGTCGAAGTCGGTACATCAATTAGTTGTTTGCACAGTTAGATCGAACAAACAGGAAAATACTATTAATATAAGTAGGTATTATAATTGCACTAAAATCCTACGTCGTGTCATTATTGCATTTTACCCGATACAGCAATACATGAGGTATTTTTCCTAATGCAATCTTATTTTGTACTAGTTTCCCCGTGGTTTCACCCGCGTCCCGTGAGAACTACTGCCCGTATGAGGATAAGATATACCCTATGTTACTCGGGAAGAGTGTAGCTTTCTAACTGTGAAAGAATTACTCAAATTGGTTCAGTAGTTTCGGAGCCTTGAGGTACAAACAAACAAACATTAAAAAAAGCTTGTTATGTTAGTATAGCTGGAGGAAACTGGTAATACAATAAAGTGTTGCATTCAAATGCACTATTCGTAATATAGTTTAAGAGCTTGTGAGACTATTATTGGCGCCAAGCACCATAATAACCAGTTTGTTGGAATCGAGAATACAACTTGCGCGGGATGCGAGCCACTTAGATAGTCATGTTACTTTCTATCTCTTCAAAACAAGGAAAATAACTGAATGTTGTTGTGTGTAACCTTATGTGAATTTAGATGTAACCTCAGGAGAATAAAGATTCAATTTCACCCGATATATTAATTATTTTCGTTTTCTAAAAAGGTGTATGAAACAAAAAAAAAACGCGTAAAAGCAAAAACGGTCAATAAACTAGGTATTAAGCTTTTGCGCTTTTGTTGTAATCAGCAAAGAATAAGGTGTCACGTTATATTCGAGTTGACTTGTATTTCCATAGGAGCTTATTCTAAACTTAGTGTTGAAAAATATCTAACTGCAAAACGAGTCTATAAAGTACATAGTCAATTCCAGGCCCTTCTTAGGTCAAGCAAAACAGGGACGCTTTACTAGTCGATATACATTTAGGTAATTTCAATTCACGTTAATTGATAGTACGTTCACACGTTACTAAAAATAAACGATGTTTGTGTACGTATGTGTTAGTAAGTATCATATTTATTGCCTAGATGACGCTCAGTCTAGACTGGCGTCTCTGTATCTCCATATCAAATTTCCCAGGAAACATGAGTGTGCATAATCGCTTTTATAGTTTTTTTTTGTTATATCTTTACTGAGAGTGGTAATTTACATAAAGACGCTAACCATCATAGAATAAAATACTTTTTCAAATTAAAAATCTGTCGTGTTCATTTTTGCCCTACTTACTCAATCGTGGGATGCTCGGTCGAGTTGGTTATAAAATCGTTTGATATGGATAAACTATTTTGTTTATTATTTTAATACACGCGCAGGTAACATAACTTTCAATTAATTATAATATTGAATCGATTCTTTTACAAAAAGGCACAAAAAGCGATTTCACGCATCACCTAATCCAATTTCCCAGAATCATATTTTAGGCAGCCCACTGCATGTAAAGCTGATCCCTTATGGGAGCAAAAAGGTTAAGTTATTTTTTGTCACACCTATCACGTCCGTTTCTAATTGTTCCATTCAAAAAGAAACTAAAAGTGTTCTTAATCCTATAATGTTATTCGATGCGTGGCGTCGGCCGCCGCTGCGCCCGCGCTCGGCTATTCACTGTCGAAGCTTTTTTATTCGAATCCGTGTGAATAATAAAGGATTTTATGTCATAAGTTGTTAGAGCCCTCGGTTTGATTTATACGTCTGCTCGCATTAAACGCCTGTACCTGGCGTTTGAGGAACTTTACCTTTTTCTGTGAGCGTTTTTTGTGCGCGCGGCATAATGCGGGCGGTGCGCCGGCGCCGCGATACAAGCGCTGATCAAAGCGATTGGAGACGATTACACTTAGTTGATATATAGATGGTCAACAATACACCGCGGCGCCTCCCAGTCGCGGTACACATTTCAAATGACGAATAATGCTCCTGCGCTGATTAAATGGTTTTCTTGTAATGCATTCTTGTTGTGCACCCAACCAGACGTTACAATAGCTTATTTATTTGACAGTGACCGACCATGTATTTTTGTCAAAATCCTAACGAAACTGCACGGGATGATGTAACCGATGACTAAATGAAATTAATTAATGAGTGCAGTTAACCACTTCGGACAATTTAACTTGTAATTTGTCTTTGACAAAGAACACTGAAATTCGTACCTAAACAAACGTAAGTATGAAATATTCAATGTTATAGGTACCTATCCAGTACGTCATACTTATATTTTGTATCGATTTTTTCCAAAAATATCTATCAGGTCAATACGCATGTAATTGAAACACATAACTGAGTAATCATCCTCCGAGCCTTTTTCCCAATCATGTTGGGGTCGGCTTCCAGTCTAACCGGATTCAGCTGAGTACCAGTGCTTTACAAGAAGCGACTGCCTATCTGACCTCCTCAACCCAGTTACCCGGGCAACCCGATACCCCTTGGTTAGACTGGTGTCAGACTTACTGGCTTCTGACTACCCGTAACGACTGCCAAGGATGTTCAATGACAGCCGGGACCTACAGTTTAACGTGCTATCCGAAACACAGCCAATGGTGTCTAAGATATACTTAGAAAGTACATACAGACTTAGAAAAGTTGCATTGGTACTTGCCTGACCTGGGATCGAACCCGCGCCCTCATACTTGAGAGATTGGTTCTTTACCCACTAGGCCACCACGACTACATAACTGAGTAATAGGTACTGAAATTACCTACCTATCCTGTGTTTACCAATAGTCATGGTTATTAATAAAATAATTAGCAACCACGTAAAGTTAACAATAACATCCGGAATATTCATATAAAATATAACGATTGAACAATATTGATGTATGACATCATTTGAAGCACTAAAATGGTGTAATTCCTGAGATTCTTCTCAGAAGTCGGTCTCACAAACATTGTGAGGTGTATCGACCATACATCACAGGATCCCGATATATACAGGCTGTAGCGTCATAGTATTGTTGTAAAAATGTTTATACAAACAATAAAAATGTTTACAATATTTAGAAAATAGAATTTTTTTTCATTTGTTATTTTTCACGTGCGTGTTATTCTCGTACATTAAATAATGTAATATTATATGGTGAATGGTTCAAAGAATTCAAATTGTAATTTTAAGGAAAATTTTCTGAATAAATGTTCGTAAGCGGGAGATTTTAGACACCCGAAAACCAAAGCCTAGGTTTATTACTGACGTATAAGATTTTCAATGGAAATAACACATTTGTACGTCCCACTATTAAAATTTATGGTAAGACAAATAATTGTTTGAATACTCAATCAGTTGTGAATCGTAATTGTGTTTATCATTTGTCAATAATAGTGTAGACATAATTTATTACTATAGTTATTTATTATAATAGTGTTCATCTGCATAAAAGCCTGTAATCATCTGTCGTAAAACTACGCAATGATGAATAATAAAAATATTTCCGACATGTCATAATATACAGCGACATTTTCTTGTCATTTTAACTCGATCATTTCTGAAATGAGCATTACGCATTTATCACAACTTGAACTTTCATACAGATAATAATCTTTTATTATGCGGCTATAAATAATAATCACACCTATGCAACAATGTGAATGATCAAAAAATAAAATGAAAAAATCACGTGAGGAAATAAAAAGCAAAGTGCGTAATGTGTAAAGCAAATAAAACATTAGCATTTGAAACAACAACATAAAACAAACCACTACTAATAAACAAATAAAAAAAGGAGCCCGCTGTATAGGCGTGGGACGACGTAGACGGCCTGTCGCTAAGGGTCGTCTTAACGCCTATTATGGCCTCATTTTTTTGACAGCCCTACGCGAACAAAACGTTCATGAATGAATGAGTGAATGAAATTCCACCGCGAAGGTATGCTAAGCGCCCCTGTAGTAATAGAAAAAATAAACTAACGATTTAAAAAGGACTTCCTTTTGTCGTAAAGTTTTTCCTTTGCGCCAAGGAATGTGGTATTCTTTAGAATTAATGCCTACTGTTATTTATAATATCGGAATTATTCTTCGAAATGTATTGTACCTGAGCATGTATCATTTATATGCAAGTATTATTTACCTACTGGTATGCCATATGTACAGTATATAACATGTATATTCATGTTAAAATGGCTCGAACAATTTGCACAAGTTATATGTTAATATAATGGATTGATTGCCTTGATTATAAATCAAACCTCTAATTAAACCGTCACAGAAACCAATAAAGTGTAGGTAGTTTATACTTATCTATATATTTTCTTTCAATTAGCTGTATTGAAGGTTTAATCAAATTATTTGTTTTATGTTAATTTAGGTCGTACATTTTAGTAAAAAGTCATCATTTATTTATGGAACACGTAAAAATAGAACCTCCTTATTCAACTATGGCGGTTTCAAATTAAGAATGTCATTTACAAAAAAAAGGTTTGCAACTATTATGCAGTTGAACGAACTTCCTGTCTATTCGAATATAGAATTGTGTCGGTAATACACAGAGGCTTTGAAAAAAGAGGCTATTTATATTGTTAAAAATAGTAATTGAACGTTGGCACCCACGTAGCGCCTACGGTTCGCAGAAGGTTGGTATGGAACGTTCAAGTTTGTATGGGCATTGTGGGACGCACAAATGGGCGGAAGCATTGAGTCGAGATGGGCACCATGTGCGCCGGCGCCTGGCGCCGCACACACCGCGATACGTGAGGAAATCTTTCTCATCGTACCTGGTTGGTTGACTATGCAAGCCAAATTCTGCCTAAATGTTTAGTGCCTCACTGAGGACACTTAATGTTTGGCAAAAAATATTAATAGAAAGTAGAAATAAAATATTTTTAAAATTTGATTTAGGGCAAACATACAAAAATGTAAAGGCTTATCATTAAAAAATGCAGCTGCAAAGTATTAAGTGACAATTAAAACGTTAATCGGTTTAACTAAGTAGTTCACTTTATTGTAGATAAGTAGTTACCGAGAAGGCAGGTAAACAATTGTTTGCAAACAGATGTCCGTAACGTAAAGAAAGCGCATTATAAAGGTTTCTATTGTGGCGATAGTAATCCGAAACACATGTGGTGCGAAGTGTCGCGTCTGTGCGCGGTGACTGGTAGTAACGGTTCTGTGGCGGAGGCGCGGTGCGTGACTCATCTCTCGTTCATTGAGCGGTGGTCCATTCAGCCGCGCTCGCGCTCATTACCGCTCCGCCGGCCGGCCCTCACGCACACAGCGCGCCGCTCGCGGACTCTCCACACCGACGCACTGCCTACGACATGTTGGCTCCCATCTCTAGATACAACGTGAGTTTAGCCTACGACATCCGCTCGCCCGAAGCCTACGGACTAAAATTAACGCGACGCCTTATTCGAACAGCACCAATTTAATTGCTGTTAATTTAATATATTTTATTAATGATAATATTTATTGTTGCAGATGGAGAATTTATCGAAATCGCATATTTGGCTCGCGGCTGCAGCCCTCCTGGCGACGTGCGGAGTGTGCGCCGGCGCCGGTGTCGGGAACAGGAAGCCCTTCACCCCGACCGACTCCATTCTGGATATCATTGATACTGAGCAAGTGCAGAGGTTCCTCGCGGAGAGACAGCGAGCTGAACAGGCCACTGCTTCATCATCGACGTCTTTCGTGCAGAGAAATGAACTCGGGGATGGCAGTTCTGAAACGGGTATGGTGGTCTCCTTACCCGAGCAAGAAGACACCACCGAATTACCCCCAGGAGTCGAATTCAGAAAAATATTGAAATCTTCGAAAAATGCTTTGGTCGTAACTAAGAAGGATTATCTTAAGGAGGATTGGTGTAAAACGGAGCCTTTGGTTCAGAAAATCCGAGAACCGGGCTGTCTGCCCACAACAGTGATAAACAAATTCTGCTACGGACAGTGCAACTCGTTTTACATACCGAAGGGCCCGCGGCGACGCGACAACAACGCCGACCGGCCGCAGCCCGCCTTCAAGTCTTGTTCGTTTTGTAGGCCTAAGAAGTTCACCTGGGTGACAGTGACTCTGCGTTGTCCCGGCCAGAACCCGCCGTTCCGGCGCAAGCGGATACAGAAGGTGAAACAGTGCAAGTGTTTACCGGTCGGAGTGAATTGACGTTGGCAGTGTGACGGAGCCTGCAGCTAGAGAGGCGGCGCGACCGCCGAGGCTTGCCCGCACTGCTCCCGGGCCGTGCCGCTCCAGGTGACGCTCGGGACTCAGCCGGCAGCCTGACATACAACCTCGATACGTTGATTGCTTTCGATCACGCTCCAGTGTATAGACTGTATGAACTGGTCAAATAAATTGAGACGCCGTGCTCTCATACGTCAATGCGGATGACGTAATGTGATGCATAGATTAGATGCCTATTTAGAGTTACATTGTAATAGAGCGGCTTCGACTGCAAGTCGTCGAGCAAAAGCTTTAATTGTTCGTAGCGAAACTAATTAATTAGCTAGTGTGTTAGAATAGCGGTGGCCTTCCAATCGATTAAGGATTTGTTTTGGTACAAAACCTGTGAATGTCCGTTTATCGAAAAGTGATTATTCTGCGAGTTTAAGTTGTGTTCTTGATGTCAGCAGAATAATGTGTGATACTAGTTTATAGTTTGACAGTTAATTGTGTTTCTTTGCGCGTACCGGTGAGTCACTAAATTGAAACGAGATTTAGAAGTAGCGACTTAATTCACGTCACGTCTACGTGTGTTATTTATTTATTTTGTATCATAATAAAGATATTGTAGCTAAAACAGAATACGCTTATAACTAAGTTGGTAATTTAATGTTGATCGTAGTTTCATCTTGTTATCTCGCAATAAATATGAGTAGGTAGTGGTATACGATATGTATTTAAATATATTTCAATGCAGTATAAAGTAACGTTAGGTTTTATGATAATTCGAAACAAAATTATGATCTCTGTTTGCTCTCAAGAAGTTTGCATTTGTTTATATGTGTATCTGTTAACATAATATACCCATTTACATGATCTGGCATAGGGGTCTGTGCCCACGTACTATGCAGCCATAAGCATGTACTTACTATCCTAGATGTTGTAATATTACGTAGAGGTCTAAATTAGCCGAGTGCTTATACATAATATACAGTTGTCACGTACTTACCTTAGATATTTAGAATCGTTGAGATCGCAGACGGAAGCTAAAACATTGTTAAATGTAGTATTGTATAGACCGAAGTAGACATTGTGGTAGGTTGTAGAAATTCTTGCCATTGCATTTTACTCGATATATTTTGTACGGAAATATATTTGAGCATTGCATGTTCTTACATGAATTGATAGCTAAACCATTGATTACCTTTGGCCGTATATTCAATTAATATGTAAAGTTAATATGTTTATTAGAATGTTAGTGGCATTTGTGTCAATACGGTACTATGATTAGACACAATACCGTGAATTTACGAATTATTGATATTTGAAGACAATCATTATTTGAAATTGTGTAGTGTCCAAATTGATTTCCAATTCAATTTCTTTCTCAACTATTAATAAGAGACCTCATATTTTTTTTTATTAAATTGATTTAATAACATAAAGGAGCGGTAAATATTGTATGTAACTATTTTATATGATGATTTATAATGATTTTTCACGTGTCAAATTCTTGTAAAAAATGTCAAAATATGTATAAAATAATATGTATTCTCATTTGTTTCTTATGTCATTCACAATATAATCACGAGACTCCCAGTGTTTCCATGTCTTGATTAAATAAAACCTGTTATTCCATTTGATAAAGTACATGAGTACATGCAACTATTGCGAGTACTTACTTCAAGCAATTATCGACCCTACTACATGTATGTAGAGACTATAATTGCAAGAACATCAATATTGCCACGTTGAGATTGTTTTATACGGCTGTAAATTCATATCTATTGACGATGTTGACTTATTTTTATTATTTAGAACATAATATGAAGATAAAGTCTGTGTTTCAAATTGACAAATTGTTCGTCCATTTTTTCAGCAATAAACAATAGTTCGTTTTGATTTTTTCGTTTTTGTTTCACTACGATTTCCCTACCTTTCTCGTCACCCAATTGTGTAAAGTGTAAGATGTGTTTTACTTCAAAATGTATGTGAAGTTGGAAAAACTATTTAAGACAGTTGACTTTGAACATTTGCAATTTTCAGCGTGACACAAAAGTAAGAGTTCAGGAAAAGTCGCAGGAGTAATCTTGTATTAAATAAAACAACACAAATACACAGATAATAGTTGTTTATTAAAACAGAAGCTTATGATTATTTAAGCGATGCACGATTACCAATGACAATATTTTTAAGTTGGTACAATGCTTTTCAGACGAACTTTCCAGAATTTTTCTCAGTTGGTATTCGTACTTACAGTATCGTAAAATCAGTGCTTAAAACCTTTTTAGTACAATCTTGGCTATTAGTAATTTGTATTTAGAACTATGAATCTTATTACCAGCCAGTGATTTGAATCAGAATAGCTCCTAATGACTTGATTTGTATTTAAACTTCGAACATGTTAAATATAAATTGCTTTTAGCCCGATTAAGGTATTTTGAGTTAATTTCAAAAATGTATTTTATTTTTAACACTTAAAATACATCTTCATTGTGACGTTTGTTTTACACATAATACCTCTAGATATACATACACGTATTTTTCAATAGTACAGTGAAAATCTTGTCTGAAAAGCGTTTAACACAAACAATTCTATTGATGAAGTTGCATACATGTCACTTTTTTTTTCTTATTGGCCAGACCAGATATTGTGGAGTGTGTAATTAAATATTTTCTCCTAGTAACAGGCCAAAATACTAGGAATTTAATTTTGTATGGTATTTGATCTTTGTAGTTAGTAAGTCTATGTAGTTCCGAGTTAATTTTCAAGTTAGGCTATGGGTCAGATGGGTTGTCTTTCGTGTTTGAAACTGTCATATGGATATTGTGCGTTCGTTTTTTGGTGCGTTTTTCAGAAACATCGGTCTGTTTGAGTCTAATTTCTGTCTGTGTTTTAACATGTTCATAATTATGTTTCTTGTAATTTCAATTGATGCTTCATTTTATTTCTGTTCTTTGTTATTTTCTCTTTTCTAATTTAGCTTTTTTTATTTTACGATCACATTCACTTTTGTTCAGATTTATTCACTCACACGATTAGTCTTCATTTTTTATTTATTTAAAGATGTTCTTAAGAACATGTGTTAACTGCAATTATCAATTTCATCTCATTCCATTAAAAATTCTTGTTATTTGATAAGATTAAATATTTGTCATATTCATTCACTTTTGTTCGAGACAAAAATCTTTTTCCTGAAAAATGTTGCTTCATAGATTTCTGAGGTCTGATTTATATTACCAATTATTATGGGTTTCTTGTCCCTTTAGTACATTTTGTATGCCTATTGTATTACTTTGATCTTTATTGACTCTTTTTTAGCAGGCAGCTTTCCCAAATTTCATTTATTTTTGTCATGTCATTCCTAGTTGTATTTCTTATTGGCTGTGAAATTTTTGGTATAGGTCTTAATATGTCCAGATGTCGCCATTCTTAAATTGCTTTCTCTTCAACTGCGTTTTGCCTTTATTTATAAATTAGATGTAAATCGAGACGACCCTTAAATTTGATTAAGTTCGGTAATTTATTATGGCACGTGAAGCTGTTTCATTTGTGAATTCCTGTGCTTTCTTTTGTTGTTTTAGAAGCCGTAAGTGTATTTCTTCCAAAATTTGAAGCCACCCTAATACTCCTGAAGTCTGGGGGTATGAATCATTATTCCATTATTTCTTGAGTTCTTCTTGAGTAGTTCGGAGTAGGAGTAGTTCTGTAAGAACGATTTATTTCCCCAGACAACTGAAATTGAGTCTGGGTATATTGGTGTTCATTCTTTAGTGTAGAGTATTTCTTTTCTCTTCTGCAGGTATTACGTTTTATAGCTTTTTAGCCTTTTAGTTATTTTTATTCTTCTGTGGTATCAATTGGTCCAAGTCCTATGTTCTGATTTACAGATGTTTTTATTCTCTCCTTTTCTTTATCACTTTAGTCACAGTCCAATGCCAGTAATAGTTGTTATCTATTCTTGCTGATTTTTTTTGGTTACCCGTTGACGTGGTCAATCCATTTTTGAAACGCTGTGAAGGAAAGTTTCGTACTTTTGGTTCTTTGTTATCATTTGGTTTGTCTTATACATGTAATTTTAAGTTTGTCCTGCTATTATAACTGCTTCTGATCTGAAAACTAAATCTTGATGTTTTTCTGTTTTATCAAGGGAAGCTGAATATCGATGGTGTGTGCGTTAGCATTTTCCAAAACTTATTCCTCTTCTTTCCTCTTCGGGGTTAACGCCCAGTGTATGTTATTTTGATGCCTAACTTAATGGATGGATACAATTCTCAATGGATACAATACAGCAAAAAAATCTGTATTCTTCTTGAAAATTAGCTTCTAGTATCACCACACAGCCAGCACCACGCAATCTAGGGGATTATGATGTCTTGCTGATAATGGTGCAAGACGAAATACTTAGCGATGTTTGCATAGCTCGACGAACGCGCCTCTATTACGTGTTAGTCGATGTGTGACCTAGCTTCTGGTATTCCTCCGTCACTTTTTAGAGGCATATTGCTGAAGAATACTGGTAGGTGTTATCCTAATTTAGACTCTTCTGTGATAGTTGGATATCTTGTGGATGAGACACCGGTGATGGTAAATATTTATAATCGTTAATATTGACGTCTACTATAATTTTCTTGGGCTGGCGTTAAATGGCACCTGCTTCAAATCTAAGCGTAGCTTCATAAATCTCTCGTAGGTCGCTTTGAGGCTTCGACAATGCGACGTCAACGTAGTTCTTTTAGTTGTAGGGATGTTTGAAAACGGTTGTTCATATTGATCACCACTTTCTTCATTTGTAATTTAGTTTTTAGTCTTACATTTCCTATTTAATATCCTGTTGATGCCTCCCTATATTTCTTAGCTCTGTCAATTCGGTATGTTACCGTTTTTCTTTTCCTTTTTTTACAGCTTAGTTCTTGGAAGGCTGTTTTAATCATATCATTCTCATCTGATTTAGCCAATAGTTTCATTTAGTTCCCATTTGTTTTTCCAACTCTCGCTTTATATTAGATTTGTCAGTAGTATTCCATAATGTCCCAGGTTTTGTTTCTTGTTTCCGTGCCCAGCCTGTGATCACCAACACAGTTTTGATAATTTTCTCCGATGTATAATTTAAATTGGTAAAGTCAAAGTCAAAGTCAAAGTCAAAGTCAAATCATTTATTTCATTTAGGCCTTTACAAGCACTTATGAACGTCAAAATTATAACTAAGTTTGATTCTAGTTGCCCATGGTATTAAACATAGTAATCTTATTGCATTTTTTTTGCGTTAACAGCAATAGATAAGTACCAGTCAGCCAGTTATGAAGCAATGTCTAAATTCATAGAACATTATTTACTCGAGGCGCTCTTCATGATAGTAGTTAGAACAAAAGTAGATACAAATGATTTATCAACTTAGACAACAGCTTATAAGAGTCTGAGTTGAAAGATGTTTCGTATATTATTGCTTAAAATCTTGTTGGAATCCTGGATGTCCCCTATTTTCACATTCGACAGGTTTTTGAGAGTCAGGTCCTAATCATCTTGCTTGAATAGTGGATTGGTGATCACAGTACATTCTAGCTTTCCTTCTGGAGGATGTTGGTATCCTCATTTGGTGTTCCCTTAGTCGCCTCTTACGACACCCACGGGATTGGAAGGGGTGGTCTACTCTTTCCCGGATACCACACGGGTTTTTTTGAAGTTCTAATGTAAATGTAAGTATCCTTTCAATCGTAACAGCATTTTAAGCACCAAAAGAGAGTCAGACTCAAGAAGACAGTCAAGCTTAACTTGAAAATTTTGATGTCGAGGGCAAACAATTCCAGTCAGACAGTATAGAAAGCCGGAACATATGCTTTGTTTTAATTTTAAATTCCAAATGCTTACAAAGATCAAATCAAGAAAATCAAGTTATAGATATACATCAATATTTTTACGAATATCCAGTCAAGTTTTAAATTCATACATTCGCTGAAGATCATACAAGCCAACCACTTGTTTGAAAAAATATTTCGGAACCTACACAGCAAATATGAAGTTACTGAATTGAATAAGAAGATAAAAGAGTTAGTAAGTGAAGTAAGAAAGGATAGTCCATTCACAGATTGCAGATACTAGATTCGATAACTCCTTATTTGATGTGTAAATTCTCCTTGTACTAGTACAGATCAAAACTATGACATATATTACATGTAACACGATCAATAATATAAATACTGTTATATCATCACAGGATAGCACATTGTTGAAGTCGACATTGAAGAATACAAAGATATAGTATACAAGATAGAAAGTACAAAATACTACATTGTGAAAAAGAACAAGGGCTATCCTTATGAGTTATATTACAGACACATATATGAGGACAATCACTAATAGCCGTGCATCGCTTGTTTAAAGGACACCAATAAATTGTTCTGTTACAACCTCATTTTTACCATATTTCACCTTACTCTCTCCAATACCTTGCCTTATGTTATCAAACTTGTTAATTTTGAAGGTCTTAAATAGATCGCAAGCCAAGAGATAGAATGTTATATGTACGTTAAAACTAAGTAGGTATTATTAATATCGCATTAGCATGCATTGAGGATTTTTCACGGTGCTTCCTTTCATCAAGGTCTTAAACATAGTTTACATAAAGTACTTTGAGATCACATTTTATGCTTCTCTTTTGACGAGATCATAGCTAGATCCATTGTGACAGCCAAATTTTATCGATAGTTTCGTGACTTTGCTTAACATGTATTTTACTATTTAGTATTTACATCTACTTTATTTGCTGTGAGATCATCGCGTCATCGAGTTTATTATATTTACATTGTTTCTATTTTAATAGATGCAATCCATATGATGGCTACTTATATATTCTAAAAACTACGTTTCACGCAGTAAATGCCCACTGGTTGAATGTGACTTCATAAGCCAATATTTATAAGTAAATATTTAGGATTATCTTGGGAATATCTATCAACCTATTTGGATAGGTCGATTAGATTCTACTAGTTGTTCATTATGGCTTGCACGACTTGGAAATAATGTACATCTTACGAATACGTTGCTCAATGTATATCGTACATATGCACATACGCATGCTTTGACACCAGCAGATGTTATTTACTTTGAAAAGTATACTACAAAAAAATATTGCCTTCCTTTCTTTCCGTCCAGATTTTTTTTTATTTCTGCATTATTTTTCTCGATTTTGTGTCCAACTACAAATTTTCACTCATATGCTTCATTTCCCGTAGGTTCCTCAGAAGGTTTTGCTGTCGGCACATTCAAGTACAAAGCTGTTGGTTCATACAATCTATCGCTATTCAATTCTAGCCTCTTTACTTCTCTTTTTCGTTTATCAACCACTTTCTTTTTTAAAATGCCGATTGCCATAGATTTTGTTAGACGGTCTACTTTTGGTGACTTGTTTTATTCCTATCATGCCAAATGTGGATGGAAAATATCTAAGTCTTCCTTTTATGTTCATTTCATCTTTCCCTGGTTTTGCGGTGGATTTATGTTTGATGAGTACACTTTGCTTGACCTATTATTAACATCCATACTTGTTGATCTTCTTAGCTGGTAGTTGGGATGCGTTATTGGATATGCACTTAGTTGATATCCTCCTTTGTTTCAGTTGTTTGATCTAGCTGAAATTCTCCATTCTAACAATTTTCTCTTTTGTTTAAATTATTAAACTTCAGACGTTTTTCTTTTTATTCAATGTGCTGGTATATTTTTTGTTTTGAGTTGTTTTGCTTCGTTGCCTTAGATGTTATACCTCTTCAGTTGTCTGCTTCTGATATTCTTTGCCTCGTTATAAAATTTTTGGTTCTAATGTCGCACTATGGTTTAGATGTTTTGCTGTTCTGATAAGCTTTTAAAGTTGTTGGCTTTAATTCTTCAATTATTGACTATGTTGGTGTATTTATTTCCCATGACTATATTGTTCCAAACTTATTTTAATTTTAGTTAGTTTATTGTTGGTGGTACGTAGTTTCTGTCTTAGTAGATGTTTTAATTTAGTGTCCTTTTTCTTTTGATTCTGCTATGCTGAGTTTTTCTTCTTTACTTTGATGTTTGCAGAATTGCATCTCCATTATTATAAGTTGCTGCCACAATAGGTATTTTTGAGTATATTTTAATTTTTGGTTGAGATAAGGTCGTATTCACAACCATAGTCAGATTCTCTAGTCAAAATAAGTTTTTGCCTTCAAGCTGTTGTTCCACATACACAACATAATCCAAGATGTTCAGATATTCTTAAAGTACGTGCATGCATATGTATGATAACTTAGCGCTTATAATTTACGTTACGGCTAAGTTACTACTTATCAATTAATTTTATGATTCTATGACATATCAATGCTATTGTCTGGAATATTGCATTATTTGAAGAGGTGGATTCAAATCTTTGGTATTGATGTTTTGGTTTTAGAATAACATAATTTATTTTTATTTGATGATTTAGTTCCATTACCGTTCTTTTGTTTTTTGTATGATAAAGGAAAGTGAAGCTATATATGGAGTACTAGTGGGTTACGATACATTTTTATCATTACTTTTTAAATATTCACCTATCAGGAATCGGCCTATAATTTATATTTAATATATGACACATAGCTCACAGTTGCTGCATATTCCTTAATATCTACGCTTTATGTGTTTTCGCCTTAACTATTACCATGTCCGGTACGTTCGGATCATTTCCTTATTACTAGCGCTACACTTAGTGAATATAATTACAAAAATAATCATATAACAACGAGGGATGAAAGATATCCTTTACAAAAAGTACAGCTCTTATTTAATTTTTTTTTAATTAATTTAAAAAACGCACGACGGACACACGTTATATATTGTTTAAACACATATATAAGAAACACAATGAACGAATAACAACAACATAGTTACTCCATGCCTTAGGCACCCTCTCATAACACCTTTCGTTTTTGCGAAACCTCTAAAATTATGATTAGGGATTATTAAATAGGTACATAACGAATTAGGTTACACAAATAAAATAATTACAGGACGTAATTATAAAGCGTAAAAGCCTTTTTATAACTACAAATGTAACAAGTTCAACTACTCAATTTTAAATATGTATTCACAATCGCCCATGACATTCAAAAACTTATTTCAAGAAATAAAAATCAATATTTTTGGAGAAATATTGAACCCGTACCGACTATTGCAAAATTTCGATAGAGAAAAATGTATAGGATAGTACATGGTAGGGGTAGAAAGAGGAAAATTTGAAAAATAATATTGAAAACGATCACTTTCGCATTCATTCACACTCATTCGATAAAATAATGGACGAACCGGTTCTGAAATCAAATTGAAGTGAATTATATGTTGTTGTAACTGCTTGATGGTAAGTTTTATCTGGCTTGCCTGAAAGTTTTATTCTGTGAGAACGTTCGAAATAGATTTTTTGATGTGATGGGCAAACAAGCAGCTAGACTGTCCGATGGTAAGGATGCTATATTTTGAAAGCTGTTCAGTATTTTTTGATGTTACTGTATATGATATTGGACTCTGGTAAGTCACGTATTTATTGGATGTTGTTCTTAATCGAGTTCTCATAAATTCCCATCAATTTGATATCAATACCAGAAATTAAAATGACATCTTAGGAAAGTAACTTAAGAAACATATAAGTAAATAAATATACAGAAGGAATCAAGGCGAGCTATAAATCCCTAGAGTCTTTCTAGCGGAGTGCTCTGCCCTTGATACTTGACAAAATAAAATATTTCACAAAAACTATCCACTCATTCAACTTAGGAAAGTAACGCAAGAGACAAAGTAAATAAATATACAAAAGGAATCAGGGCGAGCTATAAATCCCTAGTTTCTTTCTAGCGGAGTGCTCTACCCCTGATTAAAAAAATATATTTCACAAAAACCATCCACTCTCTCTTACATTATTGCAATACTTTCGTCCTTCAAACCTGGAAATTATATACACAGCTTAAATAATACCTACCTCACTACGTATAGGATATAAACCAAGTGTTTTTAATTAAATGACTGATGGTTCAATTGTGGTGTTTCAACCCAGTAATGGTGCTATCAATTGTTTTACAAGGCTTGAGGAAAAATCCTGACAATTTGCGCCCACTGGTGTGCTTGTTAGCACCTATCAAATCAACTAATCGTTCTGTAGTTTGATACAAATCTTTTGTTGTTCTTTTGTTTACTATTTTCTTACTTGACTTTAGAATCCAGATACTGGCAGTTGACTAGCGATATCTTGTTATTTTACTTTGTTGATTTTATTCCAATTTTGAAATTTTTCTTCTTCTTGATCTTCAAATTATACGGATTCTGCACTTTCTTTGGCTGTTTAGGTACTTTCATCAAATTTAGGTATTTATGTTGACGAGGTTAAAAATGGTTAAACAATTTAATCGTTAAATTCTCAATGCAAGTCGAAATCACATCATAAGAGACATACTTTCGTTCGTTCAACCCTCGCAAATAAAAGTTATCTTTGGTTTAACTGTACTTTTGTCTGAATATATTATCTAACTTAAGCTTAATGTCTTTTAGACTTTCTAGGCTATTTATTAAATACGGCTCGCGACCTCATCAGCGATGGCATATAATCCTAATTCAGTGTCTGTTACTAAATGTTTTATTATTTTATTCCGCGACATATTTACAGTTTCTTATTCGCCCCCTTATGCTTACAAACTATCTTTGGATCATGCTGTTTGTTATTTTTTTTAATACGGTACACAGTGTGTTACATTTTATTAAGGTATGTCTATTCTGTTCTGCTGAACTGTTTTTATTAACACGGGTTGTTTTAAGTCCGTAATCGTCTGATATTACCATTCGCTGCACCCTTAGTTGGGAAATTATTTAAGTCCAAAAAAATGGGTTATTTATTTTCTCAAAAATGTTTGGATTTTATTTAGTGTCTGAAAATTTGTTTTATTTTTTTATTTTTTAGGTATTCTCCATTTAAACGTCCCTTCAAACATTGATGATAAATTAATTTACAAATGAACTTTCCGTTTGATAATTACAAGTGTAAAGGTAATAATTAATGTCAAAAGGTCGACTTGTAAAAATTAATTGTTGCTATCTTCATACTTGTAATTAGTCGCAAGGTAAGTTATGTTAGTAGATTTTCGATTTTTTTATTTAGTTTTGTTAACTTGTGTGAGTTCGACCAAGCTGTTTTGGTCATTAGTGCATTTTTTTTGGTTGGTAAGATGTTAGTAGAAAATTGCACAAAATCTTTCATTTTTTACGATAAATATTTACGTTTACGAATACTTGATTATAATAAGTCGCATAATCTTTCAAAATATACTTTTTATGCTATGAGGGGGTATCACAGTACTGATAAAGTAAACGTACATCGTAAATCTTGGAACATTTTTATGCCATTTCAAATCTATTGACAATCAAACATTGTGTCGAATTTTCCGGTGGTAAAATCGATTCCGAAAACAATTCGAGAATCGATATTTCTACAATCGAGAACTTCAAACATCTCGTTTAAGGAAGGTCTCGTCTTTGTCACTTTGACATCGCATCTTGCAGCCATTTGAGCGCTGTGCGAGTCGTCCTGTGACGTCACTGGCCAGTTAGTACCACTTGTTAGAGCCACAGTGCAGTGCCTCAACGACCAAGCCTGTCCAACTCTGCAATAATAAAAATCTTGGCATCTCGGCTTGCGACTCAACAATTCTGTGGTGTACTGCCTTCGAGGACCTTCCAGACGTTAAGTTTCGATTTTGGGAGTCCATACAGCGCTTGCACAGGTTTCTCAAAAAGTCATCCGCCTTGTTTTTTTTTTTTTTTTAATTTTATGCCGATCGTACCAATGAGAAGAGATTACTGTTGGATTTGAATTAACTGCGTCAGCCCATATAGTCGTCCTATGTAATTTAGGATTGTAAGTGTAGCTAAATCCTGACTTTGGAGACACAATGTGTAATTTTGCTGATTTATTTTTTGGGTGCGTTACTTTCTTAGGAGATTTTTTATTATGACATCTTTGCTAGCTATTTTGTTTTCTGTGGAGGCTAATGTATGCTTCTATCGGCTCAAGATCCTGTGCCTGTCTATTGACAACTAAAATTGTACAAGTCTGTTTATATTTCTGATGTGTCAAAATGCTGTTTTTACTAGGAATATGTAAAATGTGGGGTGCTTTTTGTTTTTGTACATTGGTTTTGTACTCCTGAATTTTTTTATTAAAATGTTATGTAGTAGAAATGTACCGTTAATAGAAATGTAACAACTGCTCATCCGTTTGTGTCCTAATAACTAACTTAATTAATTTTATAACTAACTTATAATCCATATGGGCTACCTATATTCGACCGACTTAATAGTATTTTTCTATGACTAGAATATTCCTAGGACTAGAATATTAAATGACTATTTTTATTTCCTATTAGATCTTCGCCCAGCTAAACTTAATAACTACATATTTTACCTATGCTAGATTTTTTTGTTTCTTTTTTTTCTTTTTATTTTATGTTTTTTTTTTTTGTTTTCGTTTTATTTTTTCATTATTTCTAATTACAAGTAGGTAGGCTTAATTATATATACTACCGATGGGTGCTTGAGAAGTCGCTGATTTTAAATTATGAAACTTATAAACGTGCTTTTTTTTACTATTGCAGTATTTTTATAACTAAATTCATATAATGTGTATGTGTGTTGCGTTTGTACTAAAATTCAAAACTTACAAAATATTCCTACATGTTCTTAGCTTGTATTTGAAATTATTGCATTTTAAAAATAATTTAAACTGTTAAAAAACGTATAACACTATACTTATACTTGACCATAAAAAATATACTGACTAGAACATGTTTAACTAAAAATACGAAACCGATATTTTAAATACGCCACGATAATTATATCATAAATTTTAAAACAATATTATAAAACTGAAAAAAAAAAACACAATTGACAGAACTTATATAAATAATGTTTAAATAAACCTTGCGTTTCAAACTGTTTGAGAGGTATCGAGGTTATATTAATAAAACTGTTTATATCGACAATTTATTGTATTATTAAATGCTATATTATTACCCGTTAAAATTGCTATTGTCTCTTATCTGCTTGAAAATTACATATTTTAGTTATCACGACATTTTTTGTTTAAATAAGTTAATCTAGTATGGGTATTATGAGACCAATCTGTTACCCACTGTAGAAGTTTTGAGGTAGAATTTGAGATCAGTTTGGGTTGCCAGACATATTTTTTCAGAACGTCTTACTCTTCAGTTCTTATAACATATCTCTTATTCTCCTCTTTTACTTACCAATTTCTCTCAGACCTTATTTTAAAGTCCCAGTCCTGATGGGTAAAAAATGTGTCTGGCAACACTATTAGTAAACTAAGAACCACGATAGACATATTGTAGACCGCGTCTCGTCTCGGACATCGTTTTTATTTCGACAACTATTGCACACATTTGACAATTTCACAACGATAAATAAGCAATTATTTTTGCAATCTTATCTTTCAAGTTGGGATACTTTATTCTGTTTTTTTATAGGGGTAAAATTTATTTGAATCAATATTTTTTTCTGTTAATCTTTTTCAGTGAAAACTATATGTTACCACGCAATAAATAAATATTAAACTATTAATTATTGCACTTGTAATTCATTCAATTTCATATTTTGATACTTTATTCTGTTTTTTTTTATAAGGGTAAAATTTATTTGAATCAATACAATTTTTCTGTTATTTTTTTTCAGTGACACCTATGTGTTGCCACGCAATAAATTAATATTTAATCACGAATTATTGCACTTGTAATTATTAACAATAAACTCTTAGCGCCATCAAAGTTATTAGTATTTTAAATAATATTATTGCACGCGAATCGAGATATATAATTAAAATATAATAATAAGAAAATTTATAACTCTATAAATTATTACTTTTTATATACTCTTTAGTTCGAAGAAGTTCCAGCTGGGTACATTATTATTTTACATTTTTTTATATTATATAGGTAAGAGATTTTATATATATATATTTACTTGAAATTGTAGTCAGTTGAGATATAACTAGGAACTAGGTGACTCTGAATAATGCCAGTCGGGATATATACCGTTCTTTCGAAAGGTATTTACATTATATTGACCTAATTTACAAGATGAAAGTTACACCTCAACGTATAGAAAGACAGGCGTATGGAAAAATATATCTATTTGTTTATAAAAATATAATCCTTTCTTGTGTTTATTTGCTTTTCTGGGTTTTTTACAAAAATATATTTCTGTCAACTTATTTCTAAGATTATATTTAAACTATTTATTTACTTAAAAATAGCATGTAAAGTTCTGGTATTCTGTAGTAGGTACTCGAAACGAGTTCTCCGAAAGAAGTTGACATAGACTTTTCATTGTTATTTTCATAGTGAATATTCCTACTCGCATTAAGCTATTATTTCTCGATTTTATTCCCTATAAATACACGCTATATCAATGACTAGAGATACTCCGAGGATTTGGCCTTGAGGCTCGCATCTTAAAATCTAGAACTACTGAAGTAAAACTGTATTTATGTCGATATACTTAATTTATTTTATAGTTATTTATATTAATATATTCTAAGCTGTGTGCGTCGTATCTATGCAAGAGAGGTGATTGGTAATATGCGCCTTTTGATTCTAAATTATAAATTTAAACTTTTATAATAAATAATTTGTATTTCCAATATTTTTGATAAATAATTTTGTATCTGATTTTTACTTGAATTTTTTGTTATTTCTGTAACTAATATATACCATAATAATTTTATTTATTTGCATAAAATGTGTTTATTTTTCTCAAAGTCTTCTTTTAATATAATCTTGTTGATACTTTTATTTATAAATGCGATAGTTTCATATAAATAAATTGTATATTTTTTTATTCGAGTTTAATACTTTAATTTATAAATGCGATAATGTCAGATAAATAAATTGTATATTTATTTTATTCGTTTGTTTAATATTTTTTGACTAGATTTTTATTATTCTGAAGTTACGGATTTCCCGATGTTATCCGTAATTATGTTTTGCGCGCAAGCCTTCTAAGATTCAGAACATGAAAGCCGTGCTTTTTGCGTCTTCGAGGCGACTCTTTTTGGATTATGATAAAGTACACATAAATATATAACTACTTATTACTAACATTTCTATATACATGCTACTGAAACTTGGTACCAATCTGAAGTACCGATTCAATTCTAAACCTATATACTATAACCTATATATAATATATATATCAGATTTTTATTTTACTATAATATATTTACTCGATAGTATTTTTAAACGTCCGATATTTAAATTTTGCAAAACATCTCAGTTATTTGGTTCAAACTAAAATGCAATCTATTGATTTTGGAGCCATCAAATTATAATCATCACTCTTCCGACTAGAAAAGATTCCTAGAATTAATTTTATATGTTTAAAATATAATAAATAAATATGTACTATTTTCAAATAATTATAAATATAATTTAATAACTGTTTTATATTCGAATTAAATGATTATTTTTTTAAAGTTATAAATACCTATATCTATAGAAAGGCGCCTGTATGTACATGCCTTTCGCTTTGTCTTAAAAATCTATGTTAACGCTCAATGATGCTTTTTTGTTGGATATTAGCCATTTTCATGCTCACCAAAGTAAATTATAGCTAAGCTTACATATTAGTAATATAGTTAGTGCCAAAACTCCCTAGGTTCTGATATTTGAAATGACTTTTTATTAGAAATTAATATACTATGTGTTGTGAAACAAAATTCTTCTTTTTTCTCTTTATGAAATATTTGGTTTGATAATCTTTTTGATAGTTGTATTTTAGTAATAAATGAATAATATTTGTTTATAATACAATCTTCATCTTTTTCTGAAGTTGGTTAACTAGGGAGCACCTATTAACGTATTTACAGCATACTTTGTTTTCGTGAACCGGTTGCGATGAAAGATTTTTTTACAAATTAATCCTAATCTATAAATAAACTTAAGTTTTAATAACTTTAAGTAGTTTATTTTAAGCTTATGTTTATATCTAAGTGCAATCCTTGTACATCCGTAAGGACATTCTACGTAGGACACTTCAACAAAACTATTGCAAATCAATATATGAAAAATAATAATTATAATGAGTGTCCATACGACTAAGGATATTAACGATTATATATATATATATTACATATATATTTTTGAAATAATTTCTTCACAATATATAAATACTAAGGAAGACATTTATTGGAATTATATCTATAAGTAGTTATTTTTAACCGTTATGACGAAATTTTCCCTATATTTTTTGAGATATATAATATTGATTATTGTTTTGTGATCATGGGAATTTAATTTTTTAAATAATATTATATTCTAATTATTAAGTCTAAACTACGGTTTTCGATAGTATGTAACTATGTATATGAACTCTAGCTGACGCGCTCAATATGAAAAATAAGTTATATACCTATTTGCTTTTTATATAATTTTAAATTTTCATACTGTCTGATACATTATAATTTGAAATGAAGAATTCAAAATCTCATCACAGCTTACACTGGAAATAGATATTAAATTATTTCATTTCTATGATTAAAAAAAAAAAATCAGCAGCTACTTATGAATTGCGCGCCAGATTGATTACATTAGGTATTTTTAAATAATGCAATTAAATTGCTAAGGTAGAATCATATATACATGCACAAATGTTTATTCTTTTTACATCAATAATTTTTAAATTATATTAATTTCAATGTTTGGATATTATTTATTATATTTTAATTAACCTAATGTTGGCGCCGTATGGGAAAGAAAATCCATCAAATACCTCATTATTAGCTCTTGTCTTTAAAAGGCAATTTTGTCCCACATCAAAACCACAAATTCCAGTGTATATTATGTGGCATTCTAAATTGTATTACTTCAATACTTCAATAACACTATTTTTATGTTACCAGGTACCTTTTGATTTCAAACTACTTCTTGCTGTAGAAAGCAGTGGATGCGGGTTTCTGAAGGTCGAGCAAAGTGACAATCCTTGGGGGAGACTTTTGTCATGCAGTGGAAGTCTTTCAGCTGACACGAAGACGATTTACGTAGGTTGTTGGTTCCAAATAGATACCACTTTTTACATGAGCTAATAAATGTGGTACATTTTTGTACATAATATACTAATTTGACTTAAGATACTAAAGTAATAAGTGCTCTTGGAATCCATATGTAATAATTATATATATACACGAATTGGCCCTTAATTAAATTAAAAAAATATAATTGCACAAAAAGGAAATGCTACTTAATCGAAATTGTATTGGTGTCATTAAAGAATCAAGGCCTAAATAATATAAAAAAAGATATATTTTATTTACCGTGTAATAAAAATAAAATATAATTGTAGCTTGAAATTAATATTATAATACAGCTTAGTAAAGAGTAAAATGACGTATGTACAACTAACGAAATTCACAGCTTCAACGTTTATACTTATTATGACGATTTTCACGAATCACAAGAATTTATCCAAATTATTTATTTCATTTTAATACCGCTTGAAGGATTTTACCTCCAAGAAATCAAAGAAGCGAAAATAGAAATTTAGGAGACAGTTTATATTTGGATTACAAAAATATAATTTTATATATCAATCGTTTTTTTTACCAATACCATTTCCTTTCTCATGTCATGTCTATCCATTTGTGTGTCTGTAAAGATGTTTCAACGACATACGTCCGTTCTAAATGAGGTTGTAACAGAACTTACTATTAATATAAAGACAATAATTATGCCAAAAAGAGTGGGCTAAAGGTGATACTACGCCCACATTCCCAAAAGGTAAATACTAACTAATATAGTATACATCTATTTAAGACTAGAGACTTAGTACACATTGACATCAAAACCTTTTTTAGCTGCGATCGGTAAACGTTCGCCCGTCAGATAAGGATTTTCTTCCTGGAAAAAGAAAAACAATATTAGAACAACGAAGCCACATAACACACATATGCACGTAGCTACAGCTCATGATAATACATTTTTAAGACTCTCAAAATACATTTTGTGAAAATTATTTTGTATAATTTCCATTTAATCAGTAAAGACAATAAATATTTGCTGATGTATATATTTTTTTCACTGGAATAATGTCCAGTTAGAAAAAGACTAGTCTTCACGTCTGTATGTCTATGGTAATAACCTCAAAAAAAAAACAACTGAAAATGTCTCAAGATTCCTTGTAAAATTATTCCAAAAATCGAGTCATACTAACAGCAGGCTTATACTTCTTCGCGGCGACACTCTTGTGGTGCTTCGGGAAGGGGAGATCGAGGTCTGCGCCGGAGTCGGGAGGGCAGCTGAACATGTGCTCTTCGTCACACATGCATCGCTGCGCCAGTTGGTACTCCCGACTGAATGCGGCGGTGTTCTCGAACTCGCTGATGCAGCCTTGGTCTTCTGGTAGAAAAAGGTGATGAGTGAAGAATAAGGAGTAATGTGAATTACTGTACCATTTGCGCCTTGATATGAACTTGAAATCACAAGTTTAGTATATAGGGCCTAATATGTCAATATCGAAAACGAAGAAAGCAAAGTCGAAGTAGGAAATAAGAGTCTAACATTTAGATCACGGTCAGGGTACCATAGGCAGTCAGTGAAGACATGTACCTATAGGTATAAGAAGGTTCTGAGGGGAGACAGTTACAGTAGACCATCCGTCTCTATACTGTTACCAGACTCATAAAGACTCTTCGTCACCCGAATATCTGACCCAAGGGTCACTTCCTGACCCAGTCACACATAAGATTCAGGTGGGTAACAATCAAATATTCATGCCGTAAGGCGAGTGACCTACCAGAATATCCAACGGGGCAAGGATTAGGCGGGTTGCAATAGGCCGGCAGGACTGCATCAGTCTTCACGCGCTGCCGGTTGGCCACCACTCCTGAGGGTTGAAGGCGCTGCTCACCCTCACCAGCGCCGCCGGTCACGTACTGATGGCCCCACAACGAACTGCACAAGTATGGAGACGGTGATTGGGAGATCTACAACGCCAGCTTTTCCGGCTCAGTTTTTCTCGCATAGCAAAAGTGAGCGCATACGAGCGACATATACCGATATGCAAAATTTGTCGCTCGGTTTTTAACGTTATTTTTTGTACTGATAGTTTTAATTGTCACCCGCCCCTAAGAATCGAACGGTGTGGCTCTGAAAACTCGATTGGAAGATCCGCCAGTGTGAAACTGCTGTTAAGGTTCAATATGTTTTCAGTAGCCTTACTTATAGTTCTAAAGCATTTTAGGTTTATGCGAATGCATGAAATATTTCTTTGGTGAATTTTAGTACAATAAAGAGGTTATGGAAAGCTTGATTGTTTGTATTATTTATTAGTATTTTAACAAAATAACACTAAAGTAAGATACCTAGCTCGGCTATTGTTTAGCTGGCTTGCTTTAACTACAACCTTATAACATGTGTTTTAGTGCCTACATAAAGAGATAAATAAAGAAGAATGACATTGTACTATGAAACGTCGTATAAATGAGTAATTGAGGTTAAACATTTTACCTAAAGATATAAACAATTGTTTAAACGATTGTTCTATTTACTAGCTATATTTAATAGGATCTTAGCACAGTTAAGTTTATGGTCAGAGCTAAAGGTCTTATTTCAGTGTCAGAAGAGATAATATTCTTTTCATTTGCTATATTTATCCAAGTGATGGTTAGACGATTTCTCGATTCATCAAAAGCAGACATTTCGACTACTTTATTCCGACCTCTTTCGCGATATCTCGACTGGCATACGCGATAAAGTCTAATGTGAATGATGAAGCCGCTGCCAAAGCGGAGAAATAAATGTCGATACTCGTAAGCTATAAATAGCTTAGCTTGCGGTATTACCGTACCTCAATGGGATTGTCTAATCGTGTTATCCGTCAATCTTAATGTTGTTAATTCGTTCTAATTTCTTCGTCTAGACTTGATTTGTCTTTTTAAATTAGGACAACTTTAGATAATGGACCAGTTGTATTGTTATTGAGTGTTTGCACGTTAATAGTTTGTTAGTTTTCAATTGTTCTTCAAGATGGTTTAAATACAAAACAATTGAACCACGAAAGGTTAAAAGATTTTTAGGTGCACTATGAAGAAGTAGGTATTAGTTGGTTGTTGGATTCTATGTTCAAGTGCAAAACAGCTTGGAGTTTGAACTCTTACACTAAATGATAACCCTTATTCCTACCTTGTTTTGGAACCAAAAACTAAGATAGTAAAATATTGGTGTACAAAGAAAATTATCAAGCTATCAAATACTTCATACAGACCTATTAATTAAACATACCATACAGCACATCGCCTGTTAATGTGTCAAGCTCAGAAGCGATCGAAGTGGCCAAGTCCGCGACACACACACAAATATAGTTCCATATCATCAACAAACCTGTGCTGCAGATACTCCTGATCACGAAGGCTCGGATTCGGGTTCCCATCGATAAGCGAATCATAGTCCAACTGCTCATTCTCCAGGTCTTTACTGGCGCGGGCCATGAGCGCTAGATGGCGCTCACTGGCTGGATACTCCAGGTAGCTGGAAGCGGCATCGTTGAACTCCTTGCCCATACGTTCCACCACTTCACGAAGCAAAGCCTCCGTTAGCATATGATCCTGGGTGAGTGGAGGTGAGGTTAGTATTGGAAGTTTTTTAGAATGAAGGTTAGTATGGAGTTTTATGGAACTCTCCGGTTGGATTGCTGTCCTATCCAGCTATAGGAGCAAAGGACCTCTGGAGAGGGCCTGTGTCTGCGCAAACGTGTTTAGTAAATTCAATGTTCAAAGTAATATTAATTAATTATCTTTAATGCGTTAAGGACTGTTAAACAAATGACGATCAAAGTATCATTCGCTCTTATTAATAGATTGACTATTAATAATAATTGATGTCTCACAAACCTTTTCCCCAATAGAACCATGGGGGATAAAGCCCATGGCCCCTACGATGCTTATCGCCATAATTAACACTCCTTGCCGGTCCATTGCGAATCTGCAAAGAAGGAAAACATATCAAGCAAAAACATTAACATTAATCATGTTCTCATAAACCCAGCGATGACTTTCAAATGTTTCGGAAATCGTGTAAAAAACATTCATAATCCATCAGTATTAGCAATTAGTCATCTTTAAAATGCAAATTAAGAAGGTTTTTATTAATGATTTTGAAGTACAATTCATATCAATCAAACGATACATGACATAACATTATTGTTTGGTGATTTTGTAAATAAAAAACGAGTTGGTCCATTGTGTGAGGCTGCGTGGGCGGCAGATTAAGATGCTATCAAAATGTTTATACCGGCGTCCTTTGATCCGCTTAGCGTCAACTACGTAATTGATTTAATTATGTTTTAATTAGAATTTTGTGCACGTGCTTCTTATGTTGAATGATATTTTTTATCGAGGGTTTCTATGTGCTTTTCGTGCATAATCCATATTATGTCATATCACCAAGAAGAAACCAGTAATTTATAAACATCACACTTTGAAGACTTACTAAAATATTGTAGCAACAATAATGCAGTAAGTACCTATACATACCATTTAACCCTACATTGTTCTCTGGCATATGAGTAAAAGAGCGGCTACAAGGGAATCATCATCTACGAAAAGGCTAGACAGATGATGAAAAAAATACACTATCGGAACAAAAAGCATTGGTCACAATATTATCACTACATGTATAATCTATTTGCATATTATTCTGTTCACTTGATTCATTTAGATTCAGGTTTTGTCTTCCCACCGTCAGTCTAGTCAATTATTGTTGTTAGATCAATTTATTATTCATAATGTGTTCATTTCAATCTGTATATCGATGTTCTAATTACTTTATGTTATTTGAATGCTATTTTTTTTCATTTTTGTCTGCGCTTCCGAATAAAGCCGATAGCTTCCCTTGATAAATGGGCTACGTAATACTGAAGATATTCAAAACGGCATGTAGTTACTGAAATTATCACGGTAAAGCAACCATGTAAACCTTCATCGTAACTTATTTACAAACGCAAGTGAAACCCCGGAAACGACATCACACTTTCAATAAGCAAATAAAATCGTTTTTAGAATTGCACCAAACTGCAAGAAAGCAACGTTATAATAATACCAATGCATATGGCCTAAGCGCAGATAAAGTACCGGTCTGGGCCAGCCGACGAACATGGCAGACATGGCCTAGGCTCGAATCAGGCCTGTACGATGTCCATTCACTAGTGTTCATTCAAGCTTTCTACTGGCAAAGAGTAGGTGTGCAGAAGCGCCAGGCCATATATCTTGCCAACTACTCGAAAGCTACTTAGCTTATTCAATGATATGGAAAATATCCTTTCATTACTTAAAGAAGAGTAAACGTAAAATGTAGTTCGCACTTTAAAAAATAATGAATTCTATAACTTGTTTTGGATTGTCTACTAGATTGTCTTTGTCACTCCAGTGCTTCAAATTGATGAGTCTAAAAAATAAATTCAAACTGGGGTTATTTCTTCTAAGTGATTTAGTGTCTCAATATTTCTTCTTCACTAATTACTAATCTATTTTAAAAGTTGCTACTACCAGAAAAAGTAAAACTATATTATTTATTCTATGGTCTTTGCGGGATGTAGGGGGGCGGGGCGCACCTGCGCGGGCGCCGCTCGTGGGCGGACGATCAGTCGCCGCGTCCACGCGTCCACCGCCCGCGGGCCACAAGCAAGATTTATGAGAAAAAGGTTCAAGAAGCTAATCAATTAATTAGTTAAAGCCCTTTGGCGAAAATATTGTGATAAATTGAAGAAAAAGTTGGAGTCGAATAAAATTAGATATAATGTGTGTGTGTGTAATGTATAATTCTTGTCATGTAAAAGATACTTTTAAATAGTAAGAAGAATATTTTTCTGCAAAAATAAAAGTGATTTTCTAAATAGGACAATGTATTATGTCTTTCCTTAATACAACCTTCATTTTTAACTCGTAAAAAAGGTTGAAATAATAAAATGTATTCTTATTTTATTAAGCTTATTAATTACTTGCTATTTACTTGCAGTTAACCTTCTGCGATAATATCCTGTCTATTGTTTACACCTTTATCATTGTCAACCTATACTTGCATTTTGTTTTACATTCACTAACACGGACGATGCACCGATCACGATTTATTTTCACGAAAGATTTTTAATTTATTTTGAGAAAAGTAAGGAATTAATTAACGACAGGTTTTTAAGCGTTTTTTGTGTAGAGGAAAACATATTTTGTTCTAAGTATCTAGGTTGACCCTGCCGAAATAACCTATCTCTAGCTAACTGTTTCCTTACTACCATGATAACATTTTGTAAAGGGGTATGGCAAAACAACATAAAACATTTGAATACCTAAGTAAAGTCGTAATATTTCTTTTAGAATCGAAACTAAAAAGAATAATAAATCCAAAAGTATCTGAGGTCTTATCGCAGCATAAAAACTAAATATGTAGGTGCATATTTACCCTTATTTAAATTTAATATTAAAAGATACTGATCAAAATCAATAAGCTATAAAATGTACATAAAGCTACAAAAGTGTGCTTGGACCAGGGATCTGGGTAATGAGTGTGGGCGGCGTACGATTTTGCAAAATAAAAAAAGTAAAATCCTGTAAAAATGGATATCAGATTTTTTTTATTTCACGATAACCCTATATTTATAAGGTGAAGTTTTGTAGCCAGGTAGCTTTCTGAGTTTTTATGACATCAGCAAAAAAGAAGGTTTAAGTTTATGTTTTTAAATGGGATAAATTAGAAGTTACAGGTACCTATAGCTATTTCAATTGAACTGTGATCTACTGGTATGTTTCAAAAACCAAAAATCCATAAAACCAGAGTAGTGCATTGTTCAGTGTAAAACTAGGTCGATAAACTCAACGAACAATGTCAAACCGTTTAATCGATTGGAGCTTCCATTTCTAGATCGAATTAGATATAGCAATGCGGGGTTACACTCGATGAATGTCGGTGAGGTTTACAAATTGCAAAACTTCTATGTGAAATACTAACTTAGGATTTTCACCAACCAAACTAGCCTTCAAAATAAGAGGCTCTTAATGTATTTTCAATTCTTTTTAATGAATAATAGTTAGGATTATAATGTAGGGTTTAAGCTTACTGGATTCGTATCTAGCAGTTGTTATTTTAGCTTCACACAATAATTAAACAAAAAAATATCTAGCGTTCTACTGTCAAATGACAGACTTACGATTTAGGTAAGACAGTTGAAATCTGAAAAACAATATAAAAATTAAGTTCAACAAACTGCACACCACAAAAAATATTTTGTTATTTTCTTTTCTAATTGTTCTTAGTAAGTAATTAAATAATCTTGATAATTATTGTTATTGATTTGTAAATTCAATTACCTCCCTATTTCATTTCTGTCTCCACTCAAAACTGGAGTTTGTTAAATAACTTACACATTTTGGTTTACATAATTCGTTTAACACCAAGATCAATACCAAATACATAAATTACCGCAACACAAATATACATACATAACTCAAGTAAAAATAGAAGTGACAGATTAAATTAAACAATTGATCCCGGATCCCGGAGCTGAACGAGCGTAGTTCGCAGCCTGAATAATGATTAGATCCGCCAACTGATACACATCGATGACAAATAATGTGCTAAACTTTAACTCTTTGTAGAATGAAGATGATAGATAACAGTTTGGGAGAATACTGAGGTGTTACGTGATGAAAGCTGTTATGAATACGTAATATCTACTAATATAATTTTGATCCACAAGATACAAGCTGCGCTTAGTTTGTGGCTCAACAACAATGCAAGGTATGTAAAGTTACTTTTTGTCAATAAACATTGTTTTATTTAATTTATTTTTTAAAATAAAGTAGGAGAAAGTAAACAAGTAACATAAAAAAATATTAATTTTGATTTGATTCCAATCATTGATTTAATATCTAATGTTTCTTCAAGCCAGAGGTTGAATCCAAATATCTGAAATAATTACTAATATTCACGAAAAATCCAAGAAACCTTATCAGGAAATACAAATACTTTTTTAACAAATAAACCGAGAAAATTTAAAGCAAAGTTTTTGTTCAGTTATCCTCCATAATTGTTATTTTTCTATAATTAACAACAATAATATCTAAAACCGTTACGTCCTGTAAACGTTAATTACTTGTGACACAAATGCCTCTGCTGTTGCATGAAATTAAAGGGCGGGACAATCTAGCCGTTTAATTGAGATTTATAAACACTTTACAGTCCATTGTACTATTTCTAAGCGCCGTTAATTAATGTCAACAAAGTCACAGATCAGAGGAATGTGAATAGGAAATAATTTTTTATTTTTTATTTATTTATTTATTTATTCCTTTATTTCAGGCAACTAGGGCCCATAAAAATACAAATACACATATATCGTACATTACAATACTTATAAACTAATACATAAAAATTCACCATATCAATATATATATACAATACTATATCTATAAAAACTTAAACATACTATATATAAATAACATACTATAATTTTGATTGACGTTTATTTGCCGTCTAACTGTTGCTATGATTTGTAACTTAATAGTTTAATTGCTTTATTTACGAATCAAGAAAATGGCTAGGCAGATATTTTATTAATCAATTTATAGGTACTTAAAATACACATAAAACTAGCTACACAATTCAACTTGTTGACATTTACTTCCACTTGGAAACTCGGAAATAAAACAAAATGCTATCAGCATTTTCAAGTTCAATGACCTCATTGGATTACCAGGAGTGATAACGCAATGTAAACTTTATATGCATTGGAGAAAATGTCATCATTCCTTGATAAGATACCATAAGCTTTCTGAACGCTATTTAAAAGTGTTAAACCCTTAAAGTTCTAAGCTACTTTAAAGCCACGTTTTCTAAAATTTATATAAATTGTTCTTGCTTGATATAGGGTATAATGTGAGACGTATCGACCGGAAAACAATGAAATATGCATACGGATAAGACTTAAATAGATCGACCAATGATAGCAGCCCAGTGGGCGGAGAAGGGTGGGTAGACGCCGAACGAAGGGGAGGCGGGGGACGGGGTAGTTCCTAGGAACCCTATGAAAGCTGGATTTTCATCTGCGCACTAAACGGAGCCGGAACTGCGCAGGTCTAGACCGAATCAATAAAATCTAGGTACCTCACCTGTATTGATTTAAATAGACACCCACTAGCCGTTTTCCCGCGGTTTCACCCGCGTCCCGTGGTAACTACTGCTCGTGGATAATGTAGCTTTTGAATGGTGAAAGAATTTTAAAAAACGGTCCAGTAGTTTTTGAGCCTATTCATTACAACCAAACAAACAAAGTTTTCCTCTTTATAATATTAGTATAGATTTATATCTCTATAGGTACAAAAGTAATGATAGGTTGTTCCTACATAATTGGCACATAAAATTGACATTATTCCCTTGACGATTAAGCAATTAAACTCAGTATGTTCGCAAGGTACTTTGAAATTACGAAATTGCAGTAATTAAGCAATCCTGTTTGAATAAGGCTTGATAAAAGGGAATTATTTATTATTCAACAATATGGCATATTTTCATATTATTTTTGACGTGCTAGTCATATAAATCAAATATTGAATTGATAATGACTCTATTAGGTGAATAGATATGGTTGGATTAACATACCTTTAGTAATGGTTCGTTGTTTGGTTTATGAACTAAGTATTTATCTCTGTTTGAGTCAAAATAAAACTTATCTCGAGCCGACTTGTTGCGTTCAAGACGCGACGAATGCTTCAGGCTTTTTCCCCAGTCCAGAGCTTTTCCGACTATTGATCGTGAGCTATATTAAACTCTATTGCTATGTGATAGAGTGCTATATCGTTCGCGGCCGTGATAGAAGCCTCTGTGCAACGCGCAGGCGCGAGATATTTCGAGATGTTTCCGTATCTGAAGGTCTGTGAGGCGTACTTAATTAAATTTTTCATTACCTCGTCATACTATTATTCCGCGGTAGTTAATTAATATGATTTAAATAATATAAAATTATATAAAAAATATGTTTAGAAAACAAGAAAAAATTTGATTTTTAGAAAGTTTTAATTGTTTCTAAAAAATATAATAAAAGAGTTGATAATTTCAATAACTTACACGAACTCTGACTAAGCTCGCAACTATTATGATAACGGCCACTGCAAAGTACATTATCACTTACAATTTCAGATTAATTTCATAACAAATTACTAGTCCGATTAAACACCATATTTAACCATACAAATTTTCACCACCCGGATAACTTTATTCATTCGAGTATTAACTGTGAATGATGACCTGCAACTCTCTTAATGCAAGCCCGGTTTCAGGAACAAAGGATCACATCTGTCAGTTGCGTACAAAATTGAACTTTATTACCACTGGATAGAGTTTCCTGTTGCGTGTTACCGTATAAGAGGCTTTTGGGCAACGCGCAAGCGCGGGAGGCTGCATTCGATTGAAGCCTAATTAAAAGCTATATCTAGGATATGCGTATATGAAACGCAGATTTTCAGATATATGAGAAAATAAACCTATGGTTGGACAATCAGAATCGGTATTAATATCTTAAATTATATGCAATCTGACCGTGATCAAGTAATAGTAAAGATATATTTCTATTTCATCTATTTGTTAATCTTTATTAAAGTATTTTTCATAAAATATTTTGTAAGACCCGAATCAAAATGGTGGCTATAAAGTTTTCTGTAGGCGCGCAGCAAACTCAAGGAAAAAAGCTGTTGCATTAACATTTGTTTATTTATTTATTGTTACTGCTTCTATATTTTTAGAGCCCCTGTCCAACAATAAATAACATGAATATCAAAAAAATCAATGAAAAAAAAAAGCCAAAATATTCAATGAAAAACTCACATGTATCCTTAGCAGACTTGCTATTATGACGATGAGGCAAATTGCAAAATACATGAACCCGTTTTAGTCAACAGCTTTAATTCGAAAAAAACTTTCACTCAAAATTAAAATTTCAAACTGGCGATTGAAAATTTATGACGCGGTATTTTTCACTGCACCGTAAGTAGGTGAACAACAAGCAAAATTGATATTTATTAGCTGCTAGATAAAGTCTTTATTTGAATGCAACAGCGCAACAAACTAGTCAACGCGGAATTGTTGCACAAAGTGACGCGTTGCTCGGTGCACAACTATGAAGCTTGGGCTGGGAAACGCAACTATCGATCGCGTGCTATATTCGACCTTATTTGCTAGGACATACAGCAGTATGTGGCGTGGCAAGTTGTTAGAGGCTTCTGTGCAACGCGCAGGCGCTCGCTGCATCGAGTTGATGCCTAATTTAGAGCTCTGTCCAGGGGCCTAAGTACCTATCTGAAGTGAATATTGATTGAAGCTTGATGGCTGTATGTACGCTATACATCAACCTGTATGTCTATGTTCAAGTTAATTGAATTGGTATCGAAAACGGAGGTTCTCAATGTGGTTTAGGAGACAAGACTTATTTGTACATATTTTTCACGTAGCACGAAAATGAATTCATCAGAAAAATCGATGACAACGCGAAACATCCATAATAAATATACTTAAGCACAGATTTGAGATGTAAATGTTTCTTGTGCAGTTAGTTGTGCAAGATTAAAGTCTTAAGCACTGTAGGCAAGGTTATCAAAATACTTCTAGAACATAATTTTTATTTGATACTAGCTTTTGCCCGCGGCTTTGCTCCCGTCAACTGACTTCTATACTTTACCCTATTTTTTTTTTCATAAGAACCTTCTCCTGACAATAACAAACACAACAAAAAAAAAATTAGCCAAATTGGTCCACGCGTTATGCGCTTACCAACACATTTTGCGATTCATTTTTATATTATAGATATGTATTTGTTAATATTAATTAATTATTAGCCAAATGTATATATTTATTATTAAATTATATAAAAAATACTTTTTTTTTCTGATATTTGCCAGATATTCAAAGAGAGAGATTCAAAATATCTTACTTTTGTGTCTCGATCAGGAAACTCACTATCACCAACAAAAAGACAGCCAGCCAACACTCAAACTTTAAATTTCAAAACAAAAGAAAAAATAATAATAAAAAAAAAAATAACAAAAACCTATTTACTGAAATTATACGACCTCATAACTGGAAAGTGACCGTGAAACTACAGTGCGTTATCATGTCCGTCGCTGTTACCAGTGCACAAACCAACCTTTACTGTTGAATTTTCAACCTAAGTAGCTAGGTATAAAGTTGAGTTTTGTTTGCAGCTGTGTTAGAGGCTTTTGTGCAACGCGCAAGCGTGGTATTGCAATTGATTGATGCTTATATAATAATACAAATAGCTCTGTCTGGGGACCTGAGAGCTACCTGATAGCTTTATTGATCGACTGAAATGTGCGTTAAGTAATGTATTATGTTATGTTAACTTTAAGCTCCTGCATACTGTTTTGAGATAGTTTTAATTTTATCAAAAATGGCAATTAAAAGTTTCCGCGTCAGTTTCACGATTTTTGCACAGTCTTACAAAATACTCTTGAAACTTTGGCCCTTATTGTCTTCCGGAAAATACGACATGTATGTTTTAAATGTAAACATACCTATATGAATTTGAAATGAAATGAAACTGCTCGTTAGTATAATAATAGCACATCTGTCAAATATTTAATAAAATGCCTGAGATCTCATTTTTTTGATGTATGTATTTGCATATATTTAATAAAATAATGTACAGACACCAGAATTTAATATAATGGAGCAGTATAGGTACTTATTATTGCAAAGTCAAATATTTCAAAAAAGCTTAGTCAATTTTCAGAATGTACAAACTACGTTCCGACTAGTAAACAAAAGGAAATTTTAAATGCGAAGAAAGTGTTAGAGGTGACCGTGACTGAAGGTCATCTTGGCAGTCCTTGCGATAAACCCAGAAACGCAGTTCCCACTGACATTTCATATTCAACCCTATACACAGGGTATACAGTCGAAAGTTCTGTGGCAACGATGTTATAGGCGTTTGTGCAACGCGCAGGCGTGCACTTCACAGGATATGTATGAAGTAATATAGAGCTTTATCTAGGGACTTGTACCTGAGGGAAATATTGATTTATTGTGTACTTGATGGAAGTTGCATAATACCTACATATTTTTTGAAATAACGTACTTCTTGGTCTATTTTAAAGTTTTAAATTATTGAAATCCAGCTTTAATTTGGCAGACTTAAGAGTCGCGGTATTATTTCAAGACGCAACAGGCTTCCTTAAGACACAAAGAAAGTCAAAGTCGGTTTACATCACGTAGCTTATTTTGGATTTTATTGCATTGAAAACATGATTCATTTCCTCTATCTCAAGTTTTTTCTATAAAGAGAAAATAATTTCATATGCTTAAAAATAAGACAAAAAAAAACTTACATGTATCCTTAGCAAACTTGCTATGATGATAATGAGGCAAAGCGCTAAATACATGGATAACTTATTCAAAGGAAAAAATAAAATAAGAAATTTTTCATGAGTTTTATGATTCCCGTATTCTCAGGGGTACGTACTATAAGCAGACAAAAAGCAAATAGAAACCGTATTACTGGTCAATTAGTGTCCATTTTACAACGACTTCACATTTCAGGAGTCGCCGCGGAACTGTATCATGTTTACGTGTCGTTTGTTGCACAGATTTCAAAAACAAGGCTTGAAACGCATCAACCAAGCAATTGGGACTTTATACCTTATGTTCTAGCAAATAGGGTTAAATATTGTATGCGTAAATGTTAGATGCCTATGTGCAGTGCGCAGTCGCGTGGTACTTTGTGATTGATACCTATACTTCGGCCGTTCAGAGAATGCGTTCCTGACACCTATCAGTTAGTCACGACTAGTGATGGGCACAACATAACACTGAGTTCGTTACCGTTCCTTCAAAATGAACCGCCGCATTATTTTAAGATTATTTTCGTTTTAAATTGGCGGAATCATTTGTTTTATATTTTAGTTATTTAAGTGGAAACCAAAAAAAGGTAATATTCATATAATAAAATTGTTTTATTTATTCTTTGTTACAAGTACATTGAATTGAATGTGCGAACAGAATATTAATCAGACTCCGATTTGCTTGAGGAGGTGGTGTCTTCATCATCATCTTCGCCTACATGTATAATTATATTATTATCAATAACAGAATCAATCCTGATATCTCGGTCTAACAAAAGCCGGGTAATCAAATAAAAACAGATCGAAAACACTTGAAAAACGTGGTCTATGCGCACGAAACGACAACGGACGACTGTTTTAGCGTCACAAAATGGCGGCCCATAACGCCATTTGGGGTTACCATTTTTAATCTATACATATAATAAATCTGTAGAAAAGTAATTTTTGTACATTGAAGAAATTGACAGAAAAAATTGCTAGTATGTTAAAGGATAACTAACAGAACCCATTTCCATAATTTTTGTCATTTTTGTCTGTTTGTCTGTTTATCTGTTTGTTTGTTCGCGATTCACGTAAAATCTACGAATTAAATGCAGACAATGCTTATATACAAAAATTCTACGTAACTTGGGGTATTACTTAGTTTTTGTTTCATCGAAATCGATTCACTCTATCAAAAGATATGATTAATTTTGTGAATTCAAGATGTAAAATATTACGACACGCAATCTATTTGTCAAAACTGTACATTTGAATGTTGTACTTATATTAGTTGATCGGCCTATTATCTGGGGGCACGGCAGTGCCCCTGCCAAGTCTCGAGCAAAACGGGCACGGCCGTACCATCTTTTCTCGAAGCGGTTCGCGGCTGTTTCGCCCCCCCTATATCTTCGACGTGGACAAAGCTAGGAGTTTAGGTTTTCGGTGAATAATAGTAGGCATTAGAACAAGCTTAAGTTCGAAATTACACGCCAAATGAATTAATAGTTTAGGAGTTACGGTCGATCAAAGTTACACCATTTTGTCACTCACTGACTCACTGATTCACTGACAGATCATCAAAAATCTAAGGTACTTCTAGCAGACTTAGAAACTTCAAATTTTGCACCAAGATAGGTCATTAGCCACATATAAAGGAAAAATTATAAAAACATTAAAAAATTATATGCCATAGAAAACAATTTTATATTTGCGGTTTGGCAAGAACATTATGTATGGATTTTGACTGCATTGTTAACTTTGTTCGTTGTTCAAGTACCTATTCAATTGGATGAATACATACATAGAATAGAAAAGAATAATATAAATGTAATACATAGACTATCATTAATACAAATTAATACATAAAGTTCATTAAATTAATAAAGCTAAAACTCCATTGTATTGCGATAAATATTGTATGCGCGCTCGATAGATGGCGTTGTACCTGTCTGAATCGCGCTATGGTTTCGTTACAAAGCGCAGTGTAAGTAGTACTTCAAAATAATTCGATAATTTTCATTTGATAGCGCCATCTGTCTATGAAAACCCATTTCGAAACTAAATAATATTGTAGTGATAATTGATATTCGGAGAACTTTACGTGTTATTTAGTTTAGTTATAGTTTGTAAGTTAGTAGATATATATTTATTTAGTTAGTTATTTGTTAGTTAGTTTAGTTCTATTTAGTTTGCATATATATATAAGTTTAAGCCCTATTGTTATAGAAGTAATTGTAAATATAGTGTAATGGAACGTGAAATATTGTACATAAATGGCGACCTTTGTCCACACAGAGTCATCTCTATTCCTGGAGATGGGTCGTGTTTATTTCATTCGTTGTCATACAGCATGTATGGGAGTTTTCAGTCGTCAAACGATATTAGGCGTGCTGTCGTCCATTATGTAGTGGAGAATTGGGATGACATGCAAGTCTATACCTGCGACGAACGTGGAGACGTTTATATCAATGCAGATATGTATTCAGCTGCAATGCTGAAAACAACCACCTATGGATCCGTATCCGAACTTAAAGCGGCCGCTGCATTGTATCCCTTTATTTTCCAAGTTTACCAAAATGGTCGTTTGCAGGGATCATTCGGTGATGATCCTAGGAAACCAGTGAAACGTTTACGATTTACTGGGAATTTTTTAGGAGGTCATTACGAAGTACTCGTTCCCGATAATTACTTCATAGTATCAGATCTTCAGGTAGATGAAAATACTTCTGATTCTCCTAGCTCGACCCAAGCTAGTGAAAAAAATCGTAAAAGTGCGGGAAGGCCTAAAAAACTTAAACGTGGCAGGCCAAAAACCTCAAATATCTCTCGTTCTCAACAATTGACAGAAGCAGCTGCCCGTTATCGCCAGAACAATCCAGAAAAACGGAAGGAATCGTTGGTCCGGTACAGCCGTTCCCAACCGGAAATGCATCGGGCTGCTGTAGCTCGTTATAGTGCCTTGAATCCGGAAGTGAATCGAGATGCTGTAGCTCGCTATACTGCCTCGAATCCAGAAGTGCATCGGGCTGCTGTAGCTCGTTATACTGCCTTGAATCCGGAAGTGAATCGAGATGCTGTAGCTCGCTATACTGCCTCGAATCCAGAAGTGCATCGAGCTGCTGTAGCTCGTTATACTGCCTTGCATCCCGAAGTTAATCAGGCAGCTGTAGCTCGTTACAAAGATTTAAATCCTCAATTGAATCTTGAATCAGTTCGAAGGAAAAGATCAAACGATAAACTAAAATTAAAACTGTATAATTTAGAAAAATATACTCAAGCACTATCCAAAATACTTAATGATAGATTAGAGGCAGAGAAAATAATAAAATGGACAGTGCATAGTAGACAACAAGCTTTAGGGAATTTTACTAAAAACGTAGACAAGTTAAAAGAAAAAATTAAAATATCATTAGAAAAACTCAGTGTATGCCCCCCAAATAGTACTTTGACAGACAAATTAGAAGCTTTTCTGGGAAAATCAGAGCACCGAGATAATCAAGAGCCATATTACGGAGAAAAAACCTACAAAGTATACGGTACCAAGGAAAAAGCTATTAAAATAAACGATGCTGGAAAAGCTGTCTTTGGAGATATAGGAAAACAAGGTAAAAGTCTAGTTTGGTCTTGTTGTGATGATATATGCTCGCTAGATAAGAATATTATCGGAAAACTAACAAAAATATTTGAACACTTAGCGGACAAAACTATAATCCAATACTACGCGTTAATCGAACAAAAGGTAATATTTGAATACCTAACTTACATAAATACTGTAAAATCGCATTTTCCACGATTGAGAACTATTTCAAGATATATTTATCAAGTGTTAAGTATTTGTAAACTTTTGAATGATATAGATGAATCATTAGAAACAACAGATTTGAAAAAGTTAAAAGAATACGGAATACCAAAAACAATCGGCAGTACGATTCTGGACAATGAAGAATCGACTGAAATTGTTGAAGATGACATTATTAATAAATATAAGGTCGCATTCAAATCCCTAAAACTAAAAAGTCTTGATACTCCTAAGCATGAATGCATGTCTTGTACGAAACTTTGTTTCATAAGAGACGTTTCTTCTCTGAACCGCTTAAGAAATCCTATCAACACTACTGTTTGGAGTAATCTAGTTGAATATTATAACAAACATAATTTAACTCATAGTCCACAGATTTGCCATTTATGTTTACAAAAGATTAGAGCAAATCAACTGCCAGCAACCTGTATTTTAAACGATCTTTACATTAGTACTGTTCCACAAGAGATAAGCCAGTTAAATGACTTTGAAAAGATATTGATTCAACGTGCTAAAGCATTTCAAGTAGTGATGTCAATGAACCCCGTTGCAAACAAACATTTACCTCATCACCATATGGTGAAGAAAGTAAAAGGCCGAACTTTCCATCTGCCGTTGCCTCTTGAAGAAACAATAAAAAAGCTACCTACACCAGAAAATCCGCTTGCCAACCCGGAACTCTTTATCATGGTACGAGGTATGCCAACAAAATCAAAAATAGTGTGGGAAGATATAGTAGATGTAAATAAGGTTTACCGAGCATTGCAATATCTTAAATGTAAAAATGCTCTATATTCCCAAATAAATCTACCCGATTCTCCCCAACAATTAATTAGCCATTTAAATGACAATGTGCAACATATAGTTGATCGATCAGAATCTCCGGCAGATGACATGACTGTAGAAGGCAACAGTGCACTTCTTACTCAAATTACTTCTCAAAAAGAAATTGATAACTTTGAACAGTACACAATTTACCCTTTGAACGAAAGGAGAAGAAACGCTCCCATTTCGGAACTATACCAGATGCTCAAGGTAAACGCTGCTCCAATAGATTCACGAGATAAAGATTTAGATGTAAAATGCTTCCCTGACCTCTATGTAGAAGGCAAATATGGGCAGTCTCATGTCCGTCAGCAAAAGTTAACATCTAGTGAATTTATCAAAGCCAGACTAAAGTCGAAGCATTCTCAGTTTCGCCTAAATCAGCAATACCTTTTCTTTTTATTAAATGATGCAAATCTGCGTCAAATTAACTCAGGGATATTTTATAAAATGAACTGTGTCAATCAAAAGCACAAACTGACCGTAGAACAGTATTTTGATATGCTGAATAAAGAAGAGTTGGAAGGTGACCTGACAGCAATATTTGGCAGATTACGAAACACTGAACAATTTTGGAAAAAACCAAGAAACGATGTTAACTGCATGACACAAAATTACGGGCCTGCAACTTGGTTTCTAACCATAAGTCCTTCGGAATGGATGTGGGAAGATTTAGGTGAATATCTTAAGGAGGTCAATGGTCCTGAAATGGCGAACAAAAGCATTAGTGAGTTAGTTGCGCTAGATCCCGTTTCCACTTCCCGATTCATTGATAACAAGTTTAAAGCCATGTTGGATTTTATAATGTCATCCGATGAGCCACTTGGAAAGGTTATACATTACTTTTGGAGACGTGAATATCAGTCTCGTGGAGCGCAACATTTTCATTTAATGTTATGGGTTAAAGATGCCCCTATTATCCACGAGTCCTCACTTGAAGATGTTGCCTCATTCATAACAAAGTACATTACTTGTGCTATACCGGATAGAAACATTTCACCTACTTTGTACAAAAGAGTCACATCATATCAAATACATAAACACAATAGCTACTGCATGCGAAAAAAAAAGACTAGAAAAGGGTTTGTGTCAGTCTGTCGATTTGGGTTTCCGCGCCCAATCACAGAAGCCATTAGCATTAGAGACATCGTTGAATCAATAGCTGCAAGAAAAACACTATCCCCTAATAATCGACTTTACAATATCGTCCGGAAGAAAGAGTGGTCAATGGTTAATGATTACAATCCTGCAATTTTGCTAGCATGGAATGGCAATACCGACATTCAATACGTTGGCGAAAAAACAGCTATCTTGAATTATTACGTCACAAAATATACAACCAAAAGTGAAAAAACCCACACAACTGATTTATTCGAAGATTTGAACTCAACAAAATCCTTAAGAAGCCGCTTATTTAATATTGGACTTAGAGGGTTGTCTAATAGAGAGTGTGGAGCCCTTGAAGCAAGTGATACATTGCTTGGCATTCCTCTGTACGGCACTGACCCAAATACAACAATTCGATGGCTTGACGTAAATATTTATCGAAACCGACGCGTTAAATCTAAGACTGACATGATGATGCTTGAACCAGAGTCTACTGATATATATTATGAGTCTTGGATTGATGACTATTACCCAAATAGGCCTAAAGAGTTAGAGCCAATTAATTTATACAGTTTTGCCCAAAATTACGACATTGTTAGATCACGTCCAGTTTCTACCAAAGTTGAGTATTATGAGTTACATGACGGTAAAAAATTCTTAAAAAGGAGGAATAGACCATATTTGATTAATCACTATTTGTACGACGTAGAGCAGACACCAGAAAAATACTTTTTCTCATTGCTTCTCTTGTTTAAACCATGGCGCTCCCTGGATGAACTTAAGATGGGATGTGAAACTTATACGGAGGCTTTTAACGTATCAAAAGATGATCTCAAAGAGGGAGTCGACTATGGTAACGCAAGATTAGAATCGAGGTACAAGATGGAGAAAGCTTTTGAAATGATAGAAGTAAAAGTTGCCGAAATAAACCAGCACAAAGAAAACGTTGATGATGACGAGGGCCCCGAAAACCCATTACATTTTGAAGCTTTAGAGGCAGTTAATGCAATGGATGACTTTCAACGAATCAACCTAGTAGAAGATAAGCAGTCTGATGAAAATATTGAAAGTATGATCGCAAAGCTTAACGTTGATCAAAAGAGAGTATTCGACATGGTAACAAAAACAATAAATAACGCTAATGATAACGGTAATATTCTACGTTGCTTTGTAAGTGGAACTGGTGGCACTGGCAAAAGCTTTTTAATAAAAACTTTAAAAGCCTGGGTACAAAGCTTCTTAAATAAAAAAGTCGCTATTAGTGCTCCTACAGGAATAGCTGCATTCAATGTGAATGGCTTGACTATACATCGTCTCTTGCAGCTGCCTGTAGAGCACAAGCAAACCCCTCAATATAAACCACTTTCTGACGAAGTCCTTCAGGTGTTGAGATCAGATTTGAAAGATGTAGTGTTGTTTATAATAGATGAAGTGTCAATGATATCAAATGTTACACTAACGTATATTCATTTACGCTTGTCTGAAATATTTGATAGCGGGGAAGACGAAAATGGGTGGTTTGGAAAAAAACACATGTTAGTTTTCGGAGATCTCTTACAACTGCCTCCAGTAAGAGAAAGTTCTCCTTTTACAAAACTGACTGTCGCCGAAACTCATAAACTCTTAGGTTCTCTGAGTATGCCTAATCTCTGGGCTGAGTTATTTAACTATGACGAACTCACTATCAACATGAGACAGCTCAATGACTCTAACTTCGTTGAAATGTTAAATAGAATAAGATTAGGTGTTACTTTACAAAAAGACCGTGATTTATTAACTAGTCGATTAATTACTCTTAATTCTCATTCCAATGAAAACAGATTACGTGAAATTATCCAATATTTATCGAATCTTCCTGATGATACAGTTTGCTTATTACCTACCAAAAATATGTGCCAACAATTAAACAGTGCTATGCTTAATTCCCTTCCCACCCCCGAAATACAACTTACTGCCAGAGATAGTATAGATTGTCCGAAACATCTATTGAAAAGGGCTCGCGAATGCATAAGAAAATATGAAGATGATGCCTCTATGACAGCAGGCCTAGAGGAGAATATAGTTATAAAAATAGGAGCAAAAGTGATGCTAAGAAGAAATATTGACGTTAGTTTAGGTTTAGTAAATGGTTCCATCGGTATAGTACAAAGTGTAAAGTATGATCCTGAGGACCTAAAGAAAGTAAAAACAATAGTAATCAAATTTAGTAATGACCACTCATATGAACTTTGTGCTGTTAAAACTAAATTTGAAATTATATCTAGAGCGTATGTTCATCGGGAACAATTCCCCATATGCATAGCTTATGCTATAACCATACATAAGAGTCAGGGGCTAAGCCTAAACAATGCAATGATGGATATAGGTTCTTCAGTTTTTACCTGCGGTCAAGCATACGTGGCCCTTTCAAGAGTGACTAGTTTGGGTGGATTACATTTAATAAATGTGAATTTTAGTAGTGTCAAAGCTCAGGAGACAGCAATAGCTGAATATAATCGACTCCGAAGTATATATCGCCCAGACTTGTCTACCTTAGAAGTAACGAAGCCTCAGAGAAGAAATAAAAGAGATAGAGATAGAGAATGGGTTCTAAGCAAAGCAGTAGCTGACGTCCAAGAAATTGTGAGGTCACCTAAAAGTAAAAGAAAGAAACACACTTACAAAAAATAAATGAGATCCCACCAAAAACATTAAATGTAAAAAAATGCCAAGTCTCTCGATGCAGTCTTTCCATCGTAAAAAGTTTTGAGATCTCATAGAAGCCAAGTCCTATTCAAAATATTTTGTAGTTATAAATCAACATTTAGTAATTGTATCAATAGTTTTCTTTATATTATAATTATAGTGACTTGGCAATGAGCACAAATTAAAAGCTGCTTGCTGCCTGGAATTATGTGCAAATGTTACTGACGAGACCAGTGATCAGATTATTTGTTATGTGTGAATCATGATGGTCACTACCGACTACATGCTCCAATACAATAATTAAGAATACCTTATGCCATCGCTTTATGAAAGTAAATGAAAAAAAAAAATCGAGAGTGCACTAAGAATGACTGCCGTTGCCGAAATTCGGTTGGGACGACACGGATAAACCAAAAGAAAATTAATTTTGTGATATTAATGTTTACGCATGCGGTGTGTGTAACTTTCAACTCCTCCAAATATGCCGTTTTATTTGTTTCTTCTTGTGCTCATTGCCAAGTCACTATAATTATAATATAAAGAAAACTATTGATACAATTACTAAATGTTGATTTATAACTACAAAATATTTTGAATAGGACTTGGCTTCTATGAGATCTCAAAACTTTTTACGATGGAAAGACTGCATCGAGAGACTTGGCATTTTTTTACATTTAATGTTTTTGGTGGGTTTAATCTTTACACAGAAAATCACACCTTTATAAGTAACTTCGGAAGAAAAAAAAAATATGAAAATTTTGTTTAGCCAAGGTTAAAGTAGCTCCATCTGTGCTAAATCTGTGGTAAATAAAATACATCAAATTTGTCAAAGGAGCGAGGTGGTAAATGACAATATTACCATACATTCTTTATAGAGGATTATTATTTCAACAGATGGAGTTGTGTATTTTCCGTATTTCACCATATTTTAACACGTAGTGTAATTTTTCGATAGACATTTCAATAGTGTTTGTCAGTTTGCCGTGCCACATAAAAATCCAACTATAATTATTACCTTGATGAAAAGAAAATTAATAGTTCTCAGCCAAATTTAAAACGGTGCCATCTAAATTATTTTTTGAACATTATGTCAAAAATGATGACTTTAGTGGAACAATTAATTATCATTTAAAGTTACAGATGGAGTTCATATCAGAATTTTTTCATAAACATAGTTTAGCTTATCTTCCACTAATGTGGTGGCCTTAAGGTGATCTTCACACTGCCCCGCATCACGCTGCATCTTGCGTGTCGACGCACCTACGCGCGTTCCTGCGGGAGTGCAGATCTGCATCATCGTGCGGGTTTTTCACGCACTCACGCGCGTAGGTGCGTTTTGTAAATTCACGCACAGCGAGTTCCATTTTCAAATATACACGTCACGCCCATTCAAAATCACGCGCGGCATTGCGGGATTCAGTGTGCCATACCTTGCGTCTCGCCCCGCACCTACGCGCGGGGGTGCGTGTTTCTCCGCATGTATGTGCGTGATCCGCATGAACGCGCGTGGATGCATTTTCAGTGTGTTGGACTATGCGTGTTTTCCATACAAACGGAGATATTTCCATACAACGGAAAAAAAACGCATCCACGCACTACGCTGCATCATGCGGGGCAGTGTGATAATCGCCTAAGGTGATCTTCACACTGCCCCGCATCACGCTGCATCTTGCGTGTCGACGCACCTACGCGCGTTCCTGCGGGAGTGCAGATCTGCATCATCGTGCGGGTTTTTCACGCACTCACGCGCGTAGGTGCGTTTTGTAAATTCACGCACAGCGAGTTCCATTTTCAAATATACACGTCACGCCCATTCAAAATCACGCGCGGCATTGCGGGATTCAGTGTGCCATACCTTGCGTCTCGCCTCGCACCTACGCGCGGGGGTGCGTGTTTCTCCGCATGTATGTGCGTGATCCGCATGAACGCGCGTGGATGCATTTTCAGTGTGTTGGACTATGCGTGTTTTCCATACAAACGGAGATATTTCCATACAACGGAAAAAAAAACGCATCCACGCACTACGCTGCATCATGCGGGGCAGTGTGATAATCGCCTAAAACAAATTACTTTGAGTGAGTAGTATTAAGTAGACCTTAATTATTTTTTCTGATGCAAAATATGTAAACTTAATCCTAGAAGAAATGAGGATCTATCTCTCGCAAGCGCTGCTAAGCGTGAGGTAGGTAATGTAGGATTCTGTAGCTTTAAAAACAAGCCCAGATACAAAGTGCAGATAAGAAATAGGAGCTTTCTCTATTTAATACCATACACATGTAAAATGCTTTATGCGTCTGAAAACGTACAAATTACGCGCCGCATACCAGAGACATGCTTACTTTCAACTTCTGATCGCAAATACACTTTTCACGATTACGAACAGTCTCAGTAAGACCCGAGCCAAGTCTAAAAAAAACACCTTTTATATAAAACTACGTTTGATGTCATTTAATCACAAAGACAGAATTGTTCTCTGTTGCAAATCCTATCCACCTATATCCTATCCTAATCCAGAATGCATTGCAGGTGTGCATTGCACAAAAACCAATGGTATCCTATTCGAGAAGTCAAAAGAGTTGACCTGCCAACGTCAGCTTCTGCGCTAAGCAAGTGTTCTTAATAGTACCATCAGAATTACATTCATCGTTGAATGAGGTGAATAAATTTTCAGAAACCACAATAACAGTAGGAGCCAAAGCGTATTATCGCTTCATAGAGCTCTGATTGGCCAAGGTGACCAGGTCAGGTCTGATTTGTTCGTTCATCAGATCTTTGAATGTGTTTCGGTGGATACTTACTGTCGTCCTGTTTACGTGTGACACAAAATATGGTATATAAACGTCCTCCGCAAGAGCGAAATTTTCCCGTTGTGCGGTAGTGACGCACAGTATGCAACACTTATGTTTCTTTTGATTTGCTGGCTCCACCAAGAAATGACAAATTGCGAGCGTACATTTTGAAAATCTTGGCAAAACTGCAGGTTTCAAGTACGAACACATGAAGTGGACTCTCACAGATACGTACATTTTGCCTATTCGTGAACATTTCGATGAAGTCCCGGCTTAGGCCACCACATTAGGCGTGCGCAATCCTCGGGCGTATGAGTAGCGCGGGCGCCCCGCGTGCGTCGGGAGCGCGCTGCGTGAGCGTCGCGTTTTGCTGCCCTGCGGCATTTGTAGCGCGCTCGCGGCGCGCACGCGCCGCTCTCCTTGACGTTTAACTGCTAAGGCGTTTAGCGGGCGGCGGGGATAGCGGGCGAAGGGGTAAGAACGCAACTCGAGCGCCGCGTGCTCGCCGCGAGCGCGTCGCTTGCACTCTTCACACATGCCGCAGGGCAGCAAAACGCGACGTTCACGCAGCGCGCTCGCGACGCCCGCGCTACTCACACGCCCGATGATCGCGCACGCCTAATGTGGGGTCAGCCTTACCATAGTGAGTAAGTGCACAGAAAATCCCCGTCATACAAGTGTTTCTCCCCAGTAGTGAAACTATCCTACCCTATGCGCCTGCTGATGATGATGACTCATTTTATCATCCATCCAGCTATTCCCCAACTATATTGGTGTTGGCTTCCAGTCACCGAATCTGTTTGAGTACCAATATTTTGCTTGGAGCGACTACCTATCTACCTATCTTCAATCCAGTCAACTACACAAGACGATATCCATGGTACGACTGACAGACTTTCTGGCTTCTAATTAGTCGCCGCAGCTGCAAAAAATGTACAAATGACAGCTTTGTCAGACTCAAAGCATATAGACATAGATTATAGCTGTTTCCTGTGAAAATTGCTTACGCACCATACGTAATAATTTTCCAAATTGGCTGACCAGATCCAGAGATATTCACAACGTCACAAACTTTACTTCTTTTGTTTAGATAAATGGTCACATCCACAACACAACCTTGATCAATGAATCTATGCGACTGCTAAGTGCTAATCCTAATTATACTGTCACGTGAAAGAATGCACCTACGGGATAAGTAGTATTTTGACGATTCTATATTGCCCACGCAGACGAAGTTGCGGGCAACAGCTAGTCTAAGTATAAAAATGCGGTTTGGTCATAGTTTTATTTTTATATTTCATAAAAGTTATAATTAAGTCTTATAGTCCATTATTTTCCAATTCTTAAAAAGAAAATCAAAACGTATTATTTTATATTATAACTGTATAAGAACAGATTACGATACTTGCCTGTTATTTTTAGCACAGCACTACAAAATATAAACCGCTGACATAACCTTGTAATAGCGCAGTATAGATTTAGAAAAATATTGTTTACCAAGTTATTTGACACTCAGTTTGGCACAAAATTATAACATTCATTGATTATTGATATAATAATGTTGTTTTAATGCTCCTCAATTGTTAAAACGGTAAACAACCAGCAAAAATATTTTTATCGTAACTGCAACGCCATTGCAAAGTTACGTCGTCAGTTCAATCGCGACGTGTCAGGAACGCATTCTCTGAATGGCCGAACTATAATTATAGCTCTATCTGGGGTCTAGATAGTAATATTAATCAATAACATTCTAGAATGTTCAGTTTTGAGTCGTAAATGGCTTCTTTATATTTTTTCAGAGATCTGTACTTAATGTTTTTATTTTTATATGCATTTAAATTGTATGCTTCCTCAGTAAAAAAAATCTAAAAGTTTTTGGTTTTGCAAAGTTAAGTCTTAGCTGTCATTGGAAGTAGCTTAAGACAATGAATGTTGGGGTAGGTTCTCACTGTTGTTATCGAAGGTCATCTTACTTCGTGAATGAACAGAGGGGAGATTTGAAACTGCTATTGTTTACATTTTCAATATGACAAAATTCAGTAGTGAAATTAGGAAGTTTGTACTATAGTAATCTAGGTACTTACATAACAGCTAACGGCGTCGAACTAATACAGGAATACTCTTTGAAATCGCGTACAAAACATAACGACAATATCGTGAATGAAAAGATACACGCACGTAGAAATGAGAAGAAATAATAAATTAGAATTTGTAGCTACAGCGTGAAAGAAATGTCGCCAAAAATCAGTATTGACAAACTCCATGTTGTAAAAGAATTGTTTCCATAATTGCAAGTTAAACAAATCGCTATTAAAAATTAGGTTTTTCCAATAATCGAGAGTAAAAAAGTCCGAACAAGGGTTTACATTACAAAACTCAGTTACGAACTCGGTAATTTCATTTATCGTTCCCGTAGCTTCGTTTAAGCTGTTGAAAAAATAAGTAGGTACTAGCTCCATTCGCGAGAAATTTAACGCGCGAGTAAAAGAAAAGAATAAAGGAATTTGAGCTTTAAATCTTGATGGTTAAGGTTCAAATAAGGTTGTATAACACGGAGTCCGTACCGATCGACTGAACGCGACGAACTGTTGCACGGAAGAGCCCGGCTCAATTCGAGGGCACGAAAACAGGGATGCATTTAAAGTTGACGTACAAATTTGGACTTTATTGCCTCTACATAAATGTTAGTGTTGCATGAAACTGTGTTAGAGGCTTGAGGGAAGAGCGCACGCGCGTGATTGTGCAGGAGATAAGTACTGTATGCTTATTACACAGATGTCCTAGACAGAACAGAGGTGACTTTAACATCTATACTAACCTATGGTATTTATGGTGTATTTCAAAATTTAACTTAGGTTTATATTGGTTTCAGTAAAAAAAACTGGCCTCTCTTGTTGCCAGTATCGGAAACACGGAAAAACTATATTTGGGCTAAGATAAGTTAAAAAGGGTCTACTGGATTGTATGTCGCAAGCAAAATTTCCGCACACAAATTAATTTTGATTTAAACTAAGTTTAATAGTTTGATAATCAAATTCTACCCATTGGTACTGACACGTCAAAATAGCAATTATAGTATCTTTCAAAAGCACTTCACATCCAAAGAAACTGTTCAGACAGTTGTACTTATAAGTAGGCAAGGAACACTGAAACCTGTATCCAGCAATGACTGTTATTGGTAACGATATAAAAAGTCAACTAGATCACTATTAGTAAAAATTAATTAAGTGCACGCTAAGCAATTTTTGATGTTAATAAAACATCACAAGTCTTTCCTGAAATTTCGTAGTAATCAGTTTCGATTTGTGTCTGAAACCGTAATATCCTCGTAGCACATTACTTGTCGTAGCGCTACGTTGCTACGCGAGGTGAGATCATGCAATATTTTTTATCGTTGTTACTCGCAAATAAACATTAGTATCAAGCCCATTTTTACAAAAGATAACAAATAAATATTTTTATATAATAAATAAAAAACATCTTCAATAGTTTGAGACCTTTGTTCATAACACATTGCCAAAACAGGATTCGAAAGAAATATCCCGTTTACTAATTAAAAAAAAAGCTTTTAACCGATCGATTCGATCGTAAATAATGTAATGCCCATTTTCACCAACAAATACCTAAATTTAGGGATCTCCTAAGAGCATTTAGGGAACACTTAATACGAATTTCGTTTTCACCAAAGTTTAAGTGTCCCTTATAACCTTTATTATTGGGGGAGCCCTTATTCTACGTGACACTTAGTTAGGGAAACGTTAAGAGACTGTTGGTGAAAACGGTCATATGTGTACCAGTGACATTTTATCTCATTTTTGTGATTTCACACGAAATTACCTATTCAAACAATGATAACAGAGTCTTTCAGTATGTACAAAATACTTGCAATACTAAAATGAAATAAAAATAAAATTAAAAGGAAAGCTCCCTGTTTAAGTTGCAATATTTTAATGGCTACTTATAAAGGGTGCATGTGATGACGTAGACGACTAAATCCCAAAGATAATCAAGTGATTGCTATCAACCTAAATTGGTTTTAATAGGGCCGTAATAGAGTTCAAAATTGAGCGTACAATTTTAGGTGAATGTTTTACAACGCGCAGACGCGACCTTGAGATACTTTCCTTCCCCAAAATGAAGGACTGGGTTAATGTATTTTGTTTAGGGAGGTAGGAGATTCTGCATTGAAGATTTTTGACGAAAATGGATCATATTATAGCAAAGACTACAATAGTGAATAATTGTTATTCTTTCACGAAAAGATGTATAGACTTTGATGAAACTTGACAGTCATGTAGTTTATTCATCGGAATAATATGTACACTATTTTAAATCCGACTGCGGGAAGTAACTTTCTCATAAGCCGCGAGAACAACAAATAGCTCATAAATGAAAGAAAAACCTTCGACCCAACCAAACACACCGAAAAATTGTGACGTGGCATATAAAGCTTTTCACGAGCGATAAAATCGCAGATTATACACGCATTCAAATTACATACTAAATTGACTTCTATTAATGTACAAATAGAGCATTCATTTGTTTGCAAAAATATTGTATAAAAGCCTGAAACCCCCCTGAAAACAGTTTTCACTTTATTGGGTGACGTAATTCCGTATTCAGTATTGCAATAATAAAATTAAAAAATCCTTTAAATGTAGTTGTGTGGTCATAGTTTCGATTTAAAATTGCAGTTTGTTTATGAAAATCTTAGGATTTGCAAGACGCAACGCGCATGCTTGTCAACGTGGCGACGGATGGCGTGCAACATGTGGTTGTGAGAGTACACTAGGTATTTATTAATTTTATGTTATTTTTATCACTATTAATAACTAGATAAATTATCTTCAATATTGCTTAAATAACTAATATAAAAAGTTTGCAAATATTCGTGTTAAGGCACTTTTAGGATTTGGAATCGGAATGTGACATACTGTCTTATCTGGTGTTTGCAACAGTATGACGTATAAACAAAACTTGCAGTGGATTACGTGGCTTGACATTTTGCAAATGATAAGCAGAAATCAATAACTAACTCTTTAATACAAAATTTGCGTGCCTTGAACTTCAGTGAAAGGGACATAACAGAAAGTATAAGCGGACGAAGCCTCAGGTTAATATTCAAAATGAACTTACATGTAATCTGACCAAACTTGCAATTATTATAATTAACGCCACCGCAAGATACATGCACTCCTTTTTAAGCGTCTTTTTAATGGAATTCGTTCACATAGTCCGTACACGGGTAAATTTGTTGCGTACTCACCAATTTGGTAGATACCGGGCGAATGAGCCTAACTCTCTGTTGTCAGGGATCGATTGAGTCGCGCATGCGCTCTCAACAACTACGCAGGTGATTTTGAGTGTGACTGTACTAAGTATATGATTAGGGTGAGGACATTTTATGCTAGATCCGTCAAAAAAAAAAATGACAAGAAAATAAACTTATGAAAAAAATTTAAAGATTTTTCGTTTTCGTTTTTTTTTTTTTTTTTACTAAGGATAGTTTTTTTCTTTGGTAAATATCTGTAAATGTGTGTATTATTTAAATAAATTATGATTTTTAAAAAATTAAATATGAGAGTGTTGCCTTATAAGTTTTGAAAATTGCGAGTGCGTCAAACAATTTTCCGTTCGATGTTTCAGGGGCTTCTCGCCACGTGATCCGCTTTGGGGGAAATTTTAAAGGTCATACCGAATAGGTAGGTAATTTTCTACTTTCAGTACTGTGATTGCGTAAAAGGTAGTAATCTAGGGCGATGTGTTTTGATAAGGCATGGTAAGTTAACTGATTTTGTAGTACCTATTTAGTAGAAAAAGAGCTGTGTAAGAACACCATCAAGAAAATGAATTGTTAATCTTACTTATATTATAAATGTGAAAGTTTGTGAGAATGTATGGATGTATGTTTGTTATTCAATCACGCAAAAACGGCTGAACCGATTTGATTGAAATTCGGTATGTTATACCCTGATAGGTGATACCCTGGATTAACACATAGGCTACTTTTTATGAGCATACCACGCGGGCGAAGCCGCTGGCGGTAGCTAGTCATCTATATACTTTAATACTAAGGACTATTTCTAAATAAGACTTTTTAGGAAGTCGGTCAATAAAGAGGAAACATTTTTTTTATAGGTACCCTATAGGCTCGTCGTGGTGGCCTAGTGGGTAAAAGACCAACCTCTCAAGTATGAGGGCGCGGGTTCGATCCCAGGTCAGGCAAGTAACAATGCAACTTTTCTAAGTTTGTATGTACTTCTAAGTATATCTTAGACACCAATGACTGTGTTTCGGATGGCACGTTAAACTGTGGGTCCCGGCTGTCATTGAACATCCTTGACAGGCGTTACGGGTAGTCAGAAGCCAGTAAGTCTGACACCAGTCTAACCAAGGGGTATCGGGTTGCCTGGGTAACTGGGTTGAGGAGGTCAGATAGGCAGTCGCTTCTTGTAAAGCACTGGTACTCAGCTGAATCCGGTTAGACTGGAAGCCGACCCCAACATAGTTGGGAAAAGGCTCGGAGGATGATGTACCCTATAGGCTCTAAAACTACTCAAAAGATTTTTCTTTTCAGTGCGCGAGCTACTTTCTCTTTGAATGACATAGGGTATATTTTATGCCGGTACGGACATTAGCTTCCACGTGACGCGAGTGAAACTGCGGGTAAACGGCTATTTAAGACTATAGAAACTTCCAAAATGTTCGCTTTGTTATAACATCTGGGCATGGAGTTATTTTATTCGGGACAAAGAAAACAATAAGGAATTTCTTCGTAACTCGACGTTTGGGTTACACGTGATACTCCGTTACCAGCCAGTGTGGGTTGGAACCCTTTCAGGTAAACAACGTGACTAGGGATGAAATACCTACCTGTCTATTTTCACTTCAGAGTGAATAAAAAGAAGAGAAGATATTATTTTGCAATGAAGTGAATAGCCGTAAAAAATAATTCTTATATTTTTAAAATGCGACTGTAACAAACTAATCAAATGGTTAGGATTTTTTTTGACACTCATTGCCACCAACTGAGCACATTAAAGCAATAATTTAGTTAATACCATTATTTAAAAGATTTTACAGAAAACGGTACTATGGTTGCTCGACACGGGAAGCTTAAGCTCATCATAATCACTCCCAAGCATTTTTCCAACTATGTTGGAGACGGCGTAAGTTCATCTCGTAGAAATACATACATCGTTAAAAGTTTTAATTCTACTTTTTAATCGACAAATATGGAAAAATAAAAGTATCATGAAAAAACTTTATCTACTAAGCGACATCTGTGTCCCTATGACTGCACTAAATTGAGCACCCAAACCTTGCTCTACTTTTTAGTTACAATTAAAGTGAAAAGATGGCGGCACTGGTTGGCAATCGATTAAATTGTAAGCTCTACCTTGGTCTAGTTTAAGGTCTAATTTCTTAACACCGTGTGTACGTTTCAGTAGATACCTTTTCATGTAGGTGGCGTGCACTAAATGTTCAATTTTGAGAACATAGCAACTTCAGAAGACGAATAATAAAAGGAGAATAATAGCATCTTTTCACAACTTATACAAGTTCAGCTTTCTAGTTACGTTGGATTTTTATATCCTATATATTATACGATGATTTGCAATTAGTGATCGAATTTTAACATAAGCCTAATAAAATATACCTGTCTTTCAGTCTTAAATCGCAAATTGACGAATAAATAGTAAAATCATTGGTATATGATTCGCTTTTGGTCTTTGACTATAGAAAATTGATTTTCATAATTTCTCAGGTCAGTAGTCAGTATTTTTTCCACCTGCGCCTCTGTCTCCCAAAACGCCATCTCTGGCTTAAACGTGTTAAATACCACCAAACTCGTTTATTGTCCGTTTCTTGTAATAAAGTTTTCACTAACAATGTCTCAAGTCTCAGCTTTGTACATAAATTACGCTCTCTCCTAGCGCTGCATATTACAACACAACAGTTCATGTGATAATAAATTGCTGTGTAAGTAAATTGTCGGACATATGCACTGGGATATGAATTTATGATATCGTGCGGTTAGAATGTTATTAGCTTTTTGTGTGGTCGGTCTGAAATTATATCGCTTTCGTTAAGGCATTTTAGAAATGCACTAATTACATCATTGTTGTTGAAATGAAAATCAAAGGCTGAAGTGCACTAGTGGTTCATAATATTTTATTTAGAGAAAATATAAAATAGACCATAAGAGTAACAATAGCATTGCGATACAATCCATAGTTTTGATTCCATCTGTCTAGCCTTTTCCCACCTAGAATGGGATCGACTTCCAGTTTTAGCGGATGCAGCTGAGTAGTGCTTTACATGAAGCGTCTTCCTATCAGTTACCTGGGCAACCTGATACTCCTTGGTAGGACTGTTATTTCACAATTTAATGTATGACGAAGAATACTTACCCTAAGAACCACAATTTTCCTCCCCACCCTTACATGAGCCACCGTCATACGAGAAGGCGTCATCTCGTGCCAGTTTACATACGCCAGTGACAAATCGTGCGCTCCACCAGTCATTAGTTTAGTCTGCTCACTGAACTAGCTTGTCTGTTCCATGCGCTGTCATATACACTGATTTCGACGTGAATTCTGAACTAGATTCTGGTTTTTGATAGGTTATGTAGCAGCTATTGATGTCAATAAAAGCGTTGTTGTTAATTAGCTTTTATTTTGAAGAGGAGGTAATATGATTTAAGCCAATCAACTGCAGTTACTTATTATTGCGTTTAATTCATTATTAATTAGGTATGAATGTGTTGTTTCAGGGGGCTATGTTTAGAAATTGTGGGCGACGAGATTAATTGAATGAGGAGTATGATTCGAAAAAAGAGCACCTTGGCTTAGTACTTATATGCATAGGTATAATATAACCTATTTTGTAAACTATAGATTACTTCTTAAAAAATCTGTTACAAACAAGCATTGCCTTGAAAATTAACACAAAACCTTCAAAACGTGAATCCTTCATGATAATCGACAATGATGCAACAAGTTCGTTCAGAAATCTTCTTTGCCTCCATTTGCTCCGTTCGGCAACAACAGCGAATTGAATAAACAGGCAAATTCATGCTCAGCCCGGGTATAGACGTCGGCTATCAATACAGATGATAAATGGCGATAGACGGACCTTTGTCCGCGTGTCTATGCCGGACATTGTTGCCTTCAGTTACTCGTAAATAATCACTTTATTGTGCTGGAAACTACGCTGTGAGGTAAATTGAGGTGTGAGAAAACTAGACCTTCAATTAGGTAGGTAATTGTTACTAGCTTCTGTGAACGGTTTTATCCATGAGTATCGTCATATCGTCGTATGGTCTATGGGTTCATAAAGAATAGAGTATTGAGATTTAAGGGACATAAAGTAGCCTGTAGCCTTCCTCGATAAATGAGCTATCTTCATCTTCATCATCATCATCATCTCAGCCATAGGACGTCCACTGCTGAACATAGGCCTCCCCCTTAGATCTCAACAGATACCTGTTGGAGGCGACCTCCACTGTCTTCCGGCGACCTTTGTAAGGTCGTCTGTCCACCTTGTTGGTGGACGTCCTACGCTGCGCTTGCTAGTCCGTGGTCTCCACTCCAGCACTCTGCTCTGCGAGCAATATGGCCTGCCCATTGCCACTTCAACTTGCTAATCCGGTGGGCTATATCGGTGACTTTGGTTCGTCTACGGATCTCCTCGTTTCGGATTCGTATTCGTTCGCAGCGTGCGTAGTTTCCCGAACGCTGCCCAGCCGAGTTGGAATCGGCGGTTGACCTCTTTCTCGAAGTTGGACCTGCCTAATTTTACTACTTGTCCTAGGTAGATACATCTGTATAATGAGCTATCTAACATTTTGCAAATCGAAAACGAATTTTGCAAATAGGATCCACTGGATGGAGCTACTATTGTAGGTCCTGAGATTAGCAACTATACAAATTCTTCATTTTTCATTCTTAGTATTAGTACAGATTCCTTTGATGACCATATAATTTTATCTACCCAATACAGAGGATACAATTAACAACGATGTATTGAAGCTCCCATGAATGTATACTGGAAGTGGGTGCCTATTAAGAGCCCTTTTATAAACGTTCCTGCCCTCGGGTCTTTCTGTTCAGTCAATGTAACAGTTTAATCAGCTATTGATAAACATTTAAGACTCTATTGGAAGTTCAAGATGGTATTTAAATCTTTGACCGATGTAGAATAAATAAAGTTATTCTAATCTATACATATAATAAAATGATAGGAAAGTCAAAACTGTACATTGAATATTTTTTTAAAAGAATACTTGGGGGGTGATCTATTATCGATTCTGAACCCAAATATATAGTTTTTAGAATTTTTGTCTGTTTGTCTGTTTGTCTGTTTGTCTGTATGTTTGGTCTCACTGAACTCGAAAAGTACTGCATAGATTTAAATCAAATTTTGCATGAATATTACCTGGGGGCCAGTTCAACATATAGGATATATATTATCACGCTATCACCTACGGGGGATGAGCAATGAACTATAATTTCTGTTAACGTTTCTGCAACAGCGGGCGCAATAATGACACATATTTGAATGTTGAACTTTGTAAGTTTATCGGCCTATTATCAATCTTTACATAGAAAATAACGCTTTTATAAGTAACTTGAGCAAAAAACTGAATTTAAAGAAATGATATCCTAAAATTATAGATGAAGAAAATCATGCAGAAACAGATGTGCCATAAAACTGGTAGTAGGTAAAATATCAATCAAAATCAAAATCAAAAGTCATTTATTCAAAGTAGGCTGAAAATCAGCACTTTTTGAACGTCAAATCTACAAAAGACAGCCCCCAAAACGCCCGCCCTTCACCACTTCCTATGTGTTTTTGCTGGGAAGAAGAAGTGGTGGAACAAACTCCCCAGCAAACAGACAATGAAAACAGACTTCACTTTGTCATGGTATGTTCTTACTTTCAAGAAAAAAATATATGACGACGTGTGTATTTCGCTACTATAAAAACACTACAAGAAATATCAGCGCATCGTCAGGGACATTTTTATAATTCTTTCACCATTAGAAAGTTACATTATCTGCGAGTAACATAGGGTATATTTTATCCCGGTGCGGGCAGTAGTTCCCATGGGAAGCGGCACCCACGTCATGAAGAAATTATGAACTTCCCCACATTCTTAAAAACTCTACATATGTTGTTCTGACATAATATAAGCTATACCTCTCATAAACATGAATATCCATTCATTTCATCCAATAACAAACATGCATCACACTGAAAGTGCATTGCGAGTCTAAGATTTTATTATTATAAAAAAAAAACATTGTAATTAATATTCAAACATCCTTAAAAATAAGTTCCTGGTTTTAATACACTTTTTGAGTAATGAAGAATGTAGGCAAAATACGACCGAAACACATTGTGTCACTTCTAAAATTAACATCAATGGTTATAACTACCTGTCACAATACGTCAACAAGATGTCAACAGAAGACAAGAGTTCGTTCGTTCTGAAAACGTACAAATTACGCGTCGCAGGCCAGAAACATACTTGCTTTCAACTTCTGATCACAAATCATCGAGCTAAGAATTATATCACAAATACACCGTTCACAATTACGAACAGTCACAGTCACACGTTTATTATCATTGATATTATTCAGTTACAAAGACAGAATTACTATCAAACGTGTTTTCGCTAAATGTTCTATTAGTTTTTGCAAACATACATTCCCAACTCTGATCTCATGGAGGTGGCGCCCGGGTGTCACCACTGTGCGGACTGTGCGACCTATCGCACCCGGCCCCGGTTTAAACCATGAGCTGGAGCGAGAAGAAATGGGATGACAAAGAATGAGGCGGCGGAGCGACTGAAAATTCCCAACTCTCATCCCAGCCACTGCGGTAAGACACCACGAAAGCCGGATGTCGAGAGACGACTCCCGGCCACCGTAGGCGTGAGCGATTAGTTTTGAGTGGGTCATCGACCTTCCGGCTTCTGGGAGACCCGTTATTTCACGCGCCCCTCAAGGAGATTCAGCAAACCCCTGTGAGGCCCACTAGGGCCAAAGCCTGACACTCCCTCACGCTGCTCAAACTGATGGCTGAGAATTACGTAACTTTCCAGGATGCCATGCAACGTGTTGCAAATGCCCAGGCCTTTGGGAGCTTGGTAATCCTTTTCTCCACCTTAACTTGAGTTTTGTGGTGCATGAACAAATTAGAATAGTAATGAATTAGGTCATCTTCATCACGTATTTACCAACTCTTAATGTTCATCATGCACACCCGCTTCTCTAACTTTATTGAAGGATCACTAACATTGTTTCAGTTAGTTTAACTACGCTACTATAGCCCGTTGTCAAACCTTTTAATATCAATTCTGTAGAAGTGTGAATATCGAATGTGTAATATATCGAATTTCAGTTTGTGCATTGCACAAAAACCAACGTTATGATTTTCGAGAAGTCAAAAGAGTCGGCCTGCTAAGAATTATATTCATCGTTGGTTAATTGAATACATTTTCAGAAACCACAATAACAGTAGGAACCAAAGCGAATGATCGCTTCATAGAGCTCTGATTTTCTCGAGGCGATCAAGTCAGTTCTGGTCTGTTCGCTCATCAGATCTTTGAAAGCGGTTCGATGATAATATACCTACTGTTGTCCTGTTTACCTACGTGTGACACATAATATGGTATTTAAACGTCCTCCGCAAGAGAGCGAACGTTTGTGCTATTTATAAAGACGAAATTTTACCGTTGTGCAGTAGTGACGCGCAGTATACACAGCACTTATGTTTCTTCTGATCTGCTGGCTCTACCAAGAAATGACAAATTGCGAGCGTACATTTTGAAAATCTTGGAAGAACTGCAGGCTTCAAGTGCCAACACACGAATTGGACTTACTCTCTCGGACGTATACTTTGCGTGATCGTGAACTAATGCAAACATTTCGGTGGAATTCCAACATAACATAGTGAGTGAGTGCACAGAAAATCCCCGAAATACAAGTAGTGAAACTATGCGCTTGCCTGATGACTCAGTCATCATCCACCCAGCTATTCCTCAATTGTGTTGGGTGTTGGCTTCCAGTCAAACCGAATCTTTTTGAGTACCAATGTTTACTTGGAGTGCCTATCTGATCTCTTCAACCCAGTGAACTAGACACCGCGTTATCCATGGTAAGTAAAACTGTTTGACAGACTTTCTGGCTCCTGATTTGTCGCAGCTGCTGCAGAAAATGTACAAATGACAACTTTGTCAGACCTTTGTTTTCTGTGAGAATTACGTAATAATTTTCCAAATCGGTTGACTAGATCCAGAGATTTCCACAACGTCACAAACTTTACTTCATTTGTTTAGATAAATAGTCACAAATCGTCGACACCACCTTGATTGATCAACCCGTGCTGCTGCTAAGTGGTAATCCTAATTATACTGTTATGTAAAAGAATACACCTACGCTACGGCATAAGTAGTATTTTGACAATTCCAAATTGCCCACGCAGACGAAGTCGCGGGCAACAGCTAGTTTCATAAATAAAGTTCCTGTGGTAAAAATGTCTTTCTTAGTTATTTGTACTTTGTAAATGCATCAATGCCTGACTGATAGTGTATTAAAACATTGTAATTAAACTGAACTTAAAAAAGTCAGTGTTCACCTACCTGCGTTAAGAAAGCGTGATGGTTATTTCAATTTCTTTCCTGTATGAGAAAAGCGTGTATCCTGCAATAGGGCGAAAGAAAGGCTGATGACGATAGCAAACTTCAGACCGCGAGTGAAACCACAGGAAACAGGTAGTAATAGATAAGTCTTGAACTGTGTGGGATAGTTGTTAGCGTCCTATTGTCTAAGTTTGTGTAACTTGTATTAAGGCTCAGTGAATGATTGGGGTTTCTGAGCTTTGAATAATTATATCGGGTTAGTGTCATGTGAGGATTTGAAGAAAATTTTGTCACTGTGCCTTGTTTGGATTACAAAGATTTTCAAAATGTGGTGGTAGCAGTAGCTACCTCTTTTTATCTTGTTGTAACTTTGTAGCCACATATTCACTTCAGACCCGTATTTATTAATTACAAGAAATTCAATCCAAGAAAAATAGTCAAAACATAATTTGAAGTCAAGTTCTAAGTAGCAATATTCTTAAAAAAATAAACCTACAGGTAATTCTGTTAATTAGTTAATTTCACGTGAAACTTATTACACCTTAGAAAATAATGTCCATTAGGGCTGTAGCTACGACGGTATCGATATCGAGTAATTAATGTAATGGCACGACACTGGCCGCCATTACACTAATTTTCAAGATTACCGATAAGATAACTTAGATTAGCTATAATAGGTACCTATAGGCTATAGAAGATGTCTTAATGATATATAGTAGTTGTTTTTCTATATTTTAATTACTTTTTTATGTGTTGAAGACTGCACTTAGAATAGGATGGGGCTACGGCGCAAAGATTATTGTTTTTTTTCATCCAGTACAATTTTAAATAATCAAATCTTTCCAAGAAAAAGCGTATCATAATTTAAAAGTCCTTCAATGCACTTTCTATATAGGTATCACTTGATGTTGGTGAGTATCGGAAGTACAATGTCCCTTTGGAAAGTGAGTAGAACTGTAGGATTCAGCTAATATTGAATACCTAATTGAAATGTTCAAGACTATCTGTAACTGTACAGAGTTAATTTAGTTACACCACAAAGGCTCAATTTATGTGGCTATGAATATTGTTGAGAAACCTATCTAAGTGATAACTGTAACGTGCATTTAATCTATTCACAACAATGCTCTATTCTGCGGGTAGTTATAATACCCACTATTAGCTATGCGAAGATCTAGATATGTATCAAGATCAAATATATCTTAAGGTGTGATTCCATTGATGTACGGTACTGAGACGTACACAAAATACAGTCTACTCGGTCTTCTGCGAAACTGCAACCTTTGTGCACAAATACATGCTAGCTCGTTCACATCTTATGTTTGCGAACAAATGTGCACGAACAATGATAGTAGTATCTCGCCCTTAGGTATATCAATATCTAGTGCCTTGATTTACCTATGTAAACTCATTAGTGTGATTGAATATGGTCTGTGAATTCAATACAGTGCAAATTGCATATATCATACAATACAATATACCTACCTATAGAGTAAAGATTTACTGTGGGCAGGGGCCCGATTCTCCTAAGTTAATAATGTCAAAATCGAATAGAAATCGAATCGCAATATGATCGCAATAGCAGTTTTAACCATATCGGGCATTCTGCTAATAATAAAAGACCAATCGTATTCGATTGACATTTGATTGGTGTGCGATTGGTCTGCTATTTTGGTGATTTTGGTCTATACGGTAGTTTACTGTACAATCATTTTGCAATCGTAAATCATTTGCAGACAAAATGATTCATTATTGGATGACAGAAAAGGATAAAAACGTTTATTTTAAAGAAAAAATAGCGGAATGCCACATACGCTTCAATCGTAATCGAGTCGGGATTGGATCTCAGTCGAATTGAGTCGAACGTGAATCGTATGTTGCTTAAGTAAAATTAGGAGAATTGGGCCCCAGATATTTTACAGAAGAAATAGAAGAAATTAATATACCTTTTAAATCTATTTCTTCTTAAATAAACTCCTTTAAAAACCGCCACGGGAACGTACAGTACAGAGTTAGATAGACAGACATCTTGATTACTACAAAGTTCACGAATGTTGTAACTCGTCCGCGGACCGCTGGCTTGAATGTTAAATGAGGTCGTAAAGTCCCTCCGACCTCACGCCACACCCTCGGATTCAAAATAAATAAAATGCTAATCCGTTCCGTTTTACTGTCGAACTTTGACCAATAACTGTGATCCGAACTTCAAGGTGCCTTAACTGATATTGTCTAACTTCCCACCGTTTGTTTACTCTGTGGCACTTTTGAAATACCATTCTTTTTTTATGTCTAACCTCTTTTGTTTACCATAAAATGCGGATAATGTAAGGATCATTAACCGGGCACTTTTGTTTTGCAGCAATAACGGTTTCAAAGTTCATGGGGAGACCTATGTAACCCTTTTATTTTTGCATAATTGCTGGTGTGTTTATTTTTGGAACAGAATTTGCATAAATTATAGGCAAAGCTTCGTATGTTTGTTTTGTTCGAAAGTAATATACCTCTAGCTAAAGTGAGAAGTGGTTGTTTCAAACACTTCTTCCATTGAAGTCTTACATACAAGTTCCTCGAGTTTTGTGTTGGATTTTGAATACGTAATTTCCGCAAACACGTGCACAAACGCAGTGCGTAGTTATTGTAAGTGCTCGTATTGTCATTTGGTACAAAGCTCCAAGAGTTATCTATGTGCGGGGGTTGATCCAGGTCCCGTTGTAAGCGGGGAAACATTGGAATTGTGAGCTGGGAAATGCTGTTTTTTTTCTCGTTTTATTTGTAGCGATAGAAATGTTTGTGTGAAGCATTTAGTTTGCATTTATTTGTTCGAATTATATTGTTTTTTTCCTAAACTGTAGCTCCTTGAAGGTGTATGTGTCCACCTGTATAAAAAGTAGGTTTTTATCATCTTCAGAAAGTAACAGTCATTCATTCGAAAAATCTGCCTACACATTAGTTTCTAATAAACCAAAACTTAAAAAAAAACAATTTATATTCGTGTTATTTATTTATTTATTTATTTATTTATTTATTATACTTTTTGCACACATTTTACAAAAAAAACAATGTACAAAGGCGGACTTAACGCCTTAAATTAAGATTGTTAAGTTGTTAAGATGTGTTAAGATTTCAGTTGCATATAAGTTATATTTTTAAGTTCAAAAAGAGAAGAACTTTGAAATCGCTGATATCAAGACCTCGCCTCACACACAACGAGTGCCTTTCACTTTGCAGGCGTGTTTTTCATTTGCGAGAGAAGCGCTCTATTGTCGCCACGTAACTATTCACGAATACTTAGCCGAGCTCATACGACATGAGGACAACCCTCTGATCAACTGCATGGGATCTTTATGTCAATGGTATGTTGTATACCTAAATACTCTGTCAGTTCACGTTATGACATTAAAACTACTGAACCGATTTAGCTTAGGACCTTTTCAACCAGAACTGGATACTCGTTTCATTAGGAATTTTGAAAAGACGTAGGTTATTTTTTTACCGGGCGTGGGAAGTGATTTCCTAGCTAAAGATTCGGGTGGAGTTGAGGGGTAATTTTTCACATACTTTGCAAAGGCTTCGTTAAGGGTATAACCCTAGATATGACCTAAAACCTCCTGCATCAAAAGATATGTCCGAGGATATTAATAAAATACCCCTGAGCTTTCATACAAAATTAATATAAATATATTCATGTAATTTCAGGAGCGATCTCAATATTTCCTATTGAACACCCACGCTCAGATATTCGTCTTTCCAGGTAGGTACCGTTCCTATTGTAATATAGCACAAAGAAATTTCTTTCCCATCTAAAATTGATTTATTTACCTTTGTCATTACAATTGGCTTAGCAAACCAAAGGGACCGAGTACCCCGTGAGTCCTCTTTATTCATTCCTAATAAGCTATTTCTACGTCAATTCTATCCTTTATGTTTCGTAATTTTTTGATTTCTCGCTCCGACGGCACTGAGTTGTCGCAATAAATTTTAAAATGCGATTAATAAATATGCTATCTCGTATTCTCGGCTTTCATTCGATTTCCACGTTTTTTTCTCGAGTACAATTGTCATTTTTTATTTCTATTCCAAATGCAAATTGAGTTTGAAACTTCGTTTGGTGAATTTTGTGAGTCGAGTGCTGACATCATTCACGATTCCTTTGTGATGTTGTAGCTGATGAAACTTGCTTTTTTCTCCTCTTTTATTTTCTTTTTTTTTCGGCCAGTGTATTTAGGATTCGGAATTTTGAGGTTACTTTTCGAGGTCTTGTGTTGTGCTTTTGGTAAGCCCGGTTTTTGATGTAAAAGTTTAAGGAGGAAGTGATATTATTCTAAGCTTGTAACTTCTGGTTTGTGGGGCCAGGACTTAGAAAACATCTAACGCACCTTTCATTTTATACTGAGTTACTGGTATGACAATACGATTCGATTTTTTAAAATACGAAGCAATTATTGGTAAATGCTGCCATTCTATACTTGTAGGACTGACGTGTTAAATATTTGAGTCGCACTCAATACGTAATTGAAATCTCTTTCCCTCTTTCCTCATTTTAACGACAAAACCAAAACAAACGACAAAAAGGAATTATGTAAACAAACTTGACTTCAAGTGAAAGACTGGAAGTCCAAACTAGCAATAACGTGGAAATGTCCCTTTGTATAGACAAGTGCTTATGAAGGATCGCGTTCACGGCACGAGTCACGCCCGGCCGGCTCTCGGCCTATTCTCCCGCGCACGGATCACTGACTCCCCGACTATCTATCAAAAGTTATCTCTCGCCCACAGACCAAACTGCCCTCCCTTATGTTAATGACGTTATTTTAACCCTTCGCTTTATATTATTATGTTTCTATTAAACTAGAGTTCCTACACGAATACTAAACATTGTTGCTGTGTAACGAATTGTTGATTTTCCCTGTAACTTCAAGTAAATAACTCGAATAGTCGCTGTGGAAGTTACGGCCAATTTTCCTCGACCATAAAGAACATAGGAAACTTTTTGGTTTAAAATAAGAAAATAATTCTCGGTATTCGTGTTCCCTTGCTTTTTGGGTTGATGAGGCAATCAGTCAGCGGGAGTATTTTCTTTCTATTTTATGTGGACACGGAAGGGGCAAGCCAAAGTTAAATGAAGTTATTTTGTTTTGTTCAGTGTTATGATGGGGTCCAAAGTTTTGGGCCACCTCCGCGGGGCGTAGGTGTGTCACCTGTTTTATTCATTACCATAATCTATATGCCTACTTTAGTACGAGGTCATGAAATGATTAACATGATTTTTTTATTGGTACTTTATCTGAATGTTGACGTCAGTCATTTTAATACGAGTGAGTATTAAAACTCTTAATATTTATCATTTCCTTGCTCTTATTCCAGGAAATTACGTCTTTGAAATGGCATCATACTAATATATAGTACTTGGACTAAAAATGTGGTAGTTAGTAGATAATTCATAATTGGTAAAGGCAATAAATTAGAAAAGTTCCAACCAAGTTTAAAAACGTTAAAAACACATTGATTACACGCCAACTAATTACTCTGTCCGTAGTTTTAAAACTGGCACAAATTAACGACATTTTGTAAAAGTTACAGGAACTAACTTTGTACTCAGCGCTGCCCACGAATCTATACATATAATAAATCTGTAGAAAAGTAATTTTTGTACATTGAAGAAATTGGCAAAAAAAATAGCCAGCATGTTAAAGGATAACTAACAGAACCCATTTCCATCATTTTTGTCATTTTTGTCTGTTTGTCTGTTTGTCTGTTTGTCTGTTTGTCTGTTTATCTGTTTATCTGTTTGTTCGTTCGGGATTCACGTAAAACCTACGAATTCAATGCAGACAATGCTTATATAAAAAAATTCTACGTAACTTGGGGTATTACTTAGTTTTTGTTTCATCGAAATCGATTCACTCTATCAAAAGATATGATTAATTTTGTGAATTCAAGATGTAAATTATTACGACACGCAATCTGTTTGTCAAAACTGTACATTTGAATGTTGTACTTATATTAGTTGATCGGCCTATTATTAACCTTTACACAGAAAATCACACCTTCATAAGTAACTTCGGAAGAAAAAAAAAATTAAAATTGTGTTTAGCCAAGGTTAAAGTAGCTCCATCTGTGGTAATCTGTGTTAAATAAAATACATAAAATTTGTCAAAGGAGCGAGGTGGTAAATGACAATAAATTACCATACATTCTTTATAGAGGATTATTATTTCAACAGATGGAGTTGTGTATTTTCCGTAATTCACCATATTTTAATACGTAGTGTAATTTTTCGATAGACATTTCAATAGTGTTTGTCAGTTTGCCGTGCCACATCAAAATCCAATTATAATTATCACCTTGATGAAAGGAAAATAATAGTTCTCAGCCAAATATAAAACGGTGCCATCTAAATTATTTTTTGAATATTATGTCAAAAATGATGACTTTAGTATAACAATTAATTATCATTTAAAGTTACAGATGGAGTTTATATCAGGATGTTTTCATAAACATAGTTTAGCTTCTCTTCCACTAATGTGGTGGCCTTAAAACAAATTACTTTGAGTGAATAGTATTAAGTAGACCTTCATTATTTTTTTTGATGCAAAGTATGTAAACTTAATCCTAGAAGAAAGGAGGATCTGTCTCTCGCAAGTGCTGCTAAGCGTGAGGTAGGTAGGTAATGTAGGATTCTGTAGCTTTAAGAACAAGCCCAGATACAAAGTGCAGATAAGAAATGGGAGCTTTCTCGATTTAATACCATACACACGTAAAATGCTTTATGCGTCTGAAAACGTACAAATTGCGCGTCGCATACCAGACACATGCTTACTTTCAACTTCTGATCGCAAATGCACTGGTCACGATTACGAACAGTCTCAGTAAGACCCGAGCCAAGTCTAAAAAAACACCTTTTATATAAAACTACGTTTGATGTCATTCAATCACAAAGACAGAATTGTTTTCTGTTGCAAATCCTATCCACCTGTATCCTATCCTAATCCAGCATGCGTTGCAGGTGTGCATTGCACAAAAACCAATGGTATCCTATTCGAGAAGTCAAAAGAGTCGACCTGCCAACGTCAGCTTCTGCGCTAAGCAAGTGTTCTTAATAGTACCATCAGAATTACATTCATCGTTGAATGAGGTGAATAAATTTTCAGAAACCACAATAACAGTAGGAGCCAAAGCATATGATCGCTTCATAGAGCTCTGATTGGCCCCAGTTGACCAAGTCAGGTCTGATTTGTTCGTTCATCAGATCTTTGAAAGTTTTTCGGTGGACTTTTTTTACTTACTGTCGTCCTGTTTACGTGTGACACAAAATATGGTATATAAACGCAAGAGCGAAATTTTCCTGGTGTGCGGTAGTGACTCCCAGTATACAACACTTTTGTTTCTTTTGATTTGCTGGCTCCACCAAGAAATGACAAATTGAGAGCGTACATTTTGAAAATCTTGGCAAAACTGCAGGTTTCAAGTACGAACACATGAAGTGGACTCTCACAGATACGTACATTTTGCCTATTCGTGAACTAATGCAAACATTTCGGTGGAGTCCCGGCTTAGGCCTCCCCCACATTAGGCGTGCGCGATCCTCGGGCGTGTGAGTAGCGCGGGCGTCGCGAGCACGCTTCATGAACGTCGCGTTTTGCTGCCCTGCGGCATTTACCTACAGCGAGGTCGCGGCGCGCACGCGCCGCTCTCCTTGACGTTTAACTGCTAAGGCGTTTAGCGGGTGGCGGGGATAGCAGGCGAAGGGGTAAGAACGCAACTCGAGCGCCGCGTCGCTTGCACTCTTCACACATGCCGCAGGGCAGCAAAACGCGACGTTCATGCAGCGTGCTCGCGACGCCCGCGCTACTCACACGCCCGAGGATCGCGCACGCCTAATGTGGGGTCAGCCTTACCATAGTGAGTAAGTGCACAGAAAATCCCCGTCATACAAGTGTTTCTCCCCAGTAGTGAAACTATCCTACCCTATGCGCCTGCTGATGATGATGACTCATTTTATCATCCATCCGGCTATTCCCCAACTATGTTGGTGTTGGCTTCCAGTCACCGAATCTGTTTGAGTACCAATATTTTGCTTGGAGCGACTACCTATCTACCTATCTTCAATCCAGTCAACTACACAAGCCGATATCCATGGTAAGACTGACAGACTTTCTGGCTTCTGATTAGTCGCAGCAGCTGCAGAAAATGTACAAATGACAGCTTTGTCAGACTCAAAGCATATCATCATCATCATCAGCCTATCGCAGTCCACTGCTGGACATAGGCCTCTCTAAGTGCATGCCACTGAGATCAAAGCATATAGACATAGATTATAACTGTTTCCTGTGAAAATTACTTACGCACCATACGTAATAATTTTCCAAATTGGCTGACTAGATCCAGAGATATTCACAACGTCACAAACTTTACTTCTTTTGTTTAGATAAATGGTCACATCCACAACACAACCTTGATCAATGAATCTATGCGACTGCTAAGTGCTAATCCTAATTATACTGTCACGTGAAAGAATGCACCTACGGGATAAGTAGTATTTTGACTATTCTATATTGCCCACGCAGACGAAGTTGCGGGCAACAGCTAGTGTCTAATAAAATTGGAAAGAGTTTCGCAAAGAATTTGTTTTCAAAGCAAACCCTGCTATCCAAATGAAGAGGAAATTCTGAGGTTTTTTTAAACCGATATTTTACACTATAAAAAGTAGGCACCTGCTCTATGTTTAACTATAGCACGTCATCACAAAATGCAACGTGCTGTGTAAAACGGAAAATCATTTTATGTTACAAAGCAATTTTAAAAATAGAAAATGCGTTGACTGTAAAAAGTAATTGATGAAAACGCAACATTTGAAACCAAGCTTAAAATGGACAATATAGCATAAAAGATAACCAGTTTTATTTTGGAACATCATATTTTTTGTTAGGCAAAAATATATTTTCAGTTATCCGCTTCGTTTTATCAATTTGTTCAAACAGCGAATACATAAGTTAGATAAATGGATAAACAAAGCTCAGTTAGTCGCCGTTTAAAGTAAAAAGACAGGACATTTTGTCCAAGTAAATTACAGGAGAACTAACAATGGAGAATCCAATGCTTTGATTGGATACCTAATCGCCTTAATTGAGCAGCTCTGGGTAAATACTTTGTGAACTTTGTTCTACAAAGAGATCATTGACGTAAACCTTTTCTGGAACATTCGCGCCCTATTTGTGTAGCATTTGAATATCTGCCTACGCAATTTTATTTTTAATTTTTTATTCCATCCGTGAAGTATTAGTCCTTAACTAGCTATTTCTGTGTGGTTTTACTCGCATACCTACTTATCTTTGTCTTAACGCACCCATACTTTCTTTAGGACCTAAACAGATATAAAGCTCTAGATCGGCGCCGGCAGTTACATTAAACTATCACATTATGTTTAGAAATAAGTTATTGTACTAAAGATTTTACCTAAAGACTTAAAATAACAACGGTTGTTGGCCACGGCGGCGGCTGTAATTTCTGAGGAGATAATTTGCATGACCCATTCGCATTTTTAGTTCTCTGCAGACCCGGGAATCGAATCCGAAACTTTGTATACAGCAGTCGCTCTATTCGACTACTGCATTCCACTAAAACACTATTGTGAAAAAAGTAAGTCCTCAATACTTTATTCTCATTTTAACGGAAATCCTGGAATCCAAAACCTAATTATTGACATTTTCATGGAAATCTCGACAACTCCAAAACCTAATTATCGGTCCTGTTCAGAATACCCTAAGTCTTTATTAATCCTATTTATTATTCCTTCAAAAAGAGCACTATTCGCTGAAGACAGGTACTCTGACACCTGGCCCACGCAGCATCTTCCTAACCTCATTAAAGGCTCGGTGGGCTCGCCCAATTCCTGAGTTCCTTCATAATTTCATTTGGCGGGTAATCAAATTTTCTTAGTAGAATTATATTTGTATCGCTTTATCAAACCTGTTGGCTTTTGTTAGGAACATTATTATTTTGCTTGGCTACTGAGATTGTGTATTGTATAGCGATGCTACAGGTTGTTTACACAATTTGTAAGGGTGTGAATGTGTGTGATAGCTCTTGTGCCTATCATATCAAAAATTTTTGAAAAGGTTATCTATGATAGAATTAATAATTATTTCGAGAGCAAAAATTTATTTTGTAATGAACAGGTTGGTTTTCGTAAAAAGAAAACGATCGACAGGCAATATACAATTTTCTTAATACTGTATTAACATACATGGACAAATCTAAACAAGCATGTGCACTATTCATGGATCTTACAAAAGCATTTGACTATGTCGACCATGAGCTACTGCTAGAAAAATTATACGCCTATGGTGTGAGAGGAAACATGTATGACCTGATTAAATCTTATTTAAGTAATCGAAGTCAAATAATTCAGATAAGTAGAATATGCCCGATTGCTAAACGAGTAATAAGTCACTCTTCATCATGTAGAACAGTTAGATCAGGCGTTCCACAGGGAAGCACGCTAGGTCCCCTTTTGTTTATCATATACGTCAATGACCTGCCCAAAGCTACCAAACATAATACGGTTCTGTTTGCTGACGATAGCACAATACTTTTTTACAGGAAGTAACAAATCTGATATGGAAACCGGAATAAACTCTACTCTGAAGAATGTTATAAACTGGCTGACATCAAATAATCTACACATTAATCTAAGCAAAACTAATTTAATGACATTCAGAAGTAGACTGAATAAAATATCAGGTATGAACATAATTTACCAAAATCTCAATGTTCAAGTGTTGATGTCGCAAAATTTTTAGGCTTAAACTTTGATAATACATTAAATTATAAACAGCATCTTGAATCACTCTGCACCAAACTGAACAGTTATTCATATGCATTGTTTATGCTTAGACGAACAGCCAGCATCTCAACCCTTCTTACTGCTTATCATAGCTATGTTGCATCTCTTTTAAGGTATTGTGTTATTTATTGGGGTAATTCTACCGATAACGAAAATGCATTCAGAGCTCAGAAAAAGTGTGTGCGAGCCATAGCGAAGATAGCGCAGACGGACAGCTGCAAACCATTTTTCATAAAATGTAGAATCCTTACACTGCCTTGTATATACATACTTGAAGTTGTAATGTTTGTTAAGAAAAATATGCACTATTTTAGTAAATTAAAAAGTAAAAGGCATAATTGTCATATAAGTCTACCACAAAACAAAACAGCGCTACTCAATAAAAGTATCTTTTGCATGGCACCTCGGATCTATAACCATTTGCCAAGAGCTGTTCTCGAAACCTCACAGATCAACATGTTTAAGAGGAAAGTTAAAACATTGTTATTGTCAAAGGCGTATTATAGCGTAAGAGAATTTTTAGAAGATAAATTATAGAATTATAATAATAATTAGAACAATATAATTTGCCTTTTTTCTGTTTTGTATCCAATAGCTTAATTTTGCAAGCCTTATTGGTAGGATATGGTCAACGCTCCTTTTGTAAAATAAAATAAGATCTACATGTATGTACCCATATTCGCAAAATAAATAAATTTGAATTTGAATTTGTTGCTGTGTAAAACTGTTGGCAAAATGTTTTCGAGATGTTGACCAAAGGTTTTTTGATACCGTCTTTTGTCGCAATCATTCCAAGGAGTCAAATGAGTTTTCCTCGCAATTACTTTGAATCTATTCTATATCATATAACTTTTAAAACTCTTGTTACAACTCCAATCTGGCATAACATTGTGTGTATCATTAGGTACTTTTATTTATCATCATCATCATCATCTCAGCCATACGTCCACTGCTGAACATAGGCCTCCCCCTTTGATCTCCACAGATACCTTTTATTTATACCAACTCAATATCATAAAACTTAAGGTAATCACGTTCTTATATACTATCTACTTAAAAAGCGTTCTATGCTAAAATGAATTTAGTAAAACGTAGGCTTTTGATGCATAAATAGCTCTTAGTAAAGTAATGCTTAGGCCTTCATCGCTTCGATGCGGCCTCTGAAGTGCATCCGATTGAGTTCATTTTTACGCCACGGGTGCATTTTTCATACTGGCTGGCTCCAATATCTCTGTGAGATTATAAAAGAAAAAAAAATGCATCTTTGTGATAAATATATCGCCCTTTGTCTGGTGTAAAGTAAGAGTTTACGTTGTTTTGAAAATATGCTGTTTTTTTTTTTTTGTTATTTTAACAGTATATTTACACCATAATCAGTCCATATTTACACCGAAAGTACTTATGGCTACAGTTCTGAATATACCTCTTTTTTACCCGACTGCCAAAGAAGGAGGGTAATGTTTTTCGAGTGTATGTAAGTATGTATGTATGTCTGTTCCTTTGTGACCTCCTGTAGCCTAAACGGCTTGATGGATTTTGATGTATGAGGTATCGTTAGATTTGTCTTGATTACGGGAGTGTCATAGGATACATTTTATCCTAAAAGTCCCACGGGATATTTTTTCTAAATTTCCCTTTAAAAAAATATGTATGCGGTATCATTAGATTCATTTCAATCACGGGAGTAATAATTAATATAGGATACGTTTTTTCTCAAAATTCCCACGGGAACATGTTAATTCTGCGTCAACGCAAAGCAACTCATGCGTTAGCAAGCAAAAAGATAGGGCGTGGCCTGGCATGCGGCGCGCGGCGCGGTGCGGAGGGGGATATGCTCGAGTATACAGCCCGAATGCGGGCACACGCATAAGGGCACACGTCGTTGACGGTCTTCAGCAGTAATGACTCACCTAATTCTTTTTCTTCTTCACTACCAACAGTCCAGATTGGCGGTAAATTTATGTTGCGGAGTAACATCACTCGTAATCTAAAGCCAAATGTCGTCGAAATAATTTAAAATGGTACTTACATATACATAGTCTTCTACATCTACAACATTTTCGTTAAATAAAAACAGCTAAAAAGTTATAAATAAAAGAATTATTATTAAAAAAACAAAATACCCGACTGCTCACTAAAAAAAGAGTAAAACAAGCCCCACAATAATATTTAATTTATAAATATTGATGGAAAGCATCGCAGGCGGGGACCACCTTGACCGCCACCAACGAAAATTCTGCTAAATGGTGCACAACCGAAATGACTATAAATAAGCCTCTGTTGGTCCCCGCCTGCGATGCTTTCCATCAATATTTATAAATTAAATATTATTGTGGGGCTTGTTTTACTCTTTTTTTAGTGTGCAGTCGGGTATTTTGTTTTTTTAATAATAATTCTTTTTATAAATCTAAATGGTTGGGATGGATTGGGTGCTCCTTACCCAAGGGCTAAGTCCAACTTTTTCTTATATACAGACTTATTAAAAGACCCAGAAAACCGTTCTACGATAAACAGACAGATATCCAGATGAATTAATAAGGACAAAAAGTGATTCTCCTGCCAACGGTCTCCAGATAATCTTTTATTCACTTTTCACGTTAAGAGGTGGCCCCAAACGGTACCTTTCTCAACCCGTTATCACAATACAGGGGAAAATTGTGCGGAGTAGGGCCTCACTTTGTGTATGTCATAAAAGTTTGTGAAGTATGTTTAACGAGGTATACTTGGGGCTCGTTGTTTGCACACTTCTAAGGCTTTCGTGACGTTTATCTTGTGATGATACGCACACATGCATGTGGACTGTCTTACTTACATCTATACATATAATAAAATGATAGGAAAGTCAAAACTGTACATTGAATATTTTTTTAAAAGAATACTTGGGGGGTGATCTATTATCGATTCTGAACCCAAATATATAGTTTTTAGAATTTTTGTCTGTTTGTCTGTTTGTCTGTATGTTTGGTCTCACTGAACTCGAAAAGTACTGCATAGATTTAAATCAAATTTTGCATGAATATTACCTGGGGGCCAGTTCAACATATAGGATATATATTATCACGCTATCACCTACGGGGGATGAGCAATGAACTATAATTTCTGTTAACGTTTCTGCAACAGCGGGCGCAATAATGACACATATTTGAATGTTGAACTTTGTAAGTTTATCGGCCTATTATCAATCTTTACATAGAAAATAACGCTTTTATAAGTAACTTGAGCAAAAAACTGAATTTAAAGAAATGATATCCTAAAATTATAGATGAAGAAAATCATGCAGAAACAGATGTGCCATAAAACTGGTAGTAGGTAAAATATCAATCAAAATCAAAATCAAAAGTCATTTATTCAAAGTAGGCTGAAAATCAGCACTTTTTGAACGTCAAATCTACAAAAGACAGCCCCCAAAACGCCCGCCCTTCACCACTTCCTATGTGTTTTTGCTGGGAAGAAGAAGTGGTGGAACAAACTCCCCAGCAAACAGACAATGAAAACAGACTTCACTTTGTCATGGTATGTTCTTACTTTCAAGAAAAAAATATATGACGACGTGTGTATTTCGCTACTATAAAAACACTACAAGAAATATCAGCGCATCGTCAGGGACATTTTTATAATTCTTTCACCATTAGAAAGTTACATTATCTGCGAGTAACATAGGGTATATTTTATCCCGGTGCGGGCAGTAGTTCCCATGGGAAGCGGCACCCACGTCATGAAGAAATTATGAACTTCCCCACATTCTTAAAAACTCTACATATGTTGTTCTGACATAATATAAGCTATACCTCTCATAAACATGAATATCCATTCATTTCATCCAATAACAAACATGCATCACACTGAAAGTGCATTGCGAGTCTAAGATTTTATTATTATAAAAAAAAAACATTGTAATTAATATTCAAACATCCTTAAAAATAAGTTCCTGGTTTTAATACACTTTTTGAGTAATGAAGAATGTAGGCAAAATACGACCGAAACACATTGTGTCACTTCTAAAATTAACATCAATGGTTATAACTACCTGTCACAATACGTCAACAAGATGTCAACAGAAGACAAGAGTTCGTTCGTTCTGAAAACGTACAAATTACGCGTCGCAGGCCAGAAACATACTTGCTTTCAACTTCTGATCACAAATCATCGAGCTAAGAATTATATCACAAATACACCGTTCACAATTACGAACAGTCACAGTCACACGTTTATTATCATTGATATTATTCAGTTACAAAGACAGAATTACTATCAAACGTGTTTTCGCTAAATGTTCTATTAGTTTTTGCAAACATACATTCCCAACTCTGATCTCATGGAGGTGGCGCCCGGGTGTCACCACTGTGCGGACTGTGCGACCTATCGCACCCGGCCCCGGTTTAAACCATGAGCTGGAGCGAGAAGAAATGGGATGACAAAGAATGAGGCGGCGGAGCGACTGAAAATTCCCAACTCTCATCCCAGCCACTGCGGTAAGACACCACGAAAGCCGGATGTCGAGAGACGACTCCCGGCCACCGTAGGCGTGAGCGATTAGTTTTGAGTGGGTCATCGACCTTCCGGCTTCTGGGAGACCCGTTATTTCACGCGCCCCTCAAGGAGATTCAGCAAACCCCTGTGAGGCCCACTAGGGCCAAAGCCTGACACTCCCTCACGCTGCTCAAACTGATGGCTGAGAATTACGTAACTTTCCAGGATGCCATGCAACGTGTTGCAAATGCCCAGGCCTTTGGGAGCTTGGTAATCCTTTTCTCCACCTTAACTTGAGTTTTGTGGTGCATGAACAAATTAGAATAGTAATGAATTAGGTCATCTTCATCACGTATTTACCAACTCTTAATGTTCATCATGCACACCCGCTTCTCTAACTTTATTGAAGGATCACTAACATTGTTTCAGTTAGTTTAACTACGCTACTATAGCCCGTTGTCAAACCTTTTAATATCAATTCTGTAGAAGTGTGAATATCGAATGTGTAATATATCGAATTTCAGTTTGTGCATTGCACAAAAACCAACGTTATGATTTTCGAGAAGTCAAAAGAGTCGGCCTGCTAAGAATTATATTCATCGTTGGTTAATTGAATACATTTTCAGAAACCACAATAACAGTAGGAACCAAAGCGAATGATCGCTTCATAGAGCTCTGATTTTCTCGAGGCGATCAAGTCAGTTCTGGTCTGTTCGCTCATCAGATCTTTGAAAGCGGTTCGATGATAATATACCTACTGTTGTCCTGTTTACCTACGTGTGACACATAATATGGTATTTAAACGTCCTCCGCAAGAGAGCGAACGTTTGTGCTATTTATAAAGACGAAATTTTACCGTTGTGCAGTAGTGACGCGCAGTATACACAGCACTTATGTTTCTTCTGATCTGCTGGCTCTACCAAGAAATGACAAATTGCGAGCGTACATTTTGAAAATCTTGGAAGAACTGCAGGCTTCAAGTGCCAACACACGAATTGGACTTACTCTCTCGGACGTATACTTTGCGTGATCGTGAACTAATGCAAACATTTCGGTGGAATTCCAACATAACATAGTGAGTGAGTGCACAGAAAATCCCCGAAATACAAGTAGTGAAACTATGCGCTTGCCTGATGACTCAGTCATCATCCACCCAGCTATTCCTCAATTGTGTTGGGTGTTGGCTTCCAGTCAAACCGAATCTTTTTGAGTACCAATGTTTACTTGGAGTGCCTATCTGATCTCTTCAACCCAGTGAACTAGACACCGCGTTATCCATGGTAAGTAAAACTGTTTGACAGACTTTCTGGCTCCTGATTTGTCGCAGCTGCTGCAGAAAATGTACAAATGACAACTTTGTCAGACCTTTGTTTTCTGTGAGAATTACGTAATAATTTTCCAAATCGGTTGACTAGATCCAGAGATTTCCACAACGTCACAAACTTTACTTCATTTGTTTAGATAAATAGTCACAAATCGTCGACACCACCTTGATTGATCAACCCGTGCTGCTGCTAAGTGGTAATCCTAATTATACTGTTATGTAAAAGAATACACCTACGCTACGGCATAAGTAGTATTTTGACAATTCCAAATTGCCCACGCAGACGAAGTCGCGGGCAACAGCTAGTACTAAATAAATCAATAGTTTGACAATCTGTGTGTGTTTTTTATCGTGGTCAAAATGACCAGATACTTAGATAATACAGAGTTAAAAGAAGATTATATATTCCCGCTTCCCAAATACATTGGGTTTCGCTTCTAATATACATACATATAACATCTTTTTAATTAATGTTATAGTAGCTATGCTGAAAATGATTCGATAAAGGTCACACAGTGACAAAAACCCGGAACATTTATACTAACCCTTAAATTAAAAGTTTAGATACAAAACGTTCCAAAATTATACAACATCCAAATTGAGAAGCACCTCATTTTAGGAAAGTCAGTTAAAATTGCCCATATTAACCATAATACTGATACTTCAACAGATAATAAATCAACACAATTTTAAACAACCTCACAACATGTACGACATTTACCCTGTAATGTGGGTAATTTCCTTTGCTCCACGCGACGTGTAACAAACCAACACCCGACAATTATGTATAACCAGTCCCTTGTGTGACGATAAACTGTGAGAATTATGACACGTTTTTGTAACCCGTACGCCTAACCTTTCGTACTGGAGGATTTTCTACATGGGTTTTCTGAGCGACAACGCTAGGTTCGTACACGCAAAAAATCATTGACATATATTCTAGCGATAGACAAGAACATCCATACAAATAATTTACCCGCTTATGTCGTCTGTTGACATCTTGTTGACATATTGTGACATGTAGTCATCCCCATTGATGTAAATTGCAGAAGTGACATAATATTTTCGCTCGTATTTTGCCTACATTCTTCATAACTCAAAAAGCTTATATCTAAGTGAATTCAAAATCATGTAATATATGTATTAAAACCAGGAACTTATATTTATTACGATGATTTTTTTATATTAATTACGATGTTTTTTTCTTAAAAATAATAAATCTTAGACTTGAAATGCACTTCCAGTGTGATGCATTTTGGTTATTGGATGAAATATATGGATATCGATGTTTGTGAGAGGTATGGCTTACATGTCAGAACATATTTAGAGTTTTTAAGAATGTGGGGAAGCCCGCACCGGGATAAAATATAGCTGTATGTTTTCATTGATATTTACCTACTACCAGTTTTATGGCACATCTGTTTCTGCAGGATTTTCTTAATCTATAATAATTCAAGATGGCGGGAGACAAATTAATGTATATTTATAAAATTGAATTATAAATGAAAAGTATGATATACAAACGCTGTAATAGCATGAACAGCGTGTAATTTTACTAACTCGACTCTCGAATAGTTAATATGTGTAAGTTTATACTTTAATATGTTATTTTATATTTTACAATTGTCGTTTCATAGACATCCATCTGACGCGGGTGTCAAAATCGCTCTGATTTGCTATTTTGGGCAATGCAAAGTCTGCAGTGCATTTCAGTGTGGCAAGCTTTTTGTTCGAAAAGTTCTATCTAGTACGTAGTACATATATATCGATACAAACAATTGACAACTGCCGGTGCAAAAATGACGTTGACAATCGCATGACAGTTTTTTGCTGCTTGGAATGTGTTGCTCGTATGCACGAGGAAAAATTTAACCGAAAATCCACTAGTGTGAAAGCACTGAATGTTTGGGTAAGAAAGGGTACAGATTTGTAGAAGGAAGTATTTGTCATTGAAAAAAAAAGTAGGTATATATATGATGGGGAGACACATTTACCTACGTGTGCGAACTAATTTGGAATCTCGCCATTACAGTGGCATAGAGAACGGGTTTTCCTGAGTGTAAGCTTTTACCGCAGTAAAAAAAAGATTTATGTAGCTATATGCATGTTTTACTTTTAGTTAGACCGCAATATAAGGAAGACAATGACCTAGGATTGGACTGAGACAGTTGAAGATCGGGCTTGGTTGCATGCGCGAGAAAAGGTCTTTAGTTATCCGTTGTCAACAAAAACTAATGATGATGATGAATTATGAAGATTTGCGAATTCACCCTTAAAAATAAAGTAACATTCTAGTTTTTACATAACAATTGAGAAATTAATTGTTCACGTATGTATGTGACAGAATTAATTAGTTGATTAACCGGCGGTGTGAAGATTAGGGAATAATTTGACACATGCGCAGACCGAGTGTATCAGACAGTATGTAGGTAATTGGTCTTCAGCTAATTATCGATATAACTTCATTTATCAATCCTATTACATCGAGAGCTTGTTCATGAAACAAAATAAAACTTTAATACCTTTTAAATGGTTTATTTGAAAATGAAACTTTTTCATACTGGTAAAATTCTCCTGCAACCAAATAATACTTTATTACATTTGATGGTCCACTTCTAATAAACATAAATGGACACAAAATTGACGACTGATTACTCCAACATACATCTAGATAATTTCCCGGAAATTTAACCACGTCAAAACCTGAATACTTCAACAAAAATGAAGTCGTAAAACGTTTACACGCATTCTTCGCGTTTTACATAAATCTTCACGAAGAACATAACCAGCATATTTGTGTAGTACTAGTATTACCATCTAAACATATTCTGTACGTCACAAAGTCCCAAAAACCCTTTTTTTCTTGAATAATATTCATATAAAGTTACAATATTGCGCTGTTGTCACCGTTGTAAATTGAATTTATTTTTGCTTTCTTTTATTTTAGGCTGGATATAGAACTATCTTGTCAGTTGGTATGATAACAGTACTTGTTGAAGGTTTTGTTTTCATTTCATTTTCAGATATATTTGGTTATCAATGATCCTGAAAAATGTTTACAAAAAGCATGTACGGCATCAAATTCATATTTAGTTAACTTATGTAGTTTTAGATGACTATCTTACCTTAATTCTATTTAGTCTCATCATCTTTCAAGATGCTTGATGTCTGAAAAAGCACAACTTAATCTGAGAAAAAAAACCACTATTAAATAAAAAAGTTTTTCGTAGCTACACAGGACAATAAATTGCCACCATTTATGTACACTTTGATGCAATAAACTACACAAAAACTTAATGCATTCACCCACTTACGCGTCCACATAAAATTTTCTTCTTTCAGTCGAAAAGCTTTTTAGCAAATTCAGCACTTTGTTTTATTAAAAAAAAAGTCTAAGAAATTTTGAAGTGACTTAAAAATAATCTGTGCCTCATGTTGATTTACGAGAAAAGTTGCCAAACGGATTTATTAAAGCAGTGAAAGTTTGGTGGCCATTTTAATAATGTTCTAATACCAGTGATCCTTCCAATTAAGATGTTTGGGATTTTGACGTCTGCGCCTCTAAGCCATTTTAGTCTGTAAAGAGAGAAACTTATCCTTTCAATTTCTTCAGAAACTGGTGTGAATTGAATACATTATCGTTATTCTTAAGAGACTTCAAAAAATGCGATTATCTCACGTTTGGCTGACCTGGTTTTGAGACAGATTTTGACATAGTAGGTATATGTCAGATGTAAGAGGTTTTAGGTACATATATTATTGAAGCAAGTTTCATTATCTTGAGTGTTTTTGACCGACTTAAAAAAGGAGGGTTTTTGCAGTCATATTAAGTATTTAAGTAGAAATATCTTGTGAGTAAACAAGATAGTTTTATATATTCTTGATACGATTTTAGATTTCTAGTAACGTTACATAGCGTAACTACTGAAACGTGAAAATAATTGCGGTGTTCGTTGTCAAAGCAACAATTCTTGATATCCGTATCTTACTCGATAGGTACTCACGCGATAAAGGGCCTTCAATGGTCGAAAAGGTAGACATAACGGCAACGAATCGATTTTTTAAGATAGAAGATATCTAAGATAACTAAGATCTTTATTCGCCTGAATATATTCAATTTAGAAACATTCTGTATTGAATTTATATCTTAATAAAGTCAACAACCCAAAATAAGTAACTTTTTAATATTCAAGGGCTTGTGTTTGCAAAATAATTTAAAACAAGATTTTGTATTCAGTTAGTTTTTCATTATGATAACTTGATAAAAGTAAGTTACTGCTAAAACTTTAAAAGAAAAATAATAAACTAAAGAGTTTTCTTTATTTTGAAAGTAATTTCGTATCTTAGTAGTAGTTTATCATGTGGGTAATGTATTAAAATCAAAATTGAGATACTTTTTGATACTTAACTTATTTTACTTATTGCAACTATGATAAATCTCTCTTCTTTAAGATTAAAGTTACAAATTAAAGATAGAGTTTTAAACAAAAATATTTAGGAATAAAAATATAGTTATATTTTCCATAGTAATATATCTGTTACTGTTCCAGCCTTTTTATCGTCCCACTGCTGGGTGCAGGCCTCCTCTCACACGGAGAAGGATTGAGCATTAATCCCACCCAAAACAAAAATGTGAAAGACTGCCAAGTTCGATAATATGGGAATGCTTCGCCTATAAAAGAAGTGAGATCTGAATAAGTACCAAGTTCCATACACATACCTCAGTTAAAAATAGTTACTTTTTAATGATGTTACTTGGCAAGTTTTCATACACCTTGTTATAAACCTACTAAACGCAATGAATCAAGTATTTAATTTTCTATTAAAACTTGCCAAGTAATCATCATTAAAAAGTAACTATTTTTAACTGAGGTATGTGTATGGAACTTGGTACTTATTCAGATCTCACTTCTTTTATAGGCGAAGCATTCCCATATTATCGAACTTGGCAGTCTTTCACATTTTTGTTTTGGGTGGGATTTCATTTATTTTTGTAAGGTTGTTTATTTTATTTTTTTCTTATGATGAAGTTAGTTAAAGAAATGTCTCATTTATACTATTTTTTAAATTTTTTAATATGCACTATGTTTCTTACAAAGAAATGAACTAGATTAACTAAATGGACTAGATTTACCAACTGACTGACATGACATGTTATCATATATTATGTTCGTGGATCAAAGTTACACATTCGTTATTTTCGATTTCTACTTCCGTTTTCAGATTTTTACTTTACTTTGACTAAATACAAACTTTTGTACCATTCGAAGATATATTATATAAATATAGATAAATTTAGTTCGTTTTAGTTCCTTAGGGGTATAAATTTACACCGGGTATAAAACACCTTCATTATTTTGAAACCGACTCACACTTGGCCATTTTCAGATTTTTCCCTTTACCTTGACATAAAGACCTACCTCCATGCCAAATTTCAAGTCAATACGACCATTGGAAGTGGTCTAGGTTTTTGATGAGTGAGTCAGTGAATCAGTGAATAAGTGAATAAGTGAATCAGTCAGTGAGTGTATAGTAAAAATAGAGATTTTCTGACGTCAATATCTCAAGACCTACTATAGGTATATTAATTAAATTTTGTATTTTAGATAAGTGAGGGGGTCTCAACAGATACTAGAAATTTGATATGCGTAAATAAAATAGATTTTGAGTTACAGGGGGGTCGAATTTGGCCCGAAATGGTTCGTGTAATATAACCCACGGCCGGTGTGTCGCCTTTTTTGCTCGAACTTGGCGGACACACTGCCGTGTGTCTAGATAACCACGCTTGCTCAATGCGTTTTGGTGATTTCAGACATTATAGTCCAGGTTTCCTCAAGATGTTTTCATTCACCTTTTTATCAGCTATTCGTGTCCAAAATATACTTAGAAAGTACATACAAACTTAGAAAAGTTGCATTAGTAGTTGACCGACCTAGAATTGAAGCCTTTTGGGGTTCTTTAATCATTAGGCCACCATGACTTTTTTTTCAGCTTATCACGACATAATAATGCGTACCCTTCATCGTCATTCCATCGAGTACGCGAAACGCAGGAGACGTTCAAATCGAGTTTACACAACAGAATGTAAATTTTATTCTATTAAATCGGTCCCGAGGGCTGTGTTTACAATACAATTTACACATAATTTATTGGAGTTTCAGCCTGTGTAATGTGGGTTCCGTCAATTTCGCTAAATTACCACTTTCCTTACGAAATGTACGGGTGACACGCTACTGCTTTGCCTCGGCCGAACGCTTGAAGACAATTTTAGGGAGCAATGCTGGTACATTAAATTTTGTTGAGTCTGGAGTACAGAATATTTGGTATAAAAGGTTGTTATCAAAGAAGCTTCTAATGAGGTTGATTGTGAAAAGTTTTGTTTGTTAAAATATGTTGGTATTATAATTGAACCTTTAGGCTGTTTGGGCTTTCAGAAACCATATTGGTAGAAATAAGCTCATGATTTTAATCTCACATCTACATATATGTTACTTGTATGTTTTAATTTTTCAAATTATTTACAACAGAATAGAATTTTATTTTGCAAATATGGGTTTTGAAAATACTTTAGATCGTATCTAGGGATAATTATTTGCAGAATTTTGATTGATGTTGGCTGATATATTAAAAGCTGTCCTTTGATAGTTGACACATCTTTACCTACTCAGCTAATTATAAAATATCTCTAGAGTAAATCCTACTCAGCTAATTATAAAATATCTCTAGAGTAAATAAAGCTCAGTATCCAAACAAAATAAACCTAGAACTATCCGCCCACACCAGCCAACATCAATTACTTTATTGCGTCCGTAAGTAGGTAGGATATAGTACATACATCTACTGAATTAATGGAACTCCCCTCTTAATGAGATAACTTTGTTCTACAACTTGTTCAAGTGCGTTCCCGATAACAGTTCAGCCTTCTTTGAACATTCATGTGATACTTACAACTTTTTCTTTCTGATATTTATTAGTAATGTTGGTCTTTCCGAATGTTCTGGACTGGTTAATGGTGGGTAGTATTGTAATTGCCATCTCGTGTAAGACGAAGGAGATTCTACCAAAATGTGTTCGCGAACAAACGTGCGCGAACATAACTTGTGAGCGCCGCGGACTGACTCTCCTGCTAGCATGTGATCACGCACAAATATTGCAAGTTCGCGTAATTGTTTCGTGATCGTGATCCAGTTATTTTAAAATGAGTCTCATTGTAAGTAGAATAAATTATGCTATTTAAAAGTCATACCATAAACAAATTATAATTTGCTCGTTAAATTCATGAGGAATCGGAATTCTTGTCGTTTCTAACCTCTTGATCTCCTAGTCTCAATTTTGAATGTTTTTGTCACAATCTTTTAAGTTAATGGCGTCACCCCAATTGTCTCTCGTAATTTAATTTCAAATGCTTAAATAAATTGTGGGCAATTCCGCGGGTCGGCTGATAGTTAATGTTGCACTTATCACTGGGAAAGTATTTAACGTTAATTAATGTTAAATGTTTTAATCGCTTTTGGCTGCTATTAACGCTGATAATTTGAAGTTGTCTTTTGGAAAGGTATGTGTTACAAATGAGAATGAAAAGTGTTTTATTGTTAAGGGATATTCAAATTGATACAATTGATTAAATAATTATTTTATTTGATCGTCTGAAGGTAGGAACTGAGAGAGACAGTAGTACTTGTTTGGGACTATCTCACGCTAGCGTTTTCAAAGGTTTTATTTAGTTCGAGCTTTTTTTCCGTGTGCAGAAGTAATTTTCCAAGACACGCGTGTGAAACCGTGGGGAACAACTAGTAAGATATATTTTTTATGTTTTTCTTATAGATATGAATATTATTTCTTGAAAAAGGCCAAAGTCTGAGCTATATTAGACTAATATGAAGCTGTCAGTTGACACTCTACGTAAACACGAATAAGTGCAAAGTGTTGTAACATTAACACTGTCATGTCTTCTAGATAAAGTGGGAGGATTTTTCAGAATAGAATAGGTCTCGAATCTTTGCCTAGTATTTTCTCGTGTTGTCACCTGTTATTGTGATTTTATTTTGTAAAGTAAGAGCATTTGCACAGGTTATTAAAAAGCATAGTTTATTCGATAATTAATTCTTATCCGGCTGCCAAGAAGAGTTATGTTTTGTTTGATTTCTCGTTGTATCCTCTTATGTATTCCGGTTAAACATGATTTGTTATGAAACATCTTCTTATGACAAGTAAATTAATCCAACTTCATATGAAAACCATACCTATAAACCGACAGACTTACTTTTTTTCATAGCATATGTACCTAAAGATGGAATTTTATTATATAAAAGCTAACAGATTTAAAGTTCAAGAAAATAACTTCCTTTATTATTTATCGGGCCACCTACGTCGTTTAAAGGTTAATTTGTAAAGAAGAAAACACTGATAATGAGCTACGTTACTTAAGTGACCTTTACACGGAAGGAACTGTCTTTTAAAAATGTAATGAGGCTATTTTGATTATATTTAACACAACTTTTATGGGAAATTTAAATATATAAATTTAGTTTTAAGTTACTTATATAAAATATGTATTAGTGTATGTTTTAATGTTATAATATTTGTGTATTGTATTTTTCTATGGGCCTTAGATGCTTGATTCAAATAAAAAAAATAAATAATAAAGAAATAAATATAATACCAGCATAAACAGATTAATTTTTGGAATGTATGTAGTGCTATATTTACCAAAATGGAATACAATAACTGGTATTAGTATACTATGATTTGATAGAGGAAACAGTAGAAGGTCCACACTTTTGCTTTAGTTCTTCTATCACACAAACGCAATGCTAACGTCTACTCAGGCCCGTAGACATCAAAACGATATAAATCCAAATTACCATGTTGATTACAAGAACAGTTCACGAAACCCACTAATAAAATTACATTAATTCTAGCAGAAACTTCTCCAATATTTTAATTTAACATTCATAATACTTTACAAGGGTATGAGCGTTGAAATCAACAGAAGTAATGTTTATCTCCCCCAAATTCCATCGGAAATTGCGTCTTAAGGGGGAAGATTAAGTTCGAAGCAAGTTACATGGTTTATTTCTTACAGTATATGGGAGTAAATGGAATCAAATTGATGGGGAAGAGAGAGCGTCGTATGATTGACTTGCCTCTCTTTTTTATGCGCGCGTAAATTAAATGAAGACGCATTTGTGGGGAGTCGTGGAAAATTTTCGGGTTTCTCGTTGGAGGCATTGACAGCAAAGCCTTTTTTAATGTATTTTGGTTTTCTGTGTTGTGGCTAAGCACATCTTATATCAAGCAATATATCTTATATCAAGCAATGTATCTTAAGTTTTGCATATTTATCATGTTATGCACCAATTTGATAGACCTTGCTGCTTCTGTAAGAATTTAAAGCGTATTATTCTATATGGAAGTTATTGTTCCTAAGATCAGAAAAATCGCGGGTAAAATGAAACAAAAAATATATAGGTAGTTTCCTTTTATTTACGTGCAAGAGAATACTTACTGATATCTACAACCCCATCAACATATGTACATAAAGTGAATACGCCATTAGAAAACGATCATGTCTGCCATGAAATCATTAGACACCATAAAAAATCACGAGCTTCTAATGTGAAAATTACCTTCACATGAGCAGAACATGAAAAGCACCTATGACATTATCTGTGGAAAAATAAATAAGTAGCAAGAAGACTTTGAAAGTTTTTGATGATGATCAGAATTCAAAAACTTTTTACATTAGATTGAGAGGCGTAAAACGTGACTTTAATATTGCATAATGCTTTTAACGACGATGATATTAATTTACATAAAAAAATAGAAATATTTTAATAGACTTTGCAAACTTGAAGAGGGTTTTCAAAAAAATAAAAATTCTAGACCTAAATGTCCATCATAAAAAATACATATTTGTTTTAAATCTTAGGTTCTATTTTTTATTCACTTATTTACGTGGTTTTCGTTCTCAAACAAGTCTGTTTGTGCAGATGATAATCAAATTCTAGTTTTTGAAAAATATAAAAGAAAGTTTCAAACCGTAGAAATCGGTGTACTTAAATAATAAAAAAATCACGTTCAGAATACTTAAACACTTTTTTTTTAAACTCGGTCAAAGAAAAGGGTGTTTCAATATCAAAGAGGTTGAACACTAAACAAGATGTCGCACGTGACTTCGTCTTCCTTCTGAGGGAACTACGTTTTGCACCAGGTAAAAAAGCGTAGGTAGTTAGATAAGGCATTTATTATAAGGTATTTAACATTCTATTGCCTTCTTCCCGAGTTGTCTGTGTAACTGGGTTGAGGAGGTCACATAGGCAGTCGCTACTTATAAAGCACTGGTACCCTGCTGAATCTGAAACCGCCTCCAACATAGTTGGAAAAAGGTTAGGCACATGATTCTATCACTGTGCTAACTCCATGCCAAATTTCATGAAAATAAGTTCAGCACTTTTAGCGTGAAAACGTAGCAAACAAACTCTCAAAAAAGCAGAGCCAATTTTGAACATCCTTTTGTGTGTAATGAGCAGTCAAGGAATGAAGATCACGCCCCATGATATCTCCAAAAATATCCTGTGTGAAGGCTTTATGGAAAATAGAAAGGTTGCCATGGGAAAATAAATGGAAGCATGGGGAAACAGGTGTATGGAATGGATCGCTTAGATTTTATAGCTGATCCATAGGAATCTTTCGGTTATGGGAGATTCTTGAATATTTTGTTTGAAATTCTGTTTTCGTCATCTTTCTCTATGTTCAACAGTATTTTTTTTCACTGATAAAATCAGGATTGAAAACAAAGTGTTTTTGTTTTGTTTATTTTTCACTGTACAAGATTAACCAGTTCCCTAACTTTTCTATCTAAATAAATATAATAAAAATAAATATAAAGCCGTAGAGTTTGTGTGGACCTATTTGAAAAATTATTCAATTGCTAGATAGTCTATTTATCTAGCCAGGTTTTATAGTACTTTTTATTTGGTTACACAAAGCTTTTCTCGTGGGATGCAGCTGTTTACTATAGAAGGTGTAAAAATAAGCCTACGCCCACATTATTATTTTCTTCACCAGCATTTGTTGCGAAACTTTTATATTCCTTGCCGCACCGTAACCTAATAATGAAAATAGATGTATGCCATCGTACAATAGATTTCTCTGAGACCCTTCGGGTGCTATAATTACTTAGAAAACGGCTCCATTACGATGACTGATGGCTGTTTGGGGACGCATGAGCCTTATACACTATCAACGTTGCTTCTTTTGCAGTTGTGTTAGAAGTGTTTGTACTTATTTATGGTAATAATGGCTTTAACTGCAATTTCGTGCATAGATTTTGGCAATGTACGAGTTTACTACATAATGTTATGTGTCATGCCTAAAATCAGCAGAGGACCGCAGTACTGTAGGTTAGATGATGCTTTGACGCTTACCTTTCCTTTCCGGTGGAAAATCGTCAGATGACCCCTCCTACTGTGGGTTGGCAGCGTGATGTAGTGTCAGACTCTTATGACTGAATAAAAGCCCACCATGTTCCTTCTTGTCTGATTTACCCTAGAATCAATAAGTCTACGCTTCTGATATATAAGTAGGTATCACAAGAAATCTTGAACCAGTTTTCCCAGGTCAAAATTATGTTAATGTTAAAAACTTAACTATCATGTGTAGGTTAATTTGCTGTTAGTAAATTCGGTAATTTCTGATATTTTGTTATCTCACTCAAAATACACTACATAAACCGACAAGCACTCAAAATTCATTACAACAATTCCACAACACTTTTACGTTACTAGCAGAAGAGATAATAAATTAATGTTTCACGCTTTTAGCTAAATCACACGGGATGAATACTTAATTTTATTTAAAGTGAACTCGGGGGAAGTCATCTAACTTGGAATGAACGTCGACATGGCGTCTTATAAACGTTGGAGTAAATTTTGAGCCGAGCTTGAGGCGACGCGTGTTACCCACTTTCCTTGTAAACATTGTGAGAAAATAATGGCTGTGGATGGTGTGAGATAAATTCATGGATAAATTGATATGTATTGTCACTTTAAGGATATTCTTAATGCAAACAATTATTCTGTTCAGGGAAAGCCCATGGTATATGCTTTTGTTTCCGCCAGCAGTTTCACCCAATTCATTAGAGAACTACTTCCCGCACCAGGATTAAAACTAACCCTTTAAGTTTTTAAAATTCATTCTGCTAACACAGTCAAACATAACATTCAATCATCATTCCTCCATTATCATAAAATGAAAAACAATTTTTTTTTTATATCTACCTAAATCTTAACTACCTGCCTATGTATATTATAAACATCAAATCACGTTCTAATTTTACAACACATTAAATATCAAATATTATTTAAACAATCAGAAACATAAGTCTCTAAAATGTATCCTACTACATTGTTATCTTCACAAAAATCTGTAGCAATAAGTGCGCGTACATTGTGGAATACAAATACAATAAATGTATTGAGGATACTTGCAAGCGGTAACAATGCAACAAGGACCATTCGAAATGCCATTTAACCAAACAATAAAATGCATTGCTTCCATGGAGAACAAAATTACGAGCGGAGATATCATAATAGAAATCTCCTAACAAAATACTTAGCGTGTAGCACCAAAGGCGTGTGCTCAGGGGACGAGGAAAGTTACTGGCTCCGACCTCATATGCCTTCTTTGGAACCCGCCGCAAATCAATAAAGACTTTTGACTTTTTTACAGATGAGTCAAGTAACCCGAACGACTCGCTAGTTTACTCGAAACGGTCCCACCCACTGTATGTTCTTGACCTAGAAGCAGGCGCCTGACCTAACTGCCTAATAGCATCTCTGCTCATCTTTTTTTCCTCCGTGATTGCTTCATTTGTTTCAAAAGTTACCTAATAGTATTGTTGCGTTGTCAAAAATTTTCATTGCATTCTATCGTTATTTTATTCTTTGGTGAAATAAAAAAATACAATTTGTACATCGAAATTATTTGTTGCGAGTGAGGCTTGAAATTGTCTGTGTATTTTTTACATAAATCTTACGCGTCAATAATTATTGTTTTTGTACATTTCCAAATAAAGTAGTATTTTGGCTGTAAACCTCTTTTCGCCATATTATTATTATTTGTATACAGAGAGAGGATAAATAAAATTAATTTTCGTCAGTTTTATTTATTTATGGCATTATAATACATTGCTAAATATAAACGATTTGGTCCCTAAGACGTTTTGTTCTTGCCCGCACGCAGTTTTATTCGCTTCCTGAGGAAAGATTTCCCCACACTCAGATACAAAGAGTCCTCATGGATATAATAATATTTGTAGCAATATTACTGGCAAGTTTTATCAAAAATCATTCAGTAATTTCTTCGTAAAACGGGGTACAAACTTTCGTTGTAGGCTTACGTTCCAGCCTTAGAAGTTCATAGCTTTGGTAGTATATGTTACTTGATCGTACCTATGTTGTAAGCTGAGATCGTTACTCGGAGGCAATAATTAATTAATTAAAGCCGATGAAGCTTGCGTCGGTTAATGGCTTCGTACTTAATATGATAATAGGTGCCAGACATTAGGCAAGTGTAATTATAACTACACGGCCAGTTAATAGATGGTCTTATAATGGGACTTGTACGGAGATTGGTAATGAAGTATCTTCGATCGCTGGAAATCGATTTTCTCATTAGATTTTAGTTTAGGTTGTTTGTTGATTGTGGGCGTGATTTTGAGAATACTTTCTACTGTTAGGAATGAATATTCATCTTCTTATTTGTTACTAGCTCTTTCTCCCGTCTCGTGAGAACTACTTTCTGAAAGTACGCCAATATTAGTAAACAACCTATCCGTAGATTACATTAACGATATCTCAAAAGAATAAAAATTGATAGTACAGCTTTAGTAAACGTGATCCTAAGTATCGGCTTCAGTACTAGGTTATAAACCATCGCTTGGAACAAAATTGATGCTCCTATCCTAGTACTGAACCCGCTACTTATATGATCATTTTTATAATAAAGTTGTGTTATTCAATGTACGATACAGATTAATTGTTTTATTTTTTTTTTCAATTTCATGTGAAAACTTAAAAGATAGATACATAAAATTTTGTTACGAAGAAAAAACTTCTTAAAATTTTGGAGAACCCGGCCGTTTGTACGAAAAATGTGCAAATGTGTTCCAAAGTACCTACTTTAACTTGCAGCCAGAGTTTTGAAACTCCTAAAAGTATAATAGCCTAAAAGTCAAAAGTAGTTTGCATGTGGGCGCAGGTTTTAGACGGTCATCCATATAAAATTATATCTTCATACATTGTAGCAATGCCTACTAAAAACTTGAAAGTTCGTCTGTGTAGTTTTGGCCTAAAGGCTGACTTTTACTTTGGCCAACTGTTAAGCATTGCCATACAACATGACAATGATGATAGTCTATCGGTGTGCTCATGGTTGGCAGCGATAAGCAGAAATTGATGCCGTAATTAGGTGCTTTCATCAGCCTTTGTTTACCTCTTTGTTTGCCAAATCTACACAGTTTTTGTCCGTGAAAAAAATATACATTAATCTTGTAATATTCAAAACAAGTTCTTGAAAAGTTCTTTTGACACAAATAAATAGTAAACTGACTACTCAACTTATTTTAAAGTTATTAATTTATATTATGTTACGAACGCTACGAACGTCCCGTCGTCAGGCTTCTCTTTCTTACTTATATGTTTTCGGCTATTGTCAGGATCTTAATGGAAATATCCCAAGATTCATGAAAAGCCAAAGTCCAAGATATTAGTTGGAATTATTTTTCTCGCAATCCAATAATGAAGATTTCAGAAAAGAGGGCCACCTCTGAAAAAACAAACAAATTGACTGCAAAACTTAAATTACTTTTTTACTTTATCTTCCTTCGCCTAAAATCCATATAAATTCGGAGAACTGAAGTAATTCTAAGTAGATGACATTTGACTTAAAGGCGTCATCTATACTTATATTATAAAGAGGAAAACTTTGTTTGTTTGTTTGGTTGTAATGAATATGGCTATAATATGGCTCAAAAACTACTGGACCGTTTTTAAAATTCTTTCACCATTCGAAAGCTACATTATCCACGAGTAACATAGGCTATATTTTATCCCGGTACGGGCAGTAGTTACCACGGGACGCGGGTAAAACCGCGGGAAAACGGCTAGTTCTTTATAATTAACTTACTTATGTATAAAAGTACCTTTTTTAATGGATTTCAAAAAAGGAGGTTTTCAGTTCTTTTTTTGCTTTGGTTTTAGGATCCAAAGGAAGTTATCTAGACATTATTTTAGGCAACATTACTATTGACGAAATTACGCCCTGTAAAGTTAATGAAGTAAAAAGGACAACAAAAAGTTTAGTACTATTAAGTCCTTAATACGTCGTAAAACTAGATTTTTCAGGGAAGCGCAAAAGTTTCAATCAATTTACAAGTGTCTTTGATTTTTTTCAACGAGATCGGGAACATTTCTATCACACATAATTTCTTAAGTCCAAATAATTGACAGATTATCATAAACAGATGTGATAATTACCTACAGTCATTCTGTTTGTCCATCTTAAAGTAGAATCGATAATAATTAATAATTATACACACATGTACATATGTATATATCATCTAATACGCATAACGAACTATCACTGGTTAATTATTGCTATTTAAGGCTCTAATTCACTTTAACATTTCAGAATACAATAATAAAATATTCTAACCATATTTTATATAATATATGATCTAACGACATATTTGTTGAATTTACTAACCATTAAGTCTGACTAATAGCCTAATAACCTTCCGTTTATTATACGTTATAAACGATAAACTATTGAGGTTCTAAAATTATGAATGGCTCTGCATTCCAATTGTGCAGTAATAGTTTAATTACCATTTAAATTCTGCATGATTGTGTTGATTTAGTAGAGGATACTAACTTTATGATTTCACTTGTATTTTTGGGCAATCTCACTTAAGGAAGCGTAGCAAAATATATTTTTATCCATAAGCCTACCCGTACACTGCAATTGGCCCGATGCGATGGTAGAATCCTTTTTTTTGGAGAAAATCGTGAATTCCACAAAATATTTTAGTCGGTCTGATACCGACCAAATACCTGATCGTTGTTATTCAACATTCAAATTAGAATAAAGATGACTATTAGTAAGGACATATACTTCAATCTGCGAACTCGAAGACGAAGATGTCCAGGATAGAGCGAAGTGGAAGAAGAAGACACGGAAAGCGGACCCCGTCACAAGACGGGATAAACGCTAAGAAGAAGAAGAAGGAGAAGAAGATTCTGATTTATGTTCCCAATCAAACTGTCGACCGACTAAAAGTTTGTAGCGTGCGGGTACTTCGTGTGAATGGAAATCACCACATTAATTTAAGCTGAAGCTTCGAAAATGAAAACCAGGTATTACATCAATTAAAAGAAAAAATCAAAAGATTGCCAATCCAGGAAAGTAAAAAACTAACCACACTTTACGATGGTTGGTATTTACTAGAATCTCCAAATATTTCTCACATTACAAACGTCGAATATTTTCTCGGAACACGGGAACATTTCGGCCTTATCTGCTACAACTAAAATAATTTCGTTCGCCTCGCTGGCTATAAACAGCTTTTACGATAGGCTTCGAGATATAAATATGTTGCGGTATAAGGGAGGAAGATGCTCCTTTGACGTATGTGGTTTGTAGTATCTTGGTTTTATTTGGGATTTTTTATAAATTGATTTATATAACTAAACTATCATATGTACCTACTATTTACACAGAAAGGGGTGTTATAAATCTCTATATGAGATACTTGTATACACACTTCCAATATAGTAGACATTAGACGAAGATTTTTTTTTTATGAAATGGTAGCAACATTAAGGTACATGGTCGGTTTTAGTCAGCAAGACTCTGCTATCTCTCACGCTGTACCCACAGCGGTTATTTGATGATTTCCTACCAAAAGAATTTATCATAATGTTTCGAATCAATATCATAAAGTTATTTTGAACACTATTCTAAATCAAATTCTATCATTGCAAATCTACCTGTCTTCATTAAATCGTGACCCAACTTAATAACAGTTTGACTATAGTTCCGACTTCAAATATAATCCGAAACGACGGAGGTTTTCCCTTCTAAGTCCATTTACGACCGTCTGATTTGGCCTCGGTGAGGTCTCGATGCCGTAGGTATTAAACCCGTCAGACTGTAATCCAGCCAGAGTTCTTCGAGTGATCAAACATTGTACCTATCTGTTTTGTGGCGAAGTTTGGTTTGCACCTGTGGCTTGGCGGCTGTGCTGGTTGTTTTGTGATCATGTTGCTATATGATATATGATGCTGATGAATAAACGATTACTACTTCTGAGTAAGGAAATAATAAAAAAGCAATAAACACAACTCCTTTGCTTTTTAAGTTCTCTCTTGTGTTTCATAAGAATCGTTTTAAAATTATTCATGTAAAACAAAACAAAAAGCAAACTATATTTAATTGAGATTTCTAAACATATTTCACACTCACATAATCCTTTTGTTATTCCAAAACAGCGAGTGAGCTATCAAAGTTAACGATAAACCTATTCACGCAGTCAAATTGAAAACGTAGTCAACAAAAAATAAAACGAGCACCCTAAACAGATTATATTTACAACACCAATTTAATAGACCTTGCTCGAATAGCTACTGTATTCAATTAGGTACAGAATTTTCTGGTAACCTCGTCTGTTTGCCGCGTTTGGTTCTCAGTAATCGCCAATTAATTTACTGAAACCCTTTCACGTATGTGAAATAAAACGTGAACCCTCATAAAATACTTGTTTCTCGTTATACTGTAAATTTCTAACATCGTAGATAATGTTGTTGTAAACAAAGCCTTGTGTAGTAATTTGTAAGTCTGTTTCATGTCGTCGGTAGAATCTTGTTTGCTATATAATGCGTTTTACAGATGTGTTCGATGCTCAAATAATTGTTTGCTACAATGCTACTTAATGTTTGTTCAATAATGTTTTATTATGGACTGTATTTCAGATCATTAATTATTTTTTGCCATTGTTTTTTTTAATGCTATGAGCTTGGCCTATATCAAGATTTTTTTTCTGTCTAAACCAATATGACGGTGACGAAGAAAAAAAAAATGAAACAATGCTGAAAGTGAAACTGGAATCAAAAAGATATCCTCAAAATTGACGTGTCGGTGCGGCTGTCGTGCGGAAACAGTGCGTTTGTCATCCGGCGCACGGACGTTCAATTGTTTTCATACAAAACGTGATGGGAAGCAACGTCCAATTTGAAGGAACCCTTATTACCAATAATAATATTGAGTTGTGAATTTATTATCGACGTTTATAATACCGAAATACTGTAACAACAACAAACAAACAACCTGAACTGCTTCACAACAGCGTCGATAAAGTAAATAGCGAAATGCAAATTGTTTAAATGTCAGAAAAATAAACTGAAAGCGAAGTAAACATGCCGTTTTAGTCTGTCCGAAAGAAAACAATAACAGGTTTATATTACAACAATAAAATAAGAGAGAGGTAATTAACACTTTTCTGGCTTATCTATACATATAATAAAATGATAGGAAAGTCAAAACTGTACATTGAATATTTTTTTAAAAGAATACTTGGGGGGTGATCTATTATCGATTCTGAACCCAAATATATAGTTTTTAGAATTTTTGTCTGTTTGTCTGTATGTCTGTTTGTCTGTATGTTTGGTCTCACTGAACTCGAAAAGTACTGCATAGATTTAAATCAAATTTTGCATGAATATTACCTGGGGGCCAGTTCAACATATAGGATATATATTATCACGCTATCACCTACGGGGGATGAGCAATGAACTATAATTTCTGTTAACGTTTCTGCAACAGCGGGCGCAATAATGACACATATTTGAATGTTGAACTTTGTAAGTTTATCGGCCTATTATCAATCTTTACATAGAAAATAACGCTTTTATAAGTAACTTGAGCAAAAAACTGAATTTAAAGAAATGATATCCTAAAATTATAGATGAAGAAAATCATGCAGAAACAGATGTGCCATAAAACTGGTAGTAGGTAAAATATCAATCAAAATCAAAATCAAAAGTCATTTATTCAAAGTAGGCTGAAAATCAGCACTTTTTGAACGTCAAATCTACAAAAGACAGCCCCCAAAACGCCCGCCCTTCACCACTTCCTATGTGTTTTTGCTGGGAAGAAGAAGTGGTGGAACAAACTCCCCAGCAAACAGACAATGAAAACAGACTTCACTTTGTCATGGTATGTTCTTACTTTCAAGAAAAAAATATATGACGACGTGTGTATTTCGCTACTATAAAAACACTACAAGAAATATCAGCGCATCGTCAGGGACATTTTTATAATTCTTTCACCATTAGAAAGTTACATTATCTGCGAGTAACATAGGGTATATTTTATCCCGGTGCGGGCAGTAGTTCCCATGGGAAGCGGCACCCACGTCATGAAGAAATTATGAACTTCCCCACATTCTTAAAAACTCTACATATATTATGTTGTTCTGACATAATATAAGCTATACCTCTCATAAACATGAATATCCATTCATTTCATCCAATAACAAACATGCATCACACTGAAAGTGCATTGCGAGTCTAAGATTTTATTATTATAAAAAAAACATTGTAATTAATATTCAAACATCCTTAAAAATAAGTTCCTGGTTTTAATACACTTTTTGAGTAATGAAGAATGTAGGCAAAATACGACCGAAACACATTGTGTCACTTCTAAAATTAACATCAATGGTTATAACTACCTGTCACAATACGTCAACAAGATGTCAACAGAAGACAAGAGTTCGTTCGTTCTGAAAACGTACAAATTACGCGTCGCAGGCCAGAGACATACTTGCTTTCAACTTCTGATCACAAATCATCGAGCTATATAAGAATGATATCACAAATACACCGTTCACAATTACGAACAGTCACAGTCACACGTTTATTATCATTGATATTATTCAGTTACAAAGACAGAATTACTATCAAACGTGTTTTCGCTAAATGTTCTATTAGTTTTTGCAAACATACATTCCCAACTCTGATCTCATGGAGGTGGCGCCCGGGTGTCACCACTGTGCGGACTGTGCGACCTATCGCACCCGGCCCCGGTTTAAACCATGATCTGGAGCGAGAAGAAATGGGATGACAAAGAATGAGGCGGCGGAGCGACTGAAAATTCCCAACTCTCATCCCAGCCACTGCGGTAATACACCACGAAAGCCGGATGTCGAGAGACGACTCCCGGCCACCGTAGGCGTGAGCGATTAGTTTTGAGTGGGTCATCGACCTTCCGGCTTCTGGGAGACCCGTTATTTCACGCGCCCCTCAAGGAGATTCAGCAAACCCCTGTGAGGCCCACTAGGGCCAAAGCCTGACACTCCCTCACGCTGCTCAAACTGATGGCTGAGAATTACGTAACTTTCCAGGATACCATGCAACGTGTTGCAAATGCCCAGGCCTTTGGGAGCTTGGTAATCCTTTTCTCCACCTTAACTTGAGTTTTGTGGTGCATGAACAAATTAGAATAGTAATGAATTAGGTCATCTTCATCACGTATTTACCAACTCTTAATGTTCATCATGCACACCCGCTTCTCTAACTTTATTGAAGGATCACTAACATTGTTTCAGTTAGTTTAACTACGCTACTATAGCCCGTTGTCAAACCTTTTAATATCAATTCTGTAGAAGTGTGAATATCGAATGTGTAATATATCGAATTTCAGTTTGTGCATTGCACAAAAACCAACGTTATGATTTTCGAGAAGTCAAAAGAGTCGGCCTGCTAAGAATTATATTCATCGTTGGTTAATTGAATACATTTTCAGAAACCACAATAACAGTAGGAACCAAAGCGAATGATCGCTTCATAGAGCTCTGATTTTCTCGAGGCGATCAAGTCAGTTCTGGTCTGTTCGCTCATCAGATCTTTGAAAGCGGTTCGATGATAATATACCTACTGTTGTCCTGTTTACCTACGTGTGACACATAATATGGTATTTAAACGTCCTCCGCAAGAGAGCGAACGTTTGTGCTATTTATAAAGACGAAATTTTACCGTTGTGCAGTAGTGACGCGCAGTATACACAGCACTTATGTTTCTTCTGATCTGCTGGCTCTACCAAGAAATGACAAATTGCGAGCGTACATTTTGAAAATCTTGGAAGAACTGCAGGCTTCAAGTGCCAACACACGAATTGGACTTACTCTCTCGGACGTATACTTTGCGTGATCGTGAACTAATGCAAACATTTCGGTGGAATTCCAACATAACATAGTGAGTGAGTGCACAGAAAATCCCCGAAATACAAGTAGTGAAACTATGCGCTTGCCTGATGACTCAGTCATCATCCACCCAGCTATTCCTCAATTGTGTGGGTGTTGGCTTCCAGTCAAACCGAATCTTTTTGAGTACCAATGTTTACTTGGAGTGCCTATCTGATCTCTTCAACCCAGTGAACTAGACACCGCGTTATCCATGGTAAGTAAAACTGTTTGACAGACTTTCTGGCTCCTGATTTGTCGCAGCTGCTGCAGAAAATGTACAAATGACAACTTTGTCAGACCTTTGTTTTCTGTGAGAATTACGTAATAATTTTCCAAATCGGTTGACTAGATCCAGAGATTTCCACAACGTCACAAACTTTACTTCATTTGTTTAGATAAATAGTCACAAATCGTCGACACCACCTTGATTGATCAACCCGTGCTGCTGCTAAGTGGTAATCCTAATTATACTGTTATGTAAAAGAATACACCTACGCTACGGCATAAGTAGTATTTTGACAATTCCAAATTGCCCACGCAGACGAAGTCGCGGGCAACAGCTAGTTTGAGATAATTTTGGTATTCATAATCATGTTCATAACAGTAACTTTTGAATTACGAAAATATTATGTTGGTTAATTTTGGGCAGATAAAAATAAGCGTATCCTTAAATAAGTATATTATGTGTCATGTATAAATCTGTTTAAAGATACCTGATAATTGGTATTTGTTGTGGTAGATATATTTTCATCCGTGGTTACGATAAGCAGGAGGATGGATTGAAGAGGTTAGGATGGAGGGACGTAGATTGAGGAGGTCTGACAGGCAGAGTAGTACAACATAGGCGGGAAAAGACTAGCCTATTCAGATAGATATAGATAAAAATAGTTACTTTTTAATGATGTTACTTGGCAAGTTTTAATAGAAAATTATATACTTGATTCATTGCGTTTACTAGGTTTATAACAAGGTGTGTGAAAACTTGCCAAGTAACATCATTAAAACTATTTTTAACTGAGGTATGTGTATGGAACTTGGTACTTATTCAGATCTCACTTCTTTTATAGGCGAAGCATTCCCATATTATCGAACTTGGCAACCTTTCACATTTTTGTTTTGGGTGGGATTTCATTTATTTTTGTAAGGTTGTTTATTTTATTTTTTTCTTATGATTATGTTACTTCAGGAAATGTCTCATTTATACTATCTTTTTAGATTAGATTTTTTTATATGCACTATACTTCATACAAAGAAATTAACTAAATGGACTAGATTTACCAAATGACTGACATGACATATTATGTTATCATATATTATGTTCGTGGATCAAAGTTACACCTTCATTATTTTGAAACTGACTCACACTTGGCCATTTTCAGATTTTTCCCTTTACCTTGACATAAAGACCTACCTTCATGCCAAATTTCAAGTCAATACGACCATTGGAAGTGGTCTAGGTTTTTGATGAGTGAGTGAGTCAGTCAGTCAGTCAGTGAGTGTATAGTAAAAAATAGCGATTTTCTGACGTCAATATCTCAAGACCTACAATAGGTATATTAATGAAATTTTGTATTTTAGATAAATGAGGGGGTCTCAACAGATAATAGAAATTTGAAATGCGTAAATAAAATAGATTTTGAGTTATAGGGGGGTCGAATTTGGCCCGAAATGGTTCGTGTAATATAACCCACGGCCGGTGTGTCGCTTTTTTTTGCTCGAACTTGGCGGACACACTGCCGTTTGTCTAGATCGACTCCATCCAAAGGTTGTCTGTAAGAGATTGCTTTTGAGCGATAAGACCGCCTATTGTACTCACATGTATTTGTTTGTAATGTCCTTTTCTATGTTAGTTTTGGTGTACAATAAAGAATATTCTATCTATCTATCTATCTATACTACAAAACGATATTTCGTTCTAAAATAATAACAGCAGCTTCTAATTAACTCCAATCTGACAGCGACCTGTTGAAAAGGACGCGTTCCGATGGTGTTAAATCCCATGTTACCTATTACGGACCTCCCCAGAGGTGTGCCTAATTCCGTTCATACATATCGCGACCTGTTGAAAATTTACCTTAAAATCTGTGATATTTCCCTTGAGGTATCAAATCGTTGGACTTTATTATCAGAGAATAATTATTATTCATTTGTTACTACTATCTTCAGACAGTGGGTCTACTAGCTTTCTGAGGAAACTATATAGGTACCGCACGCGGATAAAATGATTTATAACCTGTTACTGCCAAGTTCTATTGAAATCCACTTAGCCATTTGCGAGTGAAGTAGCATACACACAAAAACGTTCGCCTTTATTAGTGATAAGTATCGTTACATATCCAATGTCATGAATAGACAAAACTAGGGAACCTACTAACAGTTTTTTGCTCTATATTATGGAGTAGATACATACCATAGCCTGATAGCCTGCGCGCCCCTTCAACGAGTATTTTCCTTTCTCCTGGCGCCGTACCAGCACGGCTTCTAAATCTGCATCGTGCCTTATTAAATTGTTAGTAAAGTGAACAATTTATCTGCTGCCAGTCGCTTGGACTTCATTTTATTATAATTAACAAGACCATTAATCTAAAAGTGGTGACATTCTCAACAGATTGTAAAGATTACACGCCTTAAGGCGATGAGAAAAACAGATTTTTATATTGAAATTTATTCAGAGAGTAATTTTAGGTGCTTGCCCTTCCAAATTGCTGGAGTACTTTTGAAGATTATTTTGAATACAACATCGAGGTGATGTAGAGACGACAGGTCATTCATTATATTCAAATTGAATAAAACTCTGCGTGCGTAGTTGTCGTTTGGGCAGATTATACAGAAGACCGAAGAGTATAATCAGCCCCTGTGTCTAGCATTTGTGGACTATGAGAAGGCCTTTGACTCGGTTGAAATCTGGTCTGTTCTGGAGTCCCTGCAGCGTTGTCAAGTAGATTGGCGATACATCCAAGTGATGAGATGTCTCTACGAAGCCGCTACAATGTCCGTCCAAGTACAGAATCAGCAAACAAGGCCCATACCGTTGCATCGAGGAGTGAGACAAGGGGATGTTATTTCCCCGAAACTGTTCACTAATGCAATGGAGGATATGTTCAAGACGCTGAACTGGAAAGGACGCGGCATCAACATCAATGGCGAACACATCTCTCACTTGAGATTTGCTGACGATATCGTCATCATGGCGGAAACGCTGCAGGACCTACAACAGATGCTTAACGACCTGGCTGAATCTTCTCTACGCATCGGCCTACGGATGAACTTGGACAAAACCAAGGTCATGTTCAATGAACATGTTCTACCGGAACCGATTGCGATACACGGCGCCGTTCTCGAAGTTGTTCGGAAATATGTATACCTCGGGCAGACATTGCAGTTAGGTAGAAACGACTTTGAGGACGAGGTGAATAGGAGAATTCAGTTGGGTTGGGCTGCATTTGGGAAGCTACGTCGAGTCCTAACATCGTCGATTCCACAGTGCCTAAAGACAAAAGTCTTCAATCAGTGCGTCCTACCTGTCATGACTTACGGAGCCGAAACGTGGACACTGACGGTACGGCTGGTCCACAAGTTTAAAGTCGCTCAGCGGGCTATGGAAAGAGCTATGCTCGGCGTTTCTCTGAGGGATCGCATCAGAAATGAGGTAATCCGTCAGAGAACCAAGGTCATCGACATAGCCTACCGAATCAGCAAGCTGAAGTGGCAGTGGGCTGGCCATATTAGCCGAAGAACCGATAACCGTTGGGGTAAACGAGTTCTAGAGTGGAGACCGCGCCTCGGCAAACGTAGTGTAGGACGTCCTCAGGCACGGTGGAGTGATGACTTGCGCAAGACGGCTGGCAGGAGCTGGATGCGAGAAGCCGAAAATCGATCTCAGTGGCGTGCACTTGGAGAGGCCTATGTCCAGCAGTGGACTGCGATAGGCTGATGATGTAGTTGTCGTAAAAAGATTTTCTTTAACGACTTTGCTGCAAAATCATTGAGAAAAAAATAAATAAAAGCAACCTGTGCTTAATAAATATAGTATTATGTTTTAATTTTTTTTTGGCATCATATCTGACTGGAGTTCTTAATAACAGTAGGTTGTAAAGGACGAATGATGTTTGAGCCCAAGGGTACAGTTTCCATAGATACTTTCAACAAGCAAAAAAACAAACAACTTTCAAAAAGCAACTTTCGTTTAAATTCCACCTGTTCGCTAGCTTTTGGCCTGACAGGCCACTTATGTACAGGGAAAGCTTTGAACCTAGGTTTAACGCGTTTACCATGGCTTTTAGTCGTACCTACCTAAGCTACAGTGCAGTATTTCTTTCATCTCCGAAATTGCTGTCTAATTTTGAGATTACCTTTGCATAATATTGGAAAGCCATGGTAATTTTTTTTTGAGATTTGAGATACTTATATACAAATAAATCAATAGATTGTTTTCTTATTAGGTGCGGGAACTTAGTATGCAATACGATGCTCATTTGTTCTGTTACTTATTTCTTTTTTTTATATCCAATTTCGAACGTCTTTCGAAGTTTTAAAAAAGAAGCCTCTAAAAATGTTTCTCAAAGTCATGGCCAGTGTCCATTATTTTTTTGTTTTTTCATATGTTTCTTCTTAAAGTCATTTAGCTAACATTCCACATGGAAATGTACGTCAGAACTTGTTGCAAAGCTATTGTGCACGCAATTGTTGACATAGGGGCAACTCTTGATTGATTAAACACTAATTCGAAACGACGCGGCGTAGATAACAAACTGGGCTTCGAAAGTGTTTTTGAGTGAAAACAAGAAAAATAAATAAAAGAGGCATTTTATTATTGTCAAAATTATTCCTATTTTAGAGCACTTTCTATAAAATTTCTCGACTCAAACTCAATTTTTTTCATTTCAAATAATCCAGTGAAAGCTCTTTCGAAACGTCAGGCTAGGGGCACGGTTAAAAAAAATGGGTCTCATAGAGAAGAGCTGGTAAGAATTTTTTTGCTTGTGTTGCTGAATTATCATCATAAATTACTGAATATGTTTCATTATTCAAGGCTATTGGTAAACAAAGAACGTCACGTGATTTTCCATATGTCAATAATAACAATCTTGAACTGACAGTCAGATACATTGGTTCAATTAGTTTCAAGTACGTCAGCAATTAATTAATTAACTCTAATATGGTACTAACCTGATTATGTAGCCTTTATTATGTAAGAAGGATATTGTTGGATTATTCTGAGTCTGAGGTTTATTTTTATTGATATTGGATTTTTGTATGTCTCAAGTACCTAGGAGTATTGGGTTACTCGGGTAACAGGGTTGAGGGGGTCGGATAGGCAGTCGCTCCTTCTACTTAGCTTGAAGCTGACAACATAGTTGGGAAAAAGCTAGGCTGATGATGATTGGATTTTTGAGGGATGACGGATATATGTATAGTGTTCTCCAAAAAGGATAGGTTAAACTTAAACATGTTACAATAGACAAGCATACAAACTGCAGATAACAAAGTAACGAATTTGTATCTGACAGTAAGAGAGAATAATACCTGTTTTAAACATTTCACAAAACGAAAGAATACTTTCATTCGTATAAATAAATACAAGTGCAATAAAAGAATTAAAATAAATTGCATTGTCGGTGTAACCGAAAATAACCACCCACATTCCTGTTCTTTGTTTCACAAAATAAGCGAAATAGTGGAGATGAGTTTTTGACTCACGCTGAACATTTTTGAACACAGTTTTGCAGTGAAATTGTAAATGGTGGATTTTGGTGTATTTACTCAGATTTTTTTGCGGGAGGTTTGTGAAAAAACGTTTTTTTTTTTGCACTTCGGTCTGTTTTTTGATGGGTGTTTGACATCTACGTTACAGTTACAACCTTTTTATCGTCCCACTGCTGGGCACAGGCCTCCTCTCACACGGAGAAGATTTGAGCAATAATCACCACGCTTGCTCAAAGTCATCTACGTAATACGATAAAATGTTCATTCAAACCCAGATTATTTATACCTACCTACTAATATTACCTACCATTTAAAAATATGGACACCTCAGTGAATCTAAAATGTAACACTGTTAATGGCTCTTCCTCTTCGAATACACAGAGCTATTCAATGTGCAAAGACAAAGCAAATAAAATGGGACTCGTAGAAGGGTGGTAATTAAAAAGCACATACGTGAGTATTTACTTTACATTTCATTTTAATTAAGTGAAATACTTCCTCTGTTGAGGTATTTAGAATTCATTGTCTAAAGGTAATAGGTAGCTTAGTATGGACACCAGCTACCATAGCATAGTCTGTACCGTTCGTACCTATAGGTCAACTTACCCGCTGCAGATTGTTCGAAAGAGTTACCGCGGCCCTGGTACATAAGGCGCCTAAGAAGGAACGTATTGGGTTTTAGTCAGTAAGTGTCTGACAATCCCTCACGCTGCTAACCCACAGTAGGAGGGATCATTTCATGATTTTTTATCAAAACAAAGGTCAACCTACCCGAATTGCTGTCGCTTGAACCTACAGTACTCTTAAAATATAGATTTGATTTGGTAGCTATGACAGTGAAAATGTATGAACAAAGTTGTATTGCGGATACGCGAGGGATCAACTGACTGACTTCAGAACGGTAAAGTTATTTGAAGAGCTTTTGTTAGAAAAATTGGAACTATGACGAAGACACTAAGCAGCTCGGTATTTAAATTGATATTTTTCGTACATATCACAGCAGGTACTAAGGGTAAGGTACTTCATACCTTATTGTATCTCTTATAGGTTGTAATACCAAGCATTAAATAATAAAAAGGAAGATATAAAAAATATTTACCTAACAAAACAAAATGTACAAATGATAATAACAGTAAACAATATACCTAATTAAAATAATAGTCTAGACTTTAATTAATTGTATGGTACTATATATTTCAAAAGACCGCACCGTGATTTAGAACCTTAATTACAATATTTCTCGTACAACAAAAACGAAAGAATATTCATATATTTAGCTAACACAAACAAAATTATTTTAACAATCCCTTACTATAATTTCATATCAAGTAGGTAATTACACAACACACACATTTGTAAGTACTGAAAACAATTTAACATAACTTTTGTACGGGAAACAGTAATTTTACTTTTAAATAACAATACATAACATAATCAGCTTATGAGTATATTTCTAAACAAAAGAACATAATATTTTAATCTGCCTAAAATGTTTTCAAGGTTCTAACTTTTATGTTTTGATAGATGGCTTTTGTGTTACAGTAAAAATTTGACAAAACACTGGTTGTTATTTCACATTATCATGATTAAAATTACTTCTATAAAACAATTCTATAAGATTTAATGAGATAATGATATCTTTATCCCCTTGCCTTTAGTTATCCCAATTCGATTTGGAGTCGACGCAGCATGTCTTGTTCTTCTTCCGTACTTTTCTGTCGGGGATTATTTTCTTACAAGTAACATTCTTAAATCCTTATTATACTAAAAGCATAATATATTTAAATAAATGTGAAAGAAACTTTGTATATCGCGCTTTTACACCGAAACTAGTGAACTGAGTTAAAGGCAATTGATTTGGTATACAATAATCCTTCTCTAGAGCTTGAAAAACAATATAGGCTACTTTTTATTCGGGTTCTGAAAACTGTTCTCTCGGAACGCGTGTGGAACCGCAGGGAACAGTTGTCATGGTTCTCCGAGCCTTTTTCCCAACTATGTTGGGGTCGGCTTCTAGTCTAACCGAATGTAGCTGAGTACCAATGGTTTACAAGGAGCGACTGCCTTATCCGACCCCCTCAACCCAGTTACCCGGGCAATTCAATACCTCTTGGTTAGACTGGTGTCAGACTTACTGGCTTCTGACTACCCGTAACAACTGCCAAGGAAAATAATCAATGACAGCCGGGACCTACAGTTTAACGTGCTATCCAAAACACAGTAATTGCTGTCTAAGATATGTTTAGAAAGTACATACAAACTTGAAAAAGTTGCATTGGTACTTGAATCGAACCCGCGCCCTCATACTCGACAGGTTGGTTCTTTGCCCACTAGGCCACCACGAAGCAAGGGAACAGTTAAGAGGAACAAAAATAGTTAATTAAACCACTGTCAAAGTTAATTATATAATTACTGTAAAACCCGCGATATCGTGTGACACTTACGATTTATTTCAGTTTCATGTTTACTCTTCGTGTTACAAGATTATCATAAATATTGCTGTCACTTTGATAAGGTAAATCTTGATATCTGAAATTTGAGCGTCCTTATATTGCTATAGGGAAGAAAACCTTTATCGCTTATTTATAATATTTCAGTTTTGAGTAATAATTTGATTTTGTTTTGAACAATATGTTTTGAAATAACACGTGTGACGCAAGTTTTCAGCAACTCTTAGTAACTATATACCCCCTTTACCATGTTAAGCCTAACTTTGTAACTTAAGTCTTTACTTTTTGAGGCACGTGGAATCGACTATTTACTTCGGTCTCAAAAAATACTTCAAAGGATTAGAAAATTTCTTTTTCTCTCCTTGTAACCTCCTGTAACTTGTCTGTAAGTTTGAAAGTGAAAACTTTTACATAATTATAGCCCTTGGCAAGCCGGTTTCGGATGGCCAACTCAACCCGAGAACCTCGACTTTACTAACCTTTTACTTTAACATTTAACAATAAGTTTTTAATTGCTATTAGTTAACATCAAATAATTTTAGGACTCGCATTAAACATAAAAGTTTGAATCTACTGTAATTAATTGTTTTAGTTGTTCAACTTTCGTTATTAGTGGTATCCGATGATTTTGAAGTTGTCTTTAAGACATATTTTTATACATCAAAAGATTTTTATCTTACTTATATTTTAACCTTTTGATTTTAAACACGAATCTTACGCAGTTTTGAATCTGATTGTTCACTTTTTACTTACAAATGCTCAAAAAAATCTTGTCATTCTATTTGCAAATGTAACACAAGCACAAACAACACACAACAGGACAGAATATCCGTGATATGACGTAATAAAATCTTAAACAAGAGATATGCGCGCACCTGTTGGTCGAACGCCACCCGTCGGATTATTTCGTTCCCTCTCCGAATGCAAACAAGTCCATAAGTTTGGAATAACAAGGTTTGTAACATTTAAACTAAAACCGGATAAAAACAGGGACCCCAGGAGTCAGGTGAGTTTCCGGACCCCGGAGTTCAATTCATTCCGACGTGATGTTGCTGGGACGAAGAAAATTTGCGATTTTGTTAGAGCCTTAGGCAGTACAAGTTGAAGGACATTGGATAAAATTTGTCAAAGATATATGCAAGGATACAGACTTCTTTGATGTTGTAGGCGTATTAAAGGATGTGTTTATTTTGATTTTGTTGTTGTGTCATAAATATAGAAAGGCATTGTTAGATATTATTATCAGAATAAAACCTTAAAGGAGTATTGTATTGACAATAGGTACTTTTACTTCATACTTCACCAAACACAATTCAATATAACTGCATATTTTAATGTAATGTGCAAAGACAACTATATACAGTACAAAGCTTTAAGTAAATTGAAACCAAAAATTCCAAATCACCATCACCTAAAGCAACGTAACTTATTAATGTAGAAAATAAATAAATTTTATAGAAATCCATATTAATTACCAGATGCATTGCATAAAAAACTATTCACCATTAATTTATAATCTACGTAGTTTGAACCAGAAAAATACTTACTAGAAATAAACCGTATAGATTAATGAAACCAATTGGCGTACGGCGTACATTCAATAATCTTAATCCGGCCGGTCCCATATGCGAAGCCTATACATTGATCGCGCCAATACCGGGCCACGACCGAAAATTCACTTTTTAATTCTAGATTATGCAGAAAATAAATAGATTTGTCGTAGAAATCCTTATTAATTACCAGATACATTGCATAAAAGAACTGTTCACCATTTACCAAGTACATAATTCGAACCAGAAAAATACTTACCAGAAATAAACCGTATAGATTAATGAAACCAATTGGCGTACGGCGTACATTCAATAATCTTAATCCGACCGGTCCCATATGCGAAGCCTATACATTGATCGCGCCAATACCGGGCTACGATCGAGAATTTTTGCAACACAAAAATCCAATTAGAGTTTTAGTTCCCGAGTGGAATTAAACCTATGTCCCGTGGTTATTTAGGTTGAATTTATAACGTTTAGTGATTACTAGTTGGTTAGTAAATGAAACCATTCGTAAATAGAACAAGAGTAAACTGTTTATCATGATTGGGTTATGAAGGTACCTAATAATTGAGACTCGCTTCATGGGGGCATTACTTCGCGTGCATCTGGATAAAAGTACCTCTAAAATACAGATCCAGTTATCAGTATTTTCTGAGATTAGCGCGTTCAATCAAGCAAACAAAAAAAATACTATAAACCTCATCATATTATTAGAATACTTTTTTTTAGATTTGGTACTAACTAGTATCAACATAATTAAGTAATATCCAAGTTATGTATGTCTTGGTGCCAGATTTTACTTTAAAAAGTAACTTACCTTACTCAAATACAGCCTTATTACTTCAAGTGACATGATCGAAGGTGATCGCAATCACAGTACATAGTTCTATTCTTGTGTATCGATTGGCCTGGCCAAGTAATGCGTTGTTGTCAAAGCAACTAATGATCGAGGATTAGCTGAAATGTTACTTATGGGTTCAGTAGGTACCAAATGAAGATGTAGGGGGTAGTAGAAGCTAGGGATTGAGAGTTGATGTTTGACTTAGAGCTTACGTGAATTGATTATGCATTAAGAGGAAAGTGAGATTTTTATAATAATGCACATACACTTTCATGTATTAAATATTCATGCGGAGTGTTTTAAAAGGTTTATTAATACAAACATTTATGACTGCAGGCTGTCTGTAATTTTATGGGTATGTTTTTTCAATACTTTCCCATTTGATTTCATTCATATTTCAAAGTACCTAGAATCCTGTTTGTAAAACTATCGATCTACCATGAGAGCTAGAATTACATAAATACATATTATGTGTCTCAGATATTTTTTAACGTTAAGTATTATTTTAAGTCGTCGTGATGCTTATTTAAAAAAAAAAAAACATTATTTACCGTGTTGCGCGAAGTCAGGGAAAAGCGCTTTTAGTAAGTACTTATCTAAACAAAGGGTTGCAACTAGTTCAAGGATAGCTTGAGGGCACGTTACGGGAAACAGAAAAGTAAGAAAAAAATATATATGTAGAACATATTCTTGCCTTAGGGTTGGAGGGGAGATTTATTGTTTACCTTTAATCTCAAAAGATTATACTCATTCCGTTAATGTGTGTGTTTACTTTCATCTTTAGAAGAATTGAAAAAAAAAGAAATATAAGAGTCAAAAAGGACGTCTAAGCAAATATGCTCCTTGGCATGCTCTAAGCAAATAAAAATACATAACATTTATTTTCAAATTCATACTCAAAATAATTATTTTATTGTTAAGATATAACCTGTACAACTTTTTAATTTGATTTTTCAAAACTTGTTATAAAGAGGATTCACTTTGGTACTATGCCAAAATAAATTAAACTCACCATTAGAATTCATTATCTTTTCAAAAGATTCTATTAGTTCGAAACTTGATATGTTTCATTCCAATCACGGCTCTCACTTATTGGCAGTGCAGTGAATAAACTACGAGTAAGCTCGCATGTTTTATCAGCCAGTAATCACTGGACCGAGTGTTTGGAGAAGAAGCCATTTTAAATCGGAGAAATTCAAGCCAGTACCTCTAAGAGACCCGCCGATAGTTGGTTTGGGTTTATAAATTACATATATGGAAGTATGAAGAGGAATGGCAGTACAAACATAACAATGGTTAGGTATTTGTCCGGTATCAAGCCGACTAATAACTTTGCTTGAATTCTATTTCTTTAAAAATATTTTTTTCACATCCACTGAGCCAACACTCTGCCGATTGTTTAGTCTGCAGTATATCTGCTAATTTAGACTGTTTATTGATGACTGAGCACTCTGTTCGGAAAACAATATTCTATACGTACTTACCGTTTAATATAAAAGTTTTAGAAAGACTCCTGTGAATTTTCTGCGAATTCAGAAGTTTAGATTACTTTTTGATATTCGACTGCTGTTTTGTTTTTTTGATTTCATTTTGGTGAATGTTTTTTTATGTACAAAACGCTTTTTGTATGTTTGCAATTTGCATCCTAAAATGCATAAAATCATAAAAATGTTTAGATGAAATTTGAAACTTTCGGAGTGAATTTAGTGAACACAACAATATTAAACCACTTAGCAGGAAAATTGAGTAAACATTATCCATGAAGGCTGTCATTTGATCGAGTACGTCTTTAACTCAGAATGGGATCATAAGCGTAACTTTTTATGAGCTACTTTGTCGGCAGGCAAAGACGCTCTATTGCGTTTAAATACCCAGAAAATTCAACACTGCCGATACATTCGATATTTTCTAATTTACAAAAATAAATACGCATATTTGCCCCGTCCGCATGGCTGCACAGTGAATATAAAAAGTCCATAACAGAGGGTATAACAAGATTTTCGCCGAGCCGAGCGGAGGGATAAAAACAAAAGGGGCAATTGGCCCTCGCAACGCGCTTGACTGATCCCCAGCATTATCCTATAGAGCAAATCTCACAAAATACGAGTGTTTATATCAGTTCAAATCTGCCGGGACGGTTTCCGATGAAGGTCGGAGTTAACGACGCGATCTAACAACTTTACTCTTCGACTCTCAATTGTTTTGGATTTATTTCACATCCGCAGAGCTAAACGGGAACCATTTCGGAAACTATTAATGTATGCTATCAAACTTTGCCTTAGAGTCTTGCCTGCCATTGTATTACAGGCCTACATAACCTGTTCAAGTACTCTCGTTTTAAAAGTTGGGTAATGAGTTAAGCCCTCGGGTGTTGTAAACGGTCGTAGGTCGACAAACGTTTATCGTCAAATGGTTCGCGGAACTTTCTACCTATTTTATTAACTTCTCTCTCGCAATGTCCTTTACTGTCTGCATTAAAAAAGCTATTTAGTTAAAACACAATTTCGCCCTTTTGTTTCTTCATTTTGTAGTTAAACAGTCTGACAAGTTGTTTAGAGTCTGTTAACTCTGACTTTAAAAGCTTTTGATTTAGTTAACTGTCAAGCTTAGAGTTTTGAGCGTTTGTAAAATTTTAATAAGGGAAACGTGGATTTGTTTACGACTGAACACGCTGATAATTGGATAACATAAAATACCTTTTTAAAGTCCCCGAGCCGAAAACGGTGTCATTTTTGAAACTGACACAATATTAAACCTGAAATAGTTTTATCTAAATCTCTAAAAATAAAACAGGTACTTATAAAACGTCACTTAAATATCACTACTGTCACAAATCTACAATATAATTTATGAACATCACCAGTTAACTTGACCATAAAATTGCTTTGAGCGGACTCGCATTTCAGAACGTCAGCCAAAGTAGATACGTCCCCTATTTTATCTCAAAGAGAACGGGAATACTTAATGGTGTTAGTTTTCTCACCAAGTTTGCCTAGTCACTACTTGCGGTACGATGCGAGCCGGTATTTATTTTGTCTTTGCATTGAAAACCCCAGCAGTGTTTATATTCGAATTCACTGCGACAGAGGTTTAAAACTTTGTGTATTTTATATCAAAAAATACTAATATTAAAATTGCCATCTCCACCATTAAAATTATCACGGGACTATAGAGCCCTGAATTTTGGGAGGCGAACATGGGGCCGAAGTCAACATGTTGATGCCCTTTTGAGACAACTTTCATGCAATGGCCAGTCTTTAATGTCCCACTGCTGGGCAAAGGCCTCTCCATCTCGCTTCCACACTTCTTGAATCTTCGACCGAGTCCAACAATCTCGACGATACAAAAACAATAATTTAATTTTGATCCAAGTTTCCCTATTTTCATTTAGTTTTATTCCAAAAAAGTTAACATGAAAACGAGTTTATTCAGCAGATTGAAAAGTCAGGTCGACCACAGTCGTAAGGAGGAATGTCAGGGGAATGTGTAACAAATCCATGGGCTTACGCGAGTCAGGAGGGACTCACACCATGCGTAAACCGGGAAATAAATATATGAAAACTACTGATTTCTTTGGAAGTGTCGGATTTCTGGATTTTGCTGTCTGTACCGTTAATGTTTTATTGTATCTATTTATAAACTTCTGTTCGGGCATCTTAGACTTGATTTGAGAACTTACCGGAACATCGAGCATATCTATTAATAAAAGTATATAGGAGCGTACTTTCTAAATTAAATCTAGACACATTTACTTACCTACCTATTTTCTTCATGTAATTAAAGCTGTAATTTTATAGGATTTAAACAAATAAACTCAATGTTTATGTGTAAACCAACGTGTAATACATTTATATTATAAAGAGATAAAATTTCACATCTTGTAAATATTAGACATAATTTTCCATACAAATCCAGCGCAACAGACTGTCACACGAAACACATGATATATTATAATAATAACATTTATTCATTATCTACTATTGGATTTGCTAACAAGTATTTGATTTCAACTTAGAAGGTATCGGGGGGTTAACGCACTAGGCAAAAAAAACTGCAGCGTCTAATCTTCCTTGAAGAAACGCTGTCTAACGAGCATTTGACTTAACTTTGAAGCTGACTTCAGCAGTTGAAATGCCTAGTGCGTATTTTGTCTAAGAACTCAGATATATGACACGGAGCTGTACAGGCATACTCAGGTTCGATTTTTAAGAATAATAATATGATGGATGAGAAAGGTCAATACATACATATAATAAAAACGAGAATAGGTTATGCCCTGCTTTACTATACAAATGCGTAACGTTATTATACACATCGAGTATATCGAAAGGATAGGTTTTTCAGCCCCGTGTAATATAAAAAAGATTGTTAAAAACAAGTTACAGGAGAAAGGAGGTAATTTACCAGCTAAAGTGAATCGAATAAAAACATCTTCATAAATAAATTACATTCGAAATATATATTTCACATTTATATACAATTAATCCTATAGGGAGGGTAAATTATATGAATAGTAAAACCTACCATAAGGCCGGCTTTACACCTGTAAGTGTAAGTCACGTAAGTAGCTTACGTAATTAACTTAGGATAAATGTAGACCTTCTTCGTAAGTCACGTATCGTAATTTCTTAGAACTTCTTACAAATTACGGAAGTTACTTACAAGTGTAAAGTCGGGGTTACGCAAAATATTTAATGCGCAGTTGACAATTAGCCTCATCATAAATTCCTATGAAGCAACATATACTGAACAAATACCCGGTTCTCTGAAATCCATTACAACTATTACAATATAAAATCTAACTTACAATAAGACTTAAAATTTATATAAAGTGTGTATAGCAATAAGGAAGACATCGATAGCCTGCATGAATTACATCATCAATATAGAAAATACAGTAAATCATCTTTTCGATTTCAATGCAGTTTTAAAGTCACAGGAGTAAACGAAAATGTAGACTAAGGAATGGCTAGAACAGGCAAATCGACTTATACTTCAAATTCTTATTCGTATTTGCTCAGATCTGAACTGGGATTGGAATATTTTTATAGAAGAGGGTTTTATTAGTTCGCTGAGAAAGTAAAACGCATGTCTAGTTGTATTTACTCCTGTGGTACATCGTTCGTTATCTCTTATTTAGGTACAAGGAGAATAATTAGGCATAATGCTAGTGGCGTTAAATGAAGGAGACATGAGATTAGTAAAATGTCATATCTACGTACGTTTACTATTTGAAAAATAAAAAAGGATCGTTTCTTTTTGTAAGACGAAACTACTCACAGATCTCTTTATTAATAAAAACGAAGTAAAGTTTAAAGACATTCTCTTCTTATTCTTTGGTTTAACTTTAATCCGTGTTTATTAATACGAGAGTTAATATATCTAGCGTTAAATACATCGGATTTATTATGCTGTTCCATTTTAATCAAACAGATTTGACAGTGACAGTTGAACGTTTTGACAGTATTTCGCAATAAACGTCTTTAGTAAATTACGCAAGTCCTAAGGTCACAATATTAATTTTTCAGTAAGCATTTTATTTATAGAATTTATCTTAGTACGTTACTTATTGGGGTATTACATTTCTTTTCATTCTAATTGGTTTCATTCGTCGAAACAATACGATTTCCAAATGTTTAAAAAGGGCTGAAACTAAAAAAAGGCCTTTGATATTTTTCTTTGCTTTTTTAATAGATTTGAAATGTAATATTTTGAGGGAGAATTATTATTTTAGTCTGTTTTAGCAAATCTGTTCACTATAACTGTCTTTTATTTTATTTAATCAGCGGATTCAATTCCTTTGAAGTTTATTGGTCTTTCAGTACAAGTTGAAACTCTCTGGAAAGTTTTCAAAGCTAAAATACTAACAAAACATCGAGGAGTTTATTATGAAATCGAATAACGGACATTGAACAGAAAAACGATACGACAAACACTAAACACAGTTATTATGTTCCAATGATACATCCACAGAATGTTTTTATCCTACATAATTTAGCATTTATTTACATTTTAATAAGTTTTACACACAATAATTATCTACCTTATGTACGCTTTAAGCTTTGCTAACACGAAATTACGTTCAAATTAAGTCGTCCTGATATATTTATACAATACATTCAATTTTGTTTTCAATAACCATTTAGTTTGGCGCAAGAAAACATTGAGATACAGATATTTTTCCATATTAAACATTTACAATAAATTTTAATACAAACGAAATGACGCAAGCCTCTCCATTTTGACAACATTTATAAAATTGTTTATAAATACTCACTCCTTATCATGATATGTTTTTGTTACACAATTGCTCCTTAACGTTTCTCATTAACAAAATATTCCATCGCGCAACGTGCCTTTAGTAGTTTTTTGCATAACACACCTAAAATATTTATTTTAATTTATGAAAATTATGCTTGTTCTATGCATAGAATGTGTATTTAATCAAACAATGCATTGTTAGCTACAACTGACATTTTATTCGCAATGCAAATATTTTATTTTCAAAATTAGAATGTTCTTTTTTTCAATTCAAATGTTTCATGTTCAAAATTAGAATATACTTTTCGAAAATCAAAACAATGCAATGTTACAACAGAACCTTTTTCCCAATTCAAATGTTTTACTTTTAAAATTAGAATATGGTTTGCAACTGACATTCTTTTTGCAATTCAAATGTTACATGTTCAAAATTAGAATGTGGTTTTCGAATGTCGCTTTCAAACTCAGAATGCTGGATGCACACAATGATTGCTAGATCATTAGGCGGCGCGTCATGTATGCAGAGTCGGGCTAACGCCGCACGTCCCACAGAGATCGGGACGGCTTTGTCTATGGTACATGGATTTCAGTACCGAGCGAGTGCATCAGCTATGTGGATGTGTGTGGTATGTAGTAAAGGGGAAATAAATGTGTATGGGTAGGAAAATTGTGTTGGGAAGGGTTGTATTTTTGTAGTTATTTATTTTAATGCTTTGTGAATTAGGGAAATCAGTAAACTATTTTACCTTTCAGTAGATAAACATATCTGAGCTTTATTTATGTTCAATCGATAAACTACACCCAGCTATTTCTAGGTAGTCTTATTCATAATATCCGTTAATTTTGATATCTACTATCCGGCGTTAGTTTCAAAAAGTATTTATCTTTGATTGTTTATTTGCACATTACATTGCATATTTTTTTCTCTTTTAAAAGGCATAAATTGCGCGATGTCTTATCCACCATATCATGTTCTCAGCGAGTTTTGACGCTTCCATTTATATTCCAATATAATTATAATAATTATTTAAAACAATTGACGTCATCGCATTTTCAAATATAAATAGCAAAAATTATAATATATTTTACATTTTCACATATTGATGACATTCGACATAATTATGTTTTACTTAAGAATTGAGATATCTCAATCCAAAACTTAGTTCGATACCGTGGGTAGCCAACGAAAGAAGAAAATATAAAAAATGTGGAATAATTTTGAAGGGCTAAATATAATATTTAAGAGCAATTTACAATTTAATCGATTTCTTCTAGCTTAACATAAGTTTTAACCTAACACTACAAGCAATACACAGATATATCAGAGAATGAGAAAATAAACTGTTAACAGATATCTATTCACGATTTTTAATAGGATTTTTATTTTATTTACATTTATTACGTTCTATGTTAAAAAGTTCCATAAGATTCTAAGCCTAGAAGACGACAAAGAGAATCACTCACGTTCATGTATATTTTACTACTGATATGTAAAAGCCAATGCAATATATTCATAGTCACGCAATTATTCAAAACTTGTGACTCCTTACACGCTTTTACTGTCTCTGGCTTAGCCATTATATTATAATTTATATTACAAAATGGACAATGATGGGCTCTAGCAATTTGATAGGTGGGTGTCAAATCGGGTCATTTACATATCTAACATCCTAATTCAGTCTCATAATTGCGCATACATAAGTTAATAGTTAAATATACAAAAGATACAAAGAAGCGCAGAAAAGCTCATCGATAAAGGTTTTATCTAAACGTAAAGTCGCGTAGAAAATGTCAGCCATCTTGTAAAAAATTCAAATGGACAAACGTTTGGTCGTGGATTCCTTTTTCAAAGTCTGCAACATAATTAAAACGTGCAGCTAAAAATAACATGGCAATAAAGTTTGATATAAAAATTCACATTTATTCCATGTTCAGTGTACGTACACTTCGCACTGTATTTTTAGCTTCGAATAACACCATTAACTAGTGCCCAGTAACGTTGTTGAGCGCTCGTTTTTATTAATCGCCATACAGTTTATATACGTGTGCATATAAAACACGGGTGTTTCAGATTTTCTGAAATATATTACTGTGTCCATTTTAATAAAACCGCCACTCTAAAATCTTGTATTAAAGGCGTCGGAATTTAGTTCAGGCTGATGGCAGCGAAGTTTCTAAATAACTTCCATGCCGTTCTTCATTAGAGCGCCAACTTTGATATTGGCGACTCGAATAATTATAAACGTTGCCTTGGCCCTGTGTTTTGAAGGGATTTACTTTAAATAACCATAATAAGATTATAACTAGCGTTGATTAAATTAATATTTGTTTGCAAATGGAATCGCGTTATTAAAAGTTATTTGAACTGATTTAGTAGCTGTGAAGCGAACAGTCGACTGATGTCGGCAATTGAGTTGTTACCGAACTTCATTGTTTGGAAAATTAGAATGAAATTGTTGCTCAAATTACTGTTTTTTATCTGAATAATTTGCGTGTTCTATGGCGTTAAATATAAATAAGTAATTTTTGTCCAAATGGCACGTTTGCAATAGCCGCAGCGCTATTAAGCTAAAGTACAAAATAAAGAAAAACTTGAAAAAATAGGTCAAAGCAATATTGTAATAAAATTCTTATGAAGTATTACACCAATTAAAAATAGATTAATATCGACATGTTTCTTCATAATTTTATTATAACACCTGTCAAATCGTACCTAACGCAAGGAACAATTAGACGCACGCGATGCCATATTGTCAGTAAAGAAATAAAACTATTGATTTTTTGAACAAACCAAGTTTTATAATGACATCATTGGAATAGTTTTCATTTTTTCTACAATCTGCTGCTTTTATTTGAAGGTCGTATTTTTCCAAAACATCGGTTTTTAGCACCACAGTATTTTTCAATAAACAAACTACATATATTCTGTGCCCATGCATCGATACTATACATGGCTAAGCTCATAAAATACGTCCTAGTAACATTCGTTCGTAATGTTCATACAGAATGTGGCAACATAGCGAATATCAAACACCAGGAGTTAATTGTGCATGTGTTATAAAGGCTCCCGTGTTATTGCTCGGTACGTTTTAATGCAACGCAATCTGCGGCGAATTGGAGCCATTCGAAACAAACGTAAACCCCACGCCGTGCAATATGGATCAGCCTTTATGAAACATTCACTATGCATTACCAAGCAACGTTACCGTCAACCTTACATCAGAACAAATTTGACAGATGTTATGCTACAATATACATACGTCACATCCAAGTTTAGGAGTAAATATGGCACACAAATATGACTAAAACAACCAGTGTACTTTCTACATGACACCGAGCTGATATATTCAGTTGCGAACTAACGATTTTGACTGGCAGCTGAGTTGGCGCCGGTTCGATGCGAACCACGTTGACTGCAAAAGAAAAATGTTTTTAAAACATAAATAATGGCTGGTATTTTTACCACAGGGAATGAGGATAATTTCGCTAGCCTGGAATTTGTGCTTACATACGGCTCAGGACTTAATTTTGAGGGTACTTCAACCGTTATAATTCCCGGGGTGAAGCTTTTCGTCGAGAATTTTCTTAAGGTTTATTTTTCATACTTATTTATTTTATTATGAATACGTAGGTACTACCACCTAGAATCTATATAGCCTAGTTATTAAATGTAAAGGAATTTAAGAGTGTTCTTTTAGGCGTCCCTTGAGTTTTGTTTCTTGATTGACATGTAGGGGGATTTTTGGTACGGATCATAATGGGTGATTGACGAAAGAGTAAAACGTCGTACACATAAATAATAACATCATCTAAGTACCCGATACTCGAGTACTCGTTGAAAACAAAGCAAAAGACAGCCCCCAAAATGCCCCCCTTCACTACCATCATATGTTTTGGCTGGGAAGAAGAAGTGGCGCAACACACTCCCCAGCAATACATGTCTATTAGGGTGGAACCAGAGTTATGTAGATCAAGTCAAATAAAATAAAATAAATAAATAATTAGAAACTCCTTTAAAGATTCAAAAAACAAAAGACGCCATACCTGTGACCGTACTGTTCTGGACATCAGCGAACCCCTCGGCCATGCTCGCGTAACTAGGTATGGTGCTAAGACAGGTGATCTCCACCGTCTGGTTGGGGAACAATTGAAGGTTCGTCAGCGGGAAGTGCAGGGATGTGTTGGTCATGGAGAGCGGGATCCCGTGGTGGTGACGGTGAACCTTCATCGTCCCGTACGGTATTGTTAGACTTTCGTCTACCTGGTGGGTGAAAAATATAATTTTAGTCAGTATTTTGACAGATTTTTGTCATTTTAGTTTATAAAAAAATGTATAAATCGAATTAAAGATTTATTAGAATTGTGTTTCATCAACGATTTCTAGTATTGTTTAAGTAGCGCCAATTTTTTTTCAAAATAATGAAAACTGTCAACGATGGGGGCTACCGTTTTTTGTTTCACCAGATAGCACAACTGTAGCGTGAGGTCTAAAACTATGGCAATCAAAGTTCGTATTATGAACGCTAAAATTTATATCTACATTAGATGATTATATTAGATCATATGTAATACAATATAACTATAGTGTGAATGTATTGGCGATGCCACAGTGTTGCGCAGTGCCGCTTTGCTCGAAAAAGAAATGCAAACGTAAGTTTCCGAAAGATTAAAGAGTGTCAAAGCAGTGACGTTTATAGAACCCTGATCTGTATTTGCCATAATTAATCTAAAGTATTGTTAAATATTCATAATATTAATTTAATTAGTAATATATACCCTCGCGCGTAGACAAACAGTGGCATTTGACGTTTTGAAGACCTCACGCTACACAAGCGCCTCTAGCGGCGATTTCATACGCGGTAGCCCTCGTATCGAAATATAAAAGCTTTTATTTATTTTTTTAATAAACAGCGCTGATTAAAACTTGATTAAATAATTTTCCATTAAAATTACTCTGTCATAAAAATAGATACTATTTTAAATGGAAGTCTGACAGAATCAAAAAGGGGTACGTTCCATTTAAGATCAAAAGCACTAAAATAGCATAATTTACATTTAAACGATTTAATTTAAGCACGTATTTCTACAAATAGTACAACTACAGAGTATTAATGACGCACCTACGCGTTTAACGGCTTCTGTAGCAAATTAAATGAAACCATTTATGGTTTTATTTGCGCGTCTGGAATTCATGATCTACGTAATTACCAAATCAAATAAAATTTATGGAACAGTCATGGTGTTATAATTAATTATTTCTAAAGTAATTTGTAAGTACTAATTTTAAATAAATTCTAAAGCTACTAAATGATAAATTCAGTAGTCTACATATTTCGAAAATTGAATTGAGACTCTTTGATTTAGACCAGAAAAGAGATTTTTTATTTATTTTAAATTTAATCAAAGTAGAAGTTATAATTATTTTTATAAGTCAGAATACTCGTATATTACACTACACCTACATTCTTACACAGTTATTATCCAGCAAAAGTCTCGTAGATAAATTCCTCGTAGCAATATTACATTTTCCATTTATTTACAGAGCACCTCAAAGAAAATACAGGTGTTTATATAATACATTCATCTCCACTCAAGCGAAACCGCGCCGGGTCACTAGTTGCAAAATAAATCTCGATACAACTGGCCTTTCCGGACCGATGGAGTCCAACATCGCCCGTTGGAAAATCTGAACCAAATGAGAGATAGGATCACGGAGAACAAAATAACTAGCGGAGGTGGCATAACGGAAAATGTCCTAAAAATGAAGCACACCAAAACGCGGCGGTGCGGGTGACGAGGAACGTCACTGTCTTCTCCTTTATGCGCCTTCTTTGGACCCGATATTTTTTTGTAATACCAAACATCGTTGAAAGACTTCTCAGAGAACCCGAACACTACGTTACTGATCGTTTTTGTCATGCCCACCGTAGGTACGCATTTAAAGTAGAAGAAGGCGTCTGACCTGCCTGTATTATGGCATCTCCGTTCATCTTTTCTTACTCCATGGATGGGATCAATGTAAATTCACGTGGAGTGAACACCTCTGGCTTGAGTTGGAGTAAGGTTTATTACATTATTAGTTTTGACGGGGTTGTTTGTGGAGTTACTGAGAAATTGGTTCTTATTTGATTTTTGTAGCTAACAAACGACATTGAAATATAGAATTTTTATACTTATTTCCTTATTACTAAAGTTAAACTCGCTGTAGAATTGCTTTCTAGTAGAATTGGATTCAAACTACTTATCAATATTTAAAAATCTATTCTCAAAAAAGAATTATGAATTATTTGTATATGAACTTTAAGTACGGGACAATATTTCATTAATGTGTAAGGAATTTTCACTAATCAAGTGCTATCAAAACGAAATAAAAACCACCCTTTCCTAAAATAAGTGTACTTAGCCCTAAAAAACTAAGTAAGTAACCTAACCTGTACCTAAATACGTCATAATGAACTCAACACATTTTTCGTCGGAAACGGTCGGCGTCAAATTTGGCCGATCTTGGCGTGGCTATACATTTCCTTTAGCTACGGACCACAAGGTTAATTTTGTGAAGCACGCGATACTCCTTTTGTTCAAAGGGTTTACAAATAGTTGATAGGTTTATTAATCAATATTGTGGCACTTTCTATACTGATAATGTTTTAAGTATCATCATTTTTCATTTTTTGTTTATTTACATGCATATTTACAGAACTAAAAATATTTACGATATACCTAAATTGAAACTACCCTACTGAAAACTAAAACGAGTAAAACCGTCGAGTAAAACCCGTCGCTGTCGACTGGGAGCGTGCCCAAGAGGCTGGCAGAATTACCTCGTTGGGTCGCCATACTTATCCTTTAGAAACAATATTGTATTAATTTCATTAAACCATTTTTATAAAAAATTTTTGCTCCTTGGTATCTATCATAGTCTATCATTTGTCAACCCTTATATTTAAATGCTGACTGGAACCAAAATTGTTAACGTGTTATAATGTATAAAGTTCATACATAAGCTGTTCCACAAAGGTAACTCAACACTACTGCTATTAAGGCACGAATCCATCAGGTACCTGTTCGACTACATAAAGAAGCTAATAAATTCGATGCACCATATACTTTAGGCTAGTAAGCGCGGAGCTTAATCCTCTCCCCTTCCATAGGTTGTAAAATTCTATGACTCTTACCGATAGTCCAGATAATCATTGCTCCTTAGCAGGAATATTTATTGAACCAATTTAATCAACTTTACGAATCTTTTGCTCTGTTTTTAGATAGAATTATGTGTACTATTTCTTGAATTTAGTTTTTTATTTCACAAACTATGGAGCTACTTATCATTTGGAGCATAGCAAGGTTAACCAATTACTTAGGACGACATTTGAAAACTAGGATCGCCATTCTCTCTACATTTTGTCAGTTAAAAATAACACATTATATCAATGAAAGTTACAGTTAGATAAACGTCAAAATATTTTCAGCATTACATGAATCTCGGATATAGGTACCTACTTTCAACGTTACGTAATTTACATAAGTATTTCAAAATACAAGATTATCTAGAGAAAGGAATAAAATTGTTCTTAGAAATATTAATGTCTAGGACACACTACTATTATCCACAATAGATTCAAATTTTACCCGCATGTTTATGTTTTACATATCCACCTACATCCAACGATTTCCATTGAAACGAAATTGATGTTGACTCGTATAGATTTCACTGAACCGAGCCCAAACAAACGATAGTATGACACTTGTCAAACAGCGGGATTCTATTGTAATAACGTTGTAAATAGGTCACGCACTGAATTAGATCTACATAATGTATCTGTGTTCAAAGAAATGTATTATGATAGAAGTTATGTTTTTATGTAACTATCTACCTTTGTGAGGCTTTGAAAAATAGAAAACTATATTATTTTTTAGTGTCATTTATATCTAGAGGCTACGTTTTATTCTCATACAAAAGTTGAGTTTAAATATTTTTCATATTTAACTTTTATCTTTATGACATCAATTTTTTTTGCATATTGGTACTTAAATTAATATTATAAACCCAAATGAATAAGAACTCCATGGTTCTCCGCTTTGTAACACACGTTCCATTTTCAAAACCGAATCCTTTTCCCTAAAGCATAGTCTACACGTCATCTGACAGTTATCATTTCCAAACCGCTCACCAAAGTCACTTCGTGCAGTTGATGTCAATAGTGTCAAAGGTCACTTATAGTGTCTGAGGTCACTTATAGCGCCAGAGGTCACTTATTGACAGTCTAATGGAACGTTTCAGCCGTTGTAGACAGCTAGTGAACGTTGAAATGTTACTAGAATATTTAGGCGTTAAGTGGAGTTTGATAGAAGGCGAACTAAAGTTTTGGTTTTCAGGAAGTTTTGTTTTCTGGTGATTGGTGTTGTAATATTAGTAGTAACGTTGTTTTAAGTGAAATTTATTTAATAGTGGTTTAGTAAAGCAGGGATTCCTCATATTTTACTTACTAAATTACATTAGTGTGCCTATCTAAATAGTATGAATGCTCTTTTGAAGCCAATGCAGTTACTCACGTTTCTTAGCTAGTTTTCACTTGCATTTGTTTTACGCAATCATATACGATACGTCTGCATCAGGTCCGCCATCACAAATCACCGATCCTCTCGAAATACATATAGAGAGTTGCTACCTAATTGCTACCAGCTACCATTAGTTGCTTCCAATTGCTACCCTCGTGGTTTTTAAGATAATCAGCATCCTAAGTGGTTTTTAAGATAATCAGCATCCTAAGGTGACAGCTGTTACTTTTCCCAGTGTGAAGAAACGGCGCAAAAGTATTGAGTTTTTTATATATTTACACTACATTTTTATGTAGTCCGTATAAATACAAGCCATATATTAATGTTGATTCATCGTCAGTATACACATAAATAAAGCCTTAATATCGGATCTTTTACATCTATGATCGAAATATTCACAGACTCATTATAGTACAAAACAGCTGTGATCTATAGTATTTGATGGCTGCATTCAGGATCCCAGGCGGGGCTTGCACATCACAACTAAGTCTTCATACAATATTGTATGATATCAAACTTGTTAACCCATAGTATTTTGAGGAACTGTTTCCTGAAATATAGGAGAAAATTAAGGAAATCGATGATAGAGTTCTACAATATAGTTTCAAAGGAAAACGTATTGTAAGTACATATTATGTATATGGATAAAAATCTGTTATGTCTTGTGACTTACACATAAGTATAGTGGCTAACTTTTTTGTCGTACGTTACAGCATACACAATACAGAAATGAATTTTAAGCAGTGCACAAAAAAAACTGGTGGTCCAGAATCGTTAACAGAACATATCTGCATCATCAGTAAATTTTTTTTTTTTTCATTCTTTTGTCCGCCCTAAAATCATCAAAATATGGATACCAACTATTCTTACGCGCTTGGAGCAGCGCTCGCGTCAGTAAACCGGTTTCGCGTTGCCGCCGTGCCTACTATGACGACTGTGACCGTGCAATCGATTACAAAATAACCATCTTTCGATATCAATAACTTTTCTTTTTTGTACTAAAACACGACAAAATAAAAATATACGTATCTATAAAACTTATTTAATTATAAGTTGACAAAGTTTGCGCACTGCATAAAATTCATTCCTGTATATTTTTGTCTATATTGGGGCTAATAACAGTGTTTTTTTGCGAATTCATTCAATTTATCATTAAAAATAAAATTCGTTTATTCGAAGTGAAATTTACAAATGACAGCCCCCAAAACGCCCACCATTCACTTCCTATGTGTTTTTGCTGGGAAGAAGAATTGGCGCAACAAACTCCTCAGCAAATACTACTCAAAATAACAAAAAATTAACAAATCATCAAAGTTTTAACAAATCGACAATGAAAATGAAATTCGCAATCATTGAGCAAAGTCAAGCTCAATCCAATCCAGAGTTTTGATTTCATAAATATTCATTCAATGTCTAACTGTGCAGGTATGATTCAAATTTTTGAATACTAATCAACCAGGTCATTTTAACAGTTAGCAAGCTTCATACCCTAGTATTTCAGGCTTGTTTTCACTTGCTCCACAAAGCAAAAAAAAAAAAAACAATTCTTTAAGAATAATAAAATGATTTTAAGTACAGAGACGTAATTTTGATATTTTGCTGACGATACATAACATTTTTTGGAGCCATGAGGAAGGAATTTGAAGGCATATTAAGGCATATTTTGATTTATTTATTTTCTTCTAAAATTTTTGGATCCAAGTGGAAAAAATGTATGAAAACTTTGTTAACAGAAAACAATGGGTTTGGAGTAAATGAGAACAAGCCGTATTTCATAGTAGGAGCTTGAAATTATTCCAATTAGAACGATCAAATTATGTTTGTTAACAGTAGAATATTCATGTATTTCAGTGGTAAGTGGATCGATTAATTTGGTAACTTCAGATTGAATAAACATGTGTTAGACTATGCTTAGAGAAATACCAGCATAGGTATATTGTCTTAAGTGATATTCATGTCTTCATTATTTAAGGTAGCACATTGTAGAAGTTAGTAGTTACAGTGGAAAATTCTGAGGAGAATGTATAATATAGTAAGTAGTCCGATTTTGGTCCATTTAATTTTAGTATTAAACAGTAAAATCAGTATTACATCTGTACCTACAATTCTTGAAGTTCTGTATTCAGAACTGTGTGTACTCAAGAGTCTATGAATGTGTTCTGTAAGAATACTTGTAGAGCATAAAAAAAACATATTTTACTTATGATACTTCAATAACATTAAAAACGTCTACCACTCACATTACAAAAAACACTAAATCAATTTTTACATGTGGGTGTGAAAAATTGGGTACCTACAGTACAGTGACATTTTTCCGCATTCTATTTCATATCTGCAATAAAGACTAATACAATACGTGCTTCATTTACTTCGGGTGCCAGTCTACCAGCTTTCAAATATTCATATAACTTGCCTATAACATCTGTAGGCACATTCAGAGCAAACTGCAGACTTAATAGTCGGCCGACTGTTGACCAGAAGGATTTTCTCAGTTAACCTATAAAATATAGTGTCTATGGAGTTTCTCGTCGGTTCTTTTCCGTAAGACCCACTCTTTGGAACCGAGCAACTAGATTGCAGTTTCTTAAGCACCTGTAATTGGTCTATATGAAATGAATACCTTTAATTTAGCCTTGGGATGGCATTTTTTAGGAAAATTTTGATTCCATTACATTTTTTTGTGGGTCTGATACCGGCTAAATAAACCTGATCTTTGTAATATATCAATCATCTTTATACTACTTTATAAGCCAAAACACACTATCGGCCCACTAAAAGTTTGCAGTGTGCGCGTAGTCTAACTTGCCTATAACATTTCTGTAGGCACATTTACATGACACGCTTGAACGACCTTACAATTTCACAAAGAAATATCACGTCATACTTCATGAAATTATTATTTTAAATTGAGAATTTTTACGTTTAGCAATAAAAGAAAATGAGGTGTACTTCTTAAATATAGGAAATATAGGTTCTTCCTACGTACGGATATTTTGTTACCTAGGTACTTATTTTTTGTGTTTCTTATTAGGATTTTGATATTTGCTGGAACTTTACGTAAGTAATGAAAATAAACTGATACATGCTAATTTCTATTAGTTTTTGACCACGACAAAACTAAAATATAGATAATATTCAATAGGTATATACTTCCAATGAACATTTTCTTTTCAAGATACAACGAAGAAAATAAGCTACTTATTTCTACTCTTCTGAAGCACAGATTAGTTCCTTAAATTATTCTTTACTTATTTGCTGTTGTGATTAGAAACTTACCTTGTTATTATTAATAAACCAGGTGAGGTGGGGCGCTGGGTGCGCAGGCGCACTCTGACACGTCGCTTCCAGGTGATCATTTGAAGACAGCTTTTTGTGCTTTATTTTAATCTTTGGACGGTATTTCTGACGAACTGAAACAATATTTTTTTATATTATGACATAGAATTTAAATATCTTAAAATCTAATTTTAATAATAGCACAATATTGTGACATTAGATATGGGGTGTATATCACACCATCTTTATCTTTCTATATTTACGTAGAAAGATAAGCTTTAGGTACTCATAAGTAGTTATTTTTCTGATATGGAAATCAAATCCTTGTAGGCATAAATGATTTTGACTTCTTTTAAAATACTTACCTAGGTATGTAAGGTTCTACCTACCTAATTTTGAACAAATAAAAGTACTTAACTTGACAATTATGCACTGTTCTTTATAATTACTTACCAATGACATTCAATTCATGTATTTTCGATACTTTAGAGTACAAAGGTGTTTCTAGCGCGATCTCACAGGCGTAGGGTCCCGACGCTGAGAAGTCCAGTCGCTCCAGGGTTATAGATGTCGGAGACAACTTTATTAGCTGTGAATAAGAGCTATTTATTATATGGAGTTTGTGGCGTAGGGACATTATTGCACGTTGCTGTCGAAGTGTTTTGGGTAAAAGTTTAATTAAGTTGCTGTTTTAGTGAGGTCCTCTGTTGATAAAACCTAGCATGATTATTTTTGACTTGCAGTTTGACCTAGCAGTGATCTCGAAATGTATTGATATTTCACTCCAATAAACATAAAGTAGAGAAACATTTACTTTTATTACCTATCCTATTTAATTCTCTAAAACACTTTTGATAAAATTATGAAATATTTTATACAACGAGCAAAGTATTATTAAAAAATATAATTTAATTCAGCCATTTTGAATATCGAATCAAATTGAATAATAAACAATTGACGATTCAAATAAAAAATAATGTGAAGGTTTATATTTGATCTAGCAAATATAATTAGCCTATTAACACTAAGCTCTTATACAATCGGCGAGTCTAGACAGTTTAGCAGTTTAATCCTTTCAATTATTTGAATAAATTTTACTAAAAATGTAAACGTTAGTAGTTAATTTAGGTACATAAATCGTAGCTAGAATGTTCTCAAATAAAGCTCTTTAACATAAAAAATAAAAATACTTTAGCTTCGTGAACGCATTTTATGAAATTCAATTTAGAATTTTAATACAATACCCAGCTTTGAAAATGGTCTCTTTTGAAATGAACAGAAAAATAGTAGTGAGTTAAAATAAGTAGTTCAGCTTTGCTATTTTCAAAAACGTTTAATGCCTATTTGTAGATAAATTAAATATTTTTTGTGTTTTATGCTTATTCATTGTAGGTAATGTCATTAAATCATAAATTATCTATTAATTTTCAATTAAGTCTGTGAAATGTTTCAAATATTTTGAATTGCAGTGCCATATGAAATTAACGAGAACATAATTAAACGAAAACAGTAATAAATAAACAAGTTGAGGGATAATTCCTGTATATTGTTTGTCCCATTTGCAGCATTTCTGCGCACTTGTGGTCGACTGGCGGCGGAACTCCGAGAAAATAATATTTACGCTAGTTCTACTAACGAGAAATATACCCTAAATTGTTTGTTTATGCTGATTTATTTATACTTATTGTTTTGTTGTGTTCCCACCATTGTTTTCTAGAACTTTCGGTTCAAAGGGTGCAAGGGTTTCTATGTTTGAACAACATTACACAAACATGAACATAAGTACCCATGTTTTTCATAAATGCCTATTTTATGAAACATGTTTCAGACCCTGTTTTCTTATTCTACAATGTACTGTAATATTACTTATTCTATCAAAGTAGAATATAAGAAGTCTGAAGTCGTAAAACTATCTGAAAATAAAGCCTCGTACACCTACGTTTAACATAAAAGCGATATTTGTTTTTATTAAGGTTTTATTTCAGTTATGTCAGTACCTGTAAGAAGTATCAATAAAAGAAAATATTTTGTTTATATTGTTTTATTATTTATGAAGCAACAAGATGAAGTGTATCGAGTGCCAGTTTCGGTAAAAGAATATACGCGTATGGGTATTGAAGTTTTATTTTCTAGTGATAGGTTCACTCACTTTAACTTAGTGTGTGACATTATTGTTACACACTGAATTATTTCGGATTGACATTGGAATATCGCAATTTTACACTTACGTATTTACCAATATACCTATACAATTTATTCTAAATGCGATTGAATAGTAGTTCTTTATAGAATTGACCAAAAATGTTTCTTAATATACCTTCTTTTTACTTTATTCTGCAGTGTACCTAGTCTGGCATTAAGTTCTACTTAATCCGAGCTGGATTATGCATCTTTTATATGTATTTATTACCTCACATACATAAACAAAGACTAAACTATTAACATATTAACAAAAGAACCTTTTCAAATAGTCCAAAATTACCACAACACTACACTTTTTATCAGCATTCTCTTCGCAAACGGCACTTAAAAAACTGGCTTCAACTAGCTATATCTAGCTAGAACCAGTACAAACCTCTTTTGTGCGGATTACGATACAATCCCGGGACTGCAGTCCGTCTGTATGCATACTGTTTCAACAGTTCGGTTCGTGATTACATTCCGTGCCGTAATTGCAAAACAGTAGTCAATGAGGATAATGAAATACTTTGGGCGTTCTGAGTGAACGATTTTCGAATTTTAAACTACTTTTTCCTAAGTATTATTCTCACGAGCTTTTGAGAAAATATTGTCGCGAAAAGTACCTACCTTATTTTTGCCAATCCGCTGGGACTGTTCTTCTTATCTACAAGAAGAGACTTTGACGAATATGCTCATAACGGTATTCTTCAAGTTTAAGTTTATTTTTAAGATAATAAAATAATAATTTTATTCACGCTGTATTGCTGGGGTACTAAGTCGTAAAATTTACTCTAAGCAAACATTGGCTGTATAACGTCTGTCCCCACTCTTCCATATTAGCAGAAACAATACTATATTTAAACCAGCTAACTGACAATGTTGAATTTCCCGTGTGAGCGCGAGTTACAACAATGGAGTTAGCCCAACGTGATTCTCATTCCATGTTTATAATAATATATTGTATCTATGTATAATATAATACAGAGCAGTCCATTGGGGATATATTTGCAACTGACTTCGGGAAACGGACGGTCTAAGGGCCTTCTCACACCACAAACTTTTAGTCGGCCGATGGTTATAAATGGTGATGGGCTTATAAACCAGAACAGAGATGCACGGTACACATTACACGATACGTCTACATTAGGCATCAGTCTCCCACAATACACTGAGGTACATACAATATCTTTCATTTGTTGTCTTAAATGTATGCCTATCGTTGTGAGAAATGAATGAAAAACTACTATTCGCATTTAAAATAAACTGTCAGCAGATGTCTAAAAGTGGCATTCTAGTGTGTGCCACCAGTTTCCTATAATGGAAACCAGAATTACCTGCAGTCTATACCAGAATTATGTATGCTTCTATGATATGGTAGCTAGCCATCGAGCCAACTGCCAGCCGACAATTTAGTCTACACTCTGCAGTAGTCTTATTGTGTTCGTAGATAAATGGTGATGTACTACATACCTACATAGGTTATTCAATTTGTACGGCAGATACAATACTGCTGAATACAGATGTAGATTAAGATGTTCTGTAGCGTGATTTGCTCGTATTGAAGGTAAATACGTTGCAGTATTGTTGGTTCGCTTTGATTGTTTGTAGACTTAGATTTGTAGTCAGGTTTGGAGCTTAGAAATTATTGAATAAACAAAAGAATGGTAAGGAATAATAAAGGAATTTATTTTATTTCAGGATCCATTAACGGATAGAACTACCAGCTTTAAGCATCGAAAATTAGCTGGACTACTTTTGAAACATTGATTGAAAAATCAATATAGGCAATTGCTAGTATCCAACACAAACCTCGAAACACTAAACAGTTTTTGAAAATTGTTACGCCTTAAATATTGGTGTCACTGATGGTTTCACTAAAATTTTGTTTAACTAACAACATTTTGATTAAGTAGTTACAGATACCTCATAAATTTTTAGCTCTTTATAGGTAATTTTAGTGTAATTTATAATAATGTTTTTAGAAGGGTTTAATCTGCCTAATGCCTACATTAAAAATTCCTTTTAATCTTTTCCATTTAGTTTTAGCTACAAAATTTTGCGTAGTTACTGTCTGTAAGTCTAATAATATAATAATAATAAAACATTTATTTTCAGATAACACAGATCCACATTGTTAGTAGTTAATAACTTATAAACTAATGTTAGTTAACAAAATTAAAAATAAATAAAAGCTAAATAAAAATCCTTACTCTACTCGCCCCCTGCCAGACCCATGGCTCGAGGTATCAATATTCATGTGAACATTAATACATCGACCCAAGTACGGGCAGTCCAACCTACTGGCTATCATACTCAAAACGCTGTTACGACTAGCCCGCACTCTGCTCAGCATTGACGCGCACCGCTTGCGCAGAGTAGCGTAGAAGCAATCGATGCGCGCCTCCGCGAACATACGTGACGCACTGCAGTGCCGGGGCAGCCGCAACATCGTTCTGAGAGCATTATTGTATTGTACCCGTAGGGCACTGTACGTCTTTTGAGTATAGACTGCCCACAGACTGCAGGTGTAAAAAGATGTACAAAAGGCTCTAAAGAGAGTTATTTTAACTTCCCTTGTACATCGTGCAAATCTGCGAGCAATCATGTTTGCTCTCACGGACAGTGCCCTACGTTCACGTTCAATATCCATGTCGTCCTTAAGGTCCTCGGTAATAAGGTGACCCAGATATTTGAATACACGCACTCTAGCCAACTGAACTCCATTCAGCCTTATAGGGGGCACGCTAGATGAACACCTGTTACCCGCCTTAAAGACAACAAACTCACTTTTTTTCACATTATATTTCAAGCCGTGACCATCAGCATACGCTTCACAAATTTCGATAAGTTTCCTCGTACCACAAACCGAGGCGCTCAGCAGCACCATATCGTCGGCATAGCTAAGATTATTAACACAAACTCCATCTATGTGACAACCGATGTGGCTGCTGCTGAGCTCCTCGATAAGGGCATTAATATACAAATTAAAAAGACGCGGTGAGCTTAGGCCACCCTGTCTTACGCCACATTCCAATTTATACGGATCTGAAAACGTATCCGCCCAGCGGATGGATCAATAGGTTAGTGGCCCAACCGCTTACCGGTTAATTGGTGGCTTGCCTAAGTTTGTAAGTTGTCTTGTTCGAGGTAATTAACGAAACTTACTAACTAATTAGGATTTAATAGAGAAGAGAATGGCTAGTAAGTCTTGGCCTAGTTAAAACAAAAACAGTAAATAATGATGATAGATGTTTATTGAAGTCAACTAAACTTGGGATTATTTTGTAACTATCAGCTAGATATTGCTGTTGCTAATTCTGTATGAAATATTTCTTGGAAATATGCATAGAAATAATTATTTATGTTTGTTTTGAAAAGGCAAAGAAGTATATTTGTAGTGCATATATCAATGTTAATTGTGATACTTACATTAATCTCAGTGCCGGTGATGTTATAAAGCTCGAAAGGGGGATCCCTCCCTCTAACGAACTTCATGATACGTTGACCGTTTTTGAAGAACACCACCTGCAAATAAAAAGTAAGAAAAAATATTTATAAATTATAAAGTATACCTAAAATATAGTTTTACACATTCGGACAATTTTGTATTTTAAGTACATGACGTGACTATCCTCAAATTATACCTTCGTGAAAGCACCGAAACAATTGCACCGTTTTAAATGTAACTTATAAACGGATTCAGAGAATACTGAGTCATAAAGCAAATACACCTAATACTTTTATTCAGGTGCAGGAAGTAGTTCCATCAGAACACAGAAATACTCTTGAAATCCTCCAATTTGCACAGTACAACTAAAACAAATTCATTTGCAGCAAGAATGTCGTTTCTAATTGATTCCGAGTCTAAGTTGGAGGATCTAAAATTAACTGGACCAGATGTATAGAACGTAAATGTACTCGTAAAAGTATCGCAAGTGGCTTCGTCTGAAACTTTCAGGAGTTTATTTTAGTTTTACATTTCAATGTTTCATTGTTTACGTTGTTGTAGAAATGCTTGTTGTAGATTTATTACCTGTACTTAGGTATATACATATTTTTTAAAATGTGTAAAACATTGGTGCCTCCAGTTAGACTGAAAGCCGACCCTAACGTAGTTGGGAAAAGGCTAGGCAGATGATGAGGATGATGTGTAAGACTTTATTTAAAAATAGTGGTTCGTTTTTTATATATTTCAGAAGTACATATATGTGACATTATTTTTGCAGTTTTGTTTGTACAACCGCAGTGCATCGAGTTCTCCGAAATCTATAACGATGTTTTGCTGAAAACTGATTGAGAGAGAAGCATACAACGTCACAGAAAATTAAAAATAGACTGTTTATTTATTCGAATCACAGTCCACAACTTTGACATTACGGATTATCTAGTTATACTTTCATTATTTATTCATTACAAAGGTCCAAAGCGTGGGATAAACAACCAAACCGCGACAATTTACGTCTAAAGTCAGTATGTTTTAATCAATTTCCGAAGAGAATAGGTACTAGGGGATCCTCGTAAAACCTGGGCGTATTAATTCGAAGAACTTCGGTCTTGCCCATTGAAAAAGGAAAGAGAGGAGAGATCCCTAACTAAGGTAGGTCAGGCGCCTTCTAGTAGGTTAAGCAATGTACCGTAGGCGTGATCAGTTTCTAGCACTAATGAGGCGTTCGGGTTCCTGGTCAAATCAAAACCAAAAGTTAAAGATTCTGATTTAAAAACCAAAAGTTAAAGATTGAAGGTCTTGATTGATTTAATTTTGAAAATAATATGCGGGTCCCAAAGAAGGCATATAAGGGAAGAGGTAGTTACATTACTTGTCCCCCGAACATGCGCATTTTGGCGCGCTACTTTCACATCTCTGTTAGTCATTTTGTCTTCTTTGGTTGCGCCTAATAGATATCGGAGTTCGTTTTCCTAGCGTGTCTGCGTTTCATGCGAATTTCCTGATTACCGATTTCCAAGTATCGCTGTTTTGGAGTCTATCCTAAGTGCAAGTTCGTATGTAAGTGAATTGAGATGTAAGTGCTTATAGTTTTAATGCTTGGCGAATAGAGGATTAAATTAGTTGAGAAAGCTGGAGGATTTTAGATTAGTATGATAATGGAGCGTAAGTGGTGCTTAGTTTGTGTAATTTTATTCAGTTTTTACTAGTCGTTACAGCTCTTTGTGAGTATATATCTCCTTAGAGAGAAGCCTTTGCATAAAGGTTACATTAGTTAAAAACGATACATTATATATTTGAGATCTTCGCGTAATTTATTAAAGGGTTGCATTATTACAAGCTACTTTATTTTTGGATGGGACAGAAAATAAGGTTTTAAAACTTATTTCTCAAAAAAAAATACAATACAACTATTGTGAGCCATTTCATTTACAAAATTGTACCACAGAAATAGTTCAGTAAAACAGGCACACACAATACTCATAATACATCCCATTAAGACTTTACCTGCAAAAGCTTTCGTTCACTAGTGTTGGGCTAAAACTTCGAATTCAGAATTTCAAATACGATTCGGAATTTCGAATTTCGAATTCAGATGGGTCGTATGCGCAAATCCTCCTTGAACAATCCGTTCTAGGCCGATTTAACGTGTCGTGTTAGTGCACTTTGTGCTTTCGCTATTAGCACTAAAGTGCATTGTGGTAACTGCACTTATGTTCATTTTGACTGGAGTTTGGCTTTGTTGTGTTATTGTTACATTGTCTTTTTACACTCGATTCCCTTTTTTTGCACGAAAATTCATTAAAACGTGACATACTGAACTTTCAGAGCTATGGGTGTTAGCTCTGAAAGTTCAGTATATCACGACGTTTTTTTGGGTTAATAATTATCTCTATCTTTCGGCCTTTTATGCTATTGAATGAAAAAAATACGACCATAGAACTGCTAGTACTTTTTCTTTTTGGTGAGTCGATGGCAATCAGGCTTATATTTTAGTGGCCCAGTATTTCGCCACGCATACGGCATAGTCAGAAGCGTCAAGGAGATCTTTCGCTGTATATTTTTTTAACTTTAACTACTAGTACTAAAAGTACTTGATTCATATTCATTTCTGAATTCATTAATCTATTAAAAAAAACAAAAGCATTAACTAAAAAAACAGGAAGGTCTATTCAACAAAGCTATACATAGATACATTAAGATACTAGATAAGACTTGATTAAAGAATTTACACTCTAAAAGTTAAAGGTTAAGAGTTGCGTGCAGCGGTACAGTCGGGAACTCTAGTCGTATAACATGATTATAATCAACCGTAACGTTATAAACGTAGGTACGGAGAATTAACGCGCTGCAGAATAAAATATATAGGTGAGCAGGTGGTATTTATGTAATAAGTTATCGGTTTTGTACGAAAAAAGTATGTTGTAAAACTATTGTTGCACGTACAAGTGTGAAAAAAGTGTTCAAAGAAATAAAGAAAAATATTTTACAATTGGTACTAATATTATACCTACTTATTCTCGTGAATACCTTAGCAATTGTCTCTGGCCCAAGTACACCGACAAAATAAACGTCAGTTTCCTAAATCAACTGTTTACTATGGGATTTCACGGTCCATTTGCAAATTAAATAGTTGTTTTAAGAAATCAGACGCTTGTGATTTCGGTAAACTTGGGCCGAATAGGTTTATATATAATCAGGAAATGCAATGAAATGTCTAGTATTAAAATGATAACATTCAATTCAAAATTCACCAACAATTATATCCCCCAACACATTTGACTACCAGGTGTAGTTAAGCACTTTTGTTGTCGACTGTTCTCTTAACAAATATATCTGTAGTTGTGTTGTACAGTCGCGTAGAAGAAGTCGTAAGCAGCTTTTGTTCTAGTTTAGAGTCACGATCGTGCCGGAGGTGTTGAAGAGGTATTGTACTGTTGTTAGGCTGTAGGTACGTATTTGTTCAAGAAAAGTAACGTATTTTTAAAACTACATTAGTATTGTCCTGTAGGATATACTTTTATTAGTTGTAGTCTATCATTTAGCTAGCGATTTTACTACCTTCATAAGTGTAAAAAATACACAAGAAAACCAGCTTTTCTACGACACATAAGGTGCCTATTTATGAATCTTGGAAAACTTCATAAATATGATTTTTGTCAGGTTTCCAAATTTAAGTGATACTTTAAGGTTATAGGGGCTGTCTAAACTTTTGGTGAAAACGAAATTCTTCTTAAGTGTTCCGTAAATGCTCTTAGGGGATCCCTAAATTTAGGTATTTGTTGATGAAAACGGCCATAACGGTCTTATTAAAGTTACACCTGAAATAACAAAGGAGTAACCATACATTTTCATAGGTTCAAACTTTGACTTTACTCCATGTTATACTATACTAAAAAGAGGATAAAAGTAACACATTTAAAGTAAAAAAATACCCACCTTGTAAAGAGATTCCGGGTCGACATTATGGTCGCAACGTAGCACCGCGCTGTGGTGGTGCACCACGAACCGTGGCGCGCGCAGCTCCACCCATACCTCGGACATGCCAGCCACTGTTGAGAAGGGAAATACAGATTTTATCGATATTATAATAAATAGTGTACTTATGTAAATAATAATTCATTAAATAAGTTATAATGCATATTATCTCGTTATAACCTGACTGATTGTATGTTTGTCTGTTAATGAAAGATATGAGAATTTTAAATTATATAAATACATACTTAAATGGCATGTAATATACCTAAGAGTAATTGTTGTAACAATATCAGGAAAATGTCAATAGGTATGGCTTGTTCATATTTAGTTGAGCCCTAATTTTGTTATTCTGAGAAATCGCTACTGACAGTAAAGCCTTTGAATAGTGGCCCCCTTTGAATATCTGATACAGGACTTCATGCTCAACTTACTTACATTTTGCGAAAATCAATGAGCTCTTAGTGTAACCAAACAACATTATATTTGAAGTTTTTTGAAAATTACACTTTTTTTTATAGAGCAAGTTTTTCAGTTCATAAATAAGCAATACGGGCCTATCCCATAATAATCTGCATCAAGAATGTTATAAGACTATTTTTTGTGACTTTTTTGGCCACAAACTGCAACTTCAGGATATACAACAAAAACAAACAAGTTTTTTCACAAAACATAACTATCGCGAGACGGCGGGAAATAATAGCATTATCCCCAACTTCGCTTGTAAAAGCTTTTGCTTATGTGATAATATCTAGTCCATATACAAAGCTTTGTCTGCCCAAATATAATTTTCCCTTAGAAATATTTCCACCACAATATAGAGATATGAGTATTCCATATAATGTTGTTACATCTTTGCTTATTGCAAAAAAAGTGAAAAAAAATAAGTGTTCTTCAAGTTTTATTTCAATGACGACGCAATTATAGTGTCCAAAATGCACTTATATTCAGGTGCCCATTTCCTTACTATCTATGGGTGGCAATAAATGCATAACCCTCTGTACAAATAGGTCAGCAATGCAGTTGCGAGTCCCATGGTGTAGTAGGAGTCTATGAGCAGCGATAATAGCTTAACCATCCATCAGGCGTATAGATTGCAAAAAAAAAAACAAAGGGAACCGACCGCTTTATATGCACTCTAAAGCATATAGGGAGTTTATACACTAAAAATAGTAGCACCCATCCTTGGTGTAACCACACCTAGCATAGTTTAACCTAAACTATCATTTGTACAGCTACATCTCAACTACAAGCACCGAGCTATAATCGAGAGGTAAACGAGTTGTAAAAGAATCGAGAGCTATTTTCGAACGAGATAATCGACTAATAGTCGCATTTGTTACCGGCTTATCTTAGCTTTAAATGTGTGCGGCAAATTAGCAGAGTGCCAAGTGTCGCGATTGTGAGAATATTTAGTCGATACCGTTTATTTTAGTACTAATTAAGGGTTTATTTTTAGCTGTAGACTGTTGCTGAATAATAATGACGGAATTTTGGTTTCGCGTTCAATTAAATTGGGATATACCTACCTACCTTCTGTTTGGCGCTACTATTTCATCTTTTTACGTAGAATGTTTTACATTAAAAAATTAGGATAATTTGTTAAGATAATGTGTTTATTTTACAAAAACATCACCTTCCATCAAATATCATTGCCATCTTTTGAGTCAGAACTTAAAAATTATACAAATGCGACTACTCATTTCTATAATTAATTTAGTTTCGCAAACTTTCACAACACAACTTCAAAACAACTGCAATCAAAACTAAAAAAAACAAAATTAATCTAGCACCCAATTATAAGGCAAGACCAGACGGTTGCATATGAATATTTCCTAAGAAAACATATGCTTACAAACGAGACAATGAGGTCTTCGCCCCTCGAGGTAACGAGTCACATGTACCTACTAAGCTTTAACTTAAGACTCAGGGAAGGTAAGGCACATACATACCTACCTACTATTTACAGTGATAATTACTACCGTGTAATACCGAGTCCTGTATTTTACAGTAAGAGCGTAAGTAAAGACTTCACATTGTAGAATTTTAGGGTTGTGTCTGAAGTAGCTTTTACTTTCTTGTAGATGTTCAACTGTTTCCTTATTAATGACTAGCGGATGCTGATTGTAACGGGCAAGTATAAACGGGATCAATAATCCGCTTTTTTATTTTATTATCTTGAATTGAATACTGGATAGCCATTTACATCATGGTCAGATATTTTTTTCTGCGTCATCATTCACGAGTATGTAAGAATGATAAATAGATGAATCATTCACTTGAAACAATTGATGATTGAATAGAACAGTTCAGTATTTGTCAACTTTACAGTTACCACGTTATTTAAATAGAGAGCAGATATCTTGTATTCGACCAACGAATTATTTTACGTAGTAGAAAGTATGAGAATTACAATCCTAAACCTAATATTATTACAGGTATCTTGTTCCACCTACAAGGTGACATTCCACCCCAGTTAAAAGTGCTATGTGACGCAAACGGCACCGGTAACACTGAGTTTATGATGATCACTTTCTCGCTTCAGCCTACCGTTGCTAAATGACGCTATATTTCACCTCGCCCCCAGAGAACGGGCCGTAAACCCGGTGTAAATTTAACCTCTATCTAAATTTCAACCTCGCTAATCTCGATTTTCGCTGGATTGAAGATTATTTCGAAGGTAACTTTGGTAAGGAGATATTGATTAATGTTTTAGTTGCATCTGGTTTTGTTTGTCACCATTTACATAAGTTAGTTTTCAGTTACATGTTAAAAAAAAAGTAAGAAAATTCAAGACACATTGAAATACTCCGTAGTAGCTATTTAGGTACAAGTGTCTGGTACTTTAATATATGTTTGAAAGATGGTAAGACTATGGCAACGATCAATAATAAAATAGCCTTGAGTCAATCTGATATTGAGATCAGAGGTCTTTAAGAGCCTTTATTCCTCAAAAATAGTAGGCACTGTCAATTAAGTAAACAAAGGAACAGCTCAATTTTCTTCGCCGAATGTTCCAGAAAATAAAGGAAATAACAAAACACGACGAAACATAATGGATCGTGACAAATATAAACATTACGTTTTAATAATCGTGTTCTTGAGCGTGCCATAGCCACTGGCACCATTATTCATAATCAATCAACCACGAAAAATAACTCGAAATACTCATTAAGCTTAGAAGTATCTGCTATTATAATTATTTATAAGTTAAGCAGTTCACGGGCTTCTAAAAAATTATTATGGGATAAAGCATGCAACGGCTTTTACCTGTCTTTTAAATTGCCGTGTCGTTAAATATTTGAGGTTGCCATCAAGGTTAAAATGTACCTTAATTAGAGCAAGAATTTTTAAATTAGTTCTTTAATATTTGTCAATCTTTAATTTTGCAGGTTGCAATTTGTCCCGACAAATTGCAACCTGCATTCAGACTCTAAGGTAACTCGTATTAAAACGAATCGTTTTCCCGATTACAGCCGAGCTCAGCCGAGGCGGACAACAGCTGGCTCACACAACTCCGATTCGGAACTAACACTAAGAAATGCGTAATTAGTATCAGTTGCTGACCCACTTTGTGAACTTTGACCTGACTCAATATCCATGCATTTGGGTGTAACCGCTTACGGTTTGTAAAACGAGCCGTTGCTGTAATATAGTATGAATGTTTTCTGCAAAATTGTAAAGTAATCGTGTGGTATTTCGACTGTTTTTTTTTTTCATTTAATTAATACCTATAAATATTCATAACAATGATGGCATAAAATACTAGATTTAAAGATAAGAAGAAAAATTAAGGGCTACCAAATATAAAGCTACGTGTAAAGCCTACAATTTGGGACATTGCTTACGACCTAGAAATTGAATCTACCAAAATGAATAGCGGTAAAACCTTCACCCGCTTAAATCTAGTAACAACCATAAAGGCATATAGATAGCATCACAAACAATTGCCGCTTAATTTGCGTTAATTGCCCAATGTTTGGTCAAAATTATGTCACGGAAGGCGCTACTCTACCCACAACTTGCGCACCCCTATTTATTTGGTGTTATTACGTCTCAACTCGTGTTTGGAACAAAACACACAAGTTATAATGTCTTGTAATATTTGAAATAAAGTCCTTAAGACATTTGTATTTGGGTTAATGATGATGATTCGATATGGTTTTATTATTCTTGCTATGGTGGTTAGAACAATACATTTACCATACAAAAATGCATGGAAAAACCGTTTTTTTAGTTTTGTTTAGTTAGTCTGATAGGATTATTTTTTCATAAACGGTTCTTGATTACATTAAATTGATTATTTGATCTTATAGATAAACTAATTCTAAGCATTTACCTAGATTAACAATTACTAATGTAGTTTCATATCACATATCGTTATAATACTAGATGATTGCGATCAATCGATTTGTAAAGTCGAGTGGATCAAATGTGATTAGGTTAATCGTGATCAAATTCCGATACCATAGTGTTTACTAAAGCACTATACCGATATTTTACAATTTACGAAAGTTCGAGGTCAATGTCCTCTGGCCGGTCTAGTTGCTAGGAAGAAAGCTACATAGAATATTTTATGTGGGTCAGTTCAAAAAAAGTACGCAATAAAAACAAAGGACGGCTTTTCTTTGAATACCTATTAGTGTTTTTTTGGGCCCACTATCAGTTAAAAGCTAGGTAAAGAAGTGAGTGGTATATTTCATGTCTTTGAAAAAAAATATTTGAAACGCATGAACAAAGGTAAACTATTGGAAAGTTTCCTTCGTTAATACTCACTTATGTAACTTAACTTATGTTTTAATTGGCTTTCATGTTTTCTGATGGCTAATCTTCGCCCTCTATTTATTCAAAAACTGAAAAGTTATTTTGTATGCTTACAAAAAACTACTTTGTCAGTAAATCGCCGGGAAGCCGTGAATAAAAACCAGCGATTTTATGAAATTAATCAACTATTATAGGTACCTACTGCTTACGAAATTGCCACCTTCAGTAAATATCAGTTATCAAAACCTCCTAATCTAGTTAATCCCTCCAACTATGTGTAATAATACATAATTATTGTGTTCGTATCTGGAGTCGGTTCACTATAGGATTTCAATTTCTAAATAAGAAGCGGCCGCCACAAAATGTCTACAGTGGATTGCCAAGAGGAAATCTCGTGAGCTGCGCCGACTGCTCGTTATTTGAAGTATCGTCCAAATGTCTATTTCACTTGTTTGAACTAATTTAACGTTAATGATGCTTACTTTGGTTCGTTTTACAACTGACTTCTGCCAGCGGTTTAACCCGCTACTGGGAAATACTTCGTTCAACCTGATAAAATGTAGCTTATATAAATGTGCTATCTAACACTGTAAGGGTTTTTTAAATGGATCAAGTAAGGTCTGGGATTAGTCTTTCAAACAAGCTATGAAAAAACTTATATATAAAAAACTTATACGATAATATAAACCAATATTTTTAGTTGTCTACATCTTGTTCCATTCAGCCAAAAATGGTACATGATTCAAATTCTAATTCAAGTTCAAGTTTTAATGATATGGTCCTCAAAAATAAAACTGAACAAATCAACAACCATAGTAATTTCAAACATTCTCCAAAACTCAACGGAAAAATACGAAAAATATGTTCTTAAATCTCCGACGAGTTCGTTTCCAATGTTTTATTCTCCAAATAAAATTCATGATAAAAATCACATTTGTTTGAAAACATCTTCGAAATTCGTTTCGTGTTCGCGACAGACATTTTTATGCGTTGTAGGTCCTTTTTTATTACGTCGCTGTGTAAGGAGATGTAGGTATTCTGAAAACAATAAAATCTTTTCGTGTATATTGTGTAGGATAATGGTGATGAAGCTGTTTGAATGTGTGTTTCGGTACTTGATTGAATAATAAAACTTGATGTCTTTTGTAATTTTCATATTTACATAACGATGATTTATGAAATCTTTTAACTCTTACTTATATTGAAACATGAAAGTAACTCTGTCTGTCACGCAAATAAACAACGTGAAACTATCGAATCGATTCAAAGAGAATTTGATACACAGGTAATTCAAAGTCTGTTAAAGAACATATGCTACTTTTTATCCAGGTGCCGGAATTAGTTCCTTCGGGACTTGGGTAGAACTGCAGGGAACAGCTATTAATCAAATAAATGATTGTTAAGAAAACAATGTTTTTATCAACTATAATATTACTTGGTAGGTAAGGGTTGGGTTATCTGAGTAACTGGGTTGAGGAGATCAGAAAGGCAATCGCTCCTTGTAAAGCACTGATGCTCAGCTGCACCCGTTAACACTGGTAGCCGACCCCAATATAGTTGGGAAAAGGTTCAGAAGATGATGATGAATATTAATTAGTAACTACCATGAAATTACATCCTCAAAATACAAACTGCGAGGAAGTTCCCATCTATTCTGAAGACCGGAATGAAAACTAGAATAATGAAGAGAACAAAAACACTACAGTTCCCGCATAAAAAGATTTCGCTCACAAAAGACAGGCCTTGGGCCAAACTACAGAACAAATTTTGTTACGCTTTGAATATAATTTGAATAGCGTTATTCCGTAGATAAAATATTATTTCTTAATTACATAGTAGCGGTCCCTCGTGCCTGTAGGCTGTAAAAGGGTCTAGTAGCTGTTTAAGTAAGGGGTGACTTTAGAAAACCATATCTGGGAAGTAATTGCTTTTTAGTTGTAACGTTTTAAGTGGTTGCTAGTTTTTAGTGTGGAAAAATGTGATATTACTTATAAATATAAAGCTGAAGAGTATGTAACTTTGTTTGAACGCCATAATCTCAGATATTACTGGACCGATTTAAAATTAATAAGTATTCTTTTGATACGTATTATGTAAAAAACATAGAATGATCAGATCAGATTAGATACAACGTATACATATTTACAAACAGTAATTTCATTATTTTTGAATACCAAATAACACTTTTACCTATGAATGTTTAAAATGCAAAAAGTATCGCAGTAATGAACATTTGCCTTTCTAAGAACACCTAGTTTAGAAGCAGAATTAATTAAAACCCAGACAGTGGCGACGAGACATTGTTTAAAACAATGACATGCTAATTTAAACGTGTTATTTTGAAGAGTTATTCTTTAATTAACTTGTAAGCACTCACATTAATTAGCTTTATATTTGGTAACCACATCAAACTTACGTAAATACATATTTAAACTAAAATATGAAAATAATTTTACGTAAAATGTCATGTATGGCGTGTAAATTTTTATTTAAAAAATACTGGAATAAATGCCACTATTGGAGTTATTTAGCACCCCTATTACAGTAAGTAAGTAGCATAATTCGTACTAGAACACCTTTTGAAATGGCTTGATTAACTGCACTTAAAACTTAATTATGAGTTCTCTTTGAAAGTGTTAGCCAACTTTAAAAAAATCTACGCTTTTTAACATCGAACTGAAAACTTTAATCCCACCAAAAACATTAAATGTAAAAAAATGCCAAGTCTCTCGATGCAGTCTTTCCATCGTAAAAAGTTTTGAGATCTCATAGAAGCCAAGTCCTATTCAAAATATTTTGTAGTTATAAATCAACATTTAGTAATTGTATCAATAGTTTTCTTTATATTATAATTATAGTGACTTGGCAATGAGCACAAGAAGAAACAAATAAAACGGCATATTTGGAGGAGTTGAAAGTTACACACACCGCATGCGTAAACATTAATATCACAAAATTAATTTTCTTTTGGTTTATCCGTGTCGTCCCAACCGAATTTCGGCAACGGCAGTCATTCTTAGTGCACTCTCGATTTTTTTTTTTCATTTACTTTCATAAAGCGATGGCATAAGGTATTCTTAATTATTGTATTGGAGCATGTAGTCGGTAGTGACCATCATGATTCACACATAACAAATAATCTGATCACTGGTCTCGTCAGTAACATTTGCACATAATTCCAGGCAGCAAGCAGCTTTTAATTTGTGCTCATTGCCAAGTCACTATAATTATAATATAAAGAAAACTATTGATACAATTACTAAATGTTGATTTATAACTACAAAATATTTTGAATAGGACTTGGCTTCTATGAGATCTCAAAACTTTTTACGATGGAAAGACTGCATCGAGAGACTTGGCATTTTTTTACATTTAATGTTTTTGGTGGGATCTCATTTATTTTTTGTAAGTGTGTTTCTTTCTTTTACTTTTAGGTGACCTCACAATTTCTTGGACGTCAGCTACTGCTTTGCTTAGAACCCATTCTCTATCTCTATCTCTTTTATTTCTTCTCTGAGGCTTCGTTACTTCTAAGGTAGACAAGTCTGGGCGATATATACTTCGGAGTCGATTATATTCAGCTATTGCTGTCTCCTGAGCTTTGACACTACTAAAATTCACATTTATTAAATGTAATCCACCCAAACTAGTCACTCTTGAAAGGGCCACGTATGCTTGACCGCAGGTAAAAACTGAAGAACCTATATCCATCATTGCATTGTTTAGGCTTAGCCCCTGACTCTTATGTATGGTTATAGCATAAGCTATGCATATGGGGAATTGTTCCCGATGAACATACGCTCTAGATATAATTTCAAATTTAGTTTTAACAGCACAAAGTTCATATGAGTGGTCATTACTAAATTTGATTACTATTGTTTTTACTTTCTTTAGGTCCTCAGGATCATACTTTACACTTTGTACTATACCGATGGAACCATTTACTAAACCTAAACTAACGTCAATATTTCTTCTTAGCATCACTTTTGCTCCTATTTTTATAACTATATTCTCCTCTAGGCCTGCTGTCATAGAGGCATCATCTTCATATTTTCTTATGCATTCGCGAGCCCTTTTCAATAGATGTTTCGGACAATCTATACTATCTCTGGCAGTAAGTTGTATTTCGGGGGTGGGAAGGGAATTAAGCATAGCACTGTTTAATTGTTGGCACATATTTTTGGTAGGTAATAAGCAAACTGTATCATCAGGAAGATTCGATAAATATTGGATAATTTCACGTAATCTGTTTTCATTGGAATGAGAATTAAGAGTAATTAATCGACTAGTTAATAAATCACGGTCTTTTTGTAAAGTAACACCTAATCTTATTCTATTTAACATTTCAACGAAGTTAGAGTCATTGAGCTGTCTCATGTTGATAGTGAGTTCGTCATAGTTAAATAACTCAGCCCAGAGATTAGGCATACTCAGAGAACCTAAGAGTTTATGAGTTTCGGCGACAGTCAGTTTTGTAAAAGGAGAACTTTCTCTTACTGGAGGCAGTTGTAAGAGATCTCCGAAAACTAACATGTGTTTTTTTCCAAACCACCCATTTTCGTCTTCCCCGCTATCAAATATTTCAGACAAGCGTAAATGAATATACGTTAGTGTAACATTTGATATCATTGACACTTCATCTATTATAAACAACACTACATCTTTCAAATCTGATCTCAACACCTGAAGGACTTCGTCAGAAAGTGGTTTATATTGAGGGGTTTGCTTGTGCTCTACAGGCAGCTGCAAGAGACGATGTATAGTCAAGCCATTCACATTGAATGCAGCTATTCCTGTAGGAGCACTAATAGCGACTTTTTTATTTAAGAAGCTTTGTACCCAGGCTTTTAAAGTTTTTATTAAAAAGCTTTTGCCAGTGCCACCAGTTCCACTTACAAAGCAACGTAGAATATTACCGTTATCATTAGCGTTATTTATTGTTTTTGTTACCATGTCGAATACTCTCTTTTGATCAACGTTAAGCTTTGCGATCATACTTTCAATATTTTCATCAGACTGCTTATCTTCTACTAGGTTGATTCGTTGAAAGTCATCCATTGCATTAACTGCCTCTAAAGCTTCAAAATGTAATGGGTTTTCGGGGCCCTCGTCATCATCAACGTTTTCTTTGTGCTGGTTTATTTCGGCAACTTTTACTTCTATCATTTCAAAAGCTTTCTCCATCTTGTACCTCGATTCTAATCTTGCGTTACCATAGTCGACTCCCTCTTTGAGATCATCTTTTGATACGTTAAAAGCCTCCGTATAAGTTTCACATCCCATCTTAAGTTCATCCAGGGAGCGCCATGGTTTAAACAAGAGAAGCAATGAGAAAAAGTATTTTTCTGGTGTCTGCTCTACGTCGTACAAATAGTGATTAATCAAATATGGTCTATTCCTCCTTTTTAAGAATTTTTTACCGTCATGTAACTCATAATACTCAACTTTGGTAGAAACTGGACGTGATCTAACAATGTCGTAATTTTGGGCAAAACTGTATAAATTAATTGGCTCTAACTCTTTAGGCCTATTTGGGTAATAGTCATCAATCCAAGACTCATAATATATATCAGTAGACTCTGGTTCAAGCATCATCATGTCAGTCTTAGATTTAACGCGTCGGTTTCGATAAATATTTACGTCAAGCCATCGAATTGTTGTATTTGGGTCAGTGCCGTACAGAGGAATGCCAAGCAATGTATCACTTGCTTCAAGGGCTCCACACTCTCTATTAGACAACCCTCTAAGTCCAATATTAAATAAGCGGCTTCTTAAGGATTTTGTTGAGTTCAAATCTTCGAATAAATCAGTTGTGTGGGTTTTTTCACTTTTGGTTGTATATTTTGTGACGTAATAATTCAAGATAGCTGTTTTTTCGCCAACGTATTGAATGTCGGTATTGCCATTCCATGCTAGCAAAATTGCAGGATTGTAATCATTAACCATTGACCACTCTTTCTTCCGGACGATATTGTAAAGTCGATTATTAGGGGATAGTGTTTTTCTTGCAGCTATTGATTCAACGATGTCTCTAATGCTAATGGCTTCTGTGATTGGGCGCGGAAACCCAAATCGACAGACTGACACAAACCCTTTTCTAGTCTTTTTTTTTCGCATGCAGTAGCTATTGTGTTTATGTATTTGATATGATGTGACTCTTTTGTACAAAGTAGGTGAAATGTTTCTATCCGGTATAGCACAAGTAATGTACTTTGTTATGAATGAGGCAACATCTTCAAGTGAGGACTCGTGGATAATAGGGGCATCTTTAACCCATAACATTAAATGAAAATGTTGCGCTCCACGAGACTGATATTCACGTCTCCAAAAGTAATGTATAACCTTTCCAAGTGGCTCATCGGATGACATTATAAAATCCAACATGGCTTTAAACTTGTTATCAATGAATCGGGAAGTGGAAACGGGATCTAGCGCAACTAACTCACTAATGCTTTTGTTCGCCATTTCAGGACCATTGACCTCCTTAAGATATTCACCTAAATCTTCCCACATCCATTCCGAAGGACTTATGGTTAGAAACCAAGTTGCAGGCCCGTAATTTTGTGTCATGCAGTTAACATCGTTTCTTGGTTTTTTCCAAAATTGTTCAGTGTTTCGTAATCTGCCAAATATTGCTGTCAGGTCACCTTCCAACTCTTCTTTATTCAGCATATCAAAATACTGTTCTACGGTCAGTTTGTGCTTTTGATTGACACAGTTCATTTTATAAAATATCCCTGAGTTAATTTGACGCAGATTTGCATCATTTAATAAAAAGAAAAGGTATTGCTGATTTAGGCGAAACTGAGAATGCTTCGACTTTAGTCTGGCTTTGATAAATTCACTAGATGTTAACTTTTGCTGACGGACATGAGACTGCCCATATTTGCCTTCTACATAGAGGTCAGGGAAGCATTTTACATCTAAATCTTTATCTCGTGAATCTATTGGAGCAGCGTTTACCTTGAGCATCTGGTATAGTTCCGAAATGGGAGCGTTTCTTCTCCTTTCGTTCAAAGGGTAAATTGTGTACTGTTCAAAGTTATCAATTTCTTTTTGAGAAGTAATTTGAGTAAGAAGTGCACTGTTGCCTTCTACAGTCATGTCATCTGCCGGAGATTCTGATCGATCAACTATATGTTGCACATTGTCATTTAAATGGCTAATTAATTGTTGGGGAGAATCGGGTAGATTTATTTGGGAATATAGAGCATTTTTACATTTAAGATATTGCAATGCTCGGTAAACCTTATTTACATCTACTATATCTTCCCACACTATTTTTGATTTTGTTGGCATACCTCGTACCATGATAAAGAGTTCCGGGTTGGCAAGCGGATTTTCTGGTGTAGGTAGCTTTTTTATTGTTTCTTCAAGAGGCAACGGCAGATGGAAAGTTCGGCCTTTTACTTTCTTCACCATATGGTGATGAGGTAAATGTTTGTTTGCAACGGGGTTCATTGACATCACTACTTGAAATGCTTTAGCACGTTGAATCAATATCTTTTCAAAGTCATTTAACTGGCTTATCTCTTGTGGAACAGTACTAATGTAAAGATCGTTTAAAATACAGGTTGCTGGCAGTTGATTTGCTCTAATCTTTTGTAAACATAAATGGCAAATCTGTGGACTATGAGTTAAATTATGTTTGTTATAATATTCAACTAGATTACTCCAAACAGTAGTGTTGATAGGATTTCTTAAGCGGTTCAGAGAAGAAACGTCTCTTATGAAACAAAGTTTCGTACAAGACATGCATTCATGCTTAGGAGTATCAAGACTTTTTAGTTTTAGGGATTTGAATGCGACCTTATATTTATTAATAATGTCATCTTCAACAATTTCAGTCGATTCTTCATTGTCCAGAATCGTACTGCCGATTGTTTTTGGTATTCCGTATTCTTTTAACTTTTTCAAATCTGTTGTTTCTAATGATTCATCTATATCATTCAAAAGTTTACAAATACTTAACACTTGATAAATATATCTTGAAATAGTTCTCAATCGTGGAAAATGCGATTTTACAGTATTTATGTAAGTTAGGTATTCAAATATTACCTTTTGTTCGATTAACGCGTAGTATTGGATTATAGTTTTGTCCGCTAAGTGTTCAAATATTTTTGTTAGTTTTCCGATAATATTCTTATCTAGCGAGCATATATCATCACAACAAGACCAAACTAGACTTTTACCTTGTTTTCCTATATCTCCAAAGACAGCTTTTCCAGCATCGTTTATTTTAATAGCTTTTTCCTTGGTACCGTATACTTTGTAGGTTTTTTCTCCGTAATATGGCTCTTGATTATCTCGGTGCTCTGATTTTCCCAGAAAAGCTTCTAATTTGTCTGTCAAAGTACTATTTGGGGGGCATACACTGAGTTTTTCTAATGATATTTTAATTTTTTCTTTTAACTTGTCTACGTTTTTAGTAAAATTCCCTAAAGCTTGTTGTCTACTATGCACTGTCCATTTTATTATTTTCTCTGCCTCTAATCTATCATTAAGTATTTTGGATAGTGCTTGAGTATATTTTTCTAAATTATACAGTTTTAATTTTAGTTTATCGTTTGATCTTTTCCTTCGAACTGATTCAAGATTCAATTGAGGATTTAAATCTTTGTAACGAGCTACAGCTGCCTGATTAACTTCGGGATGCAAGGCAGTATAACGAGCTACAGCAGCTCGATGCACTTCTGGATTCGAGGCAGTATAGCGAGCTACAGCATCTCGATTCACTTCCGGATTCAAGGCAGTATAACGAGCTACAGCAGCCCGATGCACTTCTGGATTCGAGGCAGTATAGCGAGCTACAGCATCTCGATTCACTTCCGGATTCAAGGCACTATAACGAGCTACAGCAGCCCGATGCATTTCCGGTTGGGAACGGCTGTACCGGACCAACGATTCCTTCCGTTTTTCTGGATTGTTCTGGCGATAACGGGCAGCTGCTTCTGTCAATTGTTGAGAACGAGAGATATTTGAGGTTTTTGGCCTGCCACGTTTAAGTTTTTTAGGCCTTCCCGCACTTTTACGATTTTTTTCACTAGCTTGGGTCGAGCTAGGAGAATCAGAAGTATTTTCATCTACCTGAAGATCTGATACTATGAAGTAATTATCGGGAACGAGTACTTCGTAATGACCTCCTAAAAAATTCCCAGTAAATCGTAAACGTTTCACTGGTTTCCTAGGATCATCACCGAATGATCCCTGCAAACGACCATTTTGGTAAACTTGGAAAATAAAGGGATACAATGCAGCGGCCGCTTTAAGTTCGGATACGGATCCATAGGTGGTTGTTTTCAGCATTGCAGCTGAATACATATCTGCATTGATATAAACGTCTCCACGTTCGTCGCAGGTATAGACTTGCATGTCATCCCAATTCTCCACTACATAATGGACGACAGCACGCCTAATATCGTTTGACGACTGAAAACTCCCATACATGCTGTATGACAACGAATGAAATAAACACGACCCATCTCCAGGAATAGAGATGACTCTGTGTGGACAAAGGTCGCCATTTATGTACAATATTTCACGTTCCATTACACTATATTTACAATTACTTCTATAACAATAGGGCTTAAACTTATATATATATGCAAACTAAATAGAACTAAACTAACTAACAAATAACTAACTAAATAAATATATATCTACTAACTTACAAACTATAACTAAACTAAATAACACGTAAAGTTCTCCGAATATCAATTATCACTACAATATTATTTAGTTTCGAAATGGGTTTTCATAGACAGATGGCGCTATCAAATGAAAATTATCGAATTATTTTGAAGTACTACTTACACTGCGCTTTGTAACGAAACCATAGCGCGATTCAGACAGGTACAACGCCATCTATCGAGCGCGCATACAATATTTATCGCAATACAATGGAGTTTTAGCTTTATTAATTTAATGAACTTTATGTATTAATTTGTATTAATGATAGTCTATGTATTACATTTATATTATTCTTTTCTATTCTATGTATGTATTCATCCAATTGAATAGGTACTTGAACAACGAACAAAGTTAACAATGCAGTCAAAATCCATACATAATGTTCTTGCCAAACCGCAAATATAAAATTGTTTTCTATGGCATATAATTTTTTAATGTTTTTATAATTTTTCCTTTATATGTGGCTAATGACCTATCTTGGTGCAAAATTTGAAGTTTCTAAGTCTGCTAGAAGTACCTTAGATTTTTGATGATCTGTCAGTGAATCAGTGAGTCAGTGAGTGACAAAATGGTGTAACTTTGATCGACCGTAACTCCTAAACTATTAATTCATTTGGCGTGTAATTTCGAACTTAAGCTTGTTCTAATGCCTACTATTATTCACCGAAAACCTAAACTCCTAGCTTTGTCCACGTCGAAGATATAGGGGGGGCGAAACAGCCGCGAACCGCTTCGAGAAAAGATGGTACGGCCGTGCCCGTTTTGCTCGAGACTTGGCAGGGGCACTGCCGTGCCCCCAGATAAAACCTTATTTATATACAAATTACAAGACAGATAGATAGATAGATATATTGTTTGTTATGTACCTCTATACTTTATGTAAAAAAAGTTCCACAATGGTCGGTCTTATCGCTAAAAATGAACTCTTAAATACAACCTTTTACCTCAAGCATTTTAAATGAAAAATATCCTAACACAAAATTCTAACTTTAAAACTATATGAAGTACATAATTTCTCAAGAACTTTACACAAAAACATTCATGTAATTTCGAGACTACAAGTTGTTTACACACTTGTCCTAAATGAACCCATTGTCATTGTACCACCTGTAATATTCTAAAGTTACACCCATCACGGTACTTTGTCACCTTAAAGGGCTGACAGCACCCAAATTGGGTTGACTCAAACAATTTTTTTACATACATTTTTTAAACTATACAGTTTTTGACGGCGAAAAAAATTGATGTGAATCTTAAACATATTTTGGAGAACCCTGTAAAATTCAAAACACGTTCTCGAAAAGTTTTCTCGATAAAAAAGTAGGTACCTATACTTCTTAAAATGAACTTCCAACAAAAATATACGTACTACTTTTCAATGTACATTGATAAAATGTATATCATTAACTGATCCATATGTAAATACAGAACTTAGTTGATTTTTATTTTTGACTACTCAACTTGTTTTAGAGCTATTAATTAATATTATGTAACGTTCCGTCATCAGGCTTCTCCTTCGTACGTATTTTGTTTTGGGAGCTGTCAGCCTCTTAAGGGTTACATTAAAAGGGATGTCACCCAATGTTACCCGCTCGGAGGCGCAATAGTTACATTATTAAGTAATGAAGTAGTGATTATAGACAACGTAATTCTTGTTGATGTTTTAGTCTTGTCAAATTAAATGCGGTTGGTGCTGTATTTTGATTGTTCATTTTGTTGTTGGAGGATTCATGACTTCTAAACGGCGCAGGTTTAATAGAGCTGTAGCTATTTGTGATGGGAAATATACATATACTTAGGGTTTTTACATATTACGCAGCAGGTGTAGCGGTAGCTTAACGCCACGTAGACTCATTTTTAAACTTAACAAGCTACTTTAAAAAGTAATTACTATTTTATTTCCTCAGAAACATTGAAAACAAAATCTTTAGCCATAAGTAAACCATTACATTTCAACAAAAGAAAACCATCAAAACACTAATTTCATATCCACCAAACATTTAAATTAATCCACAAATACGGTAGACAGTAAAATTTAATTCGTTCCCCTGGCCATGCCCTCGAACTACCCGCATTCTCCGCAGATGCAGACACGAGATGGAATTAATGGAGACCGACCACATTTCATGTTAGGAGTCACGAATTGCAGAGAACATACCACGCGTGGACTCACACACTAAATTATTACGGGCCACTAAAAACTTGTATTATACCCAAGTTTCAACAATTCAGGGTAAAAGCGAATAATTTAGTACATGACTTTCGAGATTATGTTCTAGACAAAGTGTCTTTTCTAACATATACATACCACACGTATTTTAAATTCCTATTTATACAAATACATACCTAGTCAATGTAAAGATACTTTAGCTAAAAATTAAATCTATATATTTATAAAAATAAAAAAAGGAAACATTTAAATATAGGTTGAATAGAAAAACAGTTTCAACAATTCAGGGTAAAAGCTAATAATTTAGTACATGACTTTCAAGATTCTATTCTAAAGATTGCCTAGAAAAAAATTGTCTGCATTGAAGTGCAGTCTTTCTTTTGTTTTTCTTAAAGTAAGATAGGATTGCAATTCGAGACGACTGGAGACAGATCAGGGGCAAGACGGCTTTACGAGCCAACACAGACGGGACGCGATAAGTTAAGAAAAGAGGCGCTAGTCCATAGATTTGTATGGACAGTGCTACTTTTAAAATCTATCAATATGCAAAGCTTAGACTTGGAAATCAGCTCGCTCTCGTTGCGTTTTAAATGGTAGGCCCATTTAAACATTTCATAGCTTTTTAGGTCATAAATGTGAAAGTTTATGGGTTGTATGTTAGGATATTTGTATGATTGTTTCCCAATTACCTACGCTCTAACAACTATGAACTATAGCTTACACATCAGAATAACTTGTGGGTGTACAAACATTATGAAAGATGTAAGTCGTTGGCATATCGTAGGACGTTAACACTGCCAAATAACTTTCTAGTGCCTAACAAGATTTTCTTAACAAGACTATTGTTTCTAAAAATAATTGTTTACATTACGCCTCAAGACAAAATCCTACGCGAAAGGTCACCAGCCAAATCCGCCTACTCAAAGCCTAACCAAATTGCACGAAAAGTTCAAGAAGTGAGATTATAGAATAAATACTTTAGGCTGTGAGAGCGATGGCCTTAGCTTGTTAAATAAAAAAAAAACACAGTCGAGAGCTGTTGTATAAATGTTGACTCACTTTCGAGCTGTTTGCTCTAAGAAGTGGACGTCCCTTAACCGACGAATGTAAATTCTTTCCTCCCTCTTCCTTTATTCGTAAATGGAGATTCCGATTCGTCTTACGGAAACGAGGAATTGCATTGCACGGACAATTCTGTTCCCGATACTTTTATTTATATTCTTCGATACAGGAATTTAGGTTTTGATTTTATCATTTCATTCTGGTTGGAATTTTGATTTTGATATTTTTTGCTTTACTGTGTTGGGAGATATTCTGCATGATATTTTCCCTTTACTTAAAATTATAGGTAGGTACATATTTTTATGTTCTCTGATATAAATATATGGACGTCAGATTTATATCAACACAATTCAATTAACAATGAAGGACAAAGCAATCAGAGACGCAACACAGCTTTAATATTAAATGGAAATGTCATGTTAGTGAAATACAAGGAGATGACTAAGGTAAACGCTTCCAGTGAGGCCCAATCAATGGTCAACAAAGGTAACGTAGTTGGCTCTGATTGGTCAACGGAACCTTGTTTGATTGCTCAAAACGCTGCCCCACTGTCTATGGAATTAATTCATTTACATACTGTCTAACCTCCTTACTTTATTGTAATTTAATCCTACTAATATTATAAAAGTGAATGTATGGTTGTTTGTTCCTCTTTCACGAAATTGGATGGATTTTGATGTAACTTGTCAGTAATGTAGCTTATATCTATCTATACTTATAATAAATCTGTAGAGAGGTCAATTCTGTACATTGAATATATTTCCAAAATAACTATTAGGGGGTGATTAGTGATCGATACTGATGCCAAAAATGCAATCAGAAAAATTTTTGTCTGTCTGTCTGTCTGTCTGTCTGTCTGTCTGTCTGTCAGTCTGTATATTCGTTATGGAAACAAAAACTACTTGACGGATTTCAATGAAACTTGGTACAATGATTCTTCATACTCCTGGGCAGGTTATAGGATACTTTGCATCACGCTACGATCAATAGGAGCAGAGCAGTGAAGGTAAATGTTGGGAAAACGGGAGAAGTTACTCCATTTTTTAAGATTCCGTCGCGTGTGCAACCCTTATGGTTACAGCTACACAGAAACCATGTATGACGGAAATGTTCTTCATAAAATTATGTAAAAAATATCCCATGACAGTATATATCTATCTTTTATGGTTGACTCACAATAACACGTAAAACTCTCTCGGTAGCTTAGCAGTTCGGAGTTTTCTGATTATATTTGTCTACTATTACGTTTATAACACTCTCACTCACACGAATTAAAAATAGTTAATAGTATTACCTATTCATTAAAAAAAGATTCATATAAATCGGTGAAGAAACACCAAAGTTATACACGAAAAACGGATAAGCCATCGCGCGTGAATACTGAATCACGCTATAAGGATCATTTTTGGGCATCTGTCGCCGCGCTCGACGCGGCTCGCGGCGCGGTGGTTGCGCGAGTTTCATACAATATTTGGCTCTTGGTGCGATTGATGCGAATAGGCGTTCAGAGTGTTCAACCTTATTGCGCGACTTTTAGGTTTTAAATAATTTATTTTTAACTTTCTTTTGTTGTTATTTTATAAAATAGGTTGGTACCTATTAGTTATTTTGGTAGTGTTTAAATATTCGTTCAAATTACAAATTATTAATAGTTTACATTTTATTTCTTAAAGTAGTAGTAGGTACGCATAGATTTAGATAATTGGAGGGGCTGGTGTTTATTATTTCTTTCTCTCTTTGCACGAAGTCCGACTCTAACGCGGACGAAGTCGCTGGCAGAAGCTAGTATCGAAATAAAATTCAAGTAGCTTTTAATCTGCTCGCAGAAGCTAGTGTGTCATAATATATGCAAAAGTGAGTTTCTTGTATTTTTTTGTCAGCGTAATATAGATGAAAAGTTGTACGTCACATTTCGAATTAGAAGCAGGTACACTTTGAATCCAGGTGCACAAAGCGAGGTGCTTTGCCTCTCTTGTAAAATAGATAAAAATGTAGCCCATCTGGACTCAGTTAAAACCATAGAAAAAGGCCAGTCTAGAATACTTTGTCTCTACAAAGAACCTATACGGAATTTATTTCTAGGAATCCAATTGTAATTTGCGTGTCTGTAACACAAATGTCTAGAGCACACTGCAAACTTTTAGTCGGCCGATAGTTTTTTTGGGCTTATAAATCAGTATGATGATGAATCCTACTACGCAAATTGGAAAGACCAGGTATTTTGCATGTATATGATCAACTGGAAACTTTGATTGAAATCAAGATTTTCTTTAAATATTGTTTGACATCTATCAATTGAATTGTCAGTCGACTGTTTAGTCAGTACTGTGGGGATACTCTTAGTTAACAGTTCTATTTAAGTAACATGAATATGAGCTGTGTTTAACGTGAAAGTAGTTTGTATAGCTGATATGAAGTTTGAGGCTCTTTGACAAGTGTATAACTTGTAAACTTTGTGAATAGAGGGGAAATGTGACGTAAATAGTCATTTGTGATGTCGTACTGATGTCGTGATAATTTATATCGTCGAATTTGCCATCAACCAAAAATAGAATAGAAAATGTCTACGCTATCTATATGTCAAAAAATTCAGCAAACTTACAGTCAGCCAAAAAAACTGAACAATCTCGTTTTAGCCCCTAACACTAAACACAGACTCGAAAACATGCAAACGAACGTTTATTCAAATTAGGCTGATAAATCGGCACTTTTCGATTGTCAAAAACAAAAGACGGCCTCCATCATCCTTCATCATAAGTGTATTTGCTGGGAAGAAGCATTTGAATGCAAACTCACCATCTCTTACATTTTTGCAAATACCCAAAACAAAATACATGCAGCTGAGTACCAGTGTTTCATAAGGAGCGAATGCCTTTTGACCTCCTCAACCCAGGTTTCCAGGCAATAAAAAAAAATTGTCCCCAAAATTCCCTCTATCACCATTTGAAAATGCGACAAAAAAATAATCGTTCAAAAGACTAGAAGTTTCCTTTATCGAATACGTTTCGTAGTTCCGTGGCCGACTGTAACTGACAGTTTGTTAACGGGCGGAAAACTCGTGTATCATTACACTCGGATTTAGTACTCGGTTACTGTGAGCTGAGCTATCGATATGGTGAGCTATAGTCGTGTGTATGTGTGTGTGGTAACTGTGAGCTGAGATCGTTATGTGTGCGTCGTGTACATGTGTGGGTTTGGGTGTGTGTGTGTAGTTAGGATGATGGCAGTTTTGTAGGCTTGCTAGGTATTAGGAATTTTGTTGGTTGGAGCCAGTAGGGATAAAGCATTTGCCTTATTTATTATTACACATTTGTGTGGCTAAAATGGAATTCAAGTTTCTAATCTAATAACGCGAATTGTGGGGCTACCTATTTACCTATTATTATTACTTTATATTTATCTCCTATCTTATTTTTACCTAAGCTAGACAGGGTGCCGTAGCCAAAGGTTTGTCTCGAACAAGTAAAGATTTTTGTTGATTAAAAAAACAATCATAAATATGGGTTTACAGGCTCTTTCAAGCCCATTTCATTTTGAGACTGGGCTTTTTTTGTAACTTTTCGTTAAGAAGAAAACAAAACTAATTTATTAAAGTGGATAGCAAAAATACTGAGTCTATGATAATAATTAATTACATTTATTTAAATAACGAGTATCCTTACTATAAAAAAGCTACTTAATCGATTTAATTAGTAGATATTTCAAAGCCTGAGAAAGGAGGCTACTTTTATCCGGATGTTTTAAGTAGTTTCCTCGAACCGTGAGTGGAACCTCGGGCAACAGCTAGTTAAAAATATATTTAAAGTAAAGAGACAGTAACAAAGGCGTGTATAGTTAATGTAATTTGTGAATCATCAACGTGGGAGGGGTTAATTAAAAGACACATCTGACAATTATCAGGCACGCTTGTTTTGACTTCAGAATGTCCTTATTTAAGTGCTCCGTGTTTAATGTATATTGACCTCTTTAGTAAATAAATTACTTTTTGATTAAAATCGTTTTATGTTATATAATTACGTAGTTTAACTGAAAATTACGTAGAGTGACAGACAGATAGAGCTTCAGTTAAAATAAAATTCATATTTAAGTATATTTTGACCTATTGCTGAAATAGATTTATTCGCAAATATTAACTAAATTAAGTTAAATAAATCGCATTTAGCGATATGTAAGAGAAACTAAAGTAAATTCACAGAACGAAAAAAAAAGAAAAAAAGCTTGAAGAATCTGCCATAGAAATACATGCTAATTATATATTATTACATTGCTGAAAATCGTTACTACGTTCGGATAAGGGCCTGTACTATTGAATTATATAGATTCGTATGTAATTGAAAGGGTCTCAATATGATGCGACATTTCACCTCCGTTGGTTTGATAAGCTGTCACATATTGTTATTTTGCCCTACATACATATCATATTTACATAAATAAATTATGAAAATCGTTACAAAGGTAGGATATAGTATTTACAAGCAGTTCTCAGTGATTTTCCGTAGCTGGCAAACTTTCTGCAGCGGAATAAAATGTAATTTCTCAGACACAAGACTGTACAATTAATCGGTTCAGTAATTATTTCGTGAAATCTCAGCAGACATACCGATATAGAACTTTCACATTTATAATATTATTAAGGATACATTAATAATCCTAGTATTGTAATAGGTCTGCGCATAAACCAAGATAAAGGTAGGTGTGAACTTAATATAAACAGTATTAAATATTGTGTTCGTGTTTAAACAAAAACATAAATTGTTCTGATTAAGGGCGATCACATTACGTAATTAATGCTTGAGAGCAATAAAATGGGAACAATAGGAGATTTAGTAGTTTTGATAAAATTACGGTAGCTTTATAATAATTTATATAGGTTTTTAAATAAATGCTTATCCCTTGGAAATCTTTATTATGTTGTAAATTAAGTTTGATTGCGTTTGTTTGCCTGCTTACGATTTCTATCTATTTCTTTCACTTTCTGTAACTAGAGAGGTACCTACATAAACTTAGCCTTACAGCTAAATAATTTTGCAATTAAGAACTTATACTAAATAATTGTACCATAGGTACATTCAACATATATAAGTGTCCACAGAAAATAGCAAAGGACTCGTAAAATTAAGACAAAGTCGATACTAAAGTTAGTTTCCAACTAAAGAACAATTGTAATCCCCAATGGACAAAGCATAATACTGCACAAATGTACTTGTACTGGAATTACGAGGGTATTTTCCAAAAGGTATGTCTTTTGAAAAATTGCTGAGAGAGTGTATGCTTTTATTTTGTTTGAGAAAATTGAGTTTTGCTGTTTTGTGTTGTTTTTGATGAGCTTTGTTTTTAAGTTGATGTGTGCCTTTTATCACGTGCCATTTGAATCGTGTGATTGCATCGAGTGCAGAATGTAATATTTTTGAGAATTTCGTCGTCCTCGCAGAAAATACCAATACGACAGAATTTTGTTTGTTCCATATTTCCATGAATTTTAACAAAAAAATAAAAAATTCCATTGCTATTTTTCAGTTTTGTTTTTGTCTGTAAGTACTGTGACTAAAAACGTGACAGCTGACCTTACCAAAAAATCACAATCCTAACAAAATAATCAAATTTAAATTCTAAAACGAATTAAAAAATATAAAACACAAAAGTGAATAACATTGTAAGTAGCACCGTCTCAAAGCTACGACAGGTGTCTACGGCACGCTACGACGCTACGAGCGTAGCCGAGCGTGTGCTACGCGCTGATGCACAATGCTAGAAAGCGTAGCGCTCGGAGTAAATGTTGCCTTCTGAGGTACCTACTAATAACTCTTGGTGTATTTATTTTAAAGGGAAACTTGTGACTAAATTATCCATTTATTTTCTTCATAAAATGACTCATATTTAAAAAAATATGGCTGAATTCCCAATTAAAATATTACCAACCGATTAAAAACAAATTGCGAAGCAGCTAACCAATCATCCAATATTAATAAATTGATATAAATTTTCCTTTAACACTCCCATCACATTAATAAGGTATCTAATAGAATTCGTGGAAGGCTCTCAATAACAGTAAACACTAACACACGGACACACAACGCGACCGTGAGCCAATTAGCGATAATTGTGTGCTGATGATCATGGGTATAAGTGACGATGTACACTGTACAAAGCGAAACATATAAACCCTTATTAACCTAGGTAGACATATTTATGACTGTCATCATTAACAGGTACGTTAAGCCTCAAAAGTAGTTCAAGAAATCTAAATTAATAATACTGCTTAGCACCGAGGCATTGATAGACTATACCTATATGTAAAAAAAATATCAGTTCAGCTTTTTCTCTGTGAAAGCAACTCCCAGATTACTTATGTTGTTTGGAAGTTAACCCCCCATAAAGCCTTGGTAACAGAAGAATGGATGTACGTACAAAAGATGCTTGATCTTCTTGACCCCTAAAAAGCATCACCGATACCAAAACCCCACATTTATTCATGGAAGTAAAACAAGATAAATGATAGAATTAAACATGAATCAACCTCAACAGCCGCGACGGCCATAAAACTATTAAGCGACGTTAAAAAATGTAATTAAATTGTGATGGCCCACAAAGTGATCAGTCACGCCAATCACGTTGAAACAATAAAAAGAAGCAATACATAAATTACTTTGAATTCAGTGTTTTTACTAATGAGAAACGAAAGAGTTTCTCCATCTGTTTGAAAAGATATGTGACTAGATCTACTTCTGTTGTAAAGTTCACTAAACATAGGTTACCTTTTGCTAAATCCGAAATGTAACGCAGCAACTTTGAGATTCTTCTACTCCGGTTAAACGACCCGAAAAAGCCTCGCAGGATGATGACTTATTAGCTTTATGGAGACCAATGCAGTTAGGCAAGCTTGATCTATATTTTCGTTTAGTCTAAAATATTTGCAAACCAACAATAGTTGAAAATAATATGAGAGAATATTTTAACAATCTGTTTCTCAAATCAAAAATACAGGTTAATTAAAAATGATTATTTTGGTATCGTATGTCAAATTATACTGTGAACTGTTCGTTAAAATTAATTTGATGCGGACAGAAACATGATTGGCGTGATTATTTTAATAATTACTTTATAATTTTGAATGGAACAATATCGTATCCTATTACATTTTGAGCATGTTTCGTAAACTGCAGGAATTATAGAAATACAATTTAATGTATTGATTAAGTCACCTTAATTATGTATTACTGGAACACTCAAATACAATATGAAAAAAAACAGTGACAGAAAAACAAACTCAAACATTCTCACCTACTTTTTACGTGTCTATTTGTATCAGACAATCCTAGAACTGTCTTCTAACTTACAAAGTGACAAAAGACGATCAGAAAACAGAGCGGTAGCTGTCAATAAATACTGATATAGTCTATAAATATCACAGCAACTTATATAACTTTAACCTTTCTATCTATAAATTCATTTTATCCCAGGTACTAGCGTGTTCCCGCGGTATCGCCCGCGTCTCGTGGGAGTTTTTTCGCTTATCTGATTGAATTTTTCATTATATTACTATTAATTTTTAATTTTTGAAATCGGTTCAGTAGTTTTGGAGCCTTTAATAAACAAACGTACAAACAAAATATTATCATAGATATTAGATATATTTTGGTGTTACTAAAATTGATTTTTAATTTGTACATAATTAGTTTTCTAACACATGACATAGGAAGGTTTGCTTAAAATTTTCGCTTATTAGACACATCGAAAATGAATGGTGAAAGTTTGAACTACCCTCGTCAAATGGTGGGCAGTTGTAAATAGGACTCGCTCACTCCCTGAGGCCCGATTACAACATTGTTCACTTAACACATTGTACCGCTAAATATAATTAGAGCATCTTTCTGTTTTATTTTAATTGTTTGTAGTTGAGAGTTTTGGATAGTCTTTTATAAGCCGTTTACTCACAAATAAAAGCCTAAATGACAAATAAAGACGATCAGTTTTTAGCATATAATACATACCTATTTAAAAAAATATTTCCTAAGTTTTACATATACACGTACATAGATACAATGTGGGTCGAAATACTTGATTATATTATGGAATTCAAGATTAAAAATTCCATCGAAGGCCTATAATAATGTTTCACATTCTTGTAAACCCTTTAAAGTATTTCAATCTTAATCTCATTTTCAATAGAATTTGTAATGTCAAGTCACTTATTTTGGTTATTCTCCCATAGTACGTATAAGCAAAATATCAAGTAAGTCGTAGTCAAAACAAAAGACAGCCCATTAAAACTTTAGATCTAAATTACTGCACGCACACATACACCATTTACACACACTACAAAAAAAAACTCGGGATTATTTTCTCGTTCCGCAAGTCATTACGTATTCGGGTCACCGTGTGGCCTACGCAAAAAGTGTCATCTTCACTTCTTGTGTGTTTGTTTGTCCGATTTCACCGGACAGGTCGCGAGATTTTAATAATTCGTGTGCCCGGACACGGGTGTGTATGCGTGCCTTTATATGTCGTGTTTATGGGGCAAGATGAGGTGTGTGAATTCTAAATTGGATTTTTTTTTTTCGTGTTAAATATTTTGTTAGTGGCTTATTTTTTGGTTATATCTTAATACAGAACAGATATGATGACTGAATGCGACGAGCAAAAAATATAGTCACTAGTATGAAAATTCATTATTTATTCCTCTCGGAACGCACACGTCACAGTTCCCTATATCTCATAAATTTCCAATGTTTGTGGACAGCCTTGAAAATAAGCTGCTTCTGTTTGAAAAAAAAATAACTATCGAATTTGCATAATATGGCACTGAGTTGTGAATGTGGATTAGGTTCTAATCATTCTAGATTTGAGATGCAGAGTTTACGCGCGCGCGTCCTCGCAGACGTACACGAAGAGTGATAGCTCCGTTGAAGTATTTTTTATTAAACAGTAAATACAAGTTCTCAACAATCAAATTGATATTAGTCGATGCACAAAGTAATAAGTAAAAGCACCGCGAAAGCAGTTTTTATTCAAGTCAAACAATGTGTTAATAAACATCAAAAAACAAAACGGCAAAAACTTAAGTAAACAAAGGAATCGTGAACCAGTGACTCAGTGTGACTCATCATAGAGTGTACGATGTGCGTTGTGTGACCATAAATGGTTATCTTGAATCCTATTGGTGAAATGTCAACGACCACTAATTATTATAACTGGGCAACAGTACTCTAATTTGAAAGCTTAACTAAACTTGCTCGCAACGCAGCGGTTTCTAAGTGCGCTTCTGGAACTCAAACGAGTCTACGTTCGAATCTCGACAGCCACAACTCGCCGCGATACTAATTTTGTGATTTTTACTACTTCTTTACTTTTTCTTTACTTTTTTACGAATTATTTAAAGACAATTCTAAATAAAATTACAAAATGTCGACTAAAAATAGTGCAAAAAGCGACCGCAAAATATCTGAAAAAGTTATATGCTTTAAATGCAAAAAGTCAGTCGACATCAGGAAGACAGCTTTATGTTCAACGTGTAACAACCGTTACGAGCCGGATTGTGATGGTTATCCGGAACAAACCTACCGTCTTATGGACCAGGAATCTAAGAAGAAATGGCGATGCAAACTATGCAAGAAAAAAGGCCCTACTATCGATCCTATATCTGATATATCAAACATTACAACGAGAAAACGACCTAACCTACATTTTAAAAATCTATCCCCAGGCCCAGGACCTAGTGATAACTTCCGGGAAAATAAGCAATTTGCAACAGCCACCCTTAAAACTAACGACATCTTGGATTCCCACATACTATCCGAAAATGAATCTTCAGATGAGACATTTGATACACCTAATAAACTTTCTCACAGCGTTGATGGCACAATATCTGAAATATCTGAAACATTAACAGTTTTGGAAATGAAAAACACCATAGAAGTTCTTACACTTAAACTGGATAGTGCAGAAAATGAACTAGAGAATACCCTTCTAGAAAATAGCAATCTTAACCAGCAAATAAATAAATTAACTGCAGAAATAAAAATGTTAAAATCACTGTGCTATTCTCCAATAACCTCTGAAAACAGCCCAGCTTTCAAACAGAAGAGGAAAAGACTCTCCCTACTGCCTCAAAACTCGGTCTCTACACCTTGTACTCCTTTGCCAAATAAAACGAATATCGACTTTTACAAGAGCATTGAAGTTATTTCTCTTCAACAAAAAATCGCGGATCTTCAACAAAATCTGAAAGAAGCACAACAACAGATTGAAACTCTCACAAAAACAATGGAAACGATGCAACGTAGTAATATAACAGCTCGAACATCTACAGAGGCATTATTAAGAAGTAATCATGGAACTACAAATACTACAAGTAACCTCGACGCGCCTACTTACAGCGAAGAGCAAAAGCACGAACCGACGAGTAGGGTTTTTATCTTTGGCTCTCAGCAGTGTGTTGGTCTAGCAGCAGCCATGATACATTCGAGACAAAATACGAGGTATGAAAAGTATACGATCACCGCGAATACGAAACCAAACGCACTCAGTAGTCAAATAATAATGAGCTGCCGTTACGCTAAATTAAATCATAATGACAAACTTGTAATTTGTTTAGGAGAAAATGATCACAATTTAAACTATGTATTATCTCAATTACAAACTATACTAGATACATTTTATAATAACATGACCATTGTCTTAAATGTGTTTAAAAATGAGTTCTTTGATGTTAATAAACTTAATTATCGTCTTAAAAATGTATGTATAAATTATAAAAAATGTAAATTTCTTGAATGTAAATCTAATAACATATCCGAATTGTGTACTAAAATTAATTATCTAATTGACTATAATGATTATTATGAGAAATACCTTGATCCTAGGAACCTTGTCAATCATATGCGAAGTAACAAATCAAGTGCTAATAAGAACATCAAACTTAATAAACCTAAAAAAGGAACAATTCCGTTCTATTTTGATCGTGTAAGCCTTTCTCGGCAACAATCAGAAATCTTAATAACCTCCACCGAGAAACCCAAAAAAGGAACAATCCCGTATTATTTTCCGGTAATAAAAAATAATTCAAAGTTATTTCGAGTCAGAAATTCCGAGATCTCATAGTTTTAAAATACTACACCAAAACATTGCTAGTATCCTATCCAAAAAAGAGCTCCTTGAACTTACACTACAAGAACTCCAAGAGATAAACAATAGTCCAGACGCAATATGCCTCTCCGAGACCTTCATAAAAAAAGGTAGTGAATCGCATGTCAGAATCCATGGCTACAATATGACGGCTTATTTTTGCAGAGAAAAGCAAAGGGGCGGTACCTGTATTCTGCTTAAAAAAAATCTCGTTTATAAAGAATTACCTTTCATAAGTACATACGCGACTCAAAATACCTTCGAAGTATGTGGCGTAGAACTTCCACATCAGAAGTTGATTATTATCTGTATTTATAGAACACCTCACTCCGATCCCACAAATTTTTTGATTAAATTAAACAGTCTCTTGGATCATATATTTAAAAAATATAATTCCAAAATAAGCGTGGTCTTGGCAGGCGACTTTAACATTAATACGCTCCTAAAAAATAATATTGCTAATCAATTGCAAGAACTATCATACAATTATAACTTAAAATTACATATTAACAGTCCAACTCGCAAATCTTCCTGTATCGATCACATTCTAAGTAATATCCCCAATGCTAATGCTACAATACTGCCACTTCATCTATCCGACCACGACACTGCACAAATATCTCAAACACGGACAGAAAAACACAAGAAATCTGCGCAATTTTAAGTATTCGGAAGCTTAATTTAATTATTTTTTTTAAATACTACATGGAAAGGTTATCATTCTTCAATCATTCATATTCGTCACAACCAACCCTTTAAATTACTCCCTACTGAAGCTTAACTACCTATTTAAATTCATCTAATACCCTAGCTAGCATAACCTTCAAGTCACGTCATCACGCTGGTCACTATCAGATAGCGAGATCCAAGTTTGCAGCATTAATATTCCAAAGGGGTGCGCAGCCAGCCCAGCAAGCCTGGTTCCGTGATTATCTACCCGCTTATTAGACCTCGTGAATATAATATATACGTACGTACCTGTATTAATTAAGTAGCTGCATCAGCTGTCGATATTTTTTAGGTCTTTTCTAAACAGAATTTCCAAAAAAAAAAACTTAAAAAAATAGACTGCCTTCAGTCAAACGTAAGTTAATCGCGGACATACTCCTCTTATATACTCCTGTATTGACACCTGTAAGTATGTACGGAAGAGTGCAAGGTAAGCAAAATGTGTGAGCGTGAGGTATGCGAGGCATGAACAGTTACTGCGCACTCCTCTTATCTCTCTCATGTACTCTCTTATGTACTCTCTTATATACTCTCTCATGTACTCTCTTATGTACTCATCTTATGTACTCTCTTATGTACTCTCTTATGTTCTCTCTTATGTACTCTCTTATGTGCTCTCTTATGTACTCTCTTATGTACTCCCTTATATACTCTCTTATGTACTCTCTTATGTGCTCTCTTATGTACTCTCTTATGTACTCCCTTATATACTCTCTTATGTACTCTCTTATGTACTCTTATGTACTCTCTTATGTACTCTCTCATATACTCTCTTATGTACTCTCTCATGTACTCTTTTATGTACTCATCTTATGTACTCCTCTTATGAACTCCCTTATATACTCCTCTCATGTACTCCTAATGCGTACTCATTTTTTGTACTCTCTTATGAACTCGTAACAAAAAGTGTACAATTATATATGTCGGAGACGGTCAATAGTACGGACACTAAACGAGACGCAAGCGCGCCATCTGGTGGCGCTTTTAGTGAAGCAACATTTTGGCGCGCTTGGCAGAGTCGTGGTGGTCAGCGTGGCGTCGACGGAACTCAGTCTTCGTTGAGTCGTCGTGCGGCACACATCTCGAAACTGCCCTACGTCACGTCTAGTGTACCTAGTGTTATTGCCTAGTGTTGTAGTACCGTTGTAGATCCATATTGTAAAGTGTGTAAAGTGTCTTTTGAAATTAAAGTGTAAAGGTTCTTCTAACCTAACAGACAGACATGTGTTGCTGGGGAGTTTGTTCCGCCACTTCTTCTCCCCAGCCAAAACACATAGGAAGTGGCGAAGGGCGGGCGTTTTGGGGGCTGTCTTTTGTTCTTAGTAATTTGAATAAACGTTTTAGAGTTTTGAGTTCTTTTGAGTTATCTCTTTGTACGATTACCCTAACTGATGTCGAACGATAGTGCCATCCTGATGTTTCGCCCCTATCCGACATATATATTTATAAAAACTGTTTCACATGTCGGTGGGTATGCCCTAAAACTATACATATTTTCACTGAATGGAGGAATTGTATTTTTTTTTTCTCTTTTTTAACACATTTTTGTAGCTGTTTTAGTAAAAGGTATGGGTAGGGTGTACTACTCATCACTACATCTACTACACATCTACTTATTTAATACTAAATATTTAGAAGTCACTAAATATTAAATATTTACTACTTTATTACTTCCTCACAAATAAATTACTACCTATAGTTTTTACCTATACCTCTGCAGTAAATTTTTACCGGGTGTTAACAGGCAGAGTGAAACTAGAAAATTAATTTAGTTTAAAAATAGTGTCGGCTCGAGGTTAAATTATAATAATTATACTTTCTAACTTTATGGTATATAAGGTGAAGTTTTATAAATGGATGCATAATGAATTTTCTGCAAGTAAACTTAGTTAAAAAGAAGGAACTTTTCCCCAGTAACGAAGGCGGTTTTATCTAGGATCGTGAAAAAAGATGAAATATTTTATTAATAGACTTTCTTAGGTTTGAATAAAGACACGTGTATTTTTGGTATTTCTTACACCAATCACATTGTATGTAGTTTATGTTACATAAACCTACAAAACCTTGTAATTTGATTCATAAATTATATTAATTTTGTATATATTTATGATCCATTAAAACTAATTATTATTTAACGAGGTATTAAAACGTTAAAAACAAAAGCATGGACACGTTCAAAGTTCACAATAACTGTGTAAATTTTCAGAAGTTCGCGTGTGTAACAATCATTAAGTTGTATCAGATTTATTTACATAAACACAGCCTTCCCATGTTTCGCTAAAATCTTAACAAGTTGTTGAGCTTGCTCGTATAACTGGGGAAGTTTTAAATTACCCTTATTCTGTACGCTTCGAGCCTATATTTAAATTATTGTGCCTACTGTTGTACATACGGGTTCTTATTTTGTGAACTGAGCTGACCTCTCTTGAGTTAAAGATAAGTTATAAATAGAAATTAAAATGTACTACAATGTTTGTACGTTTCAACCTTTTTACAAGTTTGAATAAATATTTTGTTATCAATAGAATTTTCACGCATTTCCTTCTTAATGTGCCGGGACTGTGGGATTGTTCGAAAGAGTTACCGCGGCCCTGGTACATAAAGGGTCTAAGAAGGAACATGATGGGTTTTAGTCAGTTAGAGACTGACAGTCCCTCACGCTGCTAACCCACAGCGGGAGGGGTCATTTTAAACATCGATTTAAAATTTAAGTACCTAATGCGTGATAGGGAATTCACCCGTCAGGCGATTAAATAGACAGGAATAGACAATTTCTTGTCTACTTACTACTTAATTCTATGTTTATTTCTTGTTTTATAGTGGACCGATTATGCTTTTTTTGTTATTACTAACGAATTATATACATTTATATTGCACTTCCTCGTGTCAGAATTACACATTGACAAAGCATGCATTTGTCACTTCAGACAGTAGCAAGTCAATATAACAGTATGTTAACTAGTTTCTTAAGCTAAGCTCCAAGTCTCTGTGTTCGGGCTTACTAATGAGTGGTTTAAGCACGGTTCCCAGGCTTTAGCGCGAAGATTTAAGCGTTTATCTAGAACAATTATTATGTGGGTTAGAGAATATGAATAATTATAATTTTGGGTTTTGAATGTCACCCGTAGAACTCCTTTGTAATTTAAAATTAAAATATATGTTTTGGTATTTATTTGCAAGGTCTTCAAGGTAACTTTTGATCAATTTTTGGCTTAATTCGAGTGTAAAAGATAAATAAATAAAATTTTATTTTATAAGGTAGTATTACTACCTTAATAATTTCAAAAGACCTTACACAATTTTACATAGTAATTGAACTCATATTATTAGGCATTCCCTTCACAGCTGAACTAAAACTAAACCGAAACATCTTCAGCATAATACCAAGTAGATCCCATCCCCATTAGAAATGCGGAATGCGAAAATAAACTTTGGAGCGAGAAACCTGGCCTTCGAGAAACTTCTGTGTAAGCGTAGTCTTCTGTCCAAGTAATTCCTGAAATCTAATTACAGCAAGGAGTCTGGTACAAAGAGGTTCGAGTCTCGGTTGTTATTGACTAACATTCTGTGTTACGCTTCGAAAAATGTTTGTGCTTTTCAAATATCGACCGATTTTTTCTTTTGGATATCATAGGGCTGTTTGGACGGTTTCTTTTGACGGTACAAAAACAAAAGACAATAGTAGTGGAGTTAGTATAAAATGGCTGTCAGAGTCCTCAGGTTTGTGTTTCTTTCGAAACATACAACAACGTATTTTCACTACAAACAAGGTAAAATTCAAGTAATGTAAAAATAATTTTAATGACCAAAACAGCGTGCATAATTTCACGTTTCATAAAGCAAGAAAATTAAATTCACGTCACGAAAACACACAGCGGTTCATTTATAATTTAAAAAAATAATTAGGCAAAAGTCACCCATTTGGTCACAATACTTTCTTTTATAATAGCTACCCAATTTCCTTGAGTCGGGTAGACAATTAAAACTCGGTCACAGTATCTTTTCACTCTAATTGAAAAGAGGATACGGGGAGAATACGGTCTCAAAGAGAATAAAAAACTCCGGATTAACTTTTGTTCGAAATATTAACACTTTATTCAGTACTTTCGGAGTTGGAGAATAGTCGCGTTGGGTATTTCGAAATGATTTTTCAGATGATTTAAATTTTTATATCCATTGTAACATTTTGAATTTTTATGGAGTCTCGAGTTCTATATCTGCATCTAATTTTCTTTTTACATAATTAAGTACTTATAATATTGTGTTTATGATTTTCCTGATTTCCATTTCCATCGGTTTCTACCCCGATTAAACTGGTGACTTTAATTAATTTTGAGAAAATACCATGTAACAATTCTGTTACATTATTGAAGTACCTAAGTATATTATTATTGAAATTCTGCTTTGTTCTACTGTTGCTTAACAAGTTTGAGACTAGAATACAGTTCCTACTGATGAGCTCATTATGCTTCGCAGTGCAGCATAATTTAGATACTGCATATCCACATACATTGTATTCTATGTGTGTCAAACATCCTTCGCACATTCCGACCTTATTACAAATAATTTGTTCTTAGCTTTCATTTGTTTTTCACTATTACTGCGTTACTTAAATTCTGTTCTATAATTGAATTTTCAAATTTTAATCAATATACCTTAGTACCGAGCCGAACACAATTCTTCTAGTATGAACCAACTTACAAGCCTCTAACGAGCGCGCTGCGAGCATTTCGTTCGTGGTCGGCTGCGTTCCGCCTGTTGTCAGTTTTGCCCTTGAGACGCACTTTATAAAAAGTCTTGGTTGGCTGCAACAGCAGCGGCTACTGCAATTTTATTAATATCGTCCATATTCGCTAAGAGCCGCGAACTCACTGCGGAAAACTACGTTCGACAACAGTGATCGTTGTAGGTTCGTTGTACGTCCACATTTGACGCTGCGAACGACTAAGCCGAGACGGCTCCGCTTGTGCTTCGTTCGTGCTCGGTTCGTCTAGCGTAGACCCGCCTTTAGAAATGCTAAGCCTACGTTCAACAGAAGACGGCAATAGGCTGTTATGATAAATTACTCTAGAAGTGGTATTGTTACATTCTGTAACATTCAACATGTAATAGAATACTATAAATGTTTTATGGTCAAAATAATAAAGAAAATATATCTTGTCTAGCTTGTGTAAGCCTCATCATCATCAGCCTATCGCAGTCCACTGCTGGACATAGGCCTCTCCAAGTGCACGCCACTGAGATCGATTTTCGGCTACTCGCATCCAGCTCCTGCCAGCCGTCTTGCGCAAGTCATCACTCCACCGTGCCTGAGGACGTCCTACACTACGCTTGCCGAGGCGTGGTCTCCACTCTAGAACCTCAATGGAATCAAATACTTACTCTAGACTTACGTTCCTATCCCCACTGTACGGTTATTAAATTCTCTGGACTTTTCTTAGAAATCTAAATTGGCCGTAACTTTAGTTTCCCTCAAAGTTTCAAAACCACATTTATGGAGGAAAATGTAGCATTGCTTCCAGTTAATTCTGGAATGTTCCTGGTACAAGAATGTTTGTCGTGCTCATCATTTGTCTTATATTACCTACTGTACTACGTTTATATACTGTAAATCTTTATGTAGGAATCTTAGTAAATTTGAAACGTGAAACAAAAAACACACGAAGCCAAAGGATATGTGAAAAGTCCTGAAAAAATACAATTTAATGTATATTGAAAATAAATTGGTTTTATAATATTACTAGTTGTTTTTAAGAACTTCTTCTTGAATGTAGCTTCCCAACAGTGATCAGTAGTTTTGGAACCAACAAACAACCTAAAATAATTCTTTCTACAATAATTGTATAGATTATATTATTTTCACATAATATAAACAGATATAATGTCTCCTTGTAGGCACAAACTCTCCCTGACCCACTTTACCCAGTAGTATCAACAAATTGTTCTTTGTTGACAATGTCCGGTCAATATATGCAAAATATAGGTTAGTTCATTGTGTGCTAGTTATAATGTGTGACTGATAATACAGTCATTGTCTGTGAAAGTGCTTTACGAAAGCGACAATGAAGCATTGTTCAAAGTTTTAAACGTGTTACAATGTAGATTTTATACATATAAAACTAGGTATCAGTTTTCTGTGGATTTGTTGGTGTCTTTAGGTAACTGAAGAAAATAGGTAAAACATAATTTTACCTATTGCTTTGGGATCCTAAAACTATTCTGAACGAGAATTCGAAATTTCTTACTCGATTACGAAACAAAGACTGAATTGATAGGTAAAATAATAGTTTTCTACACTCAGATAAGGTTTATATTACATCAATTCAAAACGCGTTAAGCTTAGTGAAAATAGAAAAAAATACTTATGAGGAATATTATTTTACAATCCATTTTATACGGCTTTTATTTACTTTGCTTTAGAGTTTAGAGCTTTCAGTTTAAAAATACAAATATTGGAATCAAATAGTTAAAACGATTGATGTTGTATTTTTTGTGTTTTATATTTGATTGTTTCCAAACACTTAATTTTTCAAATTGTCCTTTAAAGCTAATAGTTTACAAAAAAAGTCAATGTTCACATGGAATTATTATATATATTAAAGCAAGACCAGTTTAGATTCGCAATACAAATAAATACATATATCATCCTTATCTTTCAAAAATGTAGCTATTTTACCATCTTTCCTGTTATTTAAAAGTAGAAAATTCTGTGTCTAAAGATATTCCATGCATTTTTTATTCCGTAAGCAGAATGCGACGGAAATTGGATTGTTGTAGTGCACGCGTGCATCCTGTTTGCAGAGCGTCTCCATATTATAATAATTATGTATGCTTGTGTATGCATGTGTAGTTCTATACTTATATATGTTAAAATGTAGTGCAGGTTTTATCTTGGTCTTCAAAATATTATCTTTAATTATGCTAAAACTTAAACTATTTATTTAAAAAATTGGGTATAAAGCTTTTGACACTTTTTTAAATTTAATTCATACTTTTTTGAATAAACCTAATATGACATACAGTAAGCATAAATAGCATTAGCTAATTGAGAATCTCTTCCTTCTTAGGACGTCGATAAACATCGAAGATTGTGTTTTTTTAATCATCCTTGTCAGGACAATTGGACCTCCTTTAGAACAAAAACAACACTACACATATTTCAATAAAGCTAGATTTAGTGATGGTTTAGTGAGAAATGTCTGTCTGACGGCAACAAAAAAAAATACAGACAAGAAGCATTCTCAAGCAGCAGCATTTTCTCATCGATTTCTAAGACCATCTGTCCCCGTAGACTAGTAAAGGTTTCGGTTACTTCAAAACGCTTCCGCACACTGGAGACTAAATAGTCGACCGACAGTTGACCCGATGGTAGACCTTTTTTTTTTCAAGAAAATCTTGATTCTAATCCAAGTTTTTAGTCAGTCTGATATCGGTCAAATACCTTATTGTTGTAATGTGCATATAGTTATCGGCACGAATCTTGAGCTCTGACCTACATCTGCGCAGAAGTGATTTATTAGCAAAGAACCAATCCCGAGTGACGGCTATGACGCGATGCACTGCGGGCCAATCACCGCTTTAGCCCGCCCCCGCTCCTTACTTCATACCAAAAAAGGGACCCAATAAATCACTTCTGCGCAGGTGAAGATCAGAGCTCAGGATTCGTGCCGATAACTATACTACCTTTCATTTTCATACTTCTCTTATCAAGTGCCCGATGAAACTATCGACCATCTAAAAAGTCTGCAGTGTACTCTAGAGGCTTCGGTTACTTCAAAGTGTTTTTTTGAGTGGAATGTCAAAGGCCAGGCTGAATCGCTTCTCGATACCAATAGTTTGATATCTCTCGGTATAAAGTGGTTTACGGGTTCTCCGATATCCATTCTGAGCTATAAACCTAGATATGCAAATATGTTTTCTTTTTTTTTCCTTGGTTAGATATCCGATATTTGATGCTAGAGTAGATAGTTCTGTATTGTTCTTGAGGTCTACCTAAAGATTACATATAGGTATTATTATGAATTAGACTAACTACATACAAAGATAATAAGTAAATGGCTTATTTTACGTTACATAATAATGTCCCAGTAACACATTTTATATTTTTGTTTAAATCATTCTTGATTACAAAAGTATGAGCTTAAATAAAATTCAAAGTCAATAAACCCGGACTATTATTGAATGCAACGCTGTAAGTTCACAATTATGTTTATTGACAAATCTTCCACAGTAACAGCCATAAAATAGCCGCTTTGAGCTCAAACCATATCTCTTAGTTTCACGTAAACTTAAAAAACCAATTACACTTCAAGCTACTTTCTATTAGTTTGTACAAAATATAAGGCTACCTGTTGCGAGGCGTACAAAGTTGGAGCTGGCCGTATACTCTTTGACGTTTCAGATTAAAATTTTGCACATTATACTCGAAGTTAGCCGGTAGATTGGGCTCCAATTAATTGTTATAAGCTCATCGATTTAACGGCCAACCCTATTTCTTTGTTGGTTTTTCATGATATTTTAGTAGTCCGTAGGGATTTAATTTTGATACTTTGTATTGATCTTTTGTTGTCATTGAACATATTTGGTAGTCGTTACGGGTAATCAGTAGCCAGTAAGTCTGACAACCATTCTTACAAAGGGGTATTGATTGATTAGCCAACACTGTGAATTATTTTTTCAGTCTTTACACTATAACTACACACCAAAATAATAACAACATTACTATTTCAGTGTTCTAATTTTTATAAATCAATATTTGACAAAAGTCATATAAATTCTCCAAGCTCCAAACATTCTCTCCACCATCAAAATTCACAACGCAAATCATTAAAACTCGATTTAAAATTTTTCCTACTTAAAATACAGGCTGTCTCTTATTTGACTCAAACCAGAAATCTCTCGCCACGGCTGTTGCAAATGGCCAGTCTTGGAGAATAAATTAAGGGTAATTTTATCAGCACCCGTAGACTAAGTTCTAGTGTGAACAGAACACACAAGAACTCGAAATTCGATAATGCTGAGAAAGTTTCCTATAACGTCAGTAATTAGCTCTGAACACCCTGTAGGTACTGAGAGTAGGTGCTCTGAAACTGAGCTAATTATGTGAGAGTGGAATGTAGTGTGATTGAATTTAAGATCTAAAGTAAAAGTGATATAGGTGGTAATTAAGGTAAGGTAAATCTTTAAAATTAAGATACTATTTATTACAGAATGATGTTTACAAGTCCTATAGTTATCTCTGTATTATCTCTGTCGTCATTCACATGTTCATAAGTTACGTCGTTTAGGTGACTTGTTGAATGTTACATCTACACGCTGTATTTGCTATTTGACTATCTGCAGTTTTAGAACTGAGATCAAAAATCTCTTCTATGAGACTTAAGTATTTTTCCATGTTTCAACGATCAATATTACATCACTCGCTTAACATCTAGACAAAGTTGTAAGAGGCCCCCAGAGTAACACGTTACATTTGTTTGTGCATAACGCCTAAACACAAACTTGTTGCCAGGGCAACTTGTCAACGCGACGGCGCCAAATTAATTATTACAACGCTACCGACGACTTTGATTGGGTGGATCACACACAGACATGCCACGTGCAAAACCACGAGGAGTTGAGAACGAGTATAGCTTGAATCACAGGAAAATCGTGGTCTTTATAAAGTGGGATGCTGATGTCTGCAAGTGCATCTTAAGCATCTGGTTGGAGTGTAGCAAAGGGTGTGCAAGGCTTTTGGGACTTAGAAAATTTTTCATAAAAAATGAAAGGAGAATGCCCGTTTTGTTAGGAGATTTGGGCCCCCAGAAAAAAATTGCGTGCCATGGTGGTTTTAACTTTATTTTGAAGAACGACAATTACCTTTTCAGACCCTGAAAACAATTTATAATTTTTTACCCTAGTTTCCGAGAATTATTGATTTTTTTCTGATGAAGAATTGAGGTTATTAGACAATATTTTTTCAAAAACAATTTGCGTTAAAACAATAAAATATTTTTAGTATTAATATTGATTCCCAAATGAAATAAAAACATCAGATATCATCTTTTCTTGCTAAATAATATGTTAAACTGTTTATCTTGCAGTCAGCGGAAGTAGGTTTTGCTGGCACCAGTAGAAATAAATATACTTAGGGCTAAATTGGTTGGAGGAGCATGTGGCTACGTTACAACAACCACAAGGAGATATCTTAAGTTAAGCTACTTGGTCAGATTGCACTTGGGTGACCATCCATTACAAACTTCAGCTGGGTGGCTGCTAGTACTTACATTTAAACTGCTGATTCTGGGTGCATTATTTATACTTGTTATGAGTAGCTAGAATCCAGCAAGTGTGACAACCACTTACCAGGAGGTAACATGTTATAACCCAGTGTATCGGGTATGGAGGTCAGATGGGCAATCACTCTTTGAGCAATACTGTATTCAGCTGCATCGGTTAGACTAAAAGCCGACCCCAAGATTGTTGGCAAACTGGTAGGTACCTAGTATATACGAGTATGTATGACATATATGACAGCATCTCCTGCAAGCGACATAGTAAAATCACTGCCCTGCTACTTAGTAAGATCGCTGTGCCATCTATGATTAGTTGTAGTTTATTTTAGAAAGGGCTTAATTATAAAGGAGTTTAAAATATAGTAAATGCTATACAGATGTTTAATAAGAAAAAACACAACCAATTAAAATAATAGACATTTATTCTTCAAGGAATATGTTGTCTAGAAATTGTGCTGGAGCGCTTATATCATTAAAGCGGTGGCAGTGGTGGTGGTACAGGAATCATCATATCTGTAATTATGTTTCCATCCATGATACCAGTCTCCGGTGCAGACTCCACAGTGTGTTGGCTACTGCCAGCAACGGGTTGCCTCCGGACTTGTCTTGATGCAGCCGCCCAACAAGGAACACAAACTCGTTCCAAATGCAACACCTAATAACAAAAATATTATATTTAGATACTTGATATTCATTAATATTTAATTAGTTCAACACACACATACATATGCATTCATACATTAAGTTTAAATAAATAAGAATAAACACTTACGTGATGTACTGGTGTCCATCTTAGTATAACATTCCTTTGAGGAACTATCTTGACTGACTCTATGAGTTCTGCGACTTGCTGTTGACAAGCCACATGCGTAGCATATGTTTAGGTGTCCACGAGCAGGGGATACAAGTGACAGATTTGAGTTAGATGCTGTCTGGTTTTGTAATAATACAAAACATTTCACACACAGGATATCATCAGAAGATATCTGAAAAAAATGACAAAATAAAATGTAAGGTAGTTTAGAGACGTGTGAAATCCACAAACATAATAAAACAAACTTACCAATGTAGGTGTTTAGAAGGATAAGCATTGGTTCATCTATTTCTTCAATTTAACGTCTACGAAGATTAGGCCCTATACGTAAAGAGAAATTAACACACTGGCGAGACAAAGAGTAGTTTACTCGACTTCTACCAGGTGCAGACATTTTTCCGGAGTAAAACAACAATATCACTAAAAACAAGAGTCCAATGCTCACGAGTCAATGTGCTCACTTATCATTAAGAAAAGAGTCCAATATCTAAAAAAAAACCACTGGAGGCACGAAAACGATTAGCTCGACAGTTTTTACGCAAATTGTAACTATCAGAAGCAAATACGGAGGAATAAATTCAACTCTACGCATAACAACCGGCACGAAAACAATTTGAATGACGTATTGATTTGACAGATAGACTCGCGTTCCGAGTAGATGTTACCATGTTAAATATTTTGTTAATCGATTTTCTAAATCGATTTGTTATAAATAATATCATTTACTAATTATTGTGTTATTGTTGTATTCCATGTATGGTGTTAGGTGTAACCGTTTTATAGATATAGTTCAGTGGTGACTTTTGTTAGTGTTGATATTTTATTGTTTGTGCAACAGTTATAAACAGTTTTTCTTTCTTCTTTTCTTGTTTACTATTTACGAGTGCATACTTAATATATATACTTGTACATTTTGATATAAGAGAAAAATGCTATATATTATATCGATATTTTCAATCGATCACCTCGTTCATTTAAATGAGATAGTCTGTCGTCTACCTGGCAACATTCACGTTAAGTTTTAATGGCGGAACTAGCTTAGATTCAATAAAATAAATATTAATTATGTTTTTCAATGCTAGGGTACAAGAAATTCTGAAAAAAAATAGTTAGTTTTATAAAATTAGGACTTGATTTTTAATAATAAAATATTCTTAACACTCTATCACAAATAAGGGGCCCAACGGGTGGCAATGTCCTTTCTGAAAATGTCTAGTTTTTCATTTCCATCGTATAGAATACCTAAAAATAAGACGAAAACCATCAAAACGAAGTCCCAAAAGCCTTGCACACCCTTTGCTACACACTAACCGGATAATGTATTATGAATGCCTTGCCATCACATCTGGTATGATAAGAAGACCAAAGAATCAAACGTGGAACAGTACTAAAACACCAATGATGATGAAGAACTTAGGATAAATGCACAGCACAGATTGGCAGTGTGAAATCCGCCTTTTACTGAAAACGAAAATAGTTTTAGAATGTTCATCGAGTTTCTTAAAACTTTTCCAGTAAAAGAGAAAAATGCTTCCAATTTAAAGGGTTAGGATAAAACTTTAGTCATCAATTTGGTTTCTAATTCATTCTTCTGAAGTCATTGTTATTATGGACTTTTCGTGGTCCCTAAGATTTTGCTGAGGAAGAAAATTTTGTCTTGAATTATTTATTTTTTAATTAGTCCAGCGTTCAGTCGAAAACAGGGATCAGGGGTCGCCTTTAATTAATCTGCACTAAATTAGATAAAAGCACATCCTTACCAGTATTATAAATGTGAAAGTAATGCGAAAGTAAGTAAAAGTGTGTCTGTTGGGCTTTCGCGCCAAACAATTTGGTACCCTGTAGTATAAGGCTTGAGAAATGCTTCTTTTACATACGGCTACTTTTTATGCGGGTGTGAGAAATAGTTTCCTTGGAATATGGGCAAACTGTGGTTAACAGCTACTAACCAATAGTTTGGGATTATTACGCATTTGAATAACAGTCATTTTAAAACCCTAATGATAGTAATTTTAAAAATGTCAAAAAACTTTTCAATTTTCATTAAAGTTTCATTGATTTTTACAGCAGAACATATGTTATCCCAGTTTGGAACGGTGCCCGTTAGCTAGATAAAATCGTCTGCTATCTCATGGGAACTCATTCTGTCAGCATCGGGTAATTACGTACGAGTGGCACTCTTGCCTTCTTTTAAAAGGTTACTGCGGAAATTACTATCTTACCATATTACTGTCTCTGAAGAGCACTGTTTGTGCTGAAGTAATATTTTGTTTGATTGCAGAATATATTTGTATGTAGGTTTACGAAAAATTTGAACGATTCTAAATGTTGAATTTTAAATTGAGCTCACGTGTTTTATAACTACATTTAGATAGACGTACCTACAAGATTTGTAAGCCAAACCACATTTCGCTTTAAATATTAAAATTCCTAGAAATAAGAATCAACTCCGACTATAAATCCACACTATGGTTTATTTTCTATAGCTATTTCTCACATCGTAGAAATTTAATAAAACAATAAAATTTATGAAATACTCCTTGTAATACAATTTTACCATTCACTGACATAAAAATCTCGCAAAAACAGCTTACACAAAATCCATTCCTTAATACAATGTTTGATGACCTTCACCTTTGTAAGAACAAAAACTTTGAACCGCCTTACAAATTAAGAAGATTAGGTATTTCCTTAGTAGAAAGTCACAAAAGTTACTAATGGACGGCCGAATAAATTTTATTAGAAGCCGCTCAACAAAGTTTGCATGTACGTGAGTGTCAAGTTTCTCTATTGGTAAACGTGAACATATTAAGCAATGTTCTTTTGTTTGTCTGTTAAGCTATTTGTAGTATTCTGTAGGGGAGATGTTAGAAGTTTTTCTAGGGGTCCTGACTATTAATCTTGAGGCGTTATTCCTTTTATTTTTTGTGGAATAGATGTTTTATTCTTTGAAAGTGGTTGAGCTATATTTGTGTTTGTAGAAGTCTGGGCAATTCGACCACTCCCAAGCGTATGCATATGTACTTTTGGGTTCACATCTAAAACGTAGGGGGCCTTACTACAAAAACTTTAAACCCTGTTTTACACTTGTCTAATAAAATTTTGGCTGCAAAATGAACCATATGTCAACGTCATAATTTGTCATTTTTTTAGACAAGGCATAAACTGACGTTTAAAAGTTTTTGTGGTAAGACGGAGGGTGTTTACGTGGTGTGTGCATAGACAGACGTTAAATAAGAGTGATAGATTAGCTGTATAAGACAGTTCAATTACATCCTTATGCTATGGGCTGTGTAAATTAACGAAATGTTTTGATTATGAAAAAATACAACACAACACTTCATAAAATTATTTTGGAGCTTTTCAGCAGTAGACTCATCTAGAAAGCATCTCTATTATTCTAATATCTTAAAGTATAATATCTCTATCTCTATTATCTTAAAGTATCCAACAAATACTGATACAGCTTTAAAGCGCTGAAGTTGCTGAAAGTATTAATTAAAGCGTGTTCCTTACCGAACGTTCTGGAATGAAGCGGTTTATTGACCCCGTGGTTTTTGTCTGCTTTTATTTATAATTTCGTCTGGGAATTGAAGGAAAACATGGCGTGTTTTCACTTGGTTTTTTGTAAAAATGTTGGTAATTACGTATTCAAAAATATCAACCCAAATAAATAATGCAAGGTAAAAGAATATTTATTGCATTTGAGAGATTACAATAAATTGGATATTAATTGTTCATTAGAAATAGGATTAGTATTACCTATATTGTGTTAGAACGAAATGAAATGAAATGAAATCGTTTATTTTGCAAGTTGGACATTACATCACTTTTACACGTCATTTTAAGAACGCTGAGGTCGGCATTTCCTAACTGACTGATCCCTGAGAAGAAACGCCGAAACAAACTCAAGGGTCATAGTCTCTTTTAAAGTCCAAACATGTTATAAATCAAGTAATATCATGTGTGAGTGTCACCATGTACGCGGTCTGGAATGGCCTTTTGAGGAAAGAGCCACATCAGGCTGGAGCTGACCAGTCCCAACAGACGGCACGCATGCATCAGTCGTCGTGTAGCTCAAACCATATCTTAGGGAGCTCAACGACCTGTCACACGACGATACCAGATCTGCAGAACATTTGCGTAGGCCATTCAAAAATACTCAAACCCGCCAGACAGTATTTATGTTATAAGAATATATAATGTTTCTCGCATACACGATACTCACATTCACAATAATAATAAAATAATAAAAAATAAAAAAATACAATTATAGTATATAAATGTCAATAAACAATGTCATTAATAAAATGTTATCTGATGATAATATATATTTAAATGTCAAAAGTAACAATACACAGGCATTTGAAAAGATATCACTCACTAAGCGAGCAGCTCATTCCCAAGCTTTTTAAACGGTTTTATTTAGCTCACCCCGTTTGTTTTATTTATTCTTGGGTCAAATTTAGTAATTCAAATTTCACCCTCTTCCTGTCAACCGATTAATCTGAAATTTTGTATACACCTTTAATTCCGATGACAATACAATATACTAATATTAATAACATTGTAAATCCAACATGGCCGCCGGCACAAAATGGCGGATTACATATTTTTCCACAACCCCCTCAATATGGGTATCAAATGAAAGGGTAGAATACTGTCAGCAACCCCAGCGGGGCCCAACAGGGCCAAGGCCTGCCTGGGCTGCGGGATTGTTCGAAAGAGTTACCGTGGCCCTGGTATCTACATACAAGGCCTACGACGAAACATAACTGTTTTTAGTCAGTAAGAGTCTGGCACTCCCTTACCGCTGCTGACCCAGGGAGGGGTCACTACTAAAAACTAGAAAATAAAAAATCGGTAAAAAAACTTTTAAGTTAAACGGTTTTATTTTATGTGCACTGAAAACTAGAAAATAAAAAAAATAGTTACTTATCTGTCAACCTACGTAGGTGGTCCCGGTCATATTAGACTAAAATAAAAACGTGGGGCCCTCTGAAATCCTACCTATGGCAAAGCATATCTTTACCTATACTTTGGTAGATCATGCATGAGCTCGGCGTTCGCTGGTGAAGCCGCTACGGCTGATTATTGATTGTCAAAATCTCCAGTTACGATTATTATAGTAAGTCGATGCAATCCACACCTACCTCTATAAGAAAGTACTACAGCAATAGTTAATGGGCCCCACGTTTTTATTTTAGTCTAATATGACCGGGACCACCTACGTAGGTTGACAGATAAGTAACTATTTTTTTTATTTTCTAGTTTTCAGTGCACATAAAATAAAACCGTTTAACTTAAAAGTTTTTTTACCGATTTTTTATCATTTAAATAATCAGATATTTTGTAATATCCTTTTCTCAAAAGTTTGGATTTTATATGATTTTTAAATTTCTTGATAGGCAAATCACGAACCGCTTTGGGAAGTTTATTGTAAAAGCGTATACATTGACCCATGAACGAGTTGCTTACTCTGTGGAGGCGAGTAGCATGTACAGCAAGATTATGTTTATTCCTAGTATTTATGCTATGAACATCTGACAGTTGAACAAAGTCAGTTATGTTTTTACGAACGTACATTAAATTTTCAAAAATGTATTGAGAGGCAACAGTCGGAATATTTATTTCTTTGAATTTCTCTCTGAGAGAAACTTTTGGACCCAGATTATAAATGGCTCGAACAGCTCTTTTCTGTAAAATAAATATAGTCTCAACATCCGCACAGTTTCCCCAAAGGAGGATCCCATACGTCATTGAACTATGAAAGTAACTAAAATAAACTATTCTGGCTGTGTCCACATCGGTGATTAGACGGATCTTTTTAATAGCATAGGCGGCGGAACTAAGTTTTCCTGACAGTTTAACAATATGTGGGCCCCATTGGAGTTTGGAATCAACGGTCAAACCAAGAAATACCGTTGACTCAACAGGCTTCAACTCTACTCCATTTAGTTGTACATTAGTTTGTAACTGCCTTACGTTGGGCGTTGAGAATTTAATTAACTTCGTTTTAGACTCATTTAAAAGAAGATTATTGACATTAAACCAATGAACAACCTTAGAGAGTGCATTGTTAACTTGGTCAAAATTGTCGAGTTGGCGCTTGATTTTAAAAACGAGTGAAGTATCATCGGCAAACAACACAATCTTGTGATTATCCCTTATGTGATAAGGGAGGTCATTAAAACCATTTAAACCATTTAAACCATTTATTTGCTACACATACACTTTACATTTATAGGACAACAAACAGAAGGAGAAAAATGATATGTAGCAGGAGACTCAGCTCAGTATACGCTGTGCATGCAAGCACAGCACTGATTTTCAGCTGGCTCCTGACAGTTGAGCAACATTTAATAATTTAAAGCGCACACGAAAGCGACAAAAAAGAGAATAAAAAACTAATGAAATTTTAAATAACATGGAAGACTAAAATTAAAAATTACACAATAGTATATAAAAAGAGCCGACGGACGCATGATTCATTGGTCTACTGCAATTTCTGCTGTGTTAAAAAAATTCGAGTCAGATGCTTTTTCAAGATATGGTGGGACATACTTTGACGAAGAGGAGGAGGCAGATTATTCCAGATCTTCGCAGCAGAATATTTAAAACTACCTTTGAATTGCGACGTCCTATGAGCTGGGATAACCAAATTGTTAGCTTCTCTTCTCCTTGTATTTCTATGCTGAACATCTTTCACCCATTCTAATTTTTCAAAAAGATATTTAGGCCTTTTTGTTATTGCCACTTTATGTACAAGGCAAGTGAAGTGAAGCTGTCTGCGCGTTTCCATCTTCATAATGTTCCTTTCATTAAGGTACGGGGTAATATGCGCTCTTTTAGGAATAGCATAGCAGAAGCGTGTGCATGCATTCTGTACGCGTTGTATGGCCTGTTTGGTCTTGTTATATAGCCGAGGTCCATACACCGTATCGCAGTAATTGAACTGTGAGAGTACTATAGCTTCTACAAGCGTTTTCCTGACTGGTTCTGAAAGGTACTTCCGTATCTTATACATAGTCTTTAAACGAAAAAATGCATTTTTAATTTTACCATTTATGTGATCTATATATCGCAGTTCCTTGTCCATAACTAAACCCAAGTTAAGGGCTTTGTCTACCCTCTGTAGAATCTGTTCCTGGATTTTAACTTGAAATGGTTGAGAATTCACTTTTGCACATTGTACTTTACTTCCCAGTATCATATACTTTGTTTTCGCTGCGTTTAGTACAAGTGTGTTATTATTTGCCCAGACCTGGATTGCATTTAGGTCTTCATTTATCCTCTCCACAGCTTCACTTAGGTCTTCTGGTTTAAATGAGTAATATATTTGCGTATCATCGGCATAAAGATGTACCTTGCTATGTTTAATATGTTTAGGAAGGTCTGCGGTAAAAAGGATGAACAAAATTGGACTTAAAATTGACCCTTGAGGAGTTCCTCTGTTTACAAAATGCATTTCAGATTTCAAGAGATCACCTTGCTCCGATTCTATTTCAACGTATTGACGTCTATTTGTTAAGAAGGAATGGAACCATTCACACGATTCTTTGGATATGCCATAATACGAAAGTTTTGCCAAAAGAAGTTCTACATTAAGACAGTCGAAAGCTCGTGAGAAGTCCAGTAAGATCAATATAGTACACATACCAGCATCAGATGCTGTTACAATATCGTCACTGACATTAGCTAGTGCAGTGGAAGTACCTAGGCCACTCCTAAAACCTGATTGAATATCAGGTAGGATATTTTCGTCCTCTAAATACTTTGTGAGTTGTGTACATACAATTCTTTCCAGAATCTTTGATAGTACTGGTAATATACTTACAGGTCTCAAGTCTTTATATTCTTCTACCTTAGAACTTTTAGGTATGGGCTTTATTTTAGCAGTTTTCCACAAATCAGGAAATGTTTTTAATTTTAAAGAATTATTAACAATTTCTGTAAGAACAGGCAATGTGGTCGGTAATGTCTTTTTAATCATATCTATTGTTATTAAATCGTTTCCACTGGCTTTAGTTCTAATCTTATAAATTGTTTTAGCTACATCCTCCATTGTTGTTGTATTTATGTGAAACACTCTGTCGGATATCTTTGTGTTCATGAAATATTGTAACGTTTTGGCATCGACAACATTATTTCCCGGTAGCTCTAGGAAGAAATCGTTTATCTCGTTAGGGTTACAAAGATGGTTCGGCACAGTCATTCCACTTTTTAGATTGGAACTAAAAGGACATATGCGTTTCAGATGTTCCCACATTAGTTTAGGCTTATCTTTATTATTATTAACATAGAAGGAGAAGTAGGCTTTTTTTTCTCTATCTATAGATCCTGAAACTAAGTTTCTGAGACTTCTGTAGTAAACTAAGTGGCTGTCGTTATTTGATGTTTGTGCCCTATGCGAAGCTTTATCCCTAAGCAACATCATCAGTTTAACATTATCAGTAATCCAAGGTGTAAGTTTTGTATTTATCTTGAAACGTTTCATTGGTGCATGCGTGTTAAAAATGTTCAGAATAAATTCATTAAATCGCTGAATTTGACAGTTCACATCCGGTATGCCCAAAACATCACACCACGAAACACTCAGGAGGTCAGCAACAAACATTTCCTCATTTATTTTATCTATGGATCTTCCAAACATGTATCTAGGGTGTTCCTTCGGCTTTTCAATGAGAACTTCTGCTAACACCAAGGCATGATCACTTATAGCTGGGTTGTGGTGAATATTCACAGTTTTACATAAGTCTGGTGAGTCTGTGATTATAAGATCGAGAAGCGAAGAGGTCCTATCATTTACGCGAGTTGCATCCTTGACAACGTTTATTAGGCTATGTTGTACACAGAAAGAAATCACTTCTTGTACGGAGCTTGTAGACGGTTTAAGTAGATCAACATTAAAGTCGGTCAATAAAAATAAGTGATCGGCATATGAAAAAACACTCACCGAATCGCTGAGGGCCTCGATGGCTGCTACAACTGGAACACTTTCCGGTCTATAAGCTGTACCTACTATCAGTCGCCCTCTGCCAGGTATTGTCACTTCCATCCATAACTGCTCCAGTGTTGACTCGGGATGTGGCTTGATCCGTACTCGTAACCCTTTCTTGACATAGAAACCGACACCACCACCTCGCCTGTCCTTCGGTCTGGGTTTATGTTTCAGCGTATAGCCAGGCATAACGGGCGCAAACCTTTCTTCACCATCTCTAATCCATGTTTCATTTAATGCTAGAATATCAGGTTTATAAATATCAACGGTAGCCAGCAATTCATCTTGTCCGGTATTTAACGATCGTACATTAAGTAGCCCCAAACGCAAATTCAAGTTTTTTGATCGAGTCATTTATAAAAGTTATCACTAATAGATATGAGATAAATGCATATATCATAAAAACTATAACTCGTTTGAATCATGCGCGTCAGTCCCGTGTCTCTAAATGATATAATGTGATAATGTTTATCGGTAGCGAGATATATTAAATAATTATTAAGGTATATAAAACAATTTGTTACATACTTAAGAACAAACAGAACACAAAACAAAACTATTTGGGAAACACAGAGTAAGTACAGCTGTTTCATCGTCTTACTATTAACCAAAGTATCAAAAGAAAAACTAAACGTCAGTGCAAACCACAGCACCACCAAAAACACTCATCAGGTCTGTTTCGGAGCTAAATCTATGACGCTTGGATCCATTGTCTTTCCTGGCGAAGATTTTACCGTCGCGGGTCCATACAAATCTCCACTTAGCATGTGCCGCGAGCTCCCGAGCCCTTTGGAATATCTGGCGGTTTAATTTTGTGAGTCTCTCATTAACATAAAATTTACATGGCTTCCCAGCAATGCCCATATCGGTGGTAGTGACTCCACGTCTTACGCTAGCTGCTTTCAACAGCGCATCGCGGCACTAATATAAATAATATATATATTAATATAAATAAGGAACAAAAAAGGGCCTAGAATTGAACCCTGTGGAACCCCCATGGTGACCGTAGATCCAGAAGACCTCTTACCGTTGACATCTACCTTCTGAATTCTATTATGCAAATAAGAAGTCAGAAGGTCAAGAGCCTTATTTTTGATACCATAGTGGTGAAGTTTCCTGATGAGTATATCATGGTGCACGCAATCAAAAGCCTTGGACAAGTCGCAGAAAATACCGAGCGCATCCTGCGAATCCTCCCAGGCCTCGAATATATTTTTAAGCAATTCCACGCCCGCATCCGTAGTAGAACGACCCTTGGTAAATCCAAATTGTTTAATACCTAACAATGACTACCTTGAACAATACCTAATATCAGATTTTCCGATTAAATTATGCATAATCGGTAGTTTAATACTTTACAATACTAGGCGTTCAGGTGAAAACCGTTCCAAATATAATTACGCATTACATCAACATTTAATTTTAGTTGCATTAAAATGAACTAATTAACTGTGTTATCATGAATTAAATATCAGGTGTGTGCTTTTTAAAACGACCGCCTGAATTAAGGAACTGTCAAACTGTTGCTACTTTTAAACAGAAACTCAAAAGTTACTATTTGTCCTCCTCTTCTTCATAGAGTCATTTTATAAAATATGTATTTTTGTATGTATGTATTATCTTTTGCTTTATATATATATATATATGTGTGTAATTTATATATCTTTACTATGTCCTTTTACACAGTCTATCTACCTACTTCTCTTCATTCTAACTCTCCTACTACGGGTCTGCTGGAAGAGATTTCGATTTAGAAATAAGCAGTACCTTTGTACTATTTCTATGCTATGTCTACTTCTTTTATATGTTCACTGTGTACATAAATTGTTAAATAAATAAATAAATAAATATAATAATCAGTATTAAATTGGACTAAATTACCTTATTTAGCATTTGTGTTTAGTATTTTAGCTGCCCTCAAAATTAATTAAATTCATAAATGCTGTTGGGAATTAATTTTATTTATGGTCTGAAGTTTGTTTTTGCAAAATTATCATAAGTATGTATTATACTGTTTGCTTTTGTAGTTTTGACATATCTGAGCAGTATTTCCTATTATTAGCACGTTCAAGCAAACATGCAAACTAAAAAAAAAACTGCAGCAATAAAAAACCGGCCAAGTTCGAGTCGGATTCGCGCACGAAGGGTTCCGTACTAGAGCAAAAATGAGCAAAAAAAAACATGTTTGTTGTATGGGAGCCCCCCAAAATATTTATTTTATTCTAGTTTTCAGTATTTGTTGTTATAGCGGCAACAAAAATACATCATCTATGAAAATTTCAACTGTCTAACTATCACGTTCATGAGATACAGCCTGGTGACAGACGGACGGACGGACTGACGGACAGAGGAGCGAAAACAATAGGGTCCCGTTTTACCCTTTGGGTACGGAATCCTAAAAAGTAAATATATAGCAAATTATATGTATTATGCATGAACCTTAAACATAATCTTAGTTATAAACAGGTTTAATACCTATTGTTAGCACATCCCTAAATCTAGTTATACAGAAGTTATTACGTCCGTCCGACACTCTGGTAAGCTACGATTAATCGCTTTACAGGACTTAATAGGTACTAAGTATGTATGTGCCTATAATGTTCGTTTAGTACCGAGCTAGCTAATTGAGTAGACTTAGTTAAGTGTTCGTATTAATATCAATTTGCAGCTTTGATTAATTGGTGTTTAAGTTGTTTGGGTTTTGTAAAGGATTGTGTATTGATTTTGTTACAATTGGTAAAGTTATGTGTGATAATATTTACAGCTTAAAGATTAGGCTGAACTCCGAGTACTTATGATAGGATTTTCTCAAAGACATATCGAATTGTGGGCATCGATTTGTGAAGATTCGAGAGATTTGTTAAAAGAAAAGATGCTGACTTTGTTTTACGCGATATGACATAAATGCATCTCCGTGTCCAAAATGAGATATTTTTAAGTTCATAATGTTTTCAAAGATAGTGACAAGATTTTATTGCGCAGTTATGAGGTCATGTGGTCACGGTAACTTTCAAAGTCCTCAAATACCTCTAATTTCGATTCAGCATGATTGATGAAGAATATGATAATCAAACTCACCCAGAATAACTCCAGACAAATGGGCGAAAAGCAGCAACAGTTGAACGTCACGCTTCCAATGCATGTCGGAGAACTCACTGACACTTCACAACACAAAACTATCGAATATTATCACTATTATGCTGAAGTAACACATGGCTTCTCTTCCCCGTTACACTATCTGTGGACAAAGAAAATTGAACTTTAATGCAATAGTAATATAATCCAGTATACATTTGTGATTGTCAATTTAATTTGCGGAATAAAACTCAGTGCAATATCCTCAAATACTTGTGGTATTTCGAGAAAAATGAACAAGCTCTTAAAAGGATTTCAAAGTCAGTTAATAACCTCACTATTTTTTACCAGGACTTTAGAAAATAGGCCCAAAATCGCACATGGAAGACTTTTATTTTTGTTTTTATCTTATTTCTTATAGTCAAGGAGTTGCACTCAACTGGCCTTGTCCTTAAACTGCGCAGGTATGCTCAATGTGTCAGATCACGCTATTGGCTGGTGACGTCACGGGCTCGTATTAACCAATTCACGTGTAAGTGACTCTTTGATGTTGGTATCAAAGTTGCAACGTGCATTTGTGAAAACCAAACATTTCATCTAGCTGTTGTTTTTAAAGTGTTTTTTAAGGTCTATGTGAAATAAAAACCTATGACTTCGACGTTGAACAATTCGATTTTTGGAAGGCAGATAAAGATAAAAAAAGAAAAAAAGTAATACGAAAACATGAATTGTGAATTGCGTAAAGATATCATAAAATTAAATATTTCAAATGTATCCGAATTGCTTGATAATTTAATAACAGTGAACAAACAACATGTTGCTTTCTTTGTGACCACATATAAATGAAATAATGATTTGAAGAAAATCTAGTACTTATTACATAGCACTTTCTAGCTTACAATAAGTACCAGCAGATGTAACGTCTTATATCTTCATTCGTATCTCCCTCAACGAACATGTCTTTGACTTTCCCTTGTTGCCTTTCTACACTAGAATAGGCGCACTTCAAAAGGATATCACTTGAGCTGAAAATCACATCGTCAGTCAACCTTACGGGTACAAAGACATGTATCTGTCACCGTAAGATTACAAACATCGTTAGATTACAATCTATCTCGAGAGATTGTAAACTGTCGAATTATTGTAAACCGTAACACCTGATTGCAATTTAACGCATTATTTTTCGCTATATTATAATCTATCGATGAGAAATTGTCAAATTGTCAACTGTCCGAAAGCTCTCCCTGATTGGTCAGTCTTTTTATAAGATCGAGAGCGATGTAGAGCGGTCAAATTGTCAACTGGCGTAGAACGGAATGCATCTTGCACGCTGGTAGAACGTCAAAAAAGACAATGTTCTTTGCAACTCCCGGTGTCACAGCTCTTTGACGTGCAAAAATAAGTGACGGTTTAATTTTTTATAAAATCAAAAATTGTACTTAATTTTTAAGACTCAAATTACACACAATTAAAAATTGTATTAAAAATTGAAGTTAGTGACGAAAACGAATCGCTGCAAAACCGACTCCACGTAGTCTTGTCTGCCCTACCCCTAGAGTGCAATTCAAAACCGCGTAGGCGCGGAGGGGCGAGGCGGCCTGCGAGTTGAGGCGCAGGTAGTTTCAGCGCTCGCCGCCGCGGCTGAGGCTGGCCGGCAGAGCCGGCCAGTAAGCCGAAGCTGCGGTGGTGAGCGTGAAAACCATCTGCGACGATAAGCTCGCATGGGACCGCCGGAGCCCCGCAGCGCCGGAGCCGTGACAGAAGTTATGCTTGCTGCATGTTGCATGCTTACTTCCATGCTGGGTCAATTAATATGGGATGTGTTATATTTTAAACAAAAAACTCAGTAGGTACGAGTTAAAAAATTAGAAGGTAAATAAATATTTTTATGATGTCATTTAATAGTATTTAAGAAGTTTACTGTTAGAATGCATGCTACAAATTTAGATGCAAAAAAATAACCATCATGCTGAGTTGTATTTAGAGTGGAAGATAACTCGTGGCTAAGATAGTATTATTTAGATGCTCGACGCTTTATTAATTGTGGCTGACTTAGTAATTTAGAAGGCAACATACATTTTTGGGGGCGAATAATGATATTAAAAAGAAGCCTGTTTAATTAGCACCCCTTTTATTTTATTTTTAAATATTAGTTTGTATTTGAAGACAAAATACCTAACTGTATTTTTATAAGAGTTATTTTTATATAAATTTAATACTTGAAGAATTTTTGAAGAGCATTTATTTTATTTAACTGACACCTCTATTTCATTCCTAACTCTACGGGAACTCCATGGGAACAGAACGGCTGGTCGTGATTGGTCGATCTTACAAAAAGACTGACCAATCAGAGAGAGCTTTCGGACAGTTGACAATTTGACAATTTCTCATCGATAGATTATAATATAGCGAAAAATAATGCGTTAAATTGCAATCAGATGTTACGGTTCACAATAATTCGACAGTTTACAATCTCTCGAGATAGATTGTAATCTAACGATGTTTGTAATCTTACGGTAACATATCTATAGAAAGTAATATCTTCGCCATATAGATCATTGATTTTCATACCGATACCGTAAAATATGTTCAAAGGGAAGATATATTTTAGAATATATTCTCCCTATTGTAGTAAGATTTTAAGTTTTGTGAAGAATCTTATCTAAGATGGCGCGATGTGAGGAGTGTGATAGCAATAAATGTTGTTACGTGGAATCGATTACCGTATGCATTACTATTTTTTATTTATAAGAGTATCCAAATACTACAAACTAAACAGCTGTCCAACAGTTAAAAACAATGAAAAAATGAAAAATGTTAACCCCCGATGGTTATTTTTTTTTTTAAGGAAATCTTGAATGAATTTCGGGCTTTGTAATTTGCGTAATACCATTCCTCTTCATACTGATTTATGAGCCCAAACAAACTATGGGCCAACTAAAAGTTTGTATAATGCGGTTAATCTTTGTCTACACTAATATTTGGATGAATGATGACGAATTTGTTAACTGAAACACATTAATCTTAGACGCTACCAAAAATGCAATACCTCGCGAAAAAATATTACTTCAAATAAATAAAAACAATCACAGTCTCAACATTAGGAACATAAACCGCGAATTTCTCGCGCACCTGATACCACCACATAAGATACGCCAAGAGATTACTCTGACGTATAATGCGGACTATATATCTTTGGAATAAGGATCAGGTGGTACAAAATGATCTGTGGGCATGGGATTAATGGTATGGGGTATCTGTACATAATAATTATATGTAACTAGCTGTTGCCCGCAACTTCGTCTGCGTGGGCAATATAGAATCGTCAAAATACTACTTATCCCGTAGGTGCATTCTTTCACGTGACAGTATAATTAGGATTAGCACTTAGCAGTCGCATAGATTCATTGATCAAGGTTGTGTTGTGGATGTGACCATTTATCTAAACAAAAGAAGTAAAGTTTGTGACGTTGTGAATATCTCTGGATCTGGTCAGCCAATTTGGAAAATTATTACGTATGGTGCGTAAGCAATTTTCACAGGAAACAGCTATAATCTATGTCTATATGCTTTGAGTCTGACAAAGCTGTCATTTGTACATTTTTTGCAGCTGCTGCGACTAATTAGAAGCCAGAAAGTCTGTCAGTCGTACCATGGATATCGTCTTGTGTAGTTGACTGGATTGAAGATAGGTAGAT